>NC_140593.1:438134328-438792899 GCF_964204655.1 Triturus cristatus | reverse complement strand
GCCTTGCAGCTCTGTCCACTGGTGTCCCTGGTGGCCTGCTGTTCTGCTGTCCCCCTTTTGCTCTTTGTTGCCTTGCTCCCCTTCCTCTGCATTCGCTTTTGGGATTGTGCTGTTGCCACCTTCCCTTGGGTTGTTTTCTTTTGTCTCCTCTCTTGGCTGGTCTTCATTCTCTCCTGGGTGTTTTTCGCCCTCGGATCATGTGGCTCGCCTGGTGGATGGTGGTCTGATGCCATCTGTTTCCCTGTCTTCTCTGGTGCCCGGGCTGCCTCTTGGGGCCTTGCCTGCTTGTTCCTTAGTGCTGGATTTTGGCGGTGGCTGGGCATGTGGGGTCCGGTTGTTGGTTGTCCTGGTGTGTGCAGCCAGCTGCCTTCCTCATTGCGGTTCACAGATGGGACCCTTGTGGCTGGCCGGGCGTCCCTTCCGGCATGGACATTTCCATTGGCAGTTCTTCCGGCATGGACATTTCCATTGGCAGTTCTGATCCTAAATGTTTTTCCTTGTCTCCAGCAGTACTGTGAGGTCACTGTGGTGTCGGGCTTTGCTGGTTCCTGGTCTGCCGTGCTGCATGTGTCTCAGTCTCTGGGTTGCTGCCTGAGTGTTGGCTTCTCTACTGGCTGCTCTTCTTCTGTGGTGAGTTTCCTTCTGCCGTTTTGGATGGCTGATGGTCCCCGGGGGCTTCTTCTCCCCTGCCCTGCTCCTTGTGCTGACAGTGCTTAGTTTTCTGCCATGTCTAGTGTGTTCGGTCCATGGCGTTCCACTTTTTGTTTCTCTTCCTCTTGTGCTGGTTTCCTCTGGACGTGCTTTTCTGGTTTCCACTCCCCCTGCGGGGGTCTGGTGGTTTTTTCGAGCCTGGTTCCAGGTCCCTTTCAGAGTCCTATCACTCTGGTGCTTTGCTCTTTGGGCTTTGCCTCTGGGTTTGCGGTCTCTCCAGTTCCCCACTTGCGCCTTTGGCCTCTGTGGGTTCTGTCTTGTCACCCTGCTGGTGCTGTTTTGGTTACCATCTGCTTGCTGGCTGGCTGCTTTTGGCTCATTGTCTTGTCTGTCTGCTGGCTGCTGGTGTGTGTCCCAATTTGTTCTTTGGTGGGGGCCAGGCTTTGTGCATGTGGTGCCTCCTTCTCTGTCATTTTCTTCTGCTTTTTAGTGGCACTCTGTTGGATTGCCTTTTGAGGTCTCTTCTTTCTCCCTTTGAATCTCCTTCTTGGGGGGGTCACTGGATCCCTCTTTCCAAAGACCTCTCACCCATACCTGCGACTTAAACCTGGTTGGAAACGTCCCTCCCCCGCTTCCCAGTGGTCACTTTCTCTGAGCGCCGCTCAGGACGCACTTGAATGCCGAGCACACAGCCTCCCCAGAGCCTCAAGCCATCCTCGAACCATGGGCACCACCAGTTGTCCCGCAGCAGGGCAGCATCTATCTATACTGCAGCTTCAAGGGCGAAAAGTAACTTTTTCATGTCTTTTCATAGCCCCTATAGTCTGCAAGCAATGATCCTAGAAGGAGGCGGCCCTGAGGAGTAGAGGGGGCGTCTGCGGGTCTTTGTCCTGAGCCAGCTGTCAGAGGGGGAAACGAGAGAATTGTATCGGTGAAGGGTTTAGATTAAGGACAGGAAGAAATGGTGCTCTGGCATGTACGCTAGAAGTGTAGGATGAGGATGAATGTGCACGGTGCTTAACAGGTTAGGGGGAACAAACCCAAATAAAACAACCCCTGCAAATGTGTAGGTGAAGATCTACACAGTAAATATAGAACAAAGTCCTGTGCACATGTATAAGGATAATGGTTTCAGTGTCAAAACCAAAGTTAAAAATGTCTTCTTGCTGAAATTATGAAGGTCGACATTAGGAGTATCATAAATGGGGATTTTATATCAATCCAGATCAATACAGAATGAACAAATCAGCCGACACGTGTTTCGTCACAACGTGATATTATTGTGATTCCTCAGGGCTGTATGTTTGACAAAAGATCATGGCAATCGCAATACTGGTGATAATTCCGACCCGGTAGCGACACGGGTAGAGTCAAATTTGAATAAAGGGAAAGTGGAAAGTGAACTTTCCCTGCGTCCACAAGTAAAAGGGACACAAATTGTAACTTTGGTTTAGACACTGTAGCCATTATCCTTATACGTGTGCACGGGAAACGAGAGAATACAAGCATTTGCAATGCAATAGGTCTCGCATTTACCCGAGGTTAAGCTCTTGGCATTCTAAATGACAATGCCTTTTATTTATCTGTTTTTAAAAACCAAAACATAAATAAAGGCATTGGGCCACATGCATCAACGAGAAAACTGCTCGCAAACGGGCAGATTAGCAGAATCTGCCCCTTTGCGACCGATATTTTTGCATTTGGGATGCATCATCCCAAATGCAAAAATCCCTATTTAAGGAATCGCTAAATAGCGATTCCTTAAATTGCGATTGCATTTAAGGAATCCCAAATTGAGATTCCTTAAATGCAATGCATGAAAGTTTAAAAATTAGCGATTTCGCTAATAGGGGGAGCAAATTACCATAAGTTGAACTTCATGGTAATTTGCAAAAACTTTGAAAAATGCACTAAAGGGCATTTTTCAAAGTTCCATTTTACACACACACATGCCCTTGGGGCATGTGTGTGTGCAAGATGTATTCATATGCAGATTTCAGGGGTGCAACAGGGTGTCTTTTTGACGCCCTGGCACCCTTGAAATAGCATGAGCAATTTGCGATTCTCTAATTGAGATTAGCAAATTGAGAAAGTCCTCCCATTCATTCCTATGGGCCTCTAGGCCCATAGGAATCAATGGGGAGGTATTCCTTAATTGCGACCCGCAATTTGCGAGTAGCAATTAAGGAATGTTTAGAAATCGCTATTTTGTAAGCGATTTCTACATGCATAGCCTTTTGCTATTCCTTATTAGCGAATCCTTATTTTTCGCTATTAAGGAATCGCAAATGGCATTGTTGATGCATGTGCCAGATTGTCATTTACAATGCCAATAGCTCAAACTCAAGTAAATGCAAGACCTATTGCATTGCAAATGCTGTTTTTTTTTTTTACAACTTAGACGTTTCGTTTCTTTAAAGGCTCCCTTATCTGGTACAGAGTTAAAAGAACCATAAACGTGTCCTTTTCTGACTATGGGGACCATTGTTTCATCTAACTGCAAGAATTCGATTGGAATTGAGAAGCCAGAACAGGTGACTCATGGGTCTTGTAGGTTAATGTAAGTTGACGGCATGGATGAATGAAAAGGAGGTAATAATGTTTGTCTGTAATTTTTATAGAGAGCTGTTTTTGAAGATTCTGTTGGATTGTATCTTGAGTAGACTAGATTAAAGTGAAAAACTGAGGTTTCTGAGGGAATCTTTTTTAACTGTTACAACTAGGATTCATTACATTTTAAGTTGTGTTTTTGAACTGGTTCAGTCGAATGCTGACTGGCTGGAAATTACAGAGGGAGCTTTGGTATACCATGAAATGTCGTTCTGTGGATAGTGATTGGAGAGATGCCTGGCTGTATGACCCTTGCTATTGGATGATTTCTTTTGTATGTTTCTTCTCCTTTTATTTTTTTCTTTCCCCCTTTTCCTTCATTTTAGCTACAATTTGATAATAACCGTATTTGGATTGTTGGTTGCCAAATGATTTTTGAGGAAGCCATCTTTATTATTGGTGTTGCAATATTAATATGTTCAATATGGCTAGAATTGCAGTTACTACCGCTTGTTTAGATTGCATAAAATGGTAGCTTTTGAGATAAAACCAAGGAATGATAACATGATAAATCAAATGTGCATTAAATGCTGAGCTTTATGTTGAATACAATACGTCTGAAATATTATGAGTGCAAAATATTTATGGTTTTCTGATTAAGCAACTTCTTGTAAATATGTCTGTTGATGGGAATATGTAAATCATGGTCATAACTTTTCCTTTCAATTGTTATTTGAGTTGCAGCGATGTATAATCCTTTTAAATTTGTAATCATGTAATGATAATATGATAATCAGCGTGTGCACTGAATTTCGGGTTTGATGCCGAATGCTGTTGGTACAGTTCGTTAAGAAATTATGGCCTCAACTCTATAATGCATTTGCATTAGTAGGTAATGGGCTTATGTTGCTTATTTTAGATACTTGAACAATGAATGGAAATATTGATATCTGTTTGAGAATAAACTGCTATTATATGTGCTGTATTGCAGTACCCTGCAAAGATATAGTCCTCATGAAGTCCTGAGGATGGTCCCTTGAAATTACATGGTTGGTACCGAAACGTCGACAGTTTAAAAGCTCTGTAGGGCATTATAGATACTGTATTGAAAGCAGAGTGGGACACTATATCGAAAAACAAGGAGGGTGTTTTTCTCTCCTGTTTGGAACTCTAAGCACTCACTGTTTGGTTTTAAAATAGTTAAATTCATTCATTGTGTGATGTCCAAGGGGTATTTTCTTGTATTTTACACAGCAGCCATCAATTAAAAATAAACACTACAGTTCCCATACTGCTCAACACAAACAGACCAGTGACAAACAACTGTAGTTAACCAATAGGCATTAACATTTCCCTAATCTCTCATTGGCTGTGAGCACCAAGTCCTCTTTTCTTCCCTGAGTAGCTAACTAATTAGTATGAAAACATGATATAGCTCACCAACAATAGAACAAACAACTCTTGAGAAAGTTCAACAAAATAATTAGTCGAAAGAGTCGAAGATATCAGTTTCTTAGCGGTCTGGAAGTAGAAGCAGAATGAACCATCAAACTTGAAATATGAAGTGTCATACTAGCGGCTGGTGACCTAATGTTCAGGTCTGAAGTTAACCAAAATATTAATAAACTTATATATATAATGCACGTATTATTAGGGGCTTTCAGAAGCTCTTTATCCAGTGGCCTCTTGTGTAATTCACAATTTTGTTCTGCCTTCAGCATAAGGCAATGGTCACCCCACTTCAGCCATTGGCTTGCCTCTCTATGAGAGATGACGTTCTGCTATTGCATAATGTGCACTTACACACAAAAGGTAGTTCCCTTGGACAAGTCTATAAAAGCATTCACAAACAACACAACATTGGCAAAGCCAAAAGTAGACTGACTATTGCTTTGCCAGTGCTTGCTTCGAGCTCACCTCTGTGTCTTTAACATAATCTACACCTGCCTTTCCTAATAGCTGGGAAAATCTCAACTTTAGCTCAAAATCCTGTGCCCTAACTAAGTGCCCCATTCTGTATTACTGGTCAACTCATAATGAAGGGCTGTAGTGGGTGATCAAGCCTTTATAGTACACCACAGGGACCCTAAAGTGTGTATTTTCAGATTATGTCAAGGTATTATTGCACACGTCTGATTTGCTTTTATGTGGTGTGAGTTCCAAGACATATGTTTAGCTGTCCACCACATTTCCTGCCTGGACCTCACTCCATCAGTGCCTGCGTCCAAGCGTCTCTTTGGTTTTCCACGTTAAGAGACAGACTGCGCGTGTATGTCTTCTACTGTGGGAAAAAATCTTTGAATGTCGGAAAGGCGCTGTACAGAATGATAAAAAGAATCCACAAATTGATTTTGAAGAACTGTTTTGAAGCACTTCGCACATAATTAGTAAAAAAAAAAAACTTTAAAAAAACGGCGAGCGTCTCAGGGTTTTAATTAGTAACCTCTGCCAGGTTTGCTGAATACCAAGGTTGCTTATTGTTGGTTTCCCCTCTTGGGTCTCTTCCACTCCCCTGCACTTCCTGTCTCTTTACCTCACTCTTGCAGGTTCATTTTCATTCCTGATTTCTCCCTGTCTTTCTCATCCTTCTTCTTTCTTCTTTTTCTGCTTTTCTATCTCTTGTTCTGGGTCAAAGTCGCCTCACTCGCCGCCCCCGCCTGTATCACTAGGACACTGTGAGCACCGGACTCTCCGCCGCTAGCGCTCGGCACCGGAGGGCGTAGTTTGGGTTTACTAGTGAAACCTTGCAGGTTGTTCCAGAAGGGCTTTCACTCGGGGAGAAGTGCTTCATGTATGTACTCAGAGAAGGGAGCTCCCGGGGAGTGAGCATTTTTTCTGTCTCATCGTTTACATTCCAATTGCATTTAAAGTCGTATTTGTGGCATGCGCTTTTTGCATTTCACAACGCAGTTAGTGAGGCAATAAAAAGGCCCCGGTTGCATCCGACAATAAGAAACATCTGCTTGACAGTCTGTGCAGTGTTGACATAAAGTCAGCGGCCAGGATACCCAGATTAAAGGATGTCATAATTATAGGCCGATGAGAGGCCTGCTTCGAAATGCAGAAAGACAGGCGTTCGTAATTTGTAAACACCCACCGATGACTCTTTTCAGTTTTAGCAATCTATTCGCTTTCCTTACAAAGTTCCCAGCGTATAATACTTTCAGATTTCCCCGTCAGCCCCTCAAACAAACCAGAGCAACAGAAGCGTGTTCCCTTAAAAGCTTACCATACCCATGCATGACTTTTCAGACACATAAAGATGAATACAGCATTCCCATCCCTTATGTGGCCTCGGAAGGCCAGCCAATGCCGGCTCGAGCCTGGCTCCGCCCAAAGGTGTGGCTCGGGCTCGTCTCTGGATCCCACCCGAATGTTAGATCATAGAGGGGTCAGGGCTCCGCCCTCTTCCTCATTCACTTCTTCTTCAGCTTGGTAAAGGTAAAACCCAAAACAGTAAGCAAACAAGCATTTACAATGCAATGGTCTCGGCAATATTATAGGTAGAGCTATTGGTATTGCTCATTATTTTTTTTTATCATTATTGTATCCCTAAATAAATGGCATTGTCATTTCTATTGGCATTAGCTTTTTTTTTTGCATATGTGATACCTATTGCATTAGCAGAGAGAGAGTGAGGTAGTGAGAGAGTGGTGGTGCCCTGTGCGACAATGTTTGTTGACGCCCCCCAATGACCACCTCTGCCACGGATTCCCTCACTAGCACCCTTTAACAGTCACCGAGTCACCATAACCACACTCTCAGATGCATTGAATTAGTTATATAGCGCCACTCATACCAGTGTAGGGTGTCCGAGCACTTTGCATCACACACACATTACACAGAGACAATCAATCATACGTGTGTAAATCAGTGTATAGGAAATGTTACTTAAGCCAAAGGACTGAAAGTGTAGGAGTCACAAGTCATCCATACTGGTAGGCAGTATAGTTTAGGAGTGCTTGGTGTGGAGAAGAACAAACTCAGAGTCAAAAAAGAAACAGCATAGTTGGGAGTTCTCTTTAATAATACGAATTGATTTCTAGCCAAATTAACCCTTTTTGCAACATTAATCAATGTTCTAATAATGTATACTTTGCAGTGTATATGCAGTTCTGGGATGAAAGTTAATAGCTCACCATTCTATATTAGGACTTTAAGTTATAAATGGCAGTGGCGGCTGGTGGATTTTTAAACTGGTGGCGCGGAAAATGATATCCTAGTACAGCGAGCGAAGCAAGCGAGCCCGAACTGAAAAAGGAGGGTGCGGGGGGGGGGGGGGGGGGGACGGTGGCTTTTACACCACATATTAACTGTGCTTTTAAAAAAATCTGTAATGCCTCTAATACCCTTGGGCCAAGGTTGCGCTATACAAAACTGCAAAAAAAGAAGCTATATTCTACCTTATAGTTTGCATTTTCCATTAATATACAGTTGCCTACACCAGATTAGTTGGAAACTCTGTTGTGCACTACAAAATATTCTAAATTCTTGACTTTAAGTTTCTGACTTTCAACTTTCACTCGGCAGTCATTAAATGGAAGAAAGGAAGGGCACATCTGCCCTGTACCTTATATTCACAGCTGCAGGCCTCAGCTGGAAGTCGGTGGCATTTCTAACCTGGATTAGCTCTGAACATTAACAAGCAGAATGTGAGAGGCGATTTCCTGTGCTTGGAGATTTAATCCAACCTGACTATTCGCTCAGCGCCACAACTCTTTTATTTTGGTGAATTGTTCTGCAGCTAAAATGACTTCTGTATCTAGTTGGTGGCCAAACAAAGAATAATTGCTGTGTGCGAGATAGAAATGCATTTGTAGAGCACCAAAAGAGCTTTCAACCTTATATATTCTCGAATATTAATTGTTATTTCATTTAGTAAGACATTTCAGTAACACACAAGTTCTACCAACCAAATCTTTTTAAAATGTTCATGGCCCTTTATTCCTGGGTGAAAACGCACGGTATCCAGCTGTATCACAAAGACTGCACTGGAGCAATTTAAAACCAAAATGTTCAGTTTACATGGATTACACTAGTGCTATGTTGCATCAATATTTCAATAAACTGGAGTCAAAATTTGTTTTTTTCCTCTGTCTTTTGGTGTAAATGTTATTTCTACAACTGTTAGTGGAAATGTTAGTTTACAATTAGTCCAATTACCTCAAGAAAGTGAGACAAATGTAACCAACCTACCATACGCCCTTCATGACTTAAACTAAGCAGATAAAAAGTTGCCTAATTGGCACCATCACCGATGTGAACTGTATAATCTAGACATTTTGAGGAAAAATTGGACCATGCAATCTATGCATCCCTGTCAGTAAAAAAATCCTGAACTATGCAAAAAGCAACGTGCACCTTATTTTCAAATAACACTGGATGTGGGAAGTATACTTTCCAATAATTAATAGTGCATAGACCTGCACACCAATTTCCACCTACATATGCCATTGTGAGCCTCCTTCAGATTACGGTGCAAAGTCTAAAAATGTAGTGCAAATGGTTGTTTACAGGTTCTTGCACTTTTGTGTTTGGGGTTTACAAACACTAGGATTTAAATTTGAATACAGTGTCATAACTCATAGTACAAGGAAATAGCTAGAAAATTAAAATATCCCCCTCTTGAACCAAATCTTTAATCGCAACGAGCAGTAAAGGTAAATAAGCAGGAACCCTTCCCTTCACCCCTTCATACTCCTTCCATCCATCCTTTCACCCTTCTGTCTATTCATCTGACAATCTCTTCATCTTTCTACCCACATATCCATTCAGCCACCATCCCTTCATCCACCCTTTCACACTTTTATACATACATCCTTCCACACATCCACCCATCACTATATCCACATATGCATCTAGCTATCCTTCCTTCCACCCTTCCAGAAATATAAGTCAGATACATGGAGGCATATGTTCTGTGGTGGATGCCATTGTTGTGCACAGTGCTCCATGCCTATAAACAGTGCCTACTGTTCTACACATATATTGCTAACATTATGAATTAAGCACTGCATTAGACATGTGCCATCATGCAAAAGAATGCTTGAACCATAGTTCTCATTAATAGTTATTGCTCTTCTTTTTATTGATTTTTATTGGATTAATTCAAGAGTAGTCTACTTTTATGAATGCAGTGCAATGATCACATATCTTCTATTGTTTTTGGCCAATGACGACAGCGAAAGAGCAGAACTCTACACTACAAATTTGGTAATAGAGAATATGGCTGAAAAATATTGTGATGACCGAAAACGCTGACTGTTATAGAAAAAAATCCTGCCATCTTTCGAATGGCTACAACAGGAATCCACCGGTATTAAATGTAGCTAATCTGGAATATTTTTTTTTACTTTCATGGGCTTCTTAGTGACCTTAAAATCCACTATCTTCAACTTGTTGGTACTGCAGATCCCAGTCTTGAGGTATTTGCTACAAAGAGATTAGATGATGAAGGTATCTTGGTGTACACTTTAGCATTTAACTGATACATTTTTGATTGCTCACAAAAGCTGCTTCTGGGACAACTTACTCTCTAAATGGACGGACATATCTTTACTGGAGTTTAGTGACAGCCCACCACAGCCTATTTCCAATCAAAGATTATTAAGAAAACTTTTATTCTGTTTTTTTTCTCTCTCCAACACCATGGCATTTAAAACATTTCCACTTACTGTGGCGTTGAAAGTTAAGAAAATAAATTCGGAAACGTCCATATTTTAAAGCTACAAATGTTTGCCCATGCTTGTAAAACAGAGTGGTTATATTGAAAGGAACAGTTTTTTGCCAACAATACTAAATATTTCTCCTCCTCAGAGAACAGCTATCTTAATGCTCATCTGCCAGTTCACCTCAGCTTTCATTTCCCCATAATAGTGACTCACGAGTTTAGCTCGAGCCCCTGTCTTTGTGCCTTGACACGAGTACCCTATAATATGCACCTGTCATGTCTCTCATAGTCCAGATAGGCAGTTCTGGAAGGCAACGCAATTTAGTTTTCTGGCGAGGTGACTACATTGCTCGATACTTGTTAGCCCGTTATAAGTGAGATAAGCTCACCTTTTTGCCCCAAAAACATACATCAGCCTCAAATATATATTTTTATTTTTTATTTTCAGGAATACTCATTGACGTAACTTGAAATGGATAACTTTGGTAGATTTTCTTTTACATTTTGGCTTTTACGAGGCTATAACCCCGGTTTATGTTGCCTCTATTATTTTCACGAATAACAATCAAAGATCAGACGGGAATCCCACAAATTATAAGGGGAAGCAACCTATCTGAAGACACTTCCTGCTCACCCCTGCAAGCTTCTCTGATTGTACATTACATATTAGAACGCGACGCGAGTCAGGATCAACTGAGATATGTCAATTAATAATGTCGCTGTAAGAACTGAACCCTCTACTAAAATGCCCTTGGAAATACTCCATCTCCAAACATTTAGGCTACAAAGTAGAGCCTGTGCTCATTTAACAGAAACATTAAATAAGAAGATGAGATATCCTGGGACGCTTTAAAGGCGGGCACATTGACAAATAAGCCATCAGATGAGCTACTTCTGATGACTATCGGATGGGCTACTTCACAGTTTTAAAGGAAAGGATATTTTAGGATTTTTAGACAACTGCCCTATGCATGTGATGCTGGGACTTGTAGTTTTAGATTTTCAATTGTAAACATTGTCCTACAAGCCCCAGCATACATAGTCGTGTTGGCTGAGGAAACAATGAAATATAGTAAGCAAAAAACTTACCTGAGTCACAGCCGGTCCACGCCACCTCTCAGACCTCTGCTCGACTGCTCCCCTGGGCGCCTTCACGAACGGCACTGGAGGGGCCTGCCAACCCCTCTCAGCCAATCCTGGCGCTGCCAGCAGCGCCAGGATTGGCTGACGGCACAGCTTACGCTACGCCCGCCGCCTGCCCATTAGGAGACCGAGGGGCTCCTAATGGGCATGCGCAAGCCAGTGCAAACACAAGTGCGCATGACTGGGCACGGGTGAAAATTCGCCCTCCGTCCCGACTCATGCGCACTTGTGCTGCTGCCTGTTGCCCCTGGTCTACTCTGACAATCATGCTAGTCAACATGACGCCGGACCGCCCACACCCTTCAGACTCTGAAGGGGGTGGGCGGTCCGACGTCATGCTGACTGACATGATTTTCAGTTGGTTCTCCCTCGGCGTCTTGAGTTTAAATAAGTTTGGAAACGCCGATGGAGCTACGGGCGGGGGGGCTACGCCCCAACGCCCCCAAGGCACGCACCGCCACTGATAAATGGTAAGTAACAGAAGGATGTCTCTTTTGAAAGCAGTAATCTGTTTACATCATATGCACCCTGTAATCTACTTAGTACACGTTCTATTAACCCTCTGCACTAACTTCATATGAGTCAAAACCTCAACTATACAAAATGCTGCTCGCTCTCCCAGAAGATAATTAATCACACAAGTTTTTTCGACATTTATGTGAGGCCTGGTAAATGCCGGCGGAAAGAAACGCTGCAGCAGGTGCTTCAAAAGTTTAATAAACTTGCAAACACGGCGCCGCCATGAAGCCAGCACCCGGTGTGGTGGCACCGGTCGCACCGCCCTAAAGCCGGCCCTGATCCCGCCCACTTCGACCACTGGCACGCATGCATTTCAAATTACACACCTGCCTCACCTTTAAACTTGCTGGGGAGGGCCGCCGGTGCAATCTGCAGAGTTCACAGGAGAGGAGGGGCTGGAGCCGGGAAGAACAGCTGACTGCAGGGCAGGCTGAGGCTGCTTCAAATCGAAGGCCGAAGACGAGGAGCCACGCAGAGGCCTCGCCGTCGTAATCAAGATGGTCGGTCAGTGGTACTGGTCACTCTCCCTCGTAGTCGCAGGCTCAGCTCGGAAGTGGAAAAGGAGGGGGTGGGGGATCCCAACGATAAAGGGCAAAGGTATGGGGCGGGGCAGTACTGTACCTGACGCGTCACGCGCCCACCACAGCACCTAGTAAATAATCTGACCCACGATTGGGTCACAGAAACCCCAGGGCAGGTCAGCACACTCTTGGGGGCAGGTCGGGAAGTGGCTGCTGGTTTTGCAGGATCCTAATTGGTAGCAGCTTCCCGCCTGCAAAGATATACGGCCCTGCAGGTGTTACTTGTGGGCAGGGGCCGCAGCCCGCAGAGCACAAACACCTAAAGGACAGAAAGGGGTGTGGTGACTGAGGAAGGCAAACATCGGCTGCAACATGGGCGGACTAGACAATGCCGAGGGCCCGGGCGCCTCGGGTCATTTGCAAAATCAGCAGCTTCCTCTATGCAAAACAAAGGACACCAAGCCACCGCGTGCAAAAACTCACGTTTATTTCTCGTTTTAGCCAGGTTTTCTACCGTAAAACTGGACATTTTCTACCCATGTCAAAACAAACATATAACTGGCCCAAGCCGTTTCAAAGTATAAACCGGAGCACAACCATGACCAGCATGTTTATATGACACCATCGGTGCAGTTTTGATAGAGTTGAAAAATTAAGTTTTGCTAAGGAAAGTCTGCTCTCACATACAACAACTTCCGGGGACTGGAGACTCCCGGCCCAGCAATGTATCGCCGCATTTAATATATAAGCGCATTTCGCATGTTTATCTTGCCTCCAGTGCCCGGGGAAAACAAAAACAGGTGACGAACGTGACCCTACCTCATCCGAACCCCGAGCAGACATCTCCCGCCGGCGCCTCCGATCTGCTGAGGGGAGAGGAGCCGAGATCCGGTGGGGGTCGGGCCAGTCAGCACCACACACCACTTCTTCCGCTCTGGGCAAACAAGAGAGTGGATGGGGGCTGGGCTGGGCAGAAGGAGGAGACCTCCACCCTCGTGAAAGAGGCCGGGGGCTCTTAAGAGCAAACCTAAGAGCAAACCTTCACAGCTGGATAAGAAATTGATCACGAGGTGTACATTTTTTTCTGTTTCAGTAGGAAATTGCTGACGCGTGCTATTAGTAAAACCCTCCGGCAGTGCGGAATCGAAGCTTTTCCTATATGCTATATTTCAGCCGCGATCGAGCAGCCGGGTTTACGACCAAGAGAAGTTACAGTGCCTAGTAAAAGTCAACTCTTCGCGTCTACATTTTACCCTGAGATTGAATCATTAAACAAGCACACCACTGCCTAGCACACCACTGTCTTTCTCCGAGGCGAAGCAGAAATGCCTCGGGGAAACGCAGTGGCGTTTTCAGATTCGGGGGCGTGTTTCTTTTTCTCTCCTCTTGCCATTGGCTGGAGGAGAGAAAAACACGCCTGAGAAAGGGCGTGGCTAGAAAGTAGAAAGAACAGCAAGGAACACGCCCCCGAATCTGGAAAAGACGGAGCCTATTTGGAGGGACGGCTCTCTCCTCCAACGGCTGGCCTCCGTTTAGGAAGCCAGCCAATGGAGGAGAAGCTAAAAGAGAGGCGGGCTAAATAGCCACTCTAGAAAACATTAAATCTCCGACTTCCGGTTCTGCCTCCGGCAGACCGGTAGTCCTCGACCTAAAAAACAAGCAGAAGCCGTCAAAAAGAAGTAGATGGGTTTTTCTCCCTCCATTGATCTTGAGAGCAAACTCCATGGCACCCTCTGTGACCCTGTAATGTCTAGTTAATCTATTTTAAAGCCTCTAATGATCAGTGGGACTAATTCTGAAACAATTTTGGGTGTTAGGTTAAGAGAAGAACAACATGTAATAGAGTGCTCCTCCTTCCTTACATTTAGGATTGCTTAATGGTTAGCAACAAAGAGGCATGTTTTAAAACCATGTAGTTTGCTGAAGAGGCTTTTTCAACTATTGAAGACAAGCATTTGCATTTAAATCATAGCAGATTAACTTGCTTGTAGAAAGATTTATTTTCGTGCCAGGCCGCTTAACTTTGTACTGAAAAGATGTATTATTTATGGGCAGGTAGGTTTATTATGTGATCTGTATACTTTGCAATTCAACTTTATTAAAAACATTGAACTTTGTGTACTAATTTACCTCTTGGAAGACAACTATGAGCAAAGCATAGTTTTCCCTTTAAATTTATAGACAGGAGGTAGTACCACCTGTGGCTGAACTGCAGACTTCATTAAAATATATTTTATTGGAATGTTTCGTATTAAATTGAAACACAAAAGCAAGTGGGGAGAGGAGAGGGGAGAGGAGTTGGCCTAAGGGCTAGGGCGCTTGACCTTGGACCTGGGGAACTGGGTTCGCGTCTCGGCAATGACGCTGGACATCCTGTGATTTTGGGCAAATCACTTAATTTCCCCGTGCCTACCAAAGAATGAATGTGTGTCCTCCTGTAACATAACTGGTGCTATGTAACACTCTGATACCTGATTGGATTCAGGTCAAGTTCACGCTACATAAAAATCTCTGCAAAAACAAACAAACTCTGCAACTACCTTTTAGAGTGTAGTGTACATATTTGGTCTCTCAATAACTGGGCTCATGTTTTGGCTCTTAAGATCAGGAAAGACCCCATGGCTCAACTCGCACTACGAATTTCATGGCATTTATGGGCTGTGTTTTTAACCAGGAATTTACTGAAAACTGAAAACCTAGGACCAGATGTACGTAGCTTTCTTGAGCTACGTACATCTGGTCTTTTTTTAGAGTTTGAAACGTTACGTTGTTGCCCGACATTTCACATAGCTATAATGTTGCTCATATCTTTGTTTTTTTCTGTGAATTTGTAGGTTTTAAATGTAAAGCAATATTTAATTACCATACGTTAATCCAACCCCCGCCGCATGGCCCCTCTCCCCAAGCCTAGGTAGGTCCTGGGACCCCATCCCCAGTTCCATACATATATGCAAAAAAGGGGAGGGAGCGGAGCGGGCACCCTCCTGAGCCTCTTTAGGCCCTGGGGACCCCATCCCCAGGGCCTATGCTAAAGGGGAAGAGGCGCATGGCACCCTTTCCCGAGCCCATATTGGCCCCGTGAACCCTATCCCACATATCACCCTGAAATCGTCCATTCACAAACTAGTCAAACTGTCGCACCATTTTGGAAAGTTTTGTGGAGAGTCGTCAAATGATGCCAAAATTATTAGCAACAGAAAAAACGCTTTTCCTATGGAACAACTGACCTTACTATAACTATTTAGAATAACTTTGGTGCCGGTTGACGAATCATCACAAAATGTTCAAAACACGTGGCCCATTCCGGTCTGCTCCTATCCTGAAAGTCTCGGGGTGATTCGTCAAGTGGGGGCCGAGAAAAAAGTGGGTCCTAAAACATGTTTTCCCCATGCAATTTTCCATAGGGACCTTTAGTCGCAGCTACAGCCCGAACTGCTGAATGGAATTACACCAAATTTGGCAGAAAGGTAGCCCTTGGTTCAGAGACATGCCTTTTGCTTAAATGGTGTTAATCCGTTCAGTAGTTCCTGAGAAAATCAAAAGTAAAATCACATATATATCCGGGCGGAGCCTAACCACACATCTCATCGTGAGATCTGATTGGCTGTCAGCACTTCATCCAAGAAGTGTTGGCAGCCATCTTGGGACCAATATACATGATAGCACCCCATTAAAAAGCATTGCAGTTAATAGAAGGTTTTAAGGCTTTAGTTACATTATAAATCATTTGTTGATTGTACCATACTCATTTTAGGAATTGTGGTATGTTCTAAGCTGATTTTACCATGTGAAAAAGCCTTCTGCTGGGATATCATAAATCATGTTTGAGAGAAAACTATTTTCTCATGCTTTTTCCACAGAGGTTTGGAAGGAGATCTATAAGCTAAACTGAGAGCATATTTTCTGTAAATTCACATTATCCTTCTCAGTCATGTGAGAATGAAGTCTGACATTCTCAGTAAAACATGTACATCCAACAAGGGCAGAGACTGTCAGTTGATTCCTTTGTGTTCTACTGCAGCTTCCAAGAGTGTTCCAAAGAACAACTAGAGCGCTAACAGTCCTACTTATGACAAACGTATGGCACACCTGAAGCCATCTTGATTGGAATAAAGTGGTAACTCCAAAAACATTTAATTTAAAAAGGAACAAAATGAGGGGGTTCATTTTGCCATAGAAAGTATGATTAGTGCTGCAGAAAGAACAATTAGGGCACATTTTGAGTGACTTCTCAAATCCTCTTCTATTTTATTACAAAATTCTGACATGCAGACTGAAACATACACTTTCAATACCAGCAGCAGACTTCCCTGGTGAGCAGTAGCTTTACTACGGTGATCTAATGAGCAACTAGAGTGCTAACATTCTGAATTTATGGCAAATGTGTGACACATCTGAATGCCTTCTTGATGGAATCAAAGTAAAAAACTGAAAGTATTCCTTCTGAGGAGACTGTAGCAAATGAGGAAATTAGGAAACTTCATAACAAATAAGTCTCCCAAGATGGCCACCAGAGACAAAAGTGCCCAAATGTAGCACAAATATCACCCAGATGTAGCCCAAGTATAGCCCAATGACAGAATGTCCCAGAGTGTTCTAAAGAACAACTAGAGCGCTAACAGTCTTACTTATGACAAAAGTATGGCACACCTGAAGCCATCTTGATTGGAATAAAGTGGTAACACTTAAAACATTTAATTTGCAAAGGAACAAAATGAGGGGGTTCATTTTGCCATAGAAATTATGATTAGTGCTGCAGAAAGAAAAATTAGGACACATTTTGACTTCTCAAATCCTCTTCTATTTCATTAAGAAATTCTGACATGCAGACTGAAATGTGCACTTTGAATACCAGCAGCAGACTTCCCTGGTGAGCAGTAGCTTTACTACAGTGATCTGATGAGCAACTAGAGTGCTACCATTCAGAATTCATGGCAAATGTGTGACACATCTGAATGCCTTCTTGATGGAACCAAAATAAACAAGCATTGAAAATGCAATAGGTCTCACCCTTGTTTAAGTTATAGCAATTGTGTGTGTAATTAGGTGGCTTTTTAGCTTTGCTTTTATTAGTGTTTTTCAAACTTTCATGTACATAACATGCATATGCATGCATATATGTATATGTATATGTATGCATGCATTTATATTTGTATTTATATAGATATGCAGATTATATATATGTTTATATATGTATGTATATATATATATACACATACATATATAAATGCATATGCATATATGCATATATATATGTGCATATGTGTGCGTGTAGAGAGAGGTAGAGAGAGGTAGAGGTGTAGAGGTAGAGAGGTAGAGAGTAGTAGAGAGAGAGGTAAGGGGGAGCTAGAGAGGTAGAGAGTAAAGGATGAGTAATAGAGAGTAGAGAGTGAGTAGTAGAGAGTAGTAGAGAGTAGTAGAGTAGCAGAGAGTGAGTAGTAGAGAGTAGTAGAGGATGGGTAATAGAGAGTGAGTAGTAGAGAGTAGTAGAGAGTGAGTAGTAGAGTGAGTAGTAGAGAGTAGTAGAGAGTGAGTAATAGAGAGTAGTAGAGAGTGAGTAGTAGAGAGTGAGTAGTAGAGAGTGAGTAGTAGAGAGTAGTAGAGAGTGAGTACTAGAGAGTGAGTAGCAGAGAGAGTAGTAAAGTGAGTAGTAGAGTGAGTAGTAGAGAGTAGCAGAGAGAGAGTAGTAGATAGTGAGTAGTAGAGAGTAGTAGAGAGTGAGTAGTAGAGAGTGAGTAGTAGAGAGTGAGTAGTAGAGAGTAGTAGAGAGTGAGTAGTAGAGAGAGAGTAGTAGAGAGAGAGTAGTAGGGAGTAGTAGGGTAGTAGAGAGTGAGTAGTAGAGAGAAGTGGAGTAGTAGAGAGTGAGTAGTAGAGTAGTTGAGAGTGAGTAGTAGTGTGTGTAGTAGGGAGTAGTAGAGTGAGTAGTGAGTGTGTAGTAGAGTGAGTAGTAGAGAATAGTAGAGAGTGAGTAGTAGAGAGTGAGTAGTGGAGAGTGAGTAGTAGAGAGTAGTAGAGAGTGAGTAGTAGTGAGAGAGTAGTAGAGAGTGAGTACTAGAGAGTAGTAGAGAGAAAGTAGTAGAGAGTGAGTAGAGAGTGAGTAGTAGAGTAGTAGAGAGTGAGTGGCAGAGAGTAGTAGAGAGAGTAGTAGAGAGTGAGTAGTAGTGAGAGAGTAGTAGAGAGTGAGTAGTAGAGAATGAATAGTAGAGAGTAGTAGAGCCAGCAGCAGACTTCCCTGGTGAGCAGTAGCTTTACTACCGTGATCTAATGAGCAACTAGAGTGCTAACATTCCGAATTTTTGGCAAATGTGTGACACATCTGAATGCCTTCTTGCTGGAACCAAAGTAAACAAGCATTGAAAATGCAATAGGTCTCGCCCTCGTTTAAGTTAAAGCAATTATGTTTGTAATTAGGAGGCTTGTTAGCTTTGCTTGCATTAATGTTTTTCAAACTTTCATGTACATAACATACATATGAATGCATATATGCATATGTATGCATGCATTTATATTTGTATTTATATAGATATGCAGATTATATATATGTTTATATATGTATGCATATATATATATACACATACATATATATAAATGCATATGCATATATATATGCATATATATATGTGCATATGTGTGCGGGTAGAGAGAGGTAGAGGTAGAGAGGTAGAGAGGTAGTGAGTAGTAGAGAGAGAGGTAGAGAGAGGTAGAGAGTAGAGAGTGAGTAAGAGAGTGGAGAGTGAGTAGTAGAGAGTAGTAGAGAGAGTAGCAGAGAGTGAGTAGTAGAGAGTAGTAGAGTGAGTAGTAGAGAGTGAGTAGTAGAGAGTGAGTATTAGAGAGTGAATAGTAGAGAGTGAGTAGAAGAGAGTAGTAGAGAATGAGTAGTAGAGTAAGAAGTAGAGTGAGTAGTAGAGAGTGAGTAGTAGAGAGTAGTAGAGAGTGAGTAGTAGAGAGTAGTAGAGAGTGAGTAGCAGAGAGAGAGTAGTAGAGAGTGAGTAGTAGAGTGAGTAGTAGAGAGTAGTAGAGAGAGAGTAGTAGAGAGTGAGTAGTAGAGAGTAGTAGACTGAGTAGCAGAGTGAGTAGTGGAGAGTAGTAGAGAGTAGTAGAGAGAGAGTAGTAAAGAGTGAGTAGTAGAGAGTAGTAGAGAGTGAGTAGTAGAGAGTGAGTAGTAGAGAGTGAGTAGTAGAGAGTAATGGAGTAGTAGAGAGTGAGTAGTAGAGAGTAGTAGAGAGTGAGTAGTAGAGAGAGTAGTAGAGATGGAGAAGTAGAGAGAGTAAGAGAGAGTAGTATAGCAGTAGAGAGTGAGCAGTAGAGTGAGTGGTAGAGAGTAGTAGAGTAGTGCTTTCTTGATGGAATCAAAGTAAAAAACCTGAAAGTATTTCCTACTGCGGAGACTGTAGTAAATGAGGAAATTAGAAATCTTCATAACAAATAAATCTTCCAAGATGGCCACCAGAGACAAAAGAGCCCAAATGTAGCATAAATATCACCCAGATGTAGCCCAAGTAGAGCCCAATGACAGAATGTCCCAGAGTATTCTAAAGAACAACTGAGTAGTAGATAGTAGTAGAGAGTAGTAGAGAGTGAGTCGTAGAGAGTGAGTAGTAGAGAGTAGTAGCGAGTGAGTAGTAGAGAGTGAGTAGTTTAATTTAAAAGGAACACAATGAGGGGGTTCATTTTGCCATAGAAATTATGATTAGTGCTGAAAAAAGAATAATTAGGGCACATTTTGAGTGACTTCTCAAATCCTCTTCTATTTCATTAAAATATTCTGACATGCAGACTGAAAAATGCAATTTGAATACCAGCAGCAGACTTCCCTGGTGAGCAGTAGCTTTACTACAGTGATCTAATGAGCAACTAGAGTGCTACCATTCAGAATTTATGGCAAATGTGTGACACATCTGAATGCCTTCTTGCTGGAACCAAAGTAAACAAGCATTGAAAATGCAATAGGTCTCGCCCTCGTTTAATTTAAAGCAATTCTGTTTGTAATTAGGTGGCTTTTTAGCTTTGCTTGTATTAGTGTTTTTCAAACTTTCATGTACATACCATGCATATGTATGAACTGAATAAAGGGAGATCGCTGGGAGACCATTGTGTTGACAGCCATTTGTAGCAGTGAAGCCTATGAAGAAGGGTGAATACTCGAAACGCGTCAGGTAACTGCTGACGTTGGAGGTGCTGGGCTCTTCCTTGTCATCACAGACGCCTACCAGTGAGTGCGCCCCGCCCTGTGGGTGTTTGTGGAACTGAATAGATTACGGCCGGCCTGGCCGTGGGGCGCACCGCCGTGGATACAAGCGGCTCTGCTGCTGGATGTATTTTCAGCAGAGCGGAACGAACTGGCGTAAGACTACACTGGGGTAGAGGTTCAAGGCACCCCCGCAATTGTTTGTAATTTACAATTTGACTGTCACCAGCCCACTGGGGTTTGATTTTATGGACTGCCAGTCCCAAGATGCATCAGTAGCTTTACTCACCTGTTACTGATTTTGAACTGAATAAAGGGAGATCGCTGGGAGACCATTTTGTTGATAGCCATTTGTAGCAGTGAAGCCTATGAAGAAGGGTGAATACTCGAAACGCGTCGGGTAACTGCTGACGTTGGAGGTGCTGGCCTCTTCCTTGTCATCACAGACGCCTACCAGTGAGTGCGCCCCGCCCTGTGGGTGTTTGTGGAACTGAATAGATCACGGCCGGCCCGGCCGTGGGGCGCACCGCCGGGATACAGGCGGCTCTGCTGCTGGATGTATTTTCAGCAGAGCGTAACGAACTGGCGAAAGACTACACTGGGGTAGAGGTTCAAGGCACCCCCGCAATTGTTTGTAATTTACAATTTGACTGTCACCAGCCCACTGGGGTTTGATTTTATGGACTGCCAGTCCCAAGATGCATCAGTAGCTTTACTCACCTGTTACTGATTTTGAACTGAATAAAGGGAGATCGCTGGGAGACCATTGTGTAGACAGCCATTTGTAGCAGTGAAGCCTATGAAGAAGGGTGAATACTCGAAACGCGTCAGGTAACTTCTGACGTTGGAGGTGCTGGGCTCTTCCTTGTCATCACAGACGCCTACCAGTGAGTGCGCCCCGCCCTGTGGGTGTTTGTGGAACTGAATAGATCACGGCCGGCCCGGCCGTGGGGCGCACCGCCGCGGATACAGGCGGCTCTGCTGCTGGATGTATTTTCAGCAGAGCGGAACGAACTGGCGAAAGACTACACTGGGGTAGAGGTTCAAGGCACCCCCGCAATTGTTTGTAATTTACAATTTGACTGTCCCCAGCCCACTGGGGTTTGATTTTATGGACTGCCAGTCCCAAGATGCATCAGTAGCTTTACTCACCTGTTACTGATTTTGAACTGAATAAAGGGAGATCGCTGGGAGACCATTGTGTTGACAGCCATTTGTAGCAGTGAAGCCTATGAAGAAGGGTGAATACTCGAAACGCGTCAGGTAACTGCTGACGTTGGAGGTGCTGGCCTCTTCCTTGTCATCACAGACGCCTACCAGTGAGTGCGCCCCGCCCTGTGGGTGTTTGTGGAACTGAATAGATTACGGCCGGCCCGGCCGTGGGGCGCACCGCCGGGATACAGGCGGCTCTGCTGCTGGATGTATTTTCAGCAGAGCGGAACAAACTGGCGAAAGACTACACTGGGGTAGAGGTTCAAGGCACCCCCGCAATTGTTTGTAATTTACAATTTGACTGTCACCAGCCCACTGGGGTTTGATTTTATGGACTGCCAGTCCCAAGATGCATCAGTAGCTTTACTCACCTGTTACTGATTTTGAACTGAATAAAGGGAGATCGCTGGGAGACCATTTTGTAGACAGCCATTTGTAGCAGTGAAGCCTATGAAGAAGGGTGAATACTCGAAACGCGTCAGGTAACTTCTGACGTTGGAGGTGCTGGGCTCTTCCTTGTCATCACAGACGCCTACCAGTGAGTGCGCCCCGCCCTGTGGGTGTTTGTGGAACTGAATAGATCACGGCCGGCCCGGCCGTGGGGCGCACCGCCGCGGATACAGGCGGCTCTGCTGCTGGATGTATTTTCAGCAGAGCGGAACGAACTGGCAAAAGACTACACTGGGGTAGAGGTTCAAGGCACCCCCGCAATTGTTTGTAATTTACAATTTGACTGTCACCAGCCCACTGGGGTTTGATTTTATGGACTGCCAGTCCCAAGATGCATCTGTAGCTTTACTCACCTGTTACTGATTTTGAACTGAATAAAGGGAGATCGCTGGGAGACCATTGTGTTGACAGCCATTTGTAGCAGTGAAGCCTATGAAGAAGGGTGAATACTCGAAACGCGTCAGGTAACTGCTGACGTTGGAGGTGCTGGGCTCTTCCTTGTCATCACAGAAGCCTACCAGTCAGTGCGCCCCGCTCTGTGGGTGTTTGTGGAACTGAATATGTATGCATATATGTATATGTATTTCTCCCAAAGTTCCCCAGATATGAGGCCGCACTCCTTGGCAGGTAGGTGTCACCACTTTTATTGCAAAAACGGATTGCTTCTCACCCCCATTGTTGCCCCCTGGCCTGACGCGTTTCAGGGAATCCTTCCCTTTCCTCAGAGGCCAAACACGGACATCCAGTGTGCTGCTACAAACTCCCCTGCTTGCTTCCTTTTAAATGGCCTCAGGTGTGCCACTTCAGAGATCCAATTTTTCAACATTGCCTGCTGGGATTTGTAGTCAATTGCACCAATCACGACCCTCCAGTGGGTTGGATGCTCGTGTCATTTTTCAGGGGCCAATCATAGCTCTCCATTGAGCCTGGGTAAGGGTCTGCGTGGAGGAATTATGTCTCCGTGATCGGCGTGGCAGGTATTGGGATTTAAAACGGACTGAGTCTTACCCAGGCTCAATGGAGAGCTATGATTGGCCCCTGAAAAATGACACGAGCATCCAACCCACTGGAGGGTCATGATTGGTGCAATTGACTACAAATCCCAGCAGGCAATGTTGAAAAATCGGATCTCTGAAGTGGCACACCTGAGGCCATTTAAAAGGAAGCAAGCAGGGGAGTTTGTAGCAGCACACTGGATGTCCGTGTTTGGCCTCTGAGGAAAGGGAAGGATTCCCTGAAATGCGTCTGGCCAGGGGGCAACAATGGGGGTGAGAAGCAATCCGTTTTTGCAATAAAAGTGGTGACACCTACCTGCCAAGGAGTGCGGCCTCATATCTGGGGAACTTTGGGAGAAATTCATACACGGCGCTTCCAGGCCGTGGAGGCGACGCACCACCCATGCACTGTTTGAAGGGTCTGCGCGGAGGAATTATGTCTCCGTGATCGGCGTGGCAGGTATTGGGATTTAAAACGGACTGAGTCTTACCCAGGCTCAATGGAGAGCTATGATTGGCCCCTGAAAAATGACACGAGCATCCAACCCACTGGAGGGTCGTGATTGGTGCAATCGACTACAAATTCCAGCAGGCAATGTTGAAAAATCGGATCTCTGAAGTGGCACACCTGAGGCCATTTAAAAGGAAGCAAGCAGGGGAGTTTGTAGCAGCACACTGAATGTCCGTGTTTGGCCTCTGAGGAAAGGGAAGGATTCCCTGAAACGCGTCAGGCCAGGGGGCAACAATGGGGGTGAGAAGCAATCCGTTTTTGCAATAAAAGTGGTGACACCTACCTGCCAAGGAGTGCGGCCTCATATCTGGGGGACTTTGAGGGATATGTATATGTATGCATGGATTTATATTTGTATTTATATAGATATGCAGATTATATATATGTTTATATATGTATGCATATATATATATATACATTAATGTATATAAATGCATATGCATATATATATGCATATATATATGTGCATATGTGTGCGTGATGAGAGGTAGAGAGAGGTAGAGAGGTAGAGGTGTAGAGGTGTAGAGGTAGAGGTAGAGAGGTAGAGAGGTAGAGAGGGAGTAGTAGAGAGTGAGTAGTAGAGAATGAGTCATAGAGAGAGTAGTAGAGTGGTAGAGAGTGAGTAGTAGAGAATGAGTAGTACAGAGTAGTAGAGAGCGAGTAGTAGAGAGTGAGTAGTGGAGAGTCAGTAGTAGAGAGTGAGTAGTAGGTAGTACTAGAGAGCGAGTAGTAGAGAATGAGTAGTAGAGAGTGAGTAGTAGAGAGAGTAGTAGAGAGTAGTAGAGTGAGTAGTAGAGAGTAGTAGAGAGTGAGTAGTAGAGAGAGTAGTAGAGAGTAGTAGAGTAGTAGAGAGTAGTAGAGTAGTAGAGAGTGAGTAGTAGAGAGTGAGTAGTAGAGAGTAGTAGAGAGTGAGTAGTAGAGGGTGAGTAGTAGAGAGTAGTAGAGAGCGAGTAGTAGAGAGTGAGTAGTAGAGAGAGTGTAGTAGAGAGTGAGTAGTAGAGAGTAGTAAAGTAGTAGAGAGTGAGTGGTAGAGAGTAGTAGAGAGTTGTAGAGTGAGTAGTAGAGAGTAGTAGAGAGTGAGTAGTAGAGAGTGAATAGTAGAGAGGAGTAGAGAGTAAGTAGTAGAGAGAGAGTAGTAGAGTGTGAGTAGTAGAGAGTAGTAGAGAGTAAGTAGTAGAGAGAGAGTAGTAGAGAGTGAGTAGTAGAGAGTAGTAGAGAGTGAGTAGTAGAGAGTAGTAGAGAGTGAGTAGAAGAAAGTAGTAGAGTAGTAGACAGTGAGTAGTAGAGAGTGAGTAGTAGAGAGTGAGTAATAGAGAGAGGTAGTAGAGAGCAGTAGAGAGTGAGTAGTAGAGTAGTAGAGAGTAGTCAGTCAGTGTCTGTCAGTCAGTGTCAGTGTCATTCAGTGTCAGTCAGTCAGTGTCAGTCAATCAGTGTCAGTCAATCAGTGTCAGTCAGTGTCAATCAGTCAGTGTCAGTCAATGAGTGTCAGTCAGTGTCAGTCAGTCAGTCAGTGTCAGTCAGTCAGTGTCAGTCAATCAGTGTCAGTCAGTGTCAATCAGTCAGTGTCAGTCAGTCAATGTCAGTCAGTCAGTGTCAGCTAGAGCAGCTCTGCTCACCTGGTTCTCTCCCTCTACAGCAGCTCTGCTGACCTGGTTCTCTCCCTTTAAAGCGGCTCTACTGACCTGGTTTCTCTGGCTCTACAGCAGCTTTGCTGACCTGGTTCTCTGACTCTAGAGCAGCTCTGCTGACCTGGTTTTTAGGCTTTAGAGCAGCTCTGTTGACCTGGTTCTCTGGCTCTAAAGCAGCTCTGCTGACCTGGTTCTATGGCTCTAAAGCAGCTCTGCTGACTTGGTTCTCTGGCTCTAGAGCAGCTCTGCTGACCTGGTTCTCTGCTCTACAACAGCTCTGCTGACCTGGTTCTCTGGCTCTAAAGCAGCTCTGCTGACCCGGTTCTATGGCTCTAAAGCAGTTCTGCTGACCTGGTTCTCTGGCTCTAGAGCAGCTCTGCTGACCTGGTCCCTTGGCTCTAAAGCAGCTCTGCTGACCTGTTTCTCTCCCTCTAAAGCAGCTCTGCTGACCTGGTTCTCTCGCTCTAAAGCAGCTCTACTGACCTGGTTTCTCTGGCTCTACAGCAGCTCTGCTGACCTGGTTCTCTGGCTCTAGAGCAGCTCTGCTGACCCGGTTCTTAGGCTCTGGAGCAGCTCTGCTGACCTGGTACTCTGGCTCTAAAGCACCTCTGCTGACCTGGTTCTATGGCTCTAAAGCAGCTCTGCGGACCTGGTTCTCTGGCTTTCGAGCAGCTCTGCTGACCTGGTTCTCTGGCGCTAAAACAGCTCTGCTGACCTGGTTCTCGCCCTCTAAATCAGCTCTACTGACCTGGTTCTCTGCCTCTAGAGCAGCTCTGCTGACCTGGTTCTATGGCTCTAAAGCAGCTCTGCTGACCTGGGTCTCTGGCTCTAAAGCAGCTCTGCTGACCTGTTTCTCTCCCTCTTAAGCAGCTCTGCTGACCTGGTTTCTCTGGCTCTAGAGCAGCTCTGCTGACCTGGTTCTCTGACTCTAGAGCAGCTCTACAGACCTGGTTCTCTGGCTCTAAAGCAGATCTGCTGACCTGGTTCTATGGCTCTAAAGTAGCTCTGGTGACCTGGTTCTCTGGCTCTAAAGCAGCTCTGCTGACCTGGTTCTATGGCTCTAAAGCAGCTCTGCGACCTGGTTCTCTGGCTCTAGAGCACCTCTGCTGACCTGGTTCTCTGGTGCTAAAACAGCTCTGCTGACCTGGTTCTCTCCCTCTAAATCAGCTCTACTGACCTGGTTCTCTGCCTCTAGAGCAGCTCTGCTGACCTGGTTCTATGGCTCTAAAGCAGCTCTGCTGACCTGAGTCTCTGGCTCTAAAGCAGCTCTGCTGACCTGTTTCTCTCCCTCTTAAGCAGCTCTGCTGACCTGGTTTCTCTGGCTCTAGAGCAGCTCTGCTGACCTGGTTCTCTGCCTCTAGAGCAGCTCTGCTGACCTGGTTCTATGGCTCTAAAGCAGCTCTGCTGACCTGGTTCTCTGACTCTAGAGCAGCTCTGCTGACCTGGGTCTCTGGCTCTAAAGCAGCTCTGCTGACCTGTTTCTCTCCCTCTTAAGCAGCTCTGCTGACCTGGTTTCTCTGGCTCTAGAGCAGCTCTGCTGACCTGGTTCTCTGACTCTAGAGTAGCTCTACAGACCTGGTTCTCTGGCTCTAAAGCAGATCTGCTGACCTGGTTCTATGGCTCTAAAGCAGCTCTGGTGACCTGGTTCTCTGGCTCTAAAGCAGCTCTGCTGACCTGGTTCTATGGCTCTAAAGCAGCTCCTGCTGACCTGGTTCTCTGGCTCTAGAGCAGCTCTGCTGACCTGGTTCTCTGGCGCTAAAACAGCTCTGCTGACCTGGTTCTCTCCCTCTAAATCAGCTCTACTGACCTGGTTCTCTGCCTCTAGAGCAGCTCTGCTGACCTGGTTTTTAGGCTTTAGAGCAGCTCTGTTGACCTGGTTCTCTGGCTCTAAAGCAGCTCTGCTGACCTGGTTCTACGGTTCTAAAGCAGCTCCTGCTGACCTGGTTCTCTGGCTCTAGAGCAGCTCTGCTGACCTGGTTCTCTGGCGCTAAAACAGCTCTGCTGACCTGGTTCTCTCCCTCTAAATCAGCTCTACTGACCTGGTTCTCTGCCTCTAGAGCAGCTCTGCTGACCTGGTTTTTAGGCTTTAGAGCAGCTCTGTTGACCTGGTTCTCTGGCTCTAAAGCAGCTCTGCTGACCTGGTTCTACGGTTCTAAAGCAGCTCTGCTGACCCGGTTCTATGGCTCTAAAGCAGTTCTGCTGACCTGGTTCTCTGGCTCTAGAGCAGCTCTGCTGACCTGGTCCCTTGGCTCTAAAGCAGCTCTGCTGACCTGTTTCTCTCCCTCTAAAGCAGCTCTGCTGACCTGGTTCTCTCGCTCTAAAGCAGCTCTACTGACCTGGTTTCTCTGGCTCTACAGCAGCTCTGCTGACCTGGTTCTCTGGCTCTAGACCAGCTCTGCTGACCCGGTTCTTAGGCTCTGGAGCAGCTCTGCTGACCTGGTACTCTGGCTCTAAAGCAGCTCTGCTGACCTGGTTCTATGGCTCTAAAGCAGCTCTGCTGACCTGGTACTCTGGCTTTAGAGCAGCTCTGCTGACCTGGTTCTCTGGCGCTAAAACAGCTCTGCTGACCTGGTTCTCTCCCTCTAGAGCAGCTCTGCTGATCTGGTTCTATGGCTCTAAAGCAGCTGTGCTGACCTGGTTCTCTGCCTCTAGAGCAGCTCTGCTGACCTGGTTCTATGGCTCTAAAGCAGCTCTGCTGACCTGGTTCTCTGACTCTAGAGCAGCTCTGCTGACCTGTTTCTCTCCCTCTTAAGCAGCTCTGCTGACCTAGTTTCTTTGGCTCTAGAGCAGCTCTGCTGACCTGGTTCTCTGACTCTACAGCAGCTCTACAGACCTGGCTCTCTGGCTCTAAAGCAGATCTGCTGACCTGGTTCTATGGCTCTAAAGCAGCTCTGGTGACCTGGTTCTCTGGCTCTAAAGCGCTCTGCTGACCTGGTTCTATGGCTCTAAAGCAGCTCTGCTGACCTGGTTCTCTGGCTCTAGAGCAGCTCTGCTGACCTGGTTCTCTGGCGCTAAAACAGCTCTGCTGACCTGGTTCTCTCCATCTAAATCAGCTCTACTGACCTGGTTCTCTGCCTCTAGAGCAGCTCTGCTGACCTGCTTCTATGGCTCTAAAGCAGCTCTGCTGACCTGGTTCTCTCTCTCTAAAGCAGCTCTGCTGACCTGGTTTCTCTGGCTCTAGAGCAGCTCTGCTGACCTGGTTCTCTGGCTCTAAAGCAGCTCTGCTGACCTGGTTCTCTCCCTCTAAAGCAGTGCTGCTGACCTGGTTCTCTGCCTCTAGAGCAGCTCTACAGACCTGGTTCTCTGGCTCTAAAGCAGATCTGCTGACCTGGTTCTATGGCTCTAAAGCAGCTCTGGTGACCTGGTTCTCTGGCTCTAAAGCAGCTCTGCTGACCTGGTTCTCTCCCTCTAAAGCAGCTCTGCTGACCTGGTTTCTCTGGCTGTACAGCAGCTCTTCTGACCATGTTCTCAGCCTCTAAAGCAGCTCTGCTGAACTGGGTCTCTGGCTCTAGAGCAGCTCTGCTGACCTGGGTCTCTGGTTCTAGAGCAGCTCTGCTGACCTGCTTCTTAGGCTCTAGAACAGCTCTGCGGACCTGGTTCTCTGGTTCTACAACGGCTCTGCTGACCGGGTTTCTCTGGCTCTACAGCAGCTCTGCTGACCTGGTTCTCAGCCTCTAAAGCAGCTCTGCTGAACTGGGTCTCTGGCTCTAGAGCAGCTCTGCTGACCTGGGTCTCTGGTTCTAGAGCAGCTCTGCTGACCTGCTTCTTAGGCTCTAGAGCAGCTCTGCTGACCTGGTTCTCTGGCTCTACAACGGCTCTGCTGACCGGGTTTCTCTGCCTCTACAGCAGCTCTGCTGACCTGGTTCTCTGCACTCACGATGCACGTACCCAACTTCGCGAAAATATATTTAAAAATAATACACGTTTATTATAAGTACAAATATATTATTTTTATGAATATCTTAGATAATCTCTTGCCCTAATATGTATATTAAAGACACATACATATAATTTTGGAACATAATTTATTTTTGTGGTAGTCGCGCACCAAGCACGCCCCAGCACGTATATGACATCACGCGGGACCCGCAACCGCGCAAGCATCTCATACTGTAATGCGCATGTGTCGCGAATGCACGGGAGCAGGAGTCACGGACTGGTCGCATACCAATCGCGCACATCACGTAATATTAAATGTATATGATGTAACTGAAAAACTTGCAGCCGTCACACACCGTACGCGGATCCTTTACGACTTTTCAAAAATGGCGGCTAGAATGCGCGCACCCACTGTGATGTGTACGCTTTGAGTGCGCGACTCCGAAAAAAAATGTAATTTTTCTTTTTTTTTAAAGAAAATAATATAAATATATTAAAATAAAAAATGAAAAGAAGAACATGAATCAATATTTCAGTTTGAATTTTTTTTGTTGTTGCAGTTTTCAGAAAAATATATAATGTTATTTAATGAATAAAATATTTATAAATAAACAGTTAAAAAAACTGTAGTAGAAAATCAGTAAAAAAAAATAGGTATAACTACTATCACACTTAAAAATTTGTATTTAAAAAAGCTTTGAAATTCACTGAAAAAAAACATAGGTTTCAGAGACGTTATAGTTAGAAATTAGCATTTAAAAAAGCTTTGAAATTCACTGAAAAAACCGTAGGTTTCAGAGACGTTATAGTTAGAAATTAGCATTTAAAAAACCTTAGAAATTCACAGAAAAAAACATAGGTTTCAGGGGTGTTATAGTTAGCTGGCTATTTCACTCGTACAAAACCATAGAAATTCCTCCGTTATAGTTAGTTCTGCTAACTATAACTTGCGTGCCCGCAATGCACTGCTGATGATGTCACATATTGCATCATTCATGACATGGTCAGTGACATCACTGATGGCATCTCAAATGACGTCACTGATGACATCACTGATGACATCATTCAGTGAATGTGGTTCACGTGATCAAGCTCCCTGGGAGGAGCGAAACGCTTCATGGCAGGCACTGGTCCTGTGAATTTCATGGTTTGAATTCGTCAATGAATCGTCACTGCTTCACCCACCTCCGTGTTGTGGGATTCCGTAATTTATCTCTGGAGTTGGGAGGTCCGTGCCTGTGGTTCCGCTGAAAGAAGAGGGCGGACAGGACTATATATATATATACATATATATATATTCAGCATAAGGTTAAGGTCGATTTCAACAGCAACCACACTGCACTCCCAGGGGATTGTTTCATTCGGCTTTTCTTTATTGATGATATATATATATATATATATATATATATATCTATTTTATCTACTGGCGGTCGCCAGTAGATAGTTATAGTTAGGACCGTGTTTCCATAGGAAATCTGAAAATTCTATTTTGAATAACTTTGGCGCCGGTTGCGGAATCCTCGCGAATTTTTCAAAATAGGTGGGGCGCTCCGCTCCTACCCTGAAAGTCTCGGGGTGATTAGTCAAGCAGGGGCCGAGAAAAAATGGGGGTCCCAAATCGCGTTTTCCCCATGCATTTTTCCATAGGGACCTTTAGTCCAAGGTACAGCCCGAACGGCTGAACAGAATTACTTGGCAGAGAGGTAGTCCTCAGGTCAGGGATGTGCCTTTTGAATATCTGGAGTCAATCTGTTCAGTAGTTCCTGAGAAAATTTCTGTTAAAAGTACATATATATCTATAGACGCGCACCGTGCTCGCACGGTGCACGCACGGTGACGTGCGCGAGCGCAATTCTGGTTGGTTGTTAGATGTCAGTAAACATTCGAATCAGTCAAAATCAGGAAGTGTCGGCCGCCATTTTGTCTCTCGCAGTCTGAGGCAGTGAAAAACAAAGGTGGAAAACGTGAAAAGGGAGCAGGGTGGACAGTTCCTGACCCCCTAGCCTTTGTCAGGGGATCACTGAAGGACCCCCAAGGGTGAAAAAAACATTTATTTTTTTGACGAAAAAGTGCGGGGTGCGCGCACGGCACGCACAACGCATCGAGTGCCCACAGCGCGCGCACGGTGAAAAACCTGAAAAAAAAATATTAATAAATACATAACTTAACATTTAAAAAACCGTACAAATTCACTTAAAAAGCCATAGGTTTCACACACGTTATAGTTAGCAATTAGCATTTAAAAAACCTTGCAAATTCACTTAAAAAGCCATAGGTTTCACGCATGTTATAGTTAGCTGGACATTTCCCTTGTAAAAAACCAATGAAATTCCCCCGTTATAGTTAGTGCAGGCAACTATAACTCACGCGACCGCAATCCTCTGCTGATGACGTCAGATATTACATCACTGTATTTAGACACCTATTTACCCATGTCTTCTTCCATTAATCTTTAGCTATACATATATTACAAATATTTATTTTTCAGAAAGACACATATGTAATCAGTGATGTAATATCTGACGTCATCAGCAGAGGATTGCGGTCGCGTGAGTTATAGTTGCCTGCACTAACTATAACGGGGGAATTTCATTGGTTTTTTACGAGGGAAATGTCCAGCTAACTATAACATGTGTGAAACCTATGGTTTTTTAAGTGAATTTGCAAGGTTTTTTAAATGCTAATTCCTAACTATAACGTGTGTGAAACCTATGGTTTTTTAAGTGAATATATATATATATATATATATATATATATATATATATATATATATATATATATATATATATATATATATATATATAATGATCCTGACTCTCTGCACTTCCAAGCAACTGGCGAAGAGAGACACAAACCCAGCGATGTGAGCCCAGATGATAATTTGCTCACAAGTCATTTGAAACACGTAAGTCGCCATTTTTAAATGCAAAACAGTGTTCAAGTGCCAACACCATGTGATTAAACAACATGGAAAAATACTACTAAGCTGTTGTAAGGCATTCGCGTGTCTGTTTTTCAAACATTACATAAAACAGCCGACAAAGAATTCATAGTCTGACAAAAGACATACAATTGCTGCTTGAATGCATAAAATATAATGTTAAAAGTAATGCAGTTTCTTTTCCAGGAAATAAATATATATTTTAAATGTATAAATACATGTATAAATAAAATATATATATAAAAACATATATACCTGAGCCATAATAAATGCTTAAAAAATCCACATTATAAAAGTGCCAATAAAGCAAACAGGAATCATGTACCCCATATTTAAATCTCAATAGAGACATGAAGCTCCTTATTTTTCATACAAATTATGGCTATGCAAAAAGCTACAATTGTTGTGTAAACATTATATTTAATATCCTCGTATTGCAATTTTGTATAGACCTGAGTTATCTTCAAATTGCAGCTTAAATGCTGGATAATGCCAAGTCTAATAATAGGGCTGGAATGTGCAAAACTCACAAAAGTAGTGCCTAAGTATTCTAAAGTGCAAAGAAAAGATCCTAATAGATCCCCAGAAAGTACTGGTGCTTATAACTATATGTTAAAATGTGTTGCGGCTAAAAACACGTAAGTAAAAAAGGTTAAAACCCTATTCAACAAAGTTAAAAACATGGCTAAAGCCATAAAAACTAAAGGTGTTTTTAATTCAGTCCTAATTCAAGAAACACAATCTAGCCATTCATATCTTAGGTGGTTCCTATGTCCATAAGAATGTTTTATAGGAAATGATACAGATCCTCTGTGTTATTGAGGCCATTCTGCGTTTTACTGTCCAGCTCTAAAATCATTCTAGAGTCTAACTTTCTCAACATCTTTTCCCTATTCCCTCCCCGACGGGGTTTGGGAATGGCTGCCACGACAAAATATTGCAAGCAACTGAGATCATTGTTGTGCATAGATTTGAAATGCCGGGCCACTGGATACGTGGAATCGTTATTAACAATGGCCCGCAAATGCTGCAAAATGATGACGTGCACCTGCAGCTTGGTAATACCCACATATCTTAAGCCACAGGTGCACGTCAGAACATAAACCGCAAACTCAGTTTTGCAATTGAAACTGCCCCGAATCATAACCAAGTCTGGACTGAAAGGAGTGGAATATGAGGCAGTATTGACACCGAACCAGCATGCTCTGCAGGAGGAACCCTTAGTGAACCCCTGCTTTGGTTGTAACCATTTTCTTGCTGTAGCAAGTTCGGGAAAGGTCTTCACAATTTGTGTTGTCATGGAAGGTCCCTTCCTATGTGTGATCGTGGGTTGAGATGGTAGAATAGAAGCCAGAACTCCATCTGTCATGATGATGGGCCAATTACGTCTGACAATAGATCTGATTTTTCTCTCCTGTTTATTAAAGGCAGTAATGAGTCTTTGTGTACTAATAGTGGTATCACTCTGTTCCACTTGGTCATATATATATATATATATATATAGTAGGTAGTTATAGTTAGAACCTAGTTTCCATAGTAAAAGCTTTTTTTGATTTGCCAATAACTTTGGCACCGTTTGACGAATCTTCACAAAATTTTCAAAACTAATTGTTCACTCAGGTCAGCTCCTGTCTTGATAGTTTTGGGGTGATTCATCAAGGGGGGGCCTAGAAAAAGGAGGGTCTCAAAACCTGTTTTCTCCATGTTAATTTCCATAGGAAACTTTAGACACAGCTACAGCCTGAACTGCTGAACGGAATTACAAAAAATTTGGCACAGAGATAGCTCTTGGTCCAGAATGCACGCTTCTTGTTAATGGTGTAAATCCGTTCAGTAGTTTTTGAGTTATTTAAAGATTTACAGATATATATATATTTGAGAATTCTGAGATCTGATTGGCTGAGCCCTTCAAAGCACGAGCTTGGCTCTGATTGGCTGCCAACACTTCAAACCAGGAAGTGTTGGCAGCCATCTTATACCTCGTACCGCGTGAGAGGGGAAAAAGGTTAGAGAAACGATAAAAAACAAAAGAAGGGGCAGGGTAGGAACACCATAACCCCCCACGCCTGCTCAGGGGGTCCCACAGGGAGCCCCAGGCCCAAAAAAAGCATTTTTAAAAAAATATTTTCAGCCGGGTTGCACTGGGTGCGCAAACCCCGTTGAAAATGAAAAAAAAACAAAGCGCGGACTCCCGTGCTTTGCTTTTTAAAGCCCCCGGGTGGGCCAGGTCCTGGGGGCATTCCTTAATTGTGAAGCAGGGGCCCACGTGGGCCCCTGTAGCCCCGGGGATGGCCGCCTCCTGGGGCTTTATAATATATGCGCAGGGGGCACACCCCCCCGCTGCCCCGGGGACTGCCACCTCCCCGGAGCAATGTTTATTAATGTACGGTGGCCTCGCGGGCCCCCCAAGCCCCGGGGACATCAGTGATGTCATTTGAGATGTCATCCGTGATGTCACTGAGCATGCCATGAGTGATGTAATATGTGATGTCATCAGCAGTGCATTGCGGGGGCGCGAGTTATATTTATCTCTACTAACTATAACAGCTGAATTTCTCTGGTTTTGTACGAGTGAAATGTCCAACTAACTATAACTTTCCTGCAACCTATGTCTTTTGTGTGAATTTTTAAGTTTTTTTAAATGCTAATTTCTAACTATAATGCCCCTGAAACTTATGTTTTTTTCAGTGAATATATATATATATATATATATATTCACTGAAAAAACCATAGGTTTCAGGCACGTTATAGTTAGGAATTAGCATTTAAAAAACCTTAGAAATTCACTGAAAAAACCATAGGTTTCAGGGGCGTTATAGTTAGCTGGACTTTTCACTTGTACAAAACCATTGAAATTCCCCCGTTATAGTTAGTTCAGCTAACAAAACTGGCGCGCCCGCAACGCACTGCTGATGACGTCACATATTACATCACTCATGACATGATTAGTGACATCACTCATGACATCACTGATGACATCTCAAATGACATCACTGATGACATCACTGATGACATCATCCAGTGAATGTGTGTTTTTCTGAAAATTACATATGTTTTATATATGTATATCTCAAGGTCGATGGAAGAATAAATGGGTATATAAGTGTCTAAATGGATGATTTGATTTTGAAAAATTGATTGTATAACTGACTGATTAAGTGTATCTTAGTGAATACATGGCTCAGTGAGTAATGTTTAAATATGTAAATATCTGTATCAGTCTCTCACTTTGTATATAAGTGGCCGCATGGGTTGGTGAGTAGCTACATGAGTGTCTATATAGGTTATTAGTTGTTTTTTTGAGTATCAGTATGAGTGTCTGAGTGTCTGTAGGGCTCGGTGGGGGGTATTACGTAGTGCATAGGTGCATGAATGAGTGACTCACTGTTTGTATGTGTTGAAGACAGCATGTGTGCAGGACTGTATGGGTGGATGAGTGTGTGCATGGGTGTGTTAGTGAGTAAATGACTGTCTCAATAGTGTCTTTATGAGTAACTACATATGTTTTAAACTAGTATATGTGACTATTGGTGTATATAAGTAAGTATATGTGAGAGTGAGAGATTGAAAGAGTTCCTGTATGAATAAGTATGTGTTTCTATAAGTGATTGTTTAAAAGACTAAGTATGTGTAAGTTTCTGTAGAAGTAAGTGTGGTGGTGTGTGTATAACTGTATATGCAAGTAAATGGATGTTTGATTCCTTATTAGCATGAGTGACTATGTGTGTGAGTAACTCTATGGATGAGTGGCGATGTAAAACAGGATGTATAGGTGTATGAGTACATATGATGAGTGAGTACATGTATGAGTGACTGTATAGGACTGTTGGTGAATGAGTGGATGTGTATGTGGATCTTAGAATTACTGAATAGGTTGTTGTAACTGGTATTGGTATGTCCATTGTTTTGAAAATTTTAGTTTCTATTTTTGAATGTGTGTATCAAAGGTTATATTAGGGGGAGAGGAGGTCTGCCACTCTATCACAAGGATGATGTCATGAGTGATGAAACTGACCATGTCATGAGTGATGTAATATGTGACGTCATCATCAGTGCATTGCGGGCGCGCGAGTTATAGTTAGCTGAACTAACTATAACGGGGGAATTTCAATGGTTTTGTACAAGTGAAAAGTCCAGCTAACTATAACGCCCCTGAAACCTATGGTTTTTTCAGTGAATTTCTAAGGTTTTTTAAATGCTGATTTCTAACTATGTCTACAGAGATAGGACATGTGAAGAAAGACAAAAAAGCACACAGAAAGAAAAAAAAGAAATGCAGAAAGAAGCAACAGAAGTCCTCAAAGACGAAGAAAAGTGCAGTAAGAAGGATAACGTGCAGAAAGAACAAACAGAAGAGCAGAAAGAAGCCTTGTTGCAAAATCATCCTGTACCCTCAACTTTTTCAGACGGATACTGGTGGTAACTGAGTCTGACTAACCAGTCCTAGAGCCAGTGCTATGTTAAAAGACACTCAGAATACAGTGAAAACACCTACATACACTAGGGAACACTATGCGTTGGGGTCCCCCTGTGATTAGCATGACCTCCTCTGTAAGCCCCTAGTATATAATAGGGCAGGGGATTAAAGCTACCTCTTAAAATGCGCCACAGGGCGTGTTTGCACACGTCACCTCCGGCCCCGTCCCCTCCCTTCCCCACTGTGTAAACACGCCCTGTGGCCATTTTAAGTTGGGAGATTAAGTCCTGTTGGATCCTGAGGGTCCCTAGGGTCCAACTAGACCACTAGGTACCTCCAGTAAGCGCCACAGAGCTGCGTTGCAGAGAGATGTAAAAAGGGGCACGGCCTAGACCACCTCTCTGCAGCGCCGCGCAGTGGCACTTACTGGAAGCACCTAGTGGGCTAGTTGGCCCCCAGGGTCCCTCAGGATTGAAGGGGAATTATTTCCCCAACTTAAAACGCACCACAGGGCTTGTTTGCACATGTTAACTGAGGCCCCGTCCCCTCCCTGCACCACTGTGTAAACATGCCCTGTGGCCGTATTTAGTTGGGAGATTAAGTTCATTTGAATCCTGAGGGTCCCTAGGGTCCAACTAGCCCACTGGGTACCTCCAGTCAGTGCCATAGAGCTGCGTTGCAGAGAGGTGTAAAAAGTGGCACGGCCTGGACCACCTTTCTGCAACGCAGCTCAGTGGCGCTTACTGGAAGCACCTGGTGGGCTAGTTAGCCCCCAGGGGCCCTCAGGATTGAAGGGGAATTATTTCCCCAACTTAAAACGTGCCATAGGGTGTGTTTGCACACGTCACCTCAAGCCCCGTCCCCTTCCATTCCCCACTGTGTAAACATGCCCTGTGGCCGTTTTTTAAGTTGGGAGATTAAGTACCCTTGAATCCTGAGGGTCCCTAGGGTCAAACTAGCCCACTAGGTACCTCCAGTAAGTGCCACAGAGCTGCGTTGCATAGAGGTGTAAGAAGGGGCGTGGCCTCAGAACACCTGTCTGCAACGCAGCTCCCTGGTGCATACTGGAGATACCTGTTGGGCTAGTTGACCCTCAGTATTGAAGGGGAATTAATTCCCCAACTTACAACTGGCCAGGGGGCGCATTTGCAGAGTGCTGCAAGGAGGGGACGTGGCCTCCGGCGCGATGCCGGTCTTTTATTTATTTTATTTTTTTAAGAAGGAGGGCTGTGTGGCCCCCTTCTTTTTCTAATTTATTGGCCCTGGGATGCCATCCCCCAGGGCCTGCACCCTAATTTGTTTTGTTGAAAAAAATTAATTTGGCCCTCCCAAGGCCTTAATCGGCCCCGGGGACCCCAACCCCCGGGTCATGGGCTTTTTTTTTTTTAATACTTTAGGAGGGGGGCTGCATTGCCCCCCTCCTCAGGCCACTTATGGCCCCGGGGACCCCATCCCCAGGGGCCGGCCTTTGTTTTTTTTTATTTAAAAAAAATATATATATTTATAGAAACACCTAGGACATGCTGGACAAACCGTATGTACCTATCACCATGACGATTTGCGTGATATTCATTAATAGGCGACTATGCATACAATGAATCCACGTGGAATGTATTTACACCGCTAGTGAAGCTCTGACGTGTCTGACACCCTACCATGCCTAATCCCGGGGCCCCCGCCGATGGGTACTCTCCAAGTAGACACCTTTGTTGTTAATTTATAAAAACATGGGTAGCTATTGACGGGCACATTTAATACACACGCACGTCAAGCCATTCAAAGGAGATTCTACAAAAATTTGACCAAACTACGCAAGAAACCCCCCTCATGGTTAATAAAGCACACATCCACCGCCGGATGTGTAATACTTTTTATTTTACTCTCTGGAAAGGAGACGAACCTCACTTGAGAGTCACAGCGTGCTCCTAGCTGAGCCCAATGCTGTGCTACACCCACCAGTGCCCGCCGAGTGCCACACACCTCTGTGTTGTATTCCACCAGCTAGTGTGTATGCTATGACACTCTCTAGCCCATGTGCACTGTAACACCACCCCGTGAATATGTCATGCTACACTTGCCTTCACACGGGTTATATTGCCCCATCTAACGTGCCTTCTTCGATGCCTATGTTATAACGCACAGCGCTATGCCATACATATTACAATCTGGGATCCATATCTTTGTCACAGTGCATCTGCAACGTTACACTCCCCAGCACATATTTTATATTACAACTTTAGAGACTAGTTAGGTTACACAACACTGCCCTGTGCATATTACACTCCAAGGCGCATATTGCATAGCACACGCTAGTGCCTGTGCTATCTCGCGCTCTCCAATGAATCTGTCATTGCGTACAATGTATTGCATATTATATTTCACGCCCGGTTTATCTTATATCACACTTTTTGGTGCATAGTTTATACCATATACTATATCTAGTTTTCATTTTCAATCGTGCTCTCAGGACTATGTTCTATATAACACTGCGTCAACCTACCCTTTTCATGGGCATTACATTTTGCGATGGGGGGTGGAGGGTCAGGGGGTGTTTCTGCCAAGTGAGCCCGGAGTCACAGTCACAAACATCCTCTTCTTCCTGAATAAAAGTGAGATTATGCTGCATACTTGTTCATATTTTAAGTAGTTCGCACAGACACACATTTTAAAAACAATAAAGTTCCTAATACTCACCTTCTCTGAACAGTTAGCTTGCTGCCCCATCCACCTCCTCCCTATCCTCTGTTGTCTAAATCCATGGACTAGCCTCCTCCCTCCTGCCATGCATGGTCTGATGTGCTGCCACTGCCCTCCATTTAGCATGATGTACCAGTCCACTCTTCCTGCCCTCCATTGCCCAATTCTATGGCCCATCATTGACCGCCTGCTTAGCCTCTGTGCTTAGCTTGCTGCCCCTATTCTCCTTCCCCCTGCCCTCCGATGTCTTTGTGCATGCCCCTGCTCCATCCTTTTTGCCCACCATGTTCCATGGACCTGCCACTCCTATCTACTCTGAGTGTTCTGTTGAGCTGCCACTCCCCTCCCACCTGCCTAGCATTGACTGTAACGTGTCCCTGCCACCTCCACCCTGCCTGTCCACATGCCATGCCCCTATCCCCTTCCTCCTGTCCTCCATGGTCCATTTTACTGCCATAACCCTTCTGCCCTCCCTGGTCTGTTGTGCTGCAACTGCTCCTCCTGCATGCCCCGCACGGTCTGTTGTGAGGCCCCTTCCCCTGAACTCTCTTGTCTGTGCCCAGGTCCTGACCCTCCCTTCTATCCTCCATGGTCCTTTGTGCATGCCCCTGCACCCTCCTTCTTGCCCATCATAGCCATTGTGCTGCCACTAACCCTCCCGCTTGCCATGCATGGTCTTCTGTGCTGCCATGGCCCCTCCCACCTTCCCTGTCTGGTCAGCTAGCTGCCCCTGACCCCCTCCCACCTTCCCGGCATGGTCTGTGTGTATGCCATCATAGTCTCATTGTTGTTCTCCATGGTGTGTCTTGTTTCTAGTGCCCATCCTGCCTGACCTCCATGGTCATCTAGCTGCTCCTGCCCTGCCCCCTCTGTTTCCATGTGCAGACCCCTATACCCTCCCTCCTGGCTTGTCTGTTCCATTGTAATGCCCCTTATCCGTCCCTCCTGCCCTTTATGGTCTGTTATGCTGCAGCTTTCTCTCCTGTCTGTCCATTATGGTCAGCTAGCTACCATTGCCTCTTTTCCCTCTGTTCTCTGTTGTCCATGTGCATGGTCCTGTCCCCTCCCTATTGCTTTCTATGGATTGTTGTGCTGCACTCCCGTCCCGCATGCCCTGTGTGGTGTATTGTGCTGCTGCAAACCCTGATGCCTGCCCTGTAGGGTCAGTTTGGTGCACCTCTCCATGTCCCTCCTGTCCTCTGTTATCCGAGTCCATGTCCCTACCCCAATTCCTCCTACCTACCATGATCCAATGTACCATATTTGCGAACATTTTGAACTTGGTAAGAGGGAGATTTTGGAAAAAAACTGGGGTATTGATTTTCCGCTTTGAGTTACATTGAAAAAGAGGACATTGTAGACAGGAGACAGATCAAATAAAGCCCATTTGAGCTTAAAAACATTGGACGTTTTCTGGCTGAAACGGGTCTGTTGGCATGTATGGTTGTACTACCACTACCTCTTTCTTCTGCCCACAATGGTCTATTATATTGCCACAGCCTCTCTTGCCAGTCCTGTATTGTTGGTTTGTTGCCCCTGCCCCCCCTTTCCACTGCCCTCCATAGTCTGTTGTGCTGCCACTGCCCTTCCTGCCTGCCCAGTGTGGTCAAATTGTTGCCTCTGCACTCTCCTACCTTCCTTCAATTTTCAGAGTCCGCGCCCCTGGCCTCTGCCTCTCAACAGATCCCAATGAACAACTAGATTGCTAACATTCTATATTTATTACAAAAGTGTGGAACGCCTGACGTCATCTTGATGTAAGCAAAACTGTAATACCTAGAGCATTTCCTTTAGAAATTACATATATGAGAGGGTCTTATTTGCATCAAAATTATGGTTAGTGGTCTAAAAAACTAAAATGAGGACATATTTTCTGAGTTTTCAAATAGCGCCAAAGAACTTTTAAATTATTTGTAATCTTTATGTTTTTTTATCCAGTTGACCACTTGATTAAATGTTGCACCTAGGGGAGAGGATGTGGTGTTACTTCCAGAGCTGCAGACTTTGCAACTGGGGAACCAGGTTGGAGTTTCTGCTTCAGCTCAACATTCTGTGATTCTGGTCAAATCACTTAATCTCCCCATGTCTACAACTAAAATGAATTTGATCTTGTGTGATGTAACCAATGCTCATGTAAAGCACTCCAAAACCTGACAAGTCTGCACTATATAAAACTGCAAATACACAAAAAATAAGTGTTTTGCACACTTCTGTCGTTGGGCTACATGTGGGCTACATCTGGGTGATATTTGTGCTGCATTTGGGCTCTTTTGTCTCTGGTGGCCATCTTGGGAGATTTATTTGTTATGAAGTTTCCTAATTTCCTCATTTACTGCAGTCTCCTCCGTAGGAAATACTTTCAGTTTTTTATTTTGGTTCCATCAAGAAGGCATTCAGATGTGTCACATATTTGCCATAAATTCTGAATGTTAGCACTCTAGTTGCTCATTAGATCACTGTAGTAAAGCTACTGCTCACCAGGGAAGTCTGCTGCTGGTATTCAAAGTGCATGTTTCAGTCTGCATGTCAGAATTTTTTTATGAAATAGAAGAGGATTTGAGAAGTCAAAATGTGCCCTAATTTTTCTTTCTGGAGCACTAATCATAATTTCTATGGCAAAATGAACCCCCTCATTTTGTTCCTTTGTAAATTAAATGTTTTAAGTGTTACCACTTTATTCCAATCAAGATGGCTTCAGGTGTGCCATACTTTTGTCATAAGTAAGACTGTTAGCGCTCTAGTTGTTCGTTAGAACACTCTGGGACATTCTGTCATTGGGCTATACTTGGGCTACATCTGGGTGATATTTGGGCTATATCTGGGCTCTTTGGTCTCTGGTGGCCATCTTGGGAGATTTATTTTGTTATGAAGTTTCCTAATTTCCTCATTTACTGCAGTCTCCTCAGTAGGAAATACTTTCAGTTTTAGCTATTTTGACCTGCATTTGCGTAATGTCTCTACCTTCTCTTACAGCTTCAATTAGTTCTGTCTCTACTGTACTTAACACTGCCAAGCGCTCGTAAATTTGTTGCTGGGCTGCTTTTCGACGGAAGAAGGAAAAACTCCTGGTCTCACCCCTCATGGCCTCCTTGAATGAGTCCCACACCGCATTCTCAGAGGCTGTGCCAACATTAAAATCAAAGAATTCGCTGATCCAGCACTTCATATGATCTATATAGGCCTGTTCTGTCAGCAGTTTCCTTTCGAACGTCCAAGCCCTAAATTCTAGTGCCCTCTGTGGCAGAGTATATTCTACAATAAGAAAATTGTGATCAGATAATACCCTTGGATGCAGTGCAATGGACCATGACATAACCAGCTGTTCGGACATAAAAAAATAATCTAGCCGGGACATTTTATTATGTGGGACCGAATAATATGTAAATCCGTCTAATAATTGATTATGGAACTGCCAACAATCTAGCAAGAAATGCTCTTGTACCAAAGCTTGTAATGCCCGAAACACCCTGGGCTTTTTCCCAAGATAAGATTCGTCCGTAAATAAATTAACACTAACCGCTAAATTGATATTGAAATCTCCACAGAGAAAGGTAGGATTTGGATACAAAGCTAATTCGGTATTCAGGTGGTGCAGGACTGCCGGGTCATCTAAATTTGCCCCATATACTGTACAAATTGTATAAGACCTAAGATTTATAATTACCTCCACAATCGCCCGCCTGCCTGCACTATCTTGGCTGGACCTTCTACAAGTACAAAGACCTCGTCGTGCCAAGACCGCCACCCCCCTGATCTTAGAAGTTTGACGAGAGCAACCAATTAGTTCAAATCCAGGTATCCGTAGCATACCTCGCTCATTCCAGGCAATGTGGGTCTCTTGAATACAGATCAGATCCAGCCGTAAGACTGCCAGCAACTTTGAAAACAGAGCCCTTTTCCTCCCATTATTTAGCCCACAGATATTCCAGGAAGCTATCCTAATTTTTGCTTGCGCCATTCAATGTATATACAAATACCTGCACTATGATAATGGACATCTGACTTTACACGACTGCCAACAAATATCTTTTCTGTATCAAATCCATCATAAAATACTGAACTACACATAATTAAGTTGAACCACAAGCTTTTTTTAATACTCTATATGACCCCCCTCCACCCAAAACACCCCCCCACCCCACCACCCCCACCCTGACCAACCCCTGCAAAGGGCAACAGGGCCTAAGCCCTTGCGATGGAAGAGCCGGCAAGACTCATGCTCCTGAAAGCCATCGCCACACTATATAAAGAAAAATACCCCTATAGTTTACTTTCTCCTGGCTTCCACGACAACATTTCAAAGCCAGTGAAAGCCAGTAATAGGCCAAATAAGAAAAGCAATCAGAAACATTATCGGGCTTTTAAATGAGGGTTCGAGAAGGGGAGACAGATAGAAAGACAAGTGTTGTTCAGATTATAATGTGCACCAGCTGAAAATCACCCCAAATCAAACCATGCTTTTCCCTTATAATGAATCCAAATAATCCTTAGCTTTCACTTCGGATTGGAAAAATTTAACTTGGCCCTTAAAAATGACCTTAAGCTTTGAAGGGAAAAGCAAAAACGCCTGAACCCCCTTTGACTGAAAGGAGGTGATTAGTTGGCGGAGGTGTCACCTTCGCTCAACGGTAGCAGGGCAGAAATCGGGGCGCACAAAAAATTGACACCCCTTAGCAGACCTTTTTCTATTTGGCCGCGCCAAGTCAAAAAGTTTCTCTCTGGCCAAGAAGTTATTTAAACAAATGAGGATAGCTCTCGGCTTATCCAAAGCTTGGTTAGAGACCCCATTCTGCTTAAATGGAGAACGATGAGCACGTAGCACCTCTGTCCCCCAATCCCACTGCTGAATCTCTGGGAATGCTTCTGTGAATAGTTCCCCAATGAATTTCCGAGTGTCTGATCCTTCTATCCCTTCAGGAACACCAAGGACCCAGAGGTTGTTCCGACGTGCCCTATTTTCAAGGTCCGTAAGTTTCCATATAATGTCATCCCTTTGTGACTGGATAGTCGCGGTTAATTTCTTTTGTGAGCTTAAATCGTCCTCCAGCGTAGAAATTCTCTCTTCGGCCTCGCCTACTCGCGTGGCGATTTCGGTGCAGGTTTTTGCGACCCGCCGTATGGAGTTCTGGAGACGACGACAAGCCCCTTGTGTCCGAGCGCTTTCCTGCCTTGACTCTTCCCTGTGATCCATAATAGATTGATAGATCACTGCCAATGTAATTTCCGTTGAGGGGGAGCCTGAGACTGATCCACGGTTAACAACGTCTATAGAAGGCAGCCCAGGCACAGGAGGATCTTCAAAGGGGGTCTGTCCAGAGAACGAGTAATCCCAGGTTAGGGAGCCTGCTTCCGGGCGCTCCTGATCTGGGGCTCTTACAAATTTCCGAACTGTTCCACTAACTGTATGTACAGGTTCGCTACTGTCCCAATCCCCCGGGTCGCTGGCCTCAGACCACTCCTTGCCTTCTAAAGGATCATCCTCCGAGGACATAGTATGGTCCGAAAGAGAATAGAATTTATCTGCTGCATCGGCATCGTTCCTTACAGCCTGGGGTACATATTGTGAAGGTCCATCCAAGTTTGAGATTACCTCCCCAGTACCGCTGGCCGAAATGCCATCCGCTGGAACTACAACACCCAGAATGCCTTCTGGTTGAGTGGGTCCCGCTGAAACCAGAGCTGGAGCAGAACTAGCCGCTGAAATAGCCACAACTAAATGATTAGAAACTATATCCTCTGGGGCTGAAGAGACCACGGGGGCAATAGAAGCATTAGGACCATTTGCGGTGGATTTCTTAGTGGTTTTAGTGATCAGCGCTGTTGCCGCCATAGCAGCTGCTCTCTCCCGTCTCCCCCCAACAGTTTGCGGTGTTTTTGACTGCTCGCCCGCCTTGCAGAACATAATGGGAATCGTCTGACCTGTTTTCCGAGTGCTGGTGCTGTCAGTAGAAGCTGCACCCGCCCCTGCTCCCTCAGCCGAAAGATCACCTCCGGCTGCGTCTGATAACTCCGAGGCTCCGTCAGCTACAGGCACCGGCATAGGCATCTTTGTGGTACGGGTTGCTGCTCCGCGACCAGCGCCACCTCCCGCGAGTGAGGTGGAGGCCAGGGCAGTCCGAGCCTGTGCCTGTGTCCTTGGGGCTTTCGGGGGCATTCCTGACGATCTCCGCACGAAAATCCCACCAAATGGAGAGACAGAGCAGCGCACCAGGGACGCAAGGTGAAGCAGCTAACAAAAGCGTCTATCAAAAAACGTCAGGAGCCGCCACAGCATACCGTTGCAACACAAAAGGGATCCGAGTCGATATACGCTGCAAAATGGGTAAGTTACAGCAAAAATTCAGGTAAACATCCCAGTGTGGCGAAGCTCAACAGGAGAGAATCTTAGCCCAGCTCAGCTGGCCATAGACATCTCTGCTGCAGTATTTTGGTCAGGATCTAGCCGCTAAATTCTGGCAATATCGCTCCGAGATGTTCAAAATGGGAGAGCGGTCAGGCAGGGTTCTGGCAAAGAGACTTCAGCAGAAGGGGCTGGCCAATTATGTCACCAAGATACAGAACTCACATGGTCAGCTTCTTGAAACTCCAGAAGGGATCCTTGAGGTATTTCAGCAGTTTTATAAAAACGTATACAATGAAGCCAGTAATGGCGTCGTAAACTCAGACCAGCACGCTGCAACCTTCTTGGCAAGTATCCCAACTACCCAACCTACCGATCAACAGAAAAGTGCTCTTTCGGCCCCCCATTGAATGGGAGGAGGTTGAGACAGCAATCGGAGCATTGGCCAATGGCAGGGCAGCAGGTCCTGATGCAGTCCCATTAGAGTTTTATAAAGTGTTTACTCAGGAGACCCGTCGGGTTCTTCTCTCAGTTCTTAGGGCTGCACAATTGGGAAGCATTCCTGAGTCCTGGACCCTGACCAATATTATTCTTTTTAAGAAAAAAGACAAACCCGAATTGAATCCTGCCTCATTTAGGCCTATTTCACTCATAAATTCTGATAATAAAATCTTTGCCAAGATCTTGTCATCTAGATTAGCAGCTGTAATCACCCCTTTGGTCTCGCTACGCCAGCATGGTTTTATCCCAGGCAGAGATACAGCAAATCATGTATCTCGAGTAGTGGCTTTATTGGACTGGGTCCAGGCAACATCATCACCTATAGGGGCGATCCTGCTGGACGCTGAAAAAGCGTTCGACAGGGTCGCCTGGCCATTTCTCTGGGCGGTTCTTGGTTGGAAGGGCCTTGGCCCTGAATTTATCCACGCAGTCCAATCTTTGTATATTACCCCTAAAGCCACTGTCTCGGTTTCTGGGCTAGTTTCTAAGCCATTTACAGTAGGAAGGGGCACTCGTCAGGGTTGCCCGTGTTCCCCTCTGCTCTTTGCGCTGTATATATTTATTTATTTATTTATGGTTTTTTATAGAGCGCAACACTCATCCCATGGGATATCACGCCGCTATATACCAAAGAAACTACCGCTGACGTGTGCTGAGATCATTGAGGGTTGGGGAAGAGATAGGTTTTTAATTTTCTTCGAAACTGGAGATAGTTAGTGGTATGTCTTAGGTCAGAAGGTAGTTCGTTCCATCTTTTTGCCGCTAGATATGAAAAGGAGCGACCACCTGTTCTGACCTTGTAGATACGTTTCGTTTTAGCCAGGGCCAATTGGCAGGAGCGTAAGTTCCTGTTGGGTACGTAGAATTCAATTTTTCCATGAAGAATTGAGGGGCCGATCTTGTGTAAGGTCCGATAGGCATGGTTAAGCAGCTTAAAAGCAGCCCGCTGACGCATCGGAAGCCAATGAAGTTTGATTAGGCATTCTGATGCTGAGTCGCGATAGCCTTTATTGCAGATGAGTTTAGCCGCCAGATTCTGCAGAACCTGTAGACGGGAGAATAGGAATTCGTTCATCCCTACGAACAGCGCATTGCCATAGTCCAGACGACTAACCAATAGGGCTTGTGTCACTGAACGTCTGCAATCTAGGGGTATCCAGGGAAATATCCTAGCAAGGAGTTTTAATATGGCAAAGCCCTTGCCAAAAAGGGATCGAACGTGGTCTTTCATGGATAGTGTGTCGTCCATGATAATACCTAGGTTCCTAGCATGTTGTTTAGGAATGGGGGCCACCCCCAATGAGGGTGGCCACCAGGTATCATCCCACATACGTTTGGCGCCTCCGAACAAAAGAATCTCTGTTTTGCCTGCATTCAGCTTTAAACAGTGATCGTGCATCCATCGTGCCATTTCAGAGAGACAGTCGTGTAAATTGCTTTTGCAGGTTTCTGGTCTCTCATCCATCGTCACCATCAACTGCGTATCATCCGCATAAGAGCAGATTCCAATACCCCACTTCCTTCCAATGTCCGCAAGAGATGATATATAGACATTGAAAAGGGTGGGGCTCAGTGAGAACCCTTCTTATATTTAATTGAGAAAGCGCAGGACATTTATCCAGTTACGATCCATTCAACGGATTATAAGGTTCTAGCTTATGCCGATGACATTGTCGTTCTGACTTCAGATGTCTCGTCTGCCTATACGGCTGTTAAAATCATAGCAGATCAGTATGGAGCCTATTCTGGCTACAAACTTAATGCCGCTAAGACCCAAGTTATTCAATCTGCAGCTATGGGTCCCTCGGATGCCCCGATAGTGCAGTCTGCAAAATATCTGGGTGTATATATTACATCACATGTTAGTACTATCCCAGACCTAAACATTTTGCCTATAATTAATTCGGTAAAAACAATATTGGCAAGGTTGGACAATCTCCATCTTTCGCTTTACGATAGATGCAATGTCCTTAAAATATTGATTCTGCCTAAATTCCTATATATATTTAGAACAGTACCCTTAGAGGTGCCTCAATCCAGCTTAGCTTTGGCAGATAGAATTTGCAGCAGGTTTCTTTGGGGTTATAAGCAACCCAGAAGGGCGGCTAAATGGATGTTCCAGCCTCGCTCACGTGGTGGCTGGGGGGTCCCCAGCTTATTATTCTATTTTTGGTCTTCAATGATTCAATACTTTGGCCTACCACTGTTGGGAGACGCCGCCGGCCCCTCTTTGGCCTCTAGGCCCTCAATTTTTGAAATTGGGCTGGGTGAAGATGTTAAACGAGTCTTAGTCCGGGTGTTAGAACCTAGTTACTTTAAAAGAACTAGGTTTAAGGTTATCTGGTCCATGTTTTCGGTATGGCGTAAGGTCTGTCGTAAATTTTTAGTTCCCAACATTAACTTCTATACACCCTTTTCTGCAGCCCGGCTTTTGCCAGCAGTCTTCCAGGATCAAGTCACCTTTAACTGGTCAGCTCTAGGAATAAATGTACTTGGCAACTTAGGACATGAAGGGAGGCTTGCCTCTTTTGTATGCCTTAAGGAGAGGTATCTGCTCAATACATTTGATTTCTTTAAATATTTACAGCTACGTAGTTTTATAGAGAGAAGCAAACTGAAGTCCGAAGCACTATTTGGGAAGATAATTTTGTTTGAACTTATTGCTAAGTGTTCTAAAATCGGGGTTATCTATCGCCATTTACTTACAAGGCTTCCTGATGATATTACTGCCTCTACGATAAAACTAGAAGCCAAATTTGGTGTAACAGGAATAGATATAGTTACTTCCCTGGAACTAGCAGGTAGGGTCCTCATTTCTGGTAGTTTACGATCTCAGTGCTACATGGCTCTATTTGACCTATATTATACCCCAGCCAAGATATCTAAGGGGGCGGGTTGTGGGGGGCATAGCTGCCCAAGGTGTGGGTTAATGGCGGGTGATGATGTCCACATGTTTTTCGGATGTCACAAGCTGAAGCCTTTTTTGAAGGAAGTAGAGCAGTTCCTCAATGTCAATCTTGCGATCTCCGCTGTTCTCTCCCCTGAGTTAGTTATTTGTGGGTATCAAAGTAATAGTGAGCATATTCGGCCTCGTTATTCTTCAGCTTTTTTGTTAATAGCTATGGCCATGGTTCGCCTTTGTATCACCTCAGAGTGGATAAGTCCTGTGTCACCTACCTTTTTTGACTGGAGAGGGAGTATTTTAGCATTATATAACCTGGAGTCTGCAGTCTGGGCTAGGTGGGGTAGAGTCAGGCGTGACTTTGGTAAAAAGATCTGGGCTCCACTTGAAGCATGGATAGGTCAATAGCTGCTGCCCTATTTAGTTTAAGCAGTTGGCCTCTTAGTATTATTGCAAAATGTTATATAATGTCTCCTATCGACAGATTGTACTGTAATTACTGATTATGGAAGCATTCTTATTTATTTGTTTTTGTCAATTCATATTGTGTCGAGAATTGTTTAGTAAGTTTTGTGATAGGAATGCATACGCTTACACTCAACTTTTAATTTCTTACTGTCTTGAACTAAAGTCTGCTTTTTTTTTCTTCTTTCTTTGTTGTAATCACAAGCATAAGAAAAAATAATTTAAAAAAAAAAGGAAATACTTTCAGTTTTTTACTTTGGTTCCATCAAGAAGGCATTCAGATGTGTCACACATTTGCCATAAATTCAGAATGTTAGCACTCTTTTTACTCATTAGATCACTGTAGTAAAGCTACTGCTTACCAGGGAAAACTGCTGCTGGTATTGAAAGTGCATGTTTCAGTCTGCATGTCAGAATTTTTTAATGAAATAGAAGAGGATTTGAGAAGTCACTCAAAATGTGCCCTAATTTTTCTTTCTGCAGCACTAATTATACTTTTTATGGAAAAATTAACCCCCTCATTTTGTTCCTTTTTAAATTAAATGTTTTAAGAGTTGCCACTTTAATCCAAGCAAGATGGCTTCAGGTGTGCCATACGTTTATCATAAGTAGGACTGTTAGCGCTCTAGTTGTTCTTTGGAACACTCTGGGAAGCTGCAGTAGAACACAAAGGAATCAACTGACAGTCTCTGCCCTTGTTGGATGTACATGTTTTACTGAGAATGTCAGACTTCATTCTCACATGACTGAGAAAGATAATGTGAATTTACAGAAAATAAGCTCTCAGTTTAGCTTATAGATCACCTTCCAAACCTCTGTGGGAAAAGCATGAGAAAATATTTTTCTCTCAACCATGATATCCCAGCAGAAGGCTTTTTCACATGGTGAAATCCCCTTAGAACATACCACAATTCCTAAAATGAGTATGGTACCATCAACAAATGATTTATAATGTAACTAAAGTCTTAAAACCTTCTATTAACTGCAATGCTTTTTAATGAGGTGCTATCATGTATATTGGTCCCAAGATGGCTGCCAACACTTCTTGGATGAAGTGCTGACAGCCAATCAGATCTCAGGATGAGATGTTTGGTTAGGCTCCGCCCACATATATATATGATTTTACTTTTGATTTTCTCAGGAACTACTGAACAGATTGACACCAGACCTGCAAAAGGCACATCCCTGACCTGAGGACTACCTCTCTGCCAAATTTCAAGTAATTCTGTTCAGCCGTTCGGGCTGTACCTTGGACTAAAGGTCCCTATGGAAAATTGCCTTGGGAAAACGCGTTTTGGGACCCCCCTTTTTTCTCAGCCCCCGCTTGACGAATCCCCCCGAGACTTTCAGGGTAGGAGCGGAGCGGAGCGCCCCACCTATTTTGAAAATTTCGCGAGGATTCGTCAACCGGCGCCAAAGTTATCCCAAATAGAATGTTGCGGATTTCCTATGGAAACACGGTCCTAACTATAACTATCTACTGGCGACCGCCAGTAGATAATATATATATATATATATCTATATAAAATGCTAATGCTAGACCTATGCTATATTATGCAGGTGTAGCAAAACAATAGACTAAGCATATGCTGATATCTATTTCGCCTCACATCCTCATGAAACCTCCTGAATTTTTCCCATTATTTTTTTCTGGTTCTTGTCCCAGTCCTGTGACAGTGATGTTCCTTACGCACCCTTGTGGACCTATCCCATAATGTTTATAGAAGCTCCTAGAAAATGTCTGCATTTGTAGTCTCCTCTTGGTGTGCTGCTTGCCTGAAGTGCCTGGCAACAGGGCCACAGTTAGAAGGTAGGGCAGTGCAACCCTGGATCAGGGGGACTGAATGCATCCCTGGGCCAAGAGAATGCAACACCCTGCAGAAAATGAGCTTGGGTCTGACCTTATCCCGCAGTAAGCTTCACTCTGATGCCAGTGGATACCAGTCTTAACCTTTTTTGTACAACCTTGGGAAGAGTAAACTGAACACATTCTGAAACAAAACATTACTTCAAAGACTGCAAGCAACCAAAAAGAAGCGCACGTACAAAATGACCTTTTGAGACTCTGAATATGAGCTTGTTAGAAATGGGGGTCTCTAGTTGGCAGAGTTAGGCATCTTTGTCCAAGTAGGGACCTTTGCTTCTAGTCAGGTTAAGGGGGGGATACACACTCTAGATAACCCCTTCTCACACCCTTGGTATCTCAAAGGCAATGTGTAAAGTATTTGTACCAACACTCACATTAACATAGTGAAAACACCACACCAGTTTAGAAAAATAAGGTATAATTATCTAAACCTAACAAGACCAAAACAACAAAAATCCAACTTACATGTAATAAGAATATGACTTTAAAAAGGTTTCAAGCAACTTAGTCCATAGGAAACTATGGATGTGTAATTTTCCACAAAGTACCTATCGATGCGTCAAAATTCACAAGCCCAAACAGCTGCAGAGTAGGGAAGCATTGAGAAACAAAGGAATGCGTCAGTTCCTGAGTCCTTGGGGAGGCGATGTGACTGTTCTACTGCACGCTAGAGAAGGGATGTGTCGAATCCAGACTGTAGGGGCAAGTGATGCGTTGATTCCAAGACGGTTCTGGTCTGTGGGTGATGTGCCAGGACAACTTGCTGCACAGGTGCTATACGTGGAAATCCGATGCCCTGACAATCGATGCGCCACTGTGTCGGTTTTCTTCAGCCATGATCCCACAATGCGTTAGTTCTTGAAGTTGCAGGCGCTGCATCGTCTGTGTAGCGGTGTGGTGGCGGTGCATGGAGATTCTTCCTGCACAGTGGTGCTGAGTGGGAAAAACAGCTGCAAGAAGGGCGATGCATTGTTTTTCTTAGTTTCTTACAGCAGTAACAACCTCCAGAGGCCCCAAAACTGGAACAGGCACCTCCTGGCAGGTCAGAGCTCTCAACAGTAGAGTTCAGGGGAGCTGAGGGTGAAGTCTCCGTGTCCCTGAGACTTCAGAACAGGAGGACAGCACACACAGGCCCTTGGAGATTCTTCTTCAAGCAGGTTCACAGCAAAGTTCCATTCTTTGTCCTTCCCTCGGCAGAAACAGCAACTACAGGTCAACCTCACAAAGCAAAGGGGCAGTACTCCTCCTCACAGCTCTCTAGCTCTTCACCTTGGCAAAGGTTCCTCTTCAGTCCAGAAGGGATCTAAAGTTCTGGGGTTTAAGGCCACTACTTATACCCCATTGTGTCCTTGTTCTTATTTGTGCAAAGGGTTTCTGAGCCCAGTCCAAACCAGTTCTGTCCTCACTGGTGCAGTGTGGCCACAGGGGGTGGAGACAGCATTGTGCAAGGGAGACAGGTCCTATTCAGGTACAAGGAAAACTCCTCCCACTACTCTAAATGCAGCCAGGGTCTATTCAGTTCAGCTCTGAGTCTTCCAGGAAGGGTCAGGCACACCTCCCCCCCTCCCCCCCCAGTGGCTGTCTACAATGAATGAACATTCCCAGACTCTGTCACTCCAAAACTGTATAGTCAATACACAAACAGGCAGAGGCACACATAGTCAATACACAAACAGGCAGAGGCACACAGAGTGGTTAGGCAAGAAAATGCCTACTTTTTAAAAGTGGCGTTTTCAAACACACAATTTAAAAAAAACATCTTTACTAAAAGATGTGTTATGAAACTCTGATTTAAGAGAGCCTAAACTTCATTTCTTTATCTTGTCTCAATGGGAAGTTATACTTGTAAGATGTTACAAAGTATCTCACATGCTAGCCAATGGGACAGATAGTCTTTCAATAGTGAAAAACAAAATTGTCAGTTTTTGACTATCAGGACTTGTCACACACACCAGTACATGTCCTATCTTTTACATACACTGCACCCTGCCCAGGGGGGTACCTTGGCCCTACCTGAGGGGTGTCTTAAATGTATGAAAAGGGAATGTTAGGGCCTAGCAAGTGGGTGCACTTGCCAGATCGACATGGCAGTTTAAAACTGCTCACAGACACTGCAGTGGCAGGTCCAAGATACCTTTTCAGGACTACCCACGTGGGTGGCACAATCAGTGCTGCAGACCCACTAGTAGCGTTTGATATACAGGCTCTGGCACACTCAGTGCACTTTACTAGGGGCTTACCAGTAAATCAAAGAAGCCAATCATGGATAGCCAATTATGTTCACAATTTACAAAGAGAGCATATGCAATTTAGCACTGATTAGCAGTGGTAAAGTGCCCACAGTCCTAAAGAGGATGAAGCAAAACGTTTTGGGCTAAGCCTGCAAAAAGGGCCAAGTCCAACAGAGCTATTATAACAACTGATGTTGATAGTGTAACACAAAATGATAGGACCTCCTTGCAGAATGTGACGAGGGTCCCCTTGGTTTTACGTGTCACAGATATTAATTGGCTTTCGGCTCAATGCAGGCCCCCTGAAGAGTTAGAGGCCCCCTTAAGGGTTGGAGGTCCCCTGAATAGTTACGGTGTTGGGGTCTACATAGCACTAATGACTAATGTTAGTGGTTAATTAATCAGATCATAGCTCAGCTAGGCACCTGAAGGCCAGGCATTCTTCTTTAAAGATGACCCGGTCCTGACTTGGAAGCCAGCAAAAAACTCAATAAATATCATCTAAATGCAGAAAGCTTTAGAAAATTTGAGTTACGGTGGTCATGCCTACCATTCACCCGTCACATTTAGATGTAGAGGGATATCATTCATAGTTTGCAGGAGGTTTGACTTTGGCATAGATTCCCTACACTGGGACCTGCTTTTTAGAGAACCATTAGTAGCTATAGTCATGAACATCCATGGTCCCTACACAGACAATCATTTATTTTAAGAGCAACGTATGTTTATTTTTTTTAATTATCTTTATTGGTCTCTATATTCATGACACACCATTCCTATAATAGTACTATTAGTTATGTATACGTTGCAGTCTGAGCATAGATATGTATATGAAGTTTATCAAGCTTTTTTTATATGTAACATGAAAGTTACAACCATGAGTGGGGTCTTAGCAGATTACAACTATGCATGCTCACCATTACTTTTAAGATTTAATATTTTCAAGCAGTTATATAGTGCAGTATTGACTAAGGGTGCATTGCTTTCGGTTACATATTTGGCATGCCACAAACAAGGCCCAGATTCCAACCCTATTTACTCAGTTTCCACCTATTACTGCAGCTCTATAAGTTTGAATCTGCAATGATCCTCTCATTATTTGTTGTGTGAGTACATCAGTGTTTCCTGTTGACATCACTGCTATCATGGTGTCCTATCCTACAAATCTCACATCCCCCTTTCATTAGCTGCTCGGCCTCCCCTTCCTTCACTTTGGGTTAAAAATATAATTACCACTTCGGTCAATTTATAAGTATCAACTGATAAGCATCTGATGCTGGTATCTTTGTATGATCTCCAAATAAGTTGCTGGCTAGTGCTTTGCCAACATCAAAGTGTGGTCATTAAACCTCTATCTTACTTTGTCATTCCTGTTACTATTCATTAACCAAACGTTTGGCTTTAGTAAGTTCAGCTTCCTAGCCAATGTACCCAACACTCTGTTACCTGATCCCAATCTGCCCAAATTTTGGGGGGCAGATATAGTCTATCCAGAGAACTGTAATGTAATATTTTGAACCTAATGTTTCTAGAGACCGTATCCAGATGGTAGAGAATGTTGCACCTTTCTAGTTCAGTTGTTTCCTTATTGATATTCCTCATCCAGATTTCTTGGATTTTAACCAAGTCAGTTTTGGTCATATGTAATAGTGAGCAATATAGCTGAGTTGTCAATTTATTGTTGCCCCAATAGTAAGCAATACATGTAATATATCATTGGTGGGTGGCTTAATTACTGAGCAGAAAGAAAGGAGTTGCCCTCTCTGCACCCCATATGTTTCTGCTAAGTGTGTGAAGAGTCTCAAGTTGCCATTGTTGAATCAATCACCTATGTGTGGCATCCTGGCTACTGTCTGGGCTGTCTTACTCAGGGTCTTAGTGACTTACACTGATTTTTGGAACATAACATAGTCCTAATTTGGGACAATGTGCTATATGAGACTCCTTTTGAATAAAGGATATTATTTTCATTCTTGAGATGACAGTATCGAAAATTAGGTCCTGTTAGCAGAGGTAGGCATCCTCATTTTGAATATGTGTCTACGTTTTTCACCGGGGACGATGAGGTAACCTACCCCATTACTTCTTCTCCCACCCTAAGTTGTTGCAGTTCTGCTCTTTCCAGTTCACACAATGCAAAGCAGCAACTTTTCTTGCTGCCGTTTGTTGTGTCAACTCTCTGTACACCAGGGCCTTAATATTCTGTGTACAGGATGATTTTCCTTTGTGGCTGCTTCTTCCTTCTATTTGCTGTGGGTTAGGGGATCAAGGCTTGTTTGGAATGGCAGCACATTCATGTCCCAAGTGTAGAGTGTATGAAAACTGAATTATATCCAATTAACTGTGTTTATGAACAAACAGCTATTCAACACTTAACTATTGGGTGTGGTCCTGGCGTGCTGCATACTGAACTGCAGTCTAGTGTGTGCTCGACCTGTATGAGGTTTAGTGACCTGAGTGATGAGTGAGGCGACAAGAAAACCATCAGTAACGCTGCATGCAAAAATGTTTCTAATTGGCTGTTTAATGTACAAGGTGTCAGTCTCTCTTGCTGCTCTGTTCTTCTTCATATGATGGTCCGCTTGTGTGTAGCTTAGTTTACTTGTTAAATTATAGATTTTAACCTCTTCTGTGCCCATGACGAGATAGTCTCGTCATGGAGCACGGTCGCGCTGTGCCCATGACGAGACTATCTCGTCATGAAACCCACCCGCGTGGGAAACGCCCGGCACAGGAGGAGGAAAGGGTTAAAGAGTGTTTATTGCCAAATATTAAGGAACATATAGTACGGAAGGAATTAAATAGAGTTCTGGTCTTCTGATTTTAGAACATGGGGCGTCATTATGATGGCAGTCAGACTAGAGTCCGCCCGCCATCGTAGCGGTGACTGGGACCCCCGCCTGTAGAAGGTGGCTCCGCACCATGGATTACGATGCAACCGCCACCATGGCGGTCACATCCAGTCCGTTTAACATTGTGACAGGTGCTGCTGGCTGAAGCACCCGCCGCAATGCTAAACAGCCATGTTGTGCATTTCTCTGCACTACGTAGCAGGCACCATGCGGTGCCTGCCACTTAGTGCAGGGAAATGTAGGGGGGTACCCATGGTACCCCCCAGTACACCACCACCACCCCCCAACACAAGGGGGGCCTGCAACGGGCCCCCAAAGCCAATACCCGCCAGCCTTTCCATGGCAGTTTCACCGTCATGGAAAGGCAGGCTTGAGCCAGGATTGTAATGTGGCGGACGGTGCCTGCTAGGCACCACCACCATTTTCCACATGCAGGCCGGTCTGCCAGGCAATCGGAACGATTGCCTGTGGAGGAACTGTGGCGGGCGGTCTTTGCGCTCGCCACGGTACCAGAACGATTCTCCAGCCATCGTAATATGGCGGGGGGAAAATTGCTGTCCGATGGCTGAGGGCTCGCCACCGCACGGCTGGCGGTGGCGGATCCTCCGCCATCGTAATCCCCTCCATGGTCAATTTAATTTTTGGTAACATGTTGGGCATTGTCATAAATATTTGTGACGATTTTAAGTAATCATACAATGAATTATTCATTCATTCATTTATTCTAGTGAAAGTGTCTGTTGGTCTAGGTGAACATGAAGTTGAACGTGCATCATTGAAAAGGGGGAGGTATATGTGTTATTTGTGACGTGAGGGAGTGGTGTGAAATTTGTGCTCTTGTGTTGATTTGAAGGAGGTAATAAGACTAGTATTGTTGTCATGGCCCAAAGAGAAGATGTTGAGTGTGAAATTGTAGTGGTTCTGATTAACTATCTCTGGGGGATGGGCAGAGGTGATAATTTAATTCCTACCACTTGTTTTAGAAAAATGATTTTGGAGACAGCATACTGGGGCCACCTTACAACCAAGCAACATTTCAGGAACAGGTTTTGGTGGCCTGTATTGGTTATTGAAATGGAGAATTTGGAGAAAAAATGTAGAGGGTGCAGCCTGAGTGAAAAAACATTTGATTATGGCTACTCCTTCTGCTGTTCCTGTTCTGTGTCCTTCGAGAGTCTGACAAAAAATACTAGTTGATTTACCCGGCCCTTTTCACATACTTCCCACATACCGAAGATACACGATTGTTAATTGATCATCTTTCTTGCTGAGTGGAAGTCAGAGGAAACACACAAAATATAATAAGTGTTTTTCGGGATATATTTTCAAGAAAAGAAGAACTTAATGAAATTCTCATGGAAAATGTAGTGCTGTTCATTTCTTCAACCATGAAGGAGTTTCTGGACAGATGTTGAATCAAACAACTGCGCATGCCTCTTTACCATCCATTGAAAGGTTGTGATTGAATGTACAAAGTGCTTACAAGTCTAATGCTGATTGTGTTGATGCTGTCAGAGGCATGTTATGGTCCTAAAGAACAACTCTGTACTCTGTTACTGGCAAAACACCCTTTAAACTAATGTGGTGGCATCACGTGATGTCCTCATTGTTCATTTTACTAACACAGCTATAGACATTAATGCCACACGCCCAACAAGTTCCCCAGAAAATACCTCAGTACTCACCTGCAAAAGAGCTCTAATTTAACTAGGACCAATGTACAATGTTTAATTAACAGGGATACACTTACAACCAGAAAGACTAATCAAAGTTAACACTTTCCTTTATGTCCAAAAGTATCCGTCCACATTTGTTTCAATATAATGAAGTCCAGTTTTAAACACCAAACTGTTCTGTGTTCAAAAGACCAAAAAATATTTTCAATTCTTTTAAATAAAACATGTGCTGAGTCAACACATTTTGTTCCCTAAAACAAGGAACTTCTTGAGGGCTGTAAATCATACACAATATAAAATTAAAAATCTTATTTAAAATAAAATCAACAAGTATATGTATAGACACAGATTTCACAGTCACATCCATTCATCTATGTACAGAAGAATGCCAAGAAAATAATTATTAGATATAAAATTGCCTTATATAATTTAATATTTCAGTTTGGCTAACATCTATACTGCATTTCAGACTTCGACTGCTGAGGGCCTCCCTGATAGGGCCATGGAAGAAGCGATATGGTCGCTGAATCATAAGAATTTTTGAGACATTCACTCTAATTGACACCCAGAGCTTTGAGTCACTACTTGACTCTATGAAATCATGATCTACTTCTGACCCTGCTCCCCTGTGGATACTCAAATTTGGTTGCGGGTCTCTTTCTTCTATCTAGATTGATTTGCTCAACACATCATTGACACAATCTCTGTTGCTATCATGCTGAGAAAAAACTATGGTGGTACCTTTGTTAAAAAAAATCTACCTTAGATACTGCAAAACCTGAAAACTATTGCCCCATCACACTCCTCCCAGCTTTTACTAAAATATTGTAAAAACATGTTAATTGCCAACTGTCATCTTATCTGGAATCTAACCTTTTACTTCATGGCTTGCAATTTGGCTTTTGCCCAGACGACAGTAAGGAGTTGGCTTTGTTAGGGGTTACTGAGCACCTCAGAGCAATACTTGATTCTGGAGGCACTGCTGCTGTGATACTTCTTGATCTCAGTGCAGCATTCAACACAGTGTCCCACGCGGTCCTTCTCCAGCAGCTGGCCAACTGCGGCATTAGGAGTCATGTCCTACACTGGTTTCGCTCTTTGTTGCAGGTACGAACCTTTCAAGTGGTCTTGATTTCCTCTTCAGTTTGCAAGGTGCTTTATGGCGCTCGTCAAGGCTCTTCCCTGAGCCCTGTGCTTTTCAATGTATATGTTCGAGCCCTGGCAGATCTTGCTCAGGCTTTTGGCATTACTTTGTTTTCCTATGCCAACAATACCCAAATAGTTTTCTCTTCATCCTCTACTGTCCAGCGGCAGTGGCACTCTGGATGGAAAACAATTGCCTAAAACTGAATAGAAATAAAACTGAGGCCCTGGTGGTGGGTAATCCCCCTCAGCTTTAGTACTCACTGGACTGGCCTGAAGCCTAAGCAGGTGGTGAAGGATCTCTGTGTTTATTTAGATTTATTTAGATTGGAATCTCAGGATGGACCCTCAAATTAACGGGCTGCCGCCATGTGTTTTGGGTTCCTTAAAAGCCTGCAAAGAATTGTGGGGCTCCTGCCTGTCCCTGCACAGAGAACTGTGGTGCAGGCGTTAAATACATCTTGGTTGGACTACAGCAACGTACTGTACTTGGGTATCTTGAACAGATTGCAAATAGTGCAAAATGAGGCTGCTGGGTTACTTTATCATATTCCTTGTAGTACTTCAGCTTCCACACACCTGCGTAAGATACAGTTGTTACCCGTTCAAAAACGGATTCTGTTTAAGGCACTGTGTATTATGTAGAAAGCAGTAGCCCAGAAGGATCCTGATCTCATCAACAAGCTAAACTCCCACTGGGCTCTCAAGCGTGCTTTACACTCATGTAACCTGAGCCTTGCAGTTATTATTCGGGTAAAGCTGGTTGGGCAAGGAGTTCAGTGTTTTAGATATCTTGGCCCTAGGGTCCTGGAATCTGCATTTCCCCAACGTTCAAACTGCCACCTCTCTCAAGGGTTTTTGCAAGAAACTCAAGACTTGGCTCTTCTAACTACTATAGGCGCCTCTATCCTCTCTCCTTCGGTGCTGCGATGCCCTATAGGCCACCATGCATATTACAAATTCAATAATAATATTAAAACTAAGTCAAAGTTGGAATCCATAACAACATACATTTCTGGGGCCGATTCCGATCCTGGAGAAACTGGGTACGAACCGTCGGTCAGAGCGTTTTCTCCATCTGACTCGTACCCAGTAAAAACACCATACAAACTTGCAAGTACGATTCGTACAAAACACAGACCGACACAAAAACACATACAAATGTGATCCGGGACGGCGCGTACGCGACATGCGGACGGAGTCAGGCAGCTTTTTACGTACCAGCAAGTACGATTCGTACTGACAGCACTCCAGACGGCTATATTTTTACGGCACACAAAAAGTGCCGGAAAAGCTAAGTACGCCGCGAAGCTTGAGGAAAAGGGGGCCCGGTACGTGCGAACACCCCCCCAGCCCCCCTGTATGTCTGCGACGTACCCCCAGCCCCCCGTATGTCCGCGATGTACCTGCACCCCACCCGTGTATGTACGGTGTGAACCCCCACCCTGTATGTACGGTGTGAACCCCCACCTACGCGCTGGGGGTCCGCACCATACATACGGGGGTGGGGGTTCGCACCGTACATACGGGGGTGGGGGTTCGCACCGTACATACGGGGGTGGGGGTTCGTACCTTACATACGGGGGTGGGGGTTTGCACCGTACATACGGAGGTGGGGTTGGGGTTCGCACAGGACATATGGGGGTGGGGTGCAGGTACGTCGCGGACATACACGGGTGGGGTGCGGGTACGTCGCGGACATACGGGGGGGCTGGGGGTACGGCGCGGACATGGGGGGGCTGGGGGTACGGCGCGGACATGGGGGGGTGTTCGGCGCGTATGCGGGCACATGTTTGGACGTCTCCATGGTTGCTATGGAGGTTCGCTCCGTACTGTGTTTTTACCATACGGTTGTGGATTCGGACGGACGGGACGGATCGTACTTGCGCGTTCGGACGTCGGTTTACCGAGTCGTACGTAAAACCGTCTGGGGACGTGTCGGACACTTTTTCCGACCCGAGGACGTGTCGGGGTATATTCCCAATGCGATTCGTATGGTGTTTTTTACATACGAATCGTACTTGCCAGTTTGTACGGGACTTGTACGATTCATACGTAAAAAAATCCAGATACGATTCGTACGGGGAATATTTCTCCAGGATCGGAATCGGCCCCTATGTGTCTCTAGTGTATCTTTATCCAACACATTGTAATTAAGTTTTTGCTTGCCAAGTGTCTTAGAGTGTCCTACACTTGTACAAGTTGTAAATTCCAACATTAGACCATAAACATCAAAAGAATTTCCTCATCTCTTAATTCAAAGAGTATATACAATGTATGAGAGGGCCAGAAAATATCTATAACTCTACAAACAGTGGATGGTAGTTTTGTCATCTAATAATTGTTAAACTGTGGTAATTAATTCATTCATCTAGTTGAAAGAGCACATACCAAATTAGTAAATTTACTACATATATCAATATTTCTTTTGTTCAATAAATCATCCTCACAATGTATTCCATATCAACAACATTTCATCATCCTTGTTAAAATTTTGAATGTTATCCTTGGATGTAAAAAACCCTGATGTTACATGCCCGCAGGTTTTCTTCACAGATATGTGATATCTTGGGTAGGCCTATACATAAATATGCATATATAATCAATTGCCTATCCTCATTAAATGTTTATATTAATTACAACTACACATGTTTTTTATCACTAAAACATATACCGACACAGTAAGATAAAGTTCTGTGATCATTAAAGTATATTTATAAAATACAATCAGTAACAATATTGCTGACTTTTCATTTCCCATCTTCTAAAATAATATTTATGGTTAAATTCACTAGTATTTAATGTGTCTATATATGGAGTTTCACGTTGCAGAAGAGAAATAAAATTATGTTCAGAAACAAGTGACCACCATATTGTAATATAGATTTCCTAATTGCATTGGTCATTATATGGGATTATATTCCTTTAAAAGCTAAAAAAAGGCATATCCATTTTCAGTGGTTACCTCAAACAATTTCTAATCATGCATGAAACAAGCGAGTACCAAAAGAGCACCATTGTTCTATTCACAATGTATTTAGATAAATTTAATTTTCAGTGGTTGCAGTAAATCATTAATGCCCATGTATGAAACGTGTGCATACCATACAGGTACCATCTTCTATCCACAATTTCTTCACCACTCCAGTATGTAATGCTATAACATGTAAACACAATTTGCAATATTATTTAAATTAAATGCATAGTCTAAATCCAGGTAACCCATACTGAAAATGCATTAATATCCTTCTCAGAAACACTTAGGGGTCCATTAGTATGTCAGGCGGATAGCCACCGCCCGCATGGCGGTGGAGATCCGCCCGATATATTCTCCCACCCGCATGCAAATTTCCTCCCGCCACATTACCATGGCGGGGGGGGAGACCCCGGCGGACAGAAATAGCGTCCGACAGTTTTCCGACCGGTCGATGAGTCGACCAGGCAGAAAAGCTGTTAATATGGTGGCGGTGTCTGGTAGACACCGCCATCCATATTAGAATACATATGGGGACATGCCTTTCTGTGGCGGCGTTGGCATGCGGTTCTCAACATTGGGGGCCCGTAGCGGGCACCCAGGCATTCTGGGGGGTGGGGGTGCACATGGGGGTACCAATGGTACCCCACTGCATTTGACAGTACAACGTGGCAGGCACCGTTCGGTGCCTGTCACGTTCTACTGTCAAATGCACAACTTGCATTTCTGGCATTGAGGCGGGCGGTGATGCAGGATGCGCCCGCCAGTGTGGCGGGCGCATCCTAATGGGATGTGCAGGACCGCCGCATGCATTGTGGGCGGTCCCATTTCCCGGGGGTATGGCGGGCCGCCCGCCATACTAATGACCCTCTTATTCTCCCTAAACTCCCTATATCGGCGTCCAATGTCAGCAGTATTTTGTTTGTCTCCACATGACGTAGGGTGTTCAAAACAGGTGCAATCTTTGTGTACCTAATATATACACTGCATTAGAATGCAATAATATAACTTTTTAGTATGGTTTGTGACTTTCAGTAGAACATGACCACCATCCTAAAATATCAATTTCGGAATTTGTTCCTGTCCAGAGAGCTATTCTTTTTCAAAGGTAAATTGCACCCCATATTCATAACAGTTTATCAACTATAATATATACAAAAGGGGGGGGGGGCATACCAAATAGGCGCCTCCTTTTATAATGTTAATATTTTCATAGCATGACTACATTACAGAACAATATCTTAACTTTAATTGCCACATTAGTGGCAAGTGGCTACCATATTGGAACATAAACGTTGCTATCAAATAATACTCAGGCAATCTTTTTTTTCCTCTGAAATGTCAAAGTATTACTCATTTAATTGTAATATTAAAATATTTTATTCATATATGGGTAGAACAAGGGATGCCATTATATTTTACACTCGTGGCATAGGCGTACTCACCGCTGCCACTACATTATCCAGAGTTCTATGGGGCTATTTGCTGGTATGACGAGCAGTGTGCGACCTACTTCGTATTTGTATTTAAAGCTCATTCGAGCGACTTTGGGCTGACGAGCCTGGGTTCCGCACCTGCGCGCCGTGAGAGGTACTATACCTTTAATATTTTGGCAGTCTACTTGGCACCCCACATACTTACCTGCTCCCTGCTGATGAGAGGCAATTACCTCGAAACACGTGTCCAGGGATGGCATTATATTTTACACTTGTGGCATAGGCGTACTCACCGCTACCACTACATTATCCAGAGTTCTATGGGGCTATTTGCTAGTATGACGAGCAGTGTGCGACCTACTCCGTATTTGTATGGGTAGAACAATGTTTAAAATAAATAATATTATTGCTTTCACCGCATTATTCTATAGCCTACTGAACAAGGATTCTTAAAAGTTCTTTATTTGAGAGCTTGATATATTAATAATTTCTTCAAGTCACTATAGTATTCTACTAAGTATATTGATCTCACATCATATTCGTCCCTTCTGATAAACACTAGTACTCTCAGAACTATATACCATTTAGATGACATTACTTTCTTTTTTTTTTAAATAATGATTATTAAGTTCCTCTTTGTGGCCTTCGCTTCTGGCTCTTGGGTGGCAAATCAATTTTGCTTCCATCTGTCCTTATTGCAATTCTCTACTGCATTCTTTTCTAATTGTGCTAATATAATCAATACTCTGAGACCTAAATTCACAAGTCTACATATGTTTGTCCATATAGGGTATCATATGCAAATAATTGACAGACTGATTTTATATTTGTGTCCAGGGTTGTGAAAAAAACCTCTGACCTTATTTAGACTTTGGCGGAGGTTGATAATCCACCGATTACTCCCACCATTCAGAAGCTCCGCTGTCTACCAAATTTAGAGTTGTCGACCTGCCCAGCAGACTTTGCTTAACATTGGCTTGTACTGAGATGATGGCAGTTCCTGCTAATGTATTATACGTTTGACGGAGGCTACAGTCATAATGACAGCACCATTCATCAAGCTTTTGTTTTTGTATTTACAAAACCAAAATGCCAAAGTGGGATTTTGTTTTTGAAAAGAAACCAATGATTCCCACACCATGGGAGTTGTCTGCCACGGTGTGGGGGTAAGTTTCCAATTTTCACTAACCTCACCACCAGGTTTCTCCTGGCACTAAGGTGCAGTGGAAACTGGCCATTCAACTGCCCACTCTACATAGGGTGGGAGGACGAAATTGGCAATCCTCCAACAGTCCTTAGACCGTTGGGCAGTCGGAGGAATATGTCAGCAGCCAAGATGGAGTAGTTTTGGTTGCTGACATACTTAAGTTCCACTCATCTGTAAATCAGGTGTGTGTACCTTAAGGTTGATGGAAAGGGTACCCCGTTGCTGTGAGGGGGTACCCTCTCCTCTAAACTCTAAATCAGGCTTTCTGTCTTTTTGTTGATCCCTATGGAACCCACATTGTGTTCCTTGCATGCAAAGAAACTGGTTTTGATTTATCAGGCAAACTACTGATCTTTGTTTTAACTGATAGCAAATAAATAGGACCAAGGAGTTTCGAATGTGTTTTCCTCTTTGATAAGTCAGCTTTTTATTTTTTTGATTTATTAGGTCGGTTAAGTCTGGTTCAGCAGTGACCAATGTCCAATTATAAAGGCATATTTGATTACTGGGTTAATTGTAATTGGTAATAAATGGCATATGTATTTACCCTCTATGTTTTTTTCTGTCACATTAGTGTCTCAGATCTGTTCTACCTTTATTTTAAATGAAAGATCTGTTGTATCCTTTAACCTGTTGACAATTTGTAGGCATTATGTTCAATTCAAATAAATCATTCTCTCTACATTTGTTTGTGCTCACACCGTTTCTCCATATGGAATATTATTCATCACAGATGCTGGATGAAAACAAATGCAGGTAAAATGCAGTTTCTTGCTGTCAATTTCCATACAGTATACTTTGAAATTTGCCATTAGTCACATAGAATTCTAGTTCTAAAAAATCCATCCTACTCAAAGTCAGAGTGACATCACGGATTATCAATCAAATACTCAAAGTATTAAATGATCTGCTCTGGTGGGTCTGTCCATATCAGATTTTTTTTATTGCTGGAATGTTTTGTAATACTCTTCATCTTCTAGTTCTCAATTCAGGGATAATACTTTCCGCACCACATATTTGATTTGAAGTCCATGCAATACAAGGTGAGGATTTTAAGTTATAATTTGATCTTCCATTCTATTTTCTGAGGCACTTGTGCAAATATATTTTTTAGGGTTTGTGTCTTGTGTTTTTGGTGTTTGAATTTGTCTTCCCTGTTACTGTTGGAACCTCAAACACTCCTTTTCATGTTTTGACTTGAGGTGTTGTGTCAGTGTAATGCATTGTAATTACATGTACATAGCCCTTACTACCACTGTCAAAGTGTTTAAGTGCTTTAAGTTGGTCTGGAGGCAGCTCCAGAGATCCCGACTTGGAGGCCAGTCAGTCCATAGTTTGTTGACCATTATTGGCTGCTGAGATTAATCTTGGGCTCTCGAGGGAATCATCCAATACATTTAGTCCAGTTTCTTTGTGGTAGATTAGGTTAATAAGAGTTAGGTGTGATTATTGGTAAGGGGTATGAAAGTTCACGCAGATCGTTGGTACCATTAATAAATGAGCTAGAGGGGAGGCAGGAGATTTACTTAAACAGGAGTTTGTTGGAATCATAAAAATGAGGTTGGGCAATTTACAGAACTACGATAATAGAGATGAAGGCAATTACAAGTCACACAACAGGCTGTGTTCAGAGAGAGTAGGCATGGATGGAAATTAGGAGAGTGTAATTTGAAGGAAAAAAGGACAGGCAACGATCAAAGGTTTTAAACCAAGGCAAGTTTTCCATGCAAAGTTTTAGGAATGTAGAGAAGGATCTTTGATGGCTTGCAATATGATGAAGCGAAACTGTAGAAAGAACCAACATGTGAGATATTGGTCTCCTAGATAGTTTTCATCGGCACTTGATTCAGGTGACCTGTCTTCATGACAACAGCAGCTGATAGACTGAGGAGTTGGAAGTGTAATGGCTGGATGCATATGTTGGGAAATATCAAGAGATTTATGTAGCGCTCAAGGGAAGACATATTCTTGTGATGATAGCAGCATGAGAGCGTACCTGGGATAAATAATGTAAACATTGAAAAGGAGAGTCTGCAAATGATGGGGCAGTTGCTTTCTGCTGATCACCCTTAAAGTATGTCCCGCCGTATTAATCATCAAAGCAGAGTAGATGTATGCCTCTTTTTAGCGTGGCACAAGAAGGAGAGGAGAGCCTCAACCAAACAGTAAAAATGTATTACTGTCATTCCTGTGAGCCCTCCGCCATCAGACAGCAATTTTCCACCGCCATGGTAATGTCGCAAACGTTCCACCACAGGCAATCGTACCGATTGCCTGGCAGATCAGTCATCATGCCTAAAATGATGGTGGCCTAGCAGGCACCATCCGCCAAATTACGATGCTGGCTGTAGCCAGCCTTTCCATGGAGGCAAAACAGCCATGGAAAGGCTGGCGGGGATTGGTTTCGGGGGCCCGTTGCGAACCCCCCTTGTGTTGGGGGAGTGGTGGTGCACTGCAGCCAGAAGCACCCGCCGCAATGTTAAATTGCTGAATGCGACTGCTATGGTGGCGGTCACATCGTAATGTGGAGTGTGGGACCACCGCACGACTGGCAGGCGGTCCCAATCCCCGCTACGATGGCGGACGGACTCAAGTCGTAATCCCCCCCTAAGACACTGAATGGAAGAGATGGGTTCAATGATAGAATATCAATGCCCAAAATATCCCATACAGAAATATTGATGCAAAAATATTGATGTCAAAAATATCGACATCCTATATTTAAAATTGTAAGTACACAAATATCAAAATTAAAATATCGATGTTAAAAACATAGATGTACAAAATATTTATTTTATATTCAAATTAAAATAAATTAATGCTAAATATGTTAAATGATAAAATGAACTTTTTTTTGTTATAATACATTGTAACAAATATAATAAAATAAATTTAATTTAAAAAATATTCAAACATACATATAAAATGTAATGTATATATAACTATTTCCTTTAAAACAATGTATAAAATATTAATTTCTATTTATTTTATAATGTTATAAATATAGAACATTTTACAAATATATATATATATTTAAATACACTTATAAAAAATAATAAAAAAACATTATTTTATGAATTAAAACATTAAAATATTTAATAGCCTTTAAAATAAAAATGTGCACTCCATGATGGGTAAAACTTACTATTCCCACTCCAGTGGGTGCGACAGTAGGGAAAGGATTGGATAGCGGAGAGGCAAAAATTACTATTCCCACTCCAGTTTGTGCAACAGTAGGGAAAGTGTTGGATAGCTGAGGAAAAATTAACCAACAATGGTGAAAAACTAAAGCCTGACACCGAATTGAGTGTTATCATGCTTTGCATTTACCATGATGCATCGGGGCAAACTGAGTGCTGGGATGTGAGGCAGTGTGCGCCCACCCTCCTTCTGTTTGAAAAGGCTCCCTTGAGCTAATGAGCAGACGAGCTCTGGTTGATGCACCTGCGCCCAGCGAGTGGTACAGAGACCTGAGAAGACTTTGGGCAGCATTTCCAGCACCCCAAAAAAGAATGTGTTCCTCTCTACTGAAGAAGGAAAACTATCCTGAAACACGTGTCTAGAGCTACACAGCACTGGCTGCACCAACAAGGGTGAAAAACTAAAGCCTGACACCGACTTAAGGGGCTTATTAGAATGGCGGGCGGATTTGATCCCCCGCCACCGTAGCGATGATTGGGTCCAACTGCCATGCGTGCAGCGGTCCGACCCATTCAAGTATGATGGGACGGCCACCACTGCGGTTGGATTCTGCACCCTTAACATTGCGGCGGTGGCTGCTGACAGCAGCACCGCCGCTATGTAAAAAGAGCATGTTGTGCATTTCACTGCACTACGTGGCAGGCACTACACTGTGCCTGCCACTTGGTGCAGTGAAATGTAGGGGGGTACACCCAGTGCACCCACACCTCCCCCCAACACCAGGGGGGCCTGCAACAGCCCCGGCAGACATTCTCCGCCAGCCTTTCCATGGCGGTTCAATTTTACAAAACATAGAAACAGATTAGAATGTTAAAAAGATCTAACAAATACCTAGAATGGTTATTTTAACAAATTCAAAAATAATGTAAAAACTATTTTTTAATATTACATTTTTATAAACAAAAACAGTATTTATTAAATAAATGTAATATTTTTTATTTCCTACCTTATAACACCACACAATTCACAACCCACATTTAAATTTGAAAAAAAGTACCTCCATAATTAACAGAATTAATTATCAATTAAACAAATATTATTAATTTATTTATTTTTAAAACAAATAAAAATTAATTTACTCCCTAAACGTTACCCCTATAAAACCAATACACACACACAAAATAACAATAAACACTTACCATAAATATTTATCAATTGATCAATTAATATTAATAATAAACTAATTTTTAATTAATTAAACATAAATTACTTTACACCCTCTACCCCAATAAACACCACAACCCACACCTAAAAACTCATTACACAATTTTCATAAATAATTTTACATCAACAAATTATTATCAATTAACAACGTATTAATTAATTTAAAATAATTTACTTCCCACCCTTTACCACTACAAACTCCACAACTTACATTAATAATGAATTACACAATTGCCATATATTCTAATTTTAATTAATTAATTAGCATTAATTAACAAACAATTATTAATTAATTATAAATAAATGTCTTCCCACCCTATTCTCCTATAAACCCCCACCACCCTCTACTAAAAAAATAACACAAGTAACATAATTAATTGCCAATTAATTAATTGATAATAATTAACAACCAATTAATAAATATGTAATAATAAAATAACTCCTACAATTAACACGATAAAATATTAATTAAATAAATAATAATAAATACAACATATTATACATTTATTATAATTAAATTGCTTCCCACCCTATTCCCCTATAAACAAACCGCTCCTAACAAAATGACACAATTAACATAATTGGCAATTAATGAATTAATAATAATTATCAGCCAATTAATACATAATTAATAATAAATCAATTCCCACACTTAACACTATAATATCTAAATTAAATAAATATTAATACAGAAAAATGTATCATTAATTTATTATGATTACATTACTTCCAACCCTATTCCCCTATAAACCCACAACCGCTCCTAGAAAATGACACAATTAACAATTAATTAATTAAAAATAATGAACAACCAGTCAATAAATAATTATTAATACTTAATTCCCACAATTAACACTATAAAATCTAAATTAAATAAATACTAATACATATAAAACAATCATTAATTTATTATAATTAAATTACTTCCCACACTAATCCCCTATAAACCCACAAACAGCTGCAGAACTTAAAAATGCAAAAATGTAATGAAGATTAAATTAATAACTACTAAAAATGTAACACATATTAAAACAACAAAACAAATTCTCATACAAAACACAGATCACATACTTTTTTATCACGATATTTAAAACTCGGTATTTGTGTTTGTCGACATTCGATATTCTCTCCGTGCACCGAAGAGATGGAGATAATCTGCCTACAGAAACTTTATGAAGACTGTGAGCAGACGGCTGCTGACTAATTCTTCCTGAGTTTTTCCATTTGATTGATGTTAGGGGTGAGGTTGGGGCTGTAGTTTCTATTGTTGAAGGTGAGGGAATTAATTGGCCAGGCCTGTTCTTTTGTCTGTACCTCAGTGATGTTTCAGGAAGCTTTTAAGTGTAGAGATTTCACACTTCAGTTCACCCATGTTGTAGGTGCTCCTGCTTGGAGCCAGCACCAGTGCGGCTCGAAGTTCCAAAGGAGTACAGACTTCTGCTCTCTGCCTACTTTTTGGTCACAGAGCTTTCAGTTGACCCCTCCTTCCATTCTCAATCATTCAATCAATCAACTTGGATTTTTAGAGAGTGTCTAATTACCTGTGACGGTATCCAGGCACTGAGTTCTTGCTGGGATTAGTCGAAGAGCCAGGTCTCGAGTTCTTTTCTGAATTGAGGGAGAAAGGATGATGTTCGGGGGTGCAGGGGGAAGTCGTTCCAGGACTTGGTGGAGAGATAGGAGAAGGAGCTTCCACTACTGTTGCTTCGGCGGATGCGGGGAGTGTGAGCGACGGAGGCGGAGCACAGGTGTCTAAGGGTTCATGGAAGTTTAGGCAGTGGTTGATGTTTGCTGGTCCCTGGTCATGAAGGGCCTTGTAGGCCTGTGTCAGCATCTTCGATTGGCATGTTTTCTGGATGGGGAGCCAGTGGAGGTTCCTGAGCTGGGGAGTGATGTGGGTCTGTTTGGGGAGTTTGAAGATGAGTCTGGATGGCTCAATTTTTTATTGTATGCTGTTCTCTGTCTTTTATGCTGGAGAATGAGGGGAAATCTCCTACATGATGGAATCCTTAGAGTATTTCTCTGACTCCACATTCTCCCCAGAAAAAATCACTTATTCCTCTGGAGCAGCAGGTAATGATCCTGGAATCTCATCTTTTGTTCTCCCTGCCATGTCCAAGTTAGTAATGCAGTAGTAATGGTCAGTGGTACCTTCAAAGCTCACTTGTTCATACATGAAGAGGCAGACAATCAAAACCTAAGGATGGCCTTCAACTTGACAAAAAGTGACCGGACTTAATTCCAAGTCCATGGACCTTAGAGAAAATCCTGCTCTCACTGCTAGACATGCTGGGCATGCAGACGTCAGGTCGAATCTGCAGACTCCGTGCATTTTTTTTTAAAACTTTCAGTTCCTTAGGAATGCATACCCTAAAACACAGTTTGTCCTCAGCCCCCAACTAAAGCCAATTAAAAAAAGTCAGACTGCATTTTTAAATGGTGCTCAAAGGTGTCTAAAGTTTGCGTCGAGTTACGGTTTTGATGGTGCGGTTACAAGTTACTGGAAAATGTCACTGGTTCTGTTACACTGAATAAAAATTCAGTATATGAAGAAAGCATTATTTAGACTTAAACACGAAGGCCCCTTATTCAGGAAAAATATCCAGGGGAGATTTACACCTTCACTTGAATATACTTTTATGTTTCTTTTCAATTCACAAACATTGCCAGAGGTAGGCATTGACACCTGCCCCAGTTGCATGTTTCCAGGCGTGCTAGTGGAAATGTCATGTGACCTCTCCCGCGGGCTCCTGTTCCTCCTTTGTGGAAATCTACATTGTGATGATTTAGGCACAGTGAAAATTGGACCAGCTGTGTAAATGTTCAATTTTTTCTTTTTTTTTTCTCAGCAGGGAAATGTTTTTGTCCTTGAAGAAAGCCCTTCCCTTACACCACAACAAAAAGCAGAATGTAGTATTTATACTCAATGTTTACATTTGTTAATGAAAGACAGCAAGAAAATGTAACCATCACGCACCGACTCAAAATGTATCTGAATGTTTCTTACATGTGTGTTTTCTTCGCGGCAATGTCAGCGCCAAAATGCGGCGTCTGCTTGAAATACTCCTTTCTACTTTGGCAATCTGATAAGGCAGCTTTACGCTTGCTACATACACTCCTAAAAAATGCTGACGTCGGGAAAATGCATAGAATCTTGATTTTGTCCATGTGGCAGCATTTTGAGAAGCTGATTGAATTGTGAGAAATGAACAAAAACAATAAAATATGACTAAACACAAAGGTGCCGATTACGATCCGGTAAAAACCGTGTACGAACCGTCGGTCGGAGCGAATTCCCCGTCCGACTCGTACCCGGTCGTAAAACTTTACAAACATGGAATTACGATTCGCACGGAAACACCATTTCCGTACGAATCGTAAAAAACACCGACCGACGAAAATATACATACGAATGTGATCCGGGAATGCTGCGACGTGACGTCGGGACGCTTTCAGGCAGCGTTTCACGATCCAGGAATTACGATTCGAACCGACAGCAGTCCGGACGGCAATATTTTCACGGCACCCAAAAAGTGCCGCAAAAGCGAAGTACGGCGCGAAATGACCAGAGTAGGTGGCCCGGTACGTGCCGTACCCCCCCCCAGCCCCCATAGGTACGCGCCGACCCCCCCCAGCCCCCGTAGGTACGCGCCGACCCCCCCCCAGCCCCCGTAGGTACGCGCCGACCCCCCCCAGCCCCCGTAGGTACGCGCCGACCTCCCCCCCAGCCCCCATAGGTACGCGCTGACCCCCCCTGTGTGTACACCCGTGTACGTGTCGAACCCCCCGTGTACGTTCGAGTCGTACCCCCCGTGTACGTTCGAGTCGTACCCCCCCGTGTACGTTCGAGTCGTACCCCCCCGTGTACGTTCGAGTCGAACCCCCCGTGTACGTTCGAGTCGTACCCCCACCCGTGTATGTACGGTGCGTACCCCCCGTGTACGTTCGAGTCGAACCCCCCGTGTACGTTCGAGTCGTACCCCCACCCGTGTATGTACGGTGCGTACCCCCAGCGCGTAGCGCTGGGGGTACGCACCGTACATACACGGGTGGGGGTTCGACTCGAACGTACACGGGGGGTTCGACTCAAACGTACACGGGGGGTTCGACTCGAACGTACACGGGGGGTTCGACTCGAACGTACACGGGGGGGTTCGACTCGAACGTACACGGGGGGTACGCACCGTACATACACGGGTGGGGGTTCGACTCGAACGTACACGGGGGGTTCAACTCGAACGTACACGGGGGGTACGCACCGTACATACACGGGTGGGGGTTCGACTCGAACGTACACGGGGGGGGGTTCGACTCGAACGTACACGGGGGGTTCGACACGTACACGGGTGTACACACAGGGGGGGTCGGCGCGTACCTACGGGGGCCGGGGGGGGGGTCGGCGCGTACCTACGGGGGCTGGGGGGGGGTCGGCGAGTACCTACGGGGGCTGGGGGGGGTACGGCACGTACATGCGGGGGCTGGGGGGGGTACGGCACGTACCGGGCACCTGTTTGGACGTCTCCATGGTTGTTATGGGAGTTCGGTGCGGACGGTCTTTTAACCATACGGTTGTACATTCGGACGCCCGGGATGGATCATGATTCCTCGGTCGGACTTCACCTTTCACGTTTGTACGGTGAATCGTACGAGGACGTGTCGGACACATTTTCCGACCCGAGGACGTGTGGGGAATGATTCCCAATGCGGTTCGTATGGACTTTTTACCATGCGAATCGTGATTGCCAGTTCGTACGGCACTTGTACGATTCGTACGGTAAAAAGACCGGATACGAGTCGCACGGGGATATTTTTTACCGGATCGTGATCGGCACCAAAATCTTTTGAACTATATTCTCATTATATATGATACATAAAAAATAAATACAAAATTTGATAAACAAGGAATTTTATTTCATTCAAGATAGCGATGCCACAGCACAAGTGAATGGGAAGCTGAACCTCGACGGGGGATATTAGATCAGGTCCTAGTAGGTTACTAATGTGTTGTTTGTGGAGAGGTGTGGCGCAGCGGCCAGGGAAGCTGACTTCTTAGCACAGGGCTCACAGTCAGATCCCCGGCTCCCTCGGCAGCTCAGCTCAGCACCATGTGACTCTGGGCAATAGCTCACTTAATTTCCACGCCCCCATCGCCTTGAGACCCCTGGGGTGAGTAGTTCGCGCTTTACAAATACCGGATTTATTTTAGTTTGTCAGAGCATGGTGCTGCTGCAACTGAGAAATGTTTGGAAAACTTATTTTGAGATATCGTTTTATAACACTAGAAGTACAAGTGTGCTATATGGCGTTAGACTTATTACATAAGATACACCATTCTGCTAAACCTCCAATGCCTCCTATAACATTATAGGTGTAGTATACTTACTTATTGGGCCTTTCAGCTAGCCCCCTTTACCCATTGGTCTGTTTATTGTGCCATTCACCTTTGTTTTACACACTACAGCATAGTGGACGGCCCAGGGGCGTAGGAGACACTAAAATTCTGGGGGGGACAGGGACAACCTTGTGCACTTTCCAGTGACCCTATACAAATCACCGCCCGTTAAACAAATACAATTGCATACTTTCGAAGTGAAATATTGAGAAAAGCAGGCATGTAGTCACAGTTTGCATGTATGCTTTATTGTTATTTACATTCATATAGTAATGAGACCAAATGTTTAAAAAAAACATATATATGAATCTTGCATCTTAATGCACAAAGCAAACAAAGGCCGCTGACTTAGGGTAGGGGCGTCGTGTTTGCAAGTGCATTATGGTTTGAAAAGTACCTGCTGCTGCATTCCTGGTCTCCAGCAATTTTCAGGCAACAATAAAAATGTGAAGATAACTTTGGTGATTAATGTTCTTTTTTTGAGAGAGATCGAAGGCTTGTCTAGTGAAAGTTTCAATTCAAAAGGTCAGTGAGTTACTGCTTTTTTCTGAGATATTCTTTTGGTATTTGAAGTTTATAAGTTAGAATCCTAACATTGAACAGTGAGCTATTAACCGTCATCAAAGAGCTGCATAAAAACTTCAATGTATAGATTAGAACGTTATGATTTTTCCCCAGTCTTTCCCTATCCTAATGTTGGAAAATGGGTTCATTAGGATAGAAATCAATTCTGATTATTGAAGAGAACCCCCCAACCATGGTGTTATGTTTTACATTCTGAGTTTGTGTTTCTCTAGTGTTGCAAAGCTGCCCTGGGCACTCCCCAACTTTTTGCTGACTGGTACTGGTGGTACCTGACTGACTGACCCTGGCCTCTGCCTAAACAGCCAGTGCTATTCTGAAAGAGGCACTTAAAAATTAGCCCTGTGTTATAGGGCTGCTTTTAAAATGCAAATTGTGCCCAAACTCGACTTTTGGGTTTGGGGAACTTACAAATTGATCAACTACAATGTCGGGGCAAAATTAAGTGGAAAAATGTTTTCCACTTAACTATGGCTGTATCATATTTGCCACATAATACATCATCTGCTGCATAATCTAACGATTTCCTCCAAAACAATTTTGTAGCTCAAACGGATCCCAAATTACTAAAAGAAATGTGACTTGTGTTGCTGTGAAGTTTAGGGCCCTTTGCAAAGGTTAGTAAAGAAAACAATTCCTAAGAAAACAATTGGTCCCAGACACTCCTAATGACATGTCTGGGGGCCAGGGGTAAAGGGGCCTGCTACGGGCCCCCAATGTCCCTTTCGCCGGCATTTTCATGGAAGGTGAACCGCCATTGATAAGCTGGCGGGTAAGGGACATCGTAATCCCTGCTGCGGTGCATGGTAGGCACCACCAGCATTGTAGGAACCACGAGCCCCTCCACCACACCGGCGGGCTCCAGAAGCCCGTCGGGTGCGTGGTGGTTGGTCTTTCCGACCGCCAGGTAACCACCCGCCATTGAAATATTGCGGGCTGTGATGCAGTCACCAATGGCGGTGGGACCGCCACCGACGGGGTGACGTGGCAGTCCCACTGCCATTATAATCACCCCCTAAGTTTGGTGTGCATGCAAATCCTACATTGCCAACCCCTGGCAAGTTGCACTGCTAGTGCTGGAAAAAGGCCAAAGGAGGTACCAATGGGTGAGGTGGACTGGCCTCAAGGGTCTTGTGACCTCAGTGACAGATTCACTGTCGATCTAGGATGTGCTTCTTCATATGCCTGCCCGTAAGACTGGAAGTGAACTGCAGTATGGATTGTGGTGGACAGGTCCACCTGCGGGTGCTAAGACACCTGGGCTTCTAAGGTCTATCGGGCCTTCTAAGGTGTAGCATCGGAATAAGCTCTGTCAGGAGTGTGGTATGGTGAACTGGTCATGAAGGTCTGAACATGGTTCTCCAGTTCCAAATTCAGCAACTCTGGCCAGAGTGCCACATTCTCTCCCACACTGAACACCATACTGCCCCACTGAGAGAAACTCGCACTGCCTTCAGCACAACTCAATTGTGCTGCGACTAAATTCAAATTATGCACTAGACAACAGTAAAATGCTGCCTGAAAAAAATTAATAACACCCTGGAAAAAGCAAACACTCAAAGGGAATGCAAGAATAAGCAAAGCATGTGAACTGTAATCAGAAAAAAACATGGTTACCTTAACGGTTTTAAACTCATTATTCAGAAATCAGTAAGTGATTTTGCCTGAAAAGTTCAAGACATGGCTACAGGACCAGGAAGGGGCCCCTTTCAATGTCCATTGCTTATATCCTTTCAAAATGTATGCAGTTTGGTTTAAAAAAGACCACATCCCCAAACACAGAGCCGCATTTTATAAGCTAAAATAATTAAAAAGTTGAAAACGATCATATTAAACGTTTCCACTCTACCCATCAACCAGGTATTGCAGTCCCTTTAGGAATGGCGCACTTACCCACCCTGGGAAAACAATGTTGTTCAAAGAAAAAAGATAAAAAGATAGTAGCGCTTTCACTGGCAAACTCTGTAAAGTGGCGCTAATGTGTGTGGGTGTAAATAACAGTCTGGCCTGTCTGCTGTCCACTCTGTATTGCTTTATTTAGGTATTAAACTATTTTTTCTCTCCATTCCGAGGTTTATCTTTTCAATAGAAAACGGTCAGAAAATGAGGACATTTACATCCAAAGTGTTCCGCCTTTTTTGGATCAATTTCACAGGGGAACAAATAAAGAAAAGGAGAGGCAAGAGAGAGTACCTTAAGAGCTGCCTCTTGAAATCAGCACGTAAGCAGGAGCGAGACAGAGACAGAAAGAGATGGAGGAATAAAGAGAGGGGGGCAGCCGCCAGAGGCAGATCAGGAGTAGTGGACATGTCATGAAGGAAACGAGACAGCGTTTATTTTTTCTCCGTTCTCTGCCCTTCCCAGAACGGCTGAGCCTTCCTGCAGCAAAACAAATGGCAGAGGGCGGGTGGCCTCTGACTCCAGGCAGGTCAAGTGCAGGGCCATTAGGTAGCGCTTTCGCGTGCTAATGGCCCTGCGATAACAGAAGGGAGAGGGGAAATTCCTTTGTCCCCTCGTCCCCCCCACCCTTGTCCCCCGTGTCCCCCCCACTCCAAAATCTGGGGGGGATATATCCCCCGCGTCCCCCACACTTCCTACGCCCATGCTTGTGCCATCCCACTTCAGCCATTGGCTAACTTCACTGTAGGAGATGCAATTCTGCCCTTCCTCAAGGAAGCAACCATCAGGAAGTAGCTCTTCAGGGCCAGGGACTGCTACGGCAACACGGGCCTTCTGAGACCAAAGGAAAATTCTACTTTTAGCCATTTTTTATGTTGATGAGGGCCCAGCAGATTCCCCGACCATAATACTTTGAAGCATGAAAAAAGAAACAAGCCTTGACAAAGTCAAAAGGCTGGCAGGTAACGTTTGATCTAGTGGCTTTGCTAATGCTTGTTTCCTTCCTGTACCTTTGTCTACCTGTAAGCACTAAAGAGCAGGGCAGAAAAGGAACAGCTTTGCTCTAAGACACTGTGATCCCTTTATCTCTTGATATTAGTGCTGTGGGAACCAGATTTGTAGTGATAAGAAAGCAATGCTGTTTCTTTTATTTATCACCCCATCACAAACCTACAATTTACTTTCTTGAGGATGTCGTGATTGCATCAGGGTTTCTTCCTGCAAATGTTGGAGGGATTTCTCTTTGTAAATACATTTTCTCTGAGGCTGGGTTTAATACAGGAATGCGTGCAGCTTCCTATGAACTATTGCCCAAGGGCACCCCGGCCTTGAAACATGTTCAGATGCTTTGCCAGTGAGAAATATCAACAACACATCGTTAACGTAGCTTTACTAATAGGTGAAACTAAAGGTATTTGTTTTCCCTTATACTTGTCAGCTGAGTGTCACTCACTGTATTATAACCAATAAACCATTGTACAACATTTACAATTTAAAACAATTTCATTGTTGTTAAATGACAATTTATTTTATTAATGTTTTCCGGCCTAGTTCAACATAATTATTATGTTGAATGTTGGCACACTATTAATGGGTGCTATTTATTGATAAGCTTCTCGTAAAATAAAAACATCAAAGTAGCAGTATTGTGCACACATATTTATGGGCATCATTTTGCAAACAATAAAAGCGTAGTAAGTTGGCAATGGCATATTAGCTTCGACGCCTCGTCACGGGTAGTAAGCGCTATATAAATGCAATTACAATACAATACAATTAGATGACTGTAAATGTCATCATTTACTTTGTTTCAAAGTACAATTATATCTGTAAGTTTAACTTACGTTCGAAATGATGACTTTAATAATTCCATTGCAAAGGCAGTATCCAACACCAATGTTATTTTTCCGCACAGTGCTTTCTAACGTGATTTGGTATAATAGGGGCGTGACTCTTGTAATTTTCCTTTGACATTAATATGCGGGTGGGTGAATATAAATGACAAAAACATAACCTCATTTTTAGGTCTCGCCTGCGTTGCAGTGCATGCGCTGTTTTGCCTTGGCGAGATCTATTGTCATTGGTTTTGTGTTTTGTGGAAGCGGGGTTGGTGTCCGCCCTGTCTCCATTAGGCCCCGCCCACCGTGACTGGAGACTTGCTTGCACTTTTCAGGAAGCATTCTCAGCGTTAGTCTGCCTTTTGTTATCGTGCAGAAACCCTTCCTTTGTTGGAAAATGCGTACATTATTTGTTGTTTTTGAAGGTAACATGCATTTAAAGATACATGATACCAGGGGCTTTGTGAGCTGCCGCAGAGAACATATGTTCATTTTTCCTCCTTTCAATCCTTTTTTTCAGTTCTCTTCTTTTAGCTTTTTCGTTGCTCGCTATTTACCCCTACAGAGGATGTTGTATTTTAAAGAAAAGTGAGAAAGACTTTGTCCAAATAATTGTAAGTAGTGTTATTATAGAGGAAGAGGAGTTTATAAATAGTCCGGCCACAAAATATATGTCTCTGTCCTAAGTAGCATGGTTGTATGGATTGCTGTAAATCACACTTGGAGCTGTAAGCGTGATACCACAGTATAGATACTACATAAAACCTACACAATAACAAAAGAAATGAAACTTCCTGCTGTTCCAAAATGTATATGCTAACGGCGGCTATAAACAAAACAATGAGGTTGGGTATAACGGTGGGGACAAAATAAATCGTTACGTTTATGTACGATGGCTTTATGTTTGTTTTAAGCAAGAGCAATGGAAAGCACCAATGGAAGGTAATATTTAAAATTAGCAAGTGTGCCCTGCGTTTGTTGTTTGTATTGTGCAGGGTTCTAAAATAATGTTTTCGCATAGATATAGTAATACTTTTGCATATCCTCCTCATAACAACATTATGGCGCACTCCGCATAACATCAGAGACACAGTAGCCTTTTTTGTAACAGATTTCGCACAGCAAAACATAGGGACAAAACACTACAAAGGCATTCTACATATAGAAAAAAATGAGGCGTAATGACTAGAGCTGTTCAGTGGTAATTTGGGGGACAAGGTTTGAGTCATGGCGTTAGCTTACTATCGCTCCTTTGACAGGCTAATTGATATGTGTAATCAATAACACCTGTAGGTACTTAAATAAAAAAATTAACCGTATACTGTTTTACGTGTTTTAGGCAAGGCAAATAAATGATGCATACCCTCCTCTTACAGCAACATTATGACGCGTCAAGCAGAACATCAGAGACACAGTAGCCTTTTTTACATCTTATACTGTTTTACGTGTACTAGGCAATGCAATACAATGGTTGCATATATTTATAATACAACAACATTATGGTGCACTGCGCAGAACGTCATAATACAGTTGCCTTATTTGCAACAGATTGAAAACAACGGAACATAGGGACAAAACACAACAGAGGCACCCTTTGTCTAGATAAAAAAAAATGTGGCGCAATGATTAGAGCTGCGAAGCGGTAATTTTGGGGCTGATGTTTGGGTGTTGGCTTACTATTGCGCCATTAATGGGCTAATTTATATGTATAATAGATAACAGCTGCAGGTATTTCAATATAAAAAAAAAAGTTTTATACCGTTTTATGTGTATTAGATAATGCAAATATATGTTTGCATACCCTTCTCCCATAACAACATCTTTCGTACTGCGCAGAACATTAGAGACACAATAGCCTTCTTTTAAACCTTATACCGTTTACTATTAGGTAATGCTAATAAATGTTTGCATACCCTCCTGCCACAACAACATTATGGCATTCTGTGCAGAACATCAGAGACACAGTAGCCTTGTTTGCAACAGAACAACAAAACATATGAACAAAATACAACAAAGGAATCCTTCGTATAGAAAGAAATGTAACGTAATGACTAGAGCTGATGATATGGCGCTGCCTATTATTGCGCCATTGTGGGCAAATTAAATAATTTGTTGTGCTTTCTACAAGGCTATGTGTGTTTTGTATAAATGTGTACATGTGTAATAATTTAGTTAGTTGTAAGGCTGTTTACTACACAGTTTAGTTTATGCTACATAAAACTGCAAACATCAACCAAGCTACCCCGTGTAGCAAGAGCATACTACACTGGCTGATTTTGGGCATGTACAGCAATAAGGTTTGGGGTGTGCTATTACATATACTCCTAGACAATTCGTCTATTTCATAGTGTGCATGTTAAAGGAGGGATGTAAAGGGGTGACAACCTTAATCCTATTGCTTAGTTTTATAGTAGCTGCAAGACACAGCTCTGGCAATGCAAAGATGCCTTTGTGGCAAGCAGACAGCTTTAAGCATTTCCTCTGTAGACTTAGCAACATTTAACTGTTGTTAGCAGCCTTAAGTGGAATGACCGTACTTTTGTTTTAATTACTTATAAGCTTGTCTACTGAGCCAGCATTACCATGGCTAAGGGTAGTTGGAACCTTGAATTATTGTAAATATAACAGATGTTAGCAGCGATACTAACAGCCTTAAACACTGCATGCTAATTTGCAATAAGGTGTTTCCTGTATTTTTTGTTTTTTGTTTGTATGGCACGTATATATGGGATGCTAATATTGTTATTAGCTAACATGGTTAATGTAAAAGTATGCTGTTTACAGGCAGCTGTGGGTAAAGCCCTACGCAATATTGTATTATATATTAACTGTAAATATTGGTTGCTGTTTACATTTGATGTATTGCAAAGGTGCAAAAAGACATACAGTGAACTATGATGTACTGTTGTTGAATACAATGTAAGTAGGAAGGATATTTTAATAGCCCCCTAGTAGAAAATACAGTAAAAATGTTTCTAAAAAGGTATTGCTACAAGGTGTAATCTGCTGTAGTAACAAAAATAGTATAGTGTTTTGCTAAAGTGAAATGACTCTGTATGAATCATAGAGCTAAGAGGGTGGGGATTGGGATAGTGCACGCAAAACAATAGGGTGTGGGCTGTCTTATTGCCAAAGACCCTTTAGCAGTGGATTAATTTTATATTGCTTATGTTAAAGGAGGGGTAATAGGGTGTAACTCCAACATTTTGATAGTTTAGTTTGATCATTGCTTCAAGACACTGCGCATGTTAAAGGAGATGTGGAAGGGGGTGACTCCCACAATTGGTTTGCTTAGTTTTATGATTGCTCCATATTCAATGTGAAACTCACGCTACATAAACGTATTGCCACCAACACTAAAGACTGAAGGTATAATACACATTCTTACTCCACAGATACATACAAAACTGTAGTTAGCTAACACATTCAGTACACAAAACAGCAAACAAATCTAGCAAAATATAAACAATGCCAAAATCTTTAACTCTAACTAATGGGAGACCTGTTGCATTGCAAATGCTTGTTGAAAGTGCTGTTACATCACTAAATTGTATGCGCTGGTACCTCAATAAAATGTGGTCTTTTTGGGGTATTGGGCAGGGACATGTAACTAAGTGGCAATGGTCAGTTGGTGCTATGTGCTAAGTCTAGAATGGGAATAAGACATTCAGGAAGAGGAGGCTGGGGAGAATATATAGGATAGGTCAGTGAGAGGGGTCAATTAGGTAGAGAAAAGCGAGTTTGTTAATTTCGTTATTTAACAATGTGGACTTTTTATGCAGCACAATATTCTCAAGGCTGGAATGCTTCATGGAGGAGTCACAAGATACACAGGTGCATGCCAGAGTTGCCTTGAACGGATGAGTATTTGTGAAACAGAGACCCCGGTATAGATGGCCTTCCTGCCCAGTAATGCATAGCATTGCAAGGTCCATATTGAACTCTGACATTTCTGCTCAATTAGCCTCATCAAGCATAGCATTCTGTAGGGCGAATAGTTCAACGTTTTCCAGGTAGGGGCAGAAAAAGAATTACCTTGAAAAGGATAAATAAAAAAGACACATATGGTTGGGTTTGTCTCTCAACAAAGGCATACCCTCTCTGAATCAGAGTGAGGGTACAATGGGGAGGTAGGAATCACCTTTCCTTAACAGCATTGATTGACAGATGCGCCTTGGGTTTTACTACTGAATATTGACACTAATAATATTGTGGTACAAGAATATCATGGACAGAATATCAAAAGGTACATGCATGTAGGGAAGTATAGATGTACTATTCCTAAACCCACATCTAGAAACCATAAGAGATATGTAACACATAGGTATAGAAATCTAGGATTCCTTACCTGCTGATATTTAAAAAATATATATTTTTCCCTTGATATTCTACCCCGCCCTCCCTTCCTCCCCCCCTGGTATTGTGGGTATGATATTCAGGGTGCACACTCTTGCCTGGACCGTATTTTGTCTGGCATGATCCACAACAGAAATGGCGTTTGTTACCATTTTGGATTAAATGGCTGTGGGCTGAGGATGAAATCATATGCTTCCGCAAACAGCCTCCAGATTCTTTACAATGCTTCAGGGATATTTTGGTATTACAGAAGCGGCCCCAGACACTTGTGCAGCCCCTTCTATAACACAAAATGCGCAAGTGGACACACAGTGTATAGTGTGTGTCACTCATCTGCATGGGATTTCATCACATCAAAGGGAACGGTGCTCATGCAGCAAAATGTCGGTGTTGTTAAAAAATGTAGAATATGTGTGAAACTGCCTGCACGCTAGGTGCATATGTTCATCTACCATCATGTTACTCTGGATTGGTGGAAAGAAATCAACGTGGAATACATTTAATTTTAAGAAAAAACGCAACTTTGTCACCTAAAGTGATTCCGTTCTATGATACAGTTTATTGGTCTTTGGCAGAACTTGTCTTTGACTGCAAAGAGGTTGGTCTCATGGTGACAAGAAAGTCTACTGTGAAACAGGAAATCTGCCCTGGAACTCCAAATTGATGGACAACTTTTGGATATGGCCAATCTTGGCCAGATAGTGTTTTATTCACACTTGAAGAGCAAATTCATCAACTTAATATCGAAAACATTTCTGTAACTATACAATTACTAAAGTCTTTGGATCTTATTAATATTGCTGTTTTTATAGCTCAATTGTATATATGGATATGCTGACCCTTTGTTATCTTTGAGACTTCCATATTGTACAGTTATTCATTTGCCTTGGGCTGAAAGGGGACCCATGAAAGTTTTGGGGGCCACTCAAAGGTTGGGGGCCCCCCTGCACATAAGGTCCAATGATGGAGAGCCAGACATCTCAAAACAGGGTACATGGCAGAACATGGACCCAGAGATTCCCTTTTCATCAAACACTTTCTGCTCCCCTCTTGTTAATGTTGATTCAAGTGCGCACAGTCGTCAGTGGACTACTACAATTCAGTCTCAGAGAACTGGGGTGTCTGGTCACTGTAACTCAGAGTCCTGGCCACCTACCAGGAGCAGTGCTGATATGAATATTGGCATGCACAACCTTTCATTCTATGATTCCGTTTTATCATACAGTTTGATATCCAATAGTGTATTTTTTTTTAATTGTTTTTATTTACGTTTAGAGTAACAAAAAGGCAAAAAACAACCAAACAAAAAGCAACAGATGTGCCCCCGTACTTTCTTTGCATATAGAGTCAATCAAGTTACAATTGGTGGGATCATGGAGTTAATAACTTTACACTTCACTGTTTCCAGGTCGCTCCCCCGGGTTGCCCCCTCATGGTGACTATTACACCCCTCCCACGGTTTATTCCTGTTCCAAGACTCCGGACTCCACATCCACCCGCTCCTGTGAAATCAGTTGCATAATGTCTGTGTCCTCATCATTGAGCTCTAGCCCATAATATTGCAGCAATGGTTGCCAAATCTTCCGAAATGTCTTGGGGCATCCCCTTGCCTGGTAAACTGTCCTCTCTGCCCCCATGTACATATCCATGCCAGCCCTTCAATCTTTCATGGTTGGGGGGTCTGCTCTTCCCCAGTTCCTATCTATGTCTTATTTTGCTACTATAAGTCCAAGGTTACTTAACAAAAGTTTATATCTGGGCAAGTCCACGTCTGTAGATATGCCCAGCAGGACATATTTAGGGTCTAGCAGGATTTGCGTCTCAAGTATATTAGTTAGTTCTTGTAGCACCCGCGTCCAATAGCAGTGAATTTATTGGCAATCCCATAGCGTATGGATGTAAGAGCCCCTCTCGATTTTACATCGTAGGCATTCGGCTGTTTCAGCACGGCCCATTGCGCGGAGTCTCGCTCTATCATAGTACACTCTATGCAGTATTTTAAATTGAATCAGTCATAGCCTGAGTTTTATTGCCACTTTTCTAGGGTGCATTAGGGCCATCTCCCAATCTATGTCCTCAACTACCCCTTTTGTGGCCTATTATTGATTAGGGTCTTATATGTCCACGAAACTGCCTTCTCAAAAATCTCCTCCTGGAGCAACCTGCCTTCCAATGGAGCGTATTTGGGAAGATCGGCAATATCGGGTTTGTGTGCCACCCATGCGTGCCGGAGCTGAATGTATTTATAATATTGCCTACCTGACAAGTTATACTCTTCCCGCAGCTGGCAGAAGGTCATCAAATCCCCTTGTCTAACAATATCCCCCAGGCTAGTTATCCCGATAGTATCCCATCCTCTGAACCCCCTCAATTTCGCAATCTCCTGTAAACATCTACCCTTCCACAAAGGTGTGGCCCTAGTCAACCGTTTATCCCATTTCATTTGGCGTTCTGCTTCTTTCCATGCTTCTATCACTCTCCTTGTTGCTGGCAGTAGGCCCTGTACTCCTCCCCCTCCGTATATGTAAAGTAGGTGTGAATGTTTTTGAAATTGGAGTCTCTCCAATGCATACGTGGGTGTATATGATGAAATAGGCTCCTGAATTCCCCAGCTAAGGGCAAAAAAACTTGTTATGCTGAGGTCCATAGCTGTCATCCAAGGTATTGCTTCCCGATTGGGAGCGAATCCTTTTGAAGCCTTGCTTAAAAGGTATGGCTCTAAAAGCATTGCAATAGCATTGTATGGGTCTGCGATTTGGGGATATAAATCCGCAATGGTACTTCCGCTAGTTGAAAATAAATTTATGAGATATCTCCTGGCGGTCCCCAACTCTACCTCTACTTTTGCTACTCACCAAGAGCTGGGCAGTTGCTTTGTTGAGGATCAAATTGGCATTTGTCCTATGATTTGTTAGCTAAAGACATGGATTAATCCCGAACTGGGACTGAATAGAGAAATCCTGAGGGACTGCTTAGCGGTGGACAACGTGGGTAAAATCCAACGGTTACAATACGTCAAGTCAATGCTTGGAAAATTGGGGCGACCGGAACTCTTTGCTACTCCGGAAAAAATAGTGAAAGAGGATGTGGCATGGGTTCAAGCTCAATTCTTAAATATGTTGTCTGCCGAGAGAGAGGCATTGGAGATTGTCAAACCCACGGTGAGAGCACATTTGCTGTTAAAGACAGTCCCACAGATCTTTTAGCAGGTGTGCAGGGCTGGAGCAGGGTAAAAGACCTAGGTCCCTGCACATGTGATAATTTTTTCTTGCAGGACACCATGCAATTTACAATGTTTTGTGAACATTTTAGCTCTATGAGGAGAAAGTTTTTAACACCTATTTTTAAGGGGAAGGGATTTGTGCAAGTCAGACCAGCCCTGCTATATCTGCAGTTGTTAAACAACCCATGGGAGATTTTTAATATTACGAATTTCTTGGTGGCGGCAGTCAGACATAGGAAGAAATGGGGCTAAATATTTTAAAAGGCAGATTGATTTCATACATAGATATAATTGCTTTTACTGCATCATTTCTTTTTATTGGCATTATTGTATTGTTTGTATGTGGTATATTGTAAGGAACACTAAATGTATTAATATGTTTTTAATCAGTTCTTTATATTGATCACTGTGGTGTACTTTTATGGCTTTGGTAAGCTGAATAAAGTGGTTTGACTTGCATATGTGGGGTGATCTCCGAGTGCATGCCCCGATTCGTTAATAACGGTGAGGTGAGCAGCCCTATGGTAGGCCCGTATGTCCAGTAGCCCTATTACCCCATTATATTGGCTGCGCTGCAGTGTCTAGAGTGCAACTTGAGGGTGGCCTCCATCCCACAACAATGTGTGGACTTGATCATATATAGCCCTGAAAACTGACTCCGGAATCTTGTGGAACGTAATCTGAAGAATACAGAGGAGCTTCGGGAGGGTAATCATTTTGTACATGTCGGCCCGTCCAAGCAGCGTCAGTGGGAGGTGCCGCCATCTGGCCTCCAATAGTGTATTTTAAGGCACTTTCACCTCTACATACTGTGAAACATTGCAGTCTGTACTTCGCCCAACTCCAATGCACAGTAAACTAAACAATGGTTTCCTTGTGGTAAGCTAATGGGCAAACAATCACAAAGTGGTCAAGTCAAACATCATATGTTTATAAGTGTATATATATATTCACTTAAAAAACCATAGGTTTCACACGTTATAGTTAGGTGGATATTTCACTCGTAAAAAACCAATGAAATTCCCCCGTTATAGTTAGTTCAGCTAACTATAACTCGCGCGCCCGCAATCCACTGCTGATGACGTCACATATTACATCACTCATGACATGGTCAGTGGCATCACTGATGACATCACTGATGACATCATCCTTGTGATAGAGTGGCGGCCGCGCGAGTTATAGTTATCTGAACTAACTATAACGGGGGAATTTCATTGGTTTTTTACGAGTGAAATATCCACCTAACTATAACATGTGTGAAACCTATGGTTTTTTAAGTGAATTTGCAAGGTTTTTTAAATACTAATTCCTAACTATAACGTGTGTGAAACCTATGGTTTTTTCAGTGAATTTGTACGATTTTTGAAATGCTAAGTTATGTATGTATTATTATTTTTTTATATATTTATTTTACAATAAACTACTAAAATGTTTTTTTCTGCCTTCGGGGTCCTTCAGGGACCCCCTGACAAAGGCTAGGGGGTCAGGAACTCTCTACCCTGCCCCCTTTTCACGTTCGCCACCTTCCTTTTTCACTCTCGCACTGAAAACAAACAAAATGGCGGACGACACTTCCTGATTTCGACCGATTCGAACGTTGACTAACATGTAACCACCAATCAGAATTACGCTCGCGCACGTTAGGGTGCTCGCACGGTGTGCGCACGGTGCTCGCACGGTGCGCGGCTATAGATATGTATGTGCTTTTAACTGCAATTTTCTCAGGAACTACTGAACAGATTGACTCCATATATGCAAAAGGCACATCCCTGAGCTGAGGACTACCTCTCTGCCAAATTTCAAGTAATTCTGTTCAGCCGTTCGGGCTGTACCTTGGACTAAAGGTCCCTATGGAAAATTGCATGGTGAAAACCCGTTTTGGGACCCCCCTTTTTTCTCAGCCCCCGCTTGACGAATCCCCCCGAGACTTTCGGGGTAGGAGCGGAGCGGAGCGCCCCACCTATTTTGAAAATTTCGCGAGGATTCGTCAACCGGCGCCAAAGTTATTCCAAATAGAATGTTGCGGATTTCCTATGGAAACACGGTCCTAACTATAACTATCTACGGGCGACCGCCAGTAGATAATATATATATATGTATATATATATATTTATACACACACACACACACACATACATATATACATTGATGGTATCTCAATCGGAATATGTACATCTGTACAGAGAACACATATATGCTCCAACTGAGCGGCGCAGTGAAAGTGATGAGTGGAAATTTGTGATCAAATGTGCGCAACATTACATTAAACAACACAATGTTGACTTCAAAACATAAGAATTTGTAGGAATATGGGCTCAATATGTATATATACATGTTGACCTTTCGACCCCTAAACGAAAAATTGGCTCAGGGTCTTCAAGAGGACCATACTGGTAGACACCTTACAAAGAAGGTCAAGTATATAGGCTTCATGGTATATACTTGTATTTCTGTGAATCCGCCGACTGATATAGCCAAATAATAGCTTCCTTAAGATACAGAATAAATGCACAGCAGCCGTCTCGTGCTAAATCCCAGGACGCGGTCATTTAGGGGTAAGAATGTGCTATTGGGTGATTGGCTATCGTGATGCTGTGGCAGATGGGAACACGCAGACATGTCTGTGCACATGCAGGGGCATGAAGGCTGCAGCCCCTGGTGGGTTTGTACGATGTGTGGAAAGAGAGATTGCTTTTCCCTTGCTCCAGCCCCCAGAGTCTAATCCATCTCCTGCTTCTTCCTTGCTGTCTCTGTTGCCTCCTTTTGCATTGCACTCTTTTTTCATGGCTTAGCAAGTGCTTTCTCCTCTTGAGTTAGGGGAGTATTTACAAAGGCATTTGGAGTATGTAGAACCATACTTTTATAGTTCTCTTTTACATGCTCTTATAATCATCTTTGTGCTAGTCCCAGAACTTCTAAAATGGCTATATTCAGGGAATATTCATGTACAACTAGTGTACATAGAAGGTACTAAGAGCTCTTTGGACTATTGCCAATAAGGGGATTCGAAAAGAATATACATGACTATATGTTTACGTCCTCCAGGTTGTGTTTGTGAAGAGGCCCTGATTATTATTATTCATTCATATGGAGCTAGCTCCGGTATCACAGGAGGCAGCGTTGAGTTGTCATGCCATACATGACAACTCAACGCTGACAGCCAGTTTCTGTTTTTACATAAATGAGGCATTGTGGCCTCCCTGTTCTACTTATATACTTGATTGTCTCATGAGAGTGTACTTCTTAAGGATACTGACAGACCATCGTGATGGCAAATAAGATATTGTAAATATCTTCTATGGTTACAATCAATAATCACTCAGAAAATAACGTTAAATCAACAGTCTTACAGAGTAAACTTTATATATGGCAGCACCATGCTTATTGCACAATCATGATTAAAGACAGTAACCCTCACTGTATGTAAACTGGAAGGGCCGGACAGGCCTTTTATTCCAGCGGGCGTTTCTCCGGTGGGCCGGAGCTCTAGGGCTGGTATTAAAAGCAGGGAGCTGCTTTTGGTGCCTTTGACACTTTCCCAGCTCACTGAGATTAATTGCAGAAGGTACATGGAGTATTAGAAAGAAAGGAAAGAGATTAGAGTGGGAGAAAAGAGAAAGGAGAGAGAAGGAGAAAGAACGGATGGAAAGAGAGATGGTGTGAGAAGACGAAAAGAGCAGAGTCGGTTTGAGAATTTTTGCCAGGGCTGCTTTTCATTCCCCAGTCCCGGCCTGCAAACTGGAAATACAGAAAGTTAGAGGCGTTTAAAGTTGTAAACTGTATGCAACTTTATTTGCTTTGCATAGTGTGTAGCTGGCAAATAAAAATAAAAAAAGGGTAACACGAATGAGCCCAGTAAAACCATGGAAATATGTCCCTAGTGATGCTCAGGAACTAAATCAGCCCCACCACTGCTCTCCACTGTCTGGTTGGCTGGCACCAATACGTGCTTAGGGCAGGCCCAGCTTTCAGCGTGGGGCTTTCAGTGAGTGGGACATGTATGCTTGTGTCCTGTGCCCCCACTGCCATGCAGGGCTTAAGGGCGGCTATCAGTGACAGGAGAGAAGGTTGGAGACAGCCCCTCGCAGTCTGCTAGATAAAATATCTGATATATTACAGCTCAAGTAAAAAACTCACACATTAATAGCTTTAACCAGTGCTTTAAATGGGCTGGTACTCACTGGTACTGAGTACCGGCACTTTTTCATTTTCTCGCATCAAGTACCAGCACTTTTCCTTGAATAAGAAGAGTACCGGTACTCACGAGGGCCTGGCTTCGATGCAGGGGTCGCTCTGTCCATCAGTCACCTCGTACCTCGGCAGCACCTTCCACTCAATCACAGAGGAAGCCTGGGCTGGGCTCCTACAAGAGAACAGCTTCTCTTGTAACCATTACACAGTGATCTGCATGTACTGCTCTGAAAGCCATCAGAGGAGAGGAGAGGTGCGGCTGCAGGGAGGTTAGTTGCAAAGAGGTTCGTTTAGCCTTTGTTTTTACACAGCGGGGGCAGCGAGGTGGCTATTAAACCTAATGGGCGAGGGTGTGAGAGGGATGGGTGTGAGAGGGATTGTTCAGGGTAAAACAATGCTGCGATGGCGCTTCTGTCAGAAATAGCTATATGTAAACTGCTGCCATTAGACTTTTTAACATAAATTCGCCAGTACGTCTATCACAAGACAAGATGTTGAGCACTATGTAAAAGCCCAATACTTGATATTGTGCATCTACAAGACACATACAAGCATTTTTTCCAGTTACTGTTGCCTGTGGTGGGTATTTTCAATATTCCTGGACAGAACAAAAAGTTTGTGCTTACTTTCGCTATCCCTAATCATCGTTTCACAACTAAATTGCCTATTTGCATGTGTAAATATAATAGGATCTCGGTACCAAACTCACGGATCCCTGTGAAAAATGCGATATGCTCTTTGAACAGAGATGTTTGCAGCCAGAGCTAGACCATCTGGGCTTACATACCACAAGGAAGTATACAGCTGTATTTTAATCAAAAGCCAATATATATAATGCACGACTAGGGAAGTGAATGTAACTATTGCACACTGTGATTGAATGTCAAAAGCAGGAAAACTGAAATGCTTCATCTATTTTGCACCCCCAGGAGGTCATTGGTACAAGTTATTTGAGTACAAGCACAGAAAACATATTTTATTTGTAATAAGTCTCATCTCCTGACTGGGACTTCATGTCAGTTGCCATATTTCGATTCAGACAGAACCTCTTGCCATTTGCAACGTTATGTGAATGTCTGTTGCTTTTTCTTATATTTATTTCATCGACAGTTAAAAATGCAAGAATACATTTGACATTTACAATATTAAGTATATGAGGCATATAATATGCTATTATCATAAATTAATATACGTGGGATTGCAATAAATACTGCAAAGTAACGTCAACAAAAGATTTGAAAGCAATTCAAATTATCCAACAGAGACGTTTTTTCAACATGTGTGCTGTGTTACATATATGGGTGTATATTTTAATTACACAGAGGGGGATATTCACAAGGATCTATCTCCGATTTAACGGCACTTTAGCGCAGCCAAAGTCGTGATAAATTTACCACCCCATTCACAAGCCGGTGCAAACAGCCGACAGCACCACTTTTCCCGCGTTAGCATACGCAACAAACATCGCCACGGATGACCCCGGCAACTATCGCTAATGAAATGCAGAGTAGGCGTTCCTGAGCAAAAAGCAGCAACAACATCATTCCGCAACATTCTCAACGACCAGACAGATCTGCGATAGGAACACAAAACAGGCGATAAGGCGCGTTAGCACCAGGAAATTAACACCTGCTCAGACCTGGTGCAAATTCAGACCACAACCTGCACCAGACAAGGGAGCACAGCCCAATAGCCACACATAAAGAACAACTGATGCCCCGAGCAACTGAACATGCAGCACGGACACCCAAGAGGGCCACAACACCAACCGACACCACCCCCAGGCCCGTAACACACCTCCGCCCCCCCCCACAACACCGGACAAAGAAACTGAACACCAACAACACGAATCCCAAAACAAATATTTAGCCTGATGTCGCACAAGCAGGAAAATCAACATACATGCGTGGCCAGAAAATGGAGAATCAATCAAACAGCAATGCAATCACCAACAAAAAACAAAATTCAAACAAAAGCCAAAACAACCATTAGGATGAGTCCTAGCGGGTCCTAACTGGACAATCTGTAGGACACAGCCTTGGAGACAAAATCCAAGTGAAGAAGGTGTGCCATGCGCCCAACAAAGGAAAGAGAGAGAGAGAGCGAGGAAGAGAGACGGAGTGAGATTACACAAGCAGCGCAAGGCCTCTTGGGCACCTGGCTCCACAAGCCAACATGTGTGTGTGTCGCCATCCGTACACCATGAGCCCAAGGCATTGTCCCAATCCCAGCGCCAAAGCCACATCACATTCCAAAAAAGCAAGTAGCAGTCAGACAAACATCAGGGATAAGACCTCCATTGTTCCAATGCAGAAGGTGGGAGGACACCTGCACCTCCGACCTTGGTCCAGAACGCGGCTGGAACACCCTGAGAGAGATGCCATGGCAGATGGGGACGACTCCCACACCACGCATTGTGCCAATGAACTATCCAACTTATCCACACCCCACACACAGAAGCCCCTGCCTGAGGTACCCCCGCATGGGATGCCCTTGACACTCACGGAAACAGCCACCCATTCTCCCCAACATTGCACACACATTCAAATCATTGCTCAGAGCTGTGGCATATCCTCCACACAACTGCCGCAGTCCAGAAGAGTGCCGGTTCCATGATTCGCACCAACGCAATGGCAGGCCATCCCGGGCACATGCACAACCCCCGTCATGTGGAACAGTACCGTGCACGTATGCTGCATTTACTGGGTGCACTGCCACTGGCAGTGCAGTGGATCAGTTACCAGCTGAGCTTCCGCCTGGCTAAGTCACCTGTGTCCAGCCTTGGTTCCACTGCCGAACATGCACTTTCGAGTGTCCCATGGATGTCTACCTATCCAACACAACCGTAGATTAATTGGATTATGACTTTTGTCTGCGCCACCTGTTGGATCACGAACAGGAGTGTAACCGAGACAGACGTGCATGGGATGCCTTGACATACTGTGTATGTATTGGTAGTTGCGCATGGGAGATTGCACAATTTCTTGTGTGCAGTGACCACATCGTGGCGCTCCCCTATTGGGCTGTGTTGCGGATTGGTGAAACGGAGTGGGCTGAGCACACCTGCCCGGACCAGCTAATGGATTGGCTCACCCTGGTGTTCCTTGAACATGACAACGACGTACTATTGGAACATATTGCACATGAAGCTGCACGGGCATTCATGAACGAGTAACTACGTTCCTGCAGCCACATCGGATTGTCACCCATAGCACAGGTCCCAACAAAAGGAGAGAGAAGGAGAAAGAACGGATGGAAAGAGAGATGGTGTGAGAAGACGAAAAGAGCAGAGTCGGTTTGAGAATTTTTGCCAGGGCTGCTTTTCATTCCCCAGTCCCGGCCTGCAAACTGGAAATACAGAAAGTTAGAGGCGTTTAAAGTTGTAAACTGTATGCAACTTTATTTGCTTTGCATAGTGTGTAGCTGGCAAATAAAAATAAAAAAAGGGTAACACGAATGAGCCCAGTAAAACCATGGAAATATGTCCCTAGTGATGCTCAGGAACTAAATCAGCCCCACCACTGCTCTCCACTGTCTGGTTGGCTGGCACCAATACGTGCTTAGGGCAGGCCCAGCTTTCAGCGTGGGGCTTTCAGTGAGTGGGACATGTATGCTTGTGTCCTGTGCCCCCACTGCCATGCAGGGCTTAAGGGCGGCTATCAGTGACAGGAGAGAAGGTTGGAGACAGCCCCTCGCAGTCTGCTAGATAAAATATCTGATATATTACAGCTCAAGTAAAAAACTCACACATTAATAGCTTTAACCAGTGCTTTAAATGGGCTGGTACTCACTGGTACTGAGTACCGGCACTTTTTCATTTTCTCGCATCAAGTACCAGCACTTTTCCTTGAATAAGAAGAGTACCGGTACTCACGAGGGCCTGGCTTCGATGCAGGGGTCGCTCTGTCCATCAGTCACCTCGTACCTCGGCAGCACCTTCCACTCAATCACAGAGGAAGCCTGGGCTGGGCTCCTACAAGAGAACAGCTTCTCTTGTAACCATTACACAGTGATCTGCATGTACTGCTCTGAAAGCCATCAGAGGAGAGGAGAGGTGCGGCTGCAGGGAGGTTAGTTGCAAAGAGGTTCGTTTAGCCTTTGTTTTTACACAGCGGGGGCAGCGAGGTGGTCTCATCTCCTGACTGGGACTTCATGTCAGTTGCCATATTTCGATTCAGACAGAACCTCTTGCCATTTGCAACGTTATGTGAATGTCTGTTGCTTTTTCTTATATTTATTTCATCGACAGTTAAAAATGCAAGAATACATTTGACATTTACAATATTAAGTATATGAGGCATATAATATGCTATTATCATAAATTAATATACGTGGGATTGCAATAAATACTGCAAAGTAACGTCAACAAAAGATTTGAAAGCAATTCAAATTATCCAACAGAGACGTTTTTTCAACATGTGTGCTGTGTTACATATATGGGTGTATATTTTAATTACACAGAGGGGGATATTCACAAGGATCTATCTCCGATTTAACGGCACTTTAGCGCAGCCAAAGTCGTGATAAATTTACCACCCCATTCACAAGCCGGTGCAAACAGCCGACAGCACCACTTTTCCCGCGTTAGCATACGCAACAAACATCGCCACGGATGACCCCGGCAACTATCGCTAATGAAATGCAGAGTAGGCGTTCCTGAGCAAAAAGCAGCAACAACATCATTCCGCAACATTCTCAACGACCAGACAGATCTGCGATAGGAACACAAAACAGGCGATAAGGCGCGTTAGCACCAGGAAATTAACACCTGCTCAGACCTGGTGCAAATTCAGACCACAACCTGCACCAGACAAGGGAGCACAGCCCAATAGCCACACATAAAGAACAACTGATGCCCCGAGCAACTGAACATGCAGCACGGACACCCAAGAGGGCCACAACACCAACCGACACCACCCCCAGGCCCGTAACACACCTCCGCCCCCCCCCACAACACCGGACAAAGAAACTGAACACCAACAACACGAATCCCAAAACAAATATTTAGCCTGATGTCGCACAAGCAGGAAAATCAACATACATGCGTGGCCAGAAAATGGAGAATCAATCAAACAGCAATGCAATCACCAACAAAAAACAAAATTCAAACAAAAGCCAAAACAACCATTAGGATGAGTCCTAGCGGGTCCTAACTGGACAATCTGTAGGACACAGCCTTGGAGACAAAATCCAAGTGAAGAAGGTGTGCCATGCGCCCAACAAAGGAAAGAGAGAGAGAGAGCGAGGAAGAGAGACGGAGTGAGATTACACAAGCAGCGCAAGGCCTCTTGGGCACCTGGCTCCACAAGCCAACATGTGTGTGTGTCGCCATCCGTACACCATGAGCCCAAGGCATTGTCCCAATCCCAGCGCCAAAGCCACATCACATTCCAAAAAAGCAAGTAGCAGTCAGACAAACATCAGGGATAAGACCTCCATTGTTCCAATGCAGAAGGTGGGAGGACACCTGCACCTCCGACCTTGGTCCAGAACGCGGCTGGAACACCCTGAGAGAGATGCCATGGCAGATGGGGACGACTCCCACACCACGCATTGTGCCAATGAACTATCCAACTTATCCACACCCCACACACAGAAGCCCCTGCCTGAGGTACCCCCGCATGGGATGCCCTTGACACTCACGGAAACAGCCACCCATTCTCCCCAACATTGCACACACATTCAAATCATTGCTCAGAGCTGTGGCATATCCTCCACACAACTGCCGCAGTCCAGAAGAGTGCCGGTTCCATGATTCGCACCAACGCAATGGCAGGCCATCCCGGGCACATGCACAACCCCCGTCATGTGGAACAGTACCGTGCACGTATGCTGCATTTACTGGGTGCACTGCCACTGGCAGTGCAGTGGATCAGTTACCAGCTGAGCTTCCGCCTGGCTAAGTCACCTGTGTCCAGCCTTGGTTCCACTGCCGAACATGCACTTTCGAGTGTCCCATGGATGTCTACCTATCCAACACAACCGTAGATTAATTGGATTATGACTTTTGTCTGCGCCACCTGTTGGATCACGAACAGGAGTGTAACCGAGACAGACGTGCATGGGATGCCTTGACATACTGTGTATGTATTGGTAGTTGCGCATGGGAGATTGCACAATTTCTTGTGTGCAGTGACCACATCGTGGCGCTCCCCTATTGGGCTGTGTTGCGGATTGGTGAAACGGAGTGGGCTGAGCACACCTGCCCGGACCAGCTAATGGATTGGCTCACCCTGGTGTTCCTTGAACATGACAACGACGTACTATTGGAACATATTGCACATGAAGCTGCACGGGCATTCATGAACGAGTAACTACGTTCCTGCAGCCACATCGGATTGTCACCCATAGCACAGGTCCCAACAACTTGTTGCATCGTGGGGAATGCTCACAAATCCTACCACAACAAAGGACATGTCTGCCTTCGTCAGGACTACGGATGCATGTGCGTGGAACTATGCGTGTATACATACACCTGTGCAAGGTAATGCAGGTCCATGGTCGGAGCAACACAGTGTCGTTTGGCAACGTTACCAATTCGGACACACTGCTGCGGGGAGTGTTCACACATGGCACTGCAGCAAGACATGTGAACCTGTTCGACCCCTACACCTGATCACTGTCAGCAGAGCAGACAATCTGCACCTCCGGTGGCAGAGCACTATGTAGATCCCATGTGAAGATCCCATGGGCAGTGAGTTGTGCCCCTTCACATGGGGCAATGGGCAGATGCCAAACAACACATGACTCGTCCAGAAAAGCAAGGTGGGCTGAGACCATTGCCATCCGTGATGATTGTTGCCCATTTTTGACTCACCATTTTCTGAAACTCGACATGTTCCCATGCTGCGTGTAAGTGTCTTAAGAATGTCCCTGCCTGTTGTGGCCGTAGCCTTGTCCGTACTGACACGCACATGCCAATAAATTCTATGCCACTCCACTGGTGTCTAACTGTGATGTGTGTTGATTAGATTGTCCACTCATGTGCCACAATGAGCATCGACCCTACACAGGGAGGAACTGACTGACACATGTGAAATGGGTGTGGCTCCCTTTTGCAAGCTCCACCTCTGTGACCCAGACATTGTTTTGGGATAGTTGCTGGCCGACCTGTGCACTTACGTGACTTCAGCAATGTGAGTATGGTGTCCAACCTCTGACCATGTGGAGCAATGTCATATATCATAACAGAATGTGTCCACACAGATGTGTGTGAGTAGGTATGTGACGTGAAGTTCTGTTGTCGCATGTGATGTAGGACACCACTCCTGGCCTGCTACCGATTTGGTCATTCCTACACACAGCCCTATTCAATACATAGACGTGTGCCTACGTTGGGGGGTTGTGAGATTGTTTTTTTTTTTTTTTTTTTGTTTCAAAAACCTTTATTGACAATATAGGAGGTACATAAGGCAGTTGCTCGCCGTACAATATACAAAGGCCGCGGGCATCCAAGCGGGCGGGTCCCCTTAAGAGCAATAACACAGCCATTCAGCCGACATCCCGGAGGACCGGCGGCATCGTGAACACCCAACCCATGACAAATGAGCGATCTCGCGCCTGACAGCGTACCGCCGCTGCGCTACTTCTGGCCCATGCCGTAGTCTGCATATGACTCCGGCCGTCGTAGGCCGTCTGCCGGTATCCGCGGAATCAACCACACACTCAATAACTCCAACTAAAACCCCAACTCCCCGCTCTCCCTCCCCCCCCTCGCGCGCACATCTTCTTATCTGGTCAGGTGACCTTGTCCAAGTGTGTCAGCTACCACTGCAGCCCAAGCCAGCCAGGCGCAGCACACCACCACTAGCAGACCGTCCGCCTCACTGCCCCGCACCACTGCTCTCCTAGGGCTTCCACTCCCCGGATCTCCCGGGGCATACCGAAGGCCCCCCCGCCCGCTCCCTGGACAATCGACCCCTCCAATTCACCATACAGCACCACACAACCACACCTTCACCCTGGGAGCGTGTCTGGGGCAGCTGCGCGCTCCACAGGAGCACGCGTATCTATGATCTCCCCCCGCGAGTCCCCTTCGTCAGTTGGGCCCGGAGCTGCAGAGGTGAGGTACGTTTTGTATAATTCCCAGAAATTCTTAGGGCGACTCCTCAGCGGCAGCAATTCACTGTAAATCTCAGCCTGTGTGCTGCAGTACAGCATGTCCCTAGCCCACCGTTTCATGGTGGGGAGGGGCCCTCTCATCCAACAAAGTGCGACAACTCGTCTAGCAATAAGCAATGCCATGTCAACCAAGCGTCGCTGAGCCACCGGAAGAGGCCTTGAGTACCCCAGCAACACCAGAGCGGGGTCGGGGGGAACCTCAGTGTCCAAGATCCGGCTTAACTCTGCAAAGACCTCCGTCCAGAACTTCGCCATTCCAGGGCAGAGCCAGGCCATATGCATAAAGTCGGCCACAGGATAGTGGCAACGCTCACACTCCGCTGACGGCCTGAGCCCATACCTATGCAGCCGTTCCGGGGTATAGTACACCCTCTGTAGGAACTTAAAATGCACCAACCTGTGCCGGCCGTTGAGCGAAATCTTCTTGGTGCTAGCACAGCAATATCTCCACATCTCGTCCGTGAGTTCCAGTTGTAGGTCCTCTTGCCAGGCTAGCCGCGCCACATCATACTGACGCGCCAAGTGCCTGTCTCCTATTCTTTTAAGATTCTAAATCAATTTTGGCGGGGCCACCGTTTTGATTACATAGGTAAGTTCCGGAACCACCGGGGGCTCCACCATGCCCGGGCTCAGCGCAGCCGAAAGAGCCCGACGGACCCTGTGGTACTGAAAACGCTGCAGGAGCGTGGGGGTGGACTGAGCCAGCTCAAGCTGGTCCCAAGTTCTGGCAACCCCATCCAAAAAGAAATCTTCCATCCGCACGATGCCCAACGCCTTCAACGCCTGAATCACTCCCCTCTCCCGCAGCGGCGGGAGCCAAGTTGCCCATTCCACCGGTAGCAGAGGTGAGTACAGCAATGTACAGCCATGCGCCCTCCTCAACTCCTGCCACGCATGCGTCGTGGCTGTGAGGGAGTCCAGGCTCCCGACCGAGCGGCCCGCAGGCTGGAAGATGACCGCAGGCAATGGGAGCGGGTCCGCAAACAGACGTTCCAGAATAACATGAGGGACATCCGCGCTGGCATGTATCCACGTGTGGAGGTGCGCCGCCTGCGCGACCCTGTAATATATTTCCATGTCCGTAGCACCCAGCCCCCCATGTCATACGGAAGGGTTAACACCTTCCACTGTACTCTAGGCTGTTTGACCCCCCACGCCAATGTGATCAGGGTGTGAGTCAGCTGCTTAAAAAAGGCCTTAGACAGTACTATGGGTATGTTGGTAAAGAGGAACAAAAATCTCGGTAAGATGACCATCTTCATGATGGCTATTCTGCCCAGCAGCGACAACGGTAGTCGATTCCACGACTCAACATCGTCTACCAATTTAGCGTAGGCTACGCCATAGTTTTCTCTGAGAAGCACCTCAGGGTCTTTGTGCAACTGTATCCCTAAGTATCTGACCGAGTCTGTAGTCCATTGCAGTGGGAATTCCATCGGGAATTGGGTCGTTACCGGCGTCAGCGGGAACGCCAGCGACTTGTTCCAATTCACTCGAAGGCCAGATAGCTCTCCGAACCTAACCACTTCGCGCAAGACTGACGAAAGGTTCTCCTCCGGGTCGCGGACATAAAGCAGCGTATCATCTGCGTAGGCAGAGATACCTATTTGGTATGTAGGGAAATTAATGCCCTCGTATCGGTGATATTCCCTGATCGCGCAAGCCAATGGTTCCGCCACCAGGGCATAAAGGAGCGGGGAGAGGGGGCATCCTTGCCTTGTCCCTCTACCGATCCCAAAGGCCTCTGTTACCTGATCGCCCATGCGGAGCCTGGCTGTAGGCTGGTAGTATAGTGCTCCAAGCATCTGCAGAAAGGGCTCACCCAAGCCTATTTTGCGCAGCACTCGTACCATAAAGGGCCATTCCACCGAGTCGAAGGCTTTTTCCATATCAAGGAAAATGGCCAAGGCCTTGGTGTCCGGACGCACATGTTGCATTGTCCCCAGGACTGTGCGGATGTTATACGTGAGGTTCCTGGCCGGTATAAATCCAGCCTGCTCCGGCGCCACCAGCTCCGGCACCAGCAATGCCAAGCGCGTGGCTAGCACCTTGGCATATATTTTCACATCCACATTTAGAAGCGAGAGCGGCCGGTACGACCCGCACTCGTTAGGGGGCCTCCCTGGCTTCAGGATGGTAACTAGCAGTGCCTCACGCATAGTGTCCGGCATGTAGCCCTCCTGACATATGGTATCAAACAAGGTGATCAGATGGGGGAGGAGCTTATCCTTGAAGGCCTTATAGAAGGCCACAGTCAGCCCATCAGCCCCAGGGGCGCTGCCCGCCCGCATTCCCTCTAGTGCCTCCAAGATCTCGTCCTGCTGAATGGGGAGCGACAGAAATTCCCTCTGGGAGTCGGATAAGAAGGGCATTTTGATGTAACTGAGGTAATCCTCTATTTCCTCCTCCATCTGGGTAGACCTGGCTGCGTATAGCCCCGTGTAGTAGTTCTTAAATTCGGCATTAATCGCCCCCGCCTCGGAGACCACTGTACCATCCCCAGTAATCAACTCGTCGATAACCAGGGGTTTCCTGCTGTTTCTCAGTATTCTAGCTAATAGTGCTCCCGGGCGCTCGCTCTCCCCGTATGCGCGGGCCGTGGCGTATTTGCCCATATGCCTTACCTCCCTATCCGCCTCCTTATGGTATTCCGAGATTAGCGCTTGAATCTGGGCCTCCACCTCTGTATCGACAGACGACTGTCGTCTCTCCTCCAGCTGCACCAGCTGGGCCTCTATCGCCTTAAGGCTTCCCCGTATAGATCTGAGAACACCAGAATGCTTGGCCATGGCCATGCCTCTGATGTATGCTTTGAACGAGTCCCAGAGCGTGTGGAAACTTTGAACCGAGCCCAAATTGGTGGCGAAGAAGGTCTCTATGTCCTCCGCCAGTTCACCCCGGAAAACCTCATCTAGTAGCGAATACGGCGGAAACCTCCATGTGAATGGAGGGATACGTTTAACCGGGGTGTCCAATACGAGGAGCAGCGGGGAGTGATCTGAAAGCGTACGCGGGAGGACCTCGCAACTCTTAACCAACGCAAATATCGACTGCGACGCTAGCCAATAATCTATTCTGGTGTGGACATCGTGGTAAGCAGAGTAGTGCGTATACCCCCCTCTACCCGGATGCCCTTGCCTCCAGACGTCCACCAAGTCTAGTCTGGTGAGCTCCGCCTGCATGAGTGATGCCGCTGCCGCCGGGCAATGCGCCGGGCCGGAGGAGCGATCCAAAGCTGGGTCAAACGTAAAGTTGAAGTCACCCCCCCACACCATACGGGCACCCGCGTAGCTGCGACAGCTGACGGCCAACGCTGCATAGAACTCGGGGTTGTCGTAGTTGGGGCCGTACACGTTTACTACTATGAGGTCATGACCCTTCCCAGCACATCTGGCAATCAGATATCGCCCGTCCGAGTCTGCCTCCAGCACTGTCAACACCAACCTGGAACGGGGATTCACCCAGGTAATCACCCCTCTGGAGTGCGAGGTAAAGCCAGCCGCCACGCAGGCGCCCGCCAAGCCCCTCGCATTCAGTATATGACTCGCTATGGGGAGGTGCGTCTCCTGCAAGAGCGCCAGATCTATATGATGTCTATTCAAGTAACTCAGCACTTTCCTCAATTTGCGGAAGTCATTCAATCCCCGAACATTCCATGTCAGCGCCCTTAGGGAAGCATTGTCTTTGTCGCCAGTCAAATCCCTAGGGTCTCCCATTGCAGGTACACCGCGCATCAGCAAGCTCATCCCAATCGATCCAGTGAGACGCGTCCCTCATCGATAACCGCGAGACACACCCATCCAAAAACAACGCCAAGAAACAGTCCGCCTGCCATAGCACAGCGCGCGCAAACCCCCAAACTCCAACTCCAACCCTCCCACCCACCCACAGCCGACCTCCCCCAACCTGGCCAGACAGTTCCCAAAAACACCCTCCCCCTCCCCCAAAACAAGCACTCCTCGCAAACATCCCACCAATCACACCCCTCCTCATCCTACTAGACAACTGCGCTGGGGCCAAGGTCGCCAGGCGTTTCGAAAGTCGCAATCAGGCAACAGGTCAGCCCTAAGCGCTCCCCCGCCGCCCCGCCCTCAGGAAACCCAGCTGCTTGGCGAGCTACTTCCCAATCACTCTCCCAGATGTCAGTGGACCCCCCACCGTTTTTACCCAACGACAGATCTCAGTGGTCACCCCACCCGCTCAGGCTCGATTAGGACTCCATCCATTCCACGCCCAACATGAGGGACAGCCGGCAGCCTGCCACCTCCCAGCGTCCAGTCCCCAATAGATCAGTGACCTGTGCAATTTATGAAAACATCATCGTTCTGGTGGCAATAACAAAATAGTCATCAGGAGGGGTGCCCCGCAGAACTTAAGTATCTGTTCTTCAAACGGTAAGTAGAGAGCCGGACACAGGCATCTCTGGACATCATACCACCCATAAGCGACATGTGAGGCCAAGCAGGCCATTTGCGAACCGCGTCAGGCCCTCCATCCGCACCTAGTCCTGCCCTTCCAGGCCCGAGGCTCCCTCCAAAGCGTCCCCTTGGCCTCTGGGGCCATTCTGCCGCTCCCTAGCCCATACCTTCAGGGATTTCTGCAGTTCTCTCGGGTCCGTGAAGAAGTGAGAATGTCCCTGCCTGTTGATCCGGAGCCGAGCCGGATAGAGCATAGCATAGTCCAGGCCAAGGTCCCGCAGCTGTTGCTTATATGGTGCAAACTGTCGTCTCTCCTCTTGCACTTTCGTCGTGAAGTCAGGGAAAATCGAGATGTCCATGCCCTCGTAGCGCAGCTTGCCTTTTTCCCTGGCCACCCGGAGAGCCACATCCCTGTCCCTGTAATTTAGGAGCTTCGCGATGATCGGCCGTGCTGGCGCACCCGGCCGGGGGCGCTGGCCCAACGATCTGTGAGCCCGCTCGACCACAAACATGGGCGAGAACACATCGTCGCCCAGCAATGTCCGCAAAAGTTTTTCGACGAAAAGCTCCATCTTACCGGTCGGGGTCGACTCCGCCACTCCTGTTATGCGAATGTTCGACCGTCTGGACCTGGCCTCCAGGTCCTCGGACTTGTCTTGGATGACCTGTAGCAGCTTGCTGAGCTGTTTGCGGTCTGCGTCCCACTCTGTTTGGGCCTCTTCCACCTTCATGATTCTGCTTTCGGCCGTGTCCAACCTCTCCGCGTTCTTGTCAACGCGCTCCGACATACGGTCCATGCGATAGGTGAGCGCATCCAGTTTTGCGTCAATAGCAGTCAGACTACCCTGCAGGCCCTTCTCCATCGCCACCAGCATCTCCCTGATGTCCGTGCCCGCCGAGGTCTCCGCACCTGCCCCGCCTGTAGGTGCCTCCTGCCCCGCGCCAGTGCTCGTGGCCCCCTTCGGCTTGCGCGGGTCAAACGAGAGTTTGGGCTGCGTTTTATCGCCCTTCACCATGGCTGCGCCTCTTAGCCTCCACTCTACCAGGCCTGTAGTCCTCAGTCAGGGCAACACTGCAGAATCCGGGATCGTCAATCGGAGCTGGTACGTAAGGAAACACCCGGGGAGGTCCACCAGACCCTCGTCTAGGCCAACTGCTCAAGGCCCTCCCGCGGCCAGTCTCACGCCGCCAAGGAGATCCCACGCTGGAGCGCGGTCTCGCCGCGGGTCACTCCAGGCGGTCACCAGAGTCACCACTCCGCTGTTCTGGGCTCCCCGGCTCCGCCACTAACGCCAGGGTGTCGCACCCCAGGGGGCAAACAAGCTGGAGACTCCTCACCCAGCACGTGGCCCGGTTCCGCACATCCAGTCTCCCAGGCCCGATTGGTTCAGTCACCTGGGGGATTCGCCGACGGGAGCTGCCCTGTCCCTCCGGAGTCCAGGCACCGCACACCAGGTCACCCCCAGGAAGCCAAGCCGCTCGATGTTGTCCGCGCCACAAGGGCCGCCCGTCGCCGATGTCTCCCGGGCTCCCAGTCCGGTGCGGACGGCTCCGCCAGCGCCAATCACCACAAGGCCAGGGGCAGAGGGCCCCGAGTACTCTCCAGTGCGAGAGGGGGCTCCGCGACGTCGTCTCTGCTTCCGCCGGTCCCCGCAGCCGTCCCTCCGCAAGGGTCTCCGAGAGACCGGGACCACGCCCCACAGCTCTGCCGCACGCCGAAGCACGCAGCGCGGGCTTCCGCCGACTACAGGCCGAGGACTGTGGCCCAGCTCTGCGCGCCGATCTCCACCACCCTCGCGCGCTCCTGTCGTCGTCTCCGAGGGCAGCCGGGCTCAGTTTCTGCGGTCGCCAGCACCCGTAGGGGTTCCCACCGTCTCAGCGCCGTGTAGCTCAGCAGCAGAGGATAATTAGACGGATTTTGTGAGGAACGAGGCAGGGAGCGCCGCGCTCACACGTCCGCCATCTACGCCGGCAAGCTCCGCCCCCGGGTTGTGAGATTGTTGTTGATGTGCAATGGGGACACAGCTAGTACTCACCTTCACAGTCATCCAATTGGCCATGTGTCTCAGGGATACACATGCGCATAGATGTCAGTTACCAGGGTGTACCTTCATGTGCAATCATTGTCCCTATATCCAGCCATACTTCCATACGTGAGTGAACATAGTCATGACACATCTGTGTGATTTAGAATGTTTTATTCACATTCAGGTGATTGACGGAGCTGGAGCTGTACATGGCCATCCAAGCCCACATTACATGGAAGCCCAGTGGTGGGCCAACCAGATTCCTTTGGGGATTGAAAAGTGATTAGAAAGAGGGGGAGTGCAGTCCACAGCAGGATTGCTGAGTAATTGTCCAGCAGTGAAGATATGGCAGTCCGTGTCGGGGTCCGGGGAAATGTCGCAGAGTGTTCCGGGGGTCAGTGGGAGGTATTGTCCCAGGGCATGATGCATAGGGCACAACCAGGCAAGGACAGGCCATTTGACGGTGATGGATGCTACTGCCTCCTTCCTCACACAGTAATTACCATCTCCATCTTACTCCTCTGATACGGGTTTTGTGTCCGGTGTGTCCGGTGTGTGTGGCGGGGGATGGCTGCATCACTGTGTGCCACTGATACGTCAGGGGTCGGAGATGTGTGTGTCGATGTTCCCGCTTCAGTCATCTGGGACAGGCTCAATGGCAGCAATGGCAAGATGATGAACCACAGGGCATTGAAGTTCCCAGCTACTACTTGCTGGTGTCCAGCCGTGGCAGCCATGCTTCCAGTCAGCATATGGTCTCCATTGACCTCCGCATCTGTGCCAACTCTGTGCTGTCATCGCTGGTGCCTGTCTGACCAGACAGTACTTGTATTTGATTAATGGCCCCAGCGAGGGCAGCCAAGGTCTGTGGTGGAGTATGGTGCTGTCGGATAGGGACTGTACGTGGTCCCTGATGGGACTCAGACAACCACGTATGGCATCGAGTTTCGTTGCCACGAACTAGAAACCCACCCGCAGCTGTTCAGCCAACTCCACCTGGCAAGCCCACACACGCTGTTGGAACTCCATCTATTGGTTGGGAGGGTCCTGGGAGACAGCCGTGGTGGTGTGTGTTTCCTGCTGTGTGGTCTGTGCAGGTGGTGGGGTCACCTCGGGGCAGCTGGCCTGCCCTGCTCCTGGGGATGGGGTGCAAAGGCTGTCCATTATCCGTTGGAGGGTGTCTTGACATATGTGCCGGTTGTCCTCTTCATCATCAATGATGGGAAGTGTGGTGTACTCTGCAGGAGGTGTTGCTTGTCCCTCTACAATGTAAAGGGGATATGCAGGTTAACAGAGTTACACATGTATGTTGACGATTTGCAGATGTTTCCATTCAGACTGTATGCCAGTGTACATTGTGACTGTTTTTGTGGAGCTGGCTATTTGATGGCAGTCAGTGTGTTTTTCGACTACGAGATAGATGTGTGGTAGTACCCGTACATTGTCATCACACAGTGTCAGGCAATGCCAGATGTGAGTGGACGGTTACTACGCACGTGCGTAACCTGTTGTGAGCCCTGTCCTGTGGTGTTGGTGTTGCACTTTGTGCCACATTGCCGTCATTGCTAATGTTCTGTGATTGCTAGGTGTGTGTGCTGCATTGAGGGGGTGTTGCCCCTGCAGCTCTGATTTCGTGTGGCTTCTCCCTTTGATGCGGGGTGCCTTTGAATTGTGTGCTTGGGGCTTATTTGTTTATTACTTGGGTCTTGTGTGCTCTAGTACAGATTTTGTGGCCTGGGGCATTGTTCGTCTGCTGCGTGTATTGTACGGCATGTATTGTGGGTGCACGTGGATATGTCAGAGTGTGACCTGCTCCTTTACGGATGTGATCCGCACTGGGCCACCTCCATGTCGAATCATGGGCCATGTCATGTTCTTTGGCTGCTGCCATGCTATCGGGCATGCAGTGCCACTTGCATAGTCAGTGAAGGTCACAGAGCCGCTGCTTTGCTGGTTTCAGCACATGTGCATAGGTCGGTTGTGATGTTGGTGATAGGGAGGGGGGCCTCTTTGTGCACATTGTGGATGGGGGCCTACCTGGTGTTTCTATGTGTGCTGCAGTGTGCCAAGGCTATCAGGGACATGTTTCACGATCATTGTGGGTGTGCAGTGTGCTACACATAATTGTGCATGTGTGCCATTGTGCCCATCTCCCCCGTCCCCCCAGCCCCTGGTCGTTACTCACCCTGTTGCTGTTGGGTCAAGTCGTATCGAGCTGTGTCCAGGGCCCCAAATCCTGCCACCGTCTCCACACTGCTGACTGTGGCCACCATTTCCTCAAGCTCATCCAGCTCCTCCTGTCGCCGGTGCTGCCTTCCTGTTGGCGGCGAGTTTCTATTTGGTTTGGCTGTGCACTTCATGCCAGCGCCTCTTGACCTCCTCCATTAACCTCCTCGACACTCCGACTGCATTGACGTTGGTGACGATGGCCTACCATATTTCTGTTTGGGTTGCCAATGTCGCAGTGGAGGTGCTGAACAGTTGTTGATGGTGTTCTGTTGCTGGAGCAGGGTTTTCTGTCAAAACCCGAACATCAGCATATGTCATAATTAAAATTACTAATAAATAATTACTAGATATACGTTGTCAATACGTGGTAGCAGTATGATGGTTTTGATTATTGTCTTGATCTGATAGATTGCTTGTACATAGGCTTTTGGATTTATTGATTTATTGATTGATGTTGATATATGTACTAACAGTATATGTAAAAGTCGTCGTATTGAGTTCTATGTAGTGTGTACGGCTTCTGGAACGTAGGGAGCTGGTGACGGTTCCGTAGTAGGGCAGAGGGAAGTGAGTGCTGCTCTCGGGAAAGACGGGATTGTTGGCCCTGTACGTATGCAGGGAAAAGCTTGTGACAATTGAAGTTGCGCGTCGCATTGTCTGGGTTCGGAATCAGTGACATCGCCGTGTGTTACTATTAGAGACATATTTTCTGTATAAGAGGAGTGTGTATGGTAGCGAAGGTTATCTGTGAAACTCTGGTCTTAAGTCCCAGGGATCCGTAAGGTTTGCCATTAAAGCTTATCGCTGGAGAAGTAATAGGTATTCTCTGAGCTTGATTGAAGGACTGGGCAGAGGTAAGCGCTGCTTGGTTGACGTGTGTTATATAATTCTGTAGTAGGACAGACTGTTTGCTGTTCTCGGGAAAGGCAGGATTCTGTGAGGAAGTGCTACATTTTCTGGTGTGAAAGTGCGTGAATGTATGAGCATTTAGTTAATTGTGAGACTCTTTGGAGCATTCCTAGAGGAAACAGTTATTGGATGCATGTTAGAAGGACAGAGTAGAGGGATGTGCTACTGTGTCAACGAAAGTAATAATTCCGTGGTAGAGCAGAGGTAAGCACTGTTCTAGAGAGAAGCGGGATTCTTGTGAGAAAGATTTTTCTTTACTATTCTATGGTTAGCGAAGCAGACAATGGAGATGTTTTTATGTTGTAACTAATAGATTTTGTAGAATCTGAAACGAAGTCTACTGAGAAGGCTTTGTAAAGGAGGGGTAGACGATTGACAGAAGACAGAGTAGAAGCGACTGCAGCGACTACTGACGTCAGACAAGACCGCGCTGTGATTGGACAGTGGATTAGAACAGTGCTCGCGCTGTGATTGGTGCGTTGGTGTGAGCCGCGCAGTGATTGGAAGGAGTACAGGGTGACGTAGACGCTTCAGGATTGGTGCGTTGGTGTGAGTCGCGCTGTTATTGGACAAAAGATCGTACAGTTGCGGAAAGGACTAGAGGGTTGTGGTAAACGCTAAAATGTATTACCAAACGGAGGAAAAGAAAAAGAAATCCTTGTTCGGTAAAATTAAAAAATGGTTCGACAAGGAAAAGGACATAATAACTAGAGAAGGCGAATTGCTACCTCCGACAAGAACTCCTGCATCCTTCATGGTTGCGAAATATGGGTATCATACCTGTATTTGGTTAGACAATTGGGCTAAGTACACTAAAGAGGATGGTGTTTTAGCGTTCCCGGAACATGGTTCATTTAATCTGGCCGTGTTGAGAAATTTATGGGAAAAGATGATGTGTCTAGAGCCTAGACCAAGGCCGACACAGTTTGAGGCATTGGTGGAATGGGAAGATGAGGTGCATGAGCGAGAAAAGCAGAGGAGTGGAGGCAATTATAGGTATATTTTTGGGAGGAAATATGATCGTGAAACTCATGATGATCGAATGAGGAGATGGCGAGATGCTAGTATGTCAGAGCTATCTTTAAGCTACTGTTCATAACGCATAGAACACTACATGATACAGGCCCCGGTATTCTAAAAAACAAAGTCAAAATCTATGTCCCATCTAGGAATCTACGCTCCCAAACTACAGCTAGAGCCAGAACCACACCCGTGAAAACAACAAAGATGGGCGGGTGAGCCTTCTCCCACCTGGCGGCAACCAGTTGGAATGAGTTGCCTGTGAATCTTAGACTAACAAACAGCCACCTGCTCTTCAGGAAGCAGTTGAAAACATTTCTCTTCCCTAAACCTGACTAAAATTTAACCATCTTGTACTTACCCTTCACTTCCTTCACTGCCACAGTAGCGCCGTGATATCCTATCTGGGATGATTGTTTGCGCTCTATAAGTACCTTTAACATTAACATTAACTGTTGAGGAAGCAGAAGGGAGGAAAGGTGCGGAAAAGGTACCTAATACAGAATTGAGGAGGTATGGGGTTAATGATTATGAGGATGAAGTCTTGGATGACATGATTTACAAGAGACCACCTCCATATAGACCAGAACCAGAAGTGAGAACACCAGTTGCTACTCCAATAAGAGATACTTTGCAGATCATTAAAACAGAAATTGTGACACCTGAATTGAAAAGTGGTGGCTCTTTCATGGAAAGAGAGAGAGAGAGCGAGAGAGAGAGAGTGCAATCGGGGATGAGAAAACAAGAGAGTTAGCAAGAACAACATCTGAGTTGACAGAAAAGATCAGAGAATTAACGAAGAATCTAGAAGCTGTTACAGTGCCTGTTACCATAGGTCCAGTTATGCCTATATTTGATAAGCAAAGAATGGGTGAAAATGGTTTGATGGTTCCCTATGTAGGCAATGGTTTGGTTGGTTCTTCGGGAGAGTCAGGAATGAGGACGGAAGAAAATAATTTGAGACAGCTGAGACATGACACATGTGGTGGAGGGTCAGATGTACAGCCTAATTCAGGATTGAATACTGGTTGTTTAGAAAGATCGATTTTAGAACCACAGAGGATGGCAGAACCAGTGACTACAGTGAAAAGATCTACAGAAATAACGGCTGAGGATTTGAATGATTGGTTGAAAGTTCTCCAAAAGAAAGATAAAGATTCACAGGCAGTGGATGTAGCCAGGTTGCGCATAGAACTGGAGGAACTCATAGCAGGGACAATTCCTACAGAGATGTTGAAAAATCATCATGATGGAGAGTTGTTATTTATGTGCAAGAGTATTACATGGAGGGCTAAGAGTACACATGACAGGTTAAGAGGAATAGCGAGTGAAATGGGAGTTGATATGGATAAGGTTAAAGCTTTGCAGAAGCCTTACAGGGTGGATTTCTCCGACAAGGACATTGAGAATCTAAATGATATTGGCAGAACAGGGCAGATTAAGGAGATGATTTCCTTATTGCGAAAATGGGGTGATGTGGAAAAATGGAAGGATAGGTGGTACAAGAAAAGGGAAGATTCAGTGGACAGGACTTATTCAGCATTTCCCATGAGAGAAAAGGAAAAAACAGTGGATGCTTATCCTATGAGAGAGATTCCTGTAGGAGGATATGTACATGTCCCATGGACTAGACAGGATATTTTGTCATTTACGAATGATTTTCCTCGAATGAGAGAAAAGCCCGTCGAGTGGTATAGGCAGGTAGATAGGTTTGTGAAATTGTCAAAAGTGCTGTGGATTGACCTGAATAGTCTGTTTGATATAATTGTTCCAGCAGACTTGTGGGCAGAGTGCAAAATAGTTGTAGATTGGCCTGCTAAGGAGTATCCAAGAGATCAGAAAACAGGAGCACCAGATCCGGAGGTCATGAAGAAGTATGAGCAGGTTATTGTGTTTCTGAAGAATAAGGTACCCCCTAAAGAAACAGACTGGGTTAAGATAGATCGGACACATCAGGAAGGAAAATAATCAGTTCATGCTTTTTATGAAAGGCTGATACTGGCTTTTAAACAGTCTAGTGGAGATGAACACCTGGGTGATAAGGATTTGAGTCATTTTGTATACAGATTTGTATATGGCTTGAGACCTGAAATCAGTGAAAGGATTCGAGAGCACACAGTTGATTGGCAGAGTAAAAAGATTGATGAAATCTTGAGACATGCGAAGTACTTCAGTGATGAGATTGAGGCAAAACAAGAAAGCTGAAAGAGAAAGCAATGTGGGCACAGGTGAAAGTTGCTGAAAGACAAGAAGCACAGATGGTGGAACAGGCAAATAATCCAGGAAATAGGCCCAGATATGGTGCAGGAAAAGGAAAGGGGAATTTAGACGAGGCCAAAAAGAAGTTCCCATGTCACAACTGTGGACAATTGGGGCATTGGAGATCCGAGTGTACCAATCCACCATTAGTGAGTAATGAGAATAAATCATTGAATCAACAGGTGCAGAACGAGGGGTGTAATCATCAGCAGCAACAGCAGAAGGTTGTCAGACAGCAGAGTCAAGAGCCAAAACCGCCCTTGCCGCAGAATAGAGGGTCCCAGAAATATAACCAGGACTCAGGATTCTACAATGATGAGCAGGTAAACAAACCGAGACGTACTAACCCGGTACAGCAGTACTGGTTAAAGAATGAGGGGAGTGAGTCTGAAGGGGACTACTGACGGTGCCGAAGAGAGGAGGAAGAGTGCATACTTGGTGCAACTCTAGAAATAGACCAGGCAGGACCATTTGTAGATGGGAAAATAAATGGGGAAAGTGTTACTTTTTTGGTAGACACAGGAGCGACGAGATCAACTGTCAGGTCAGCAGATATAAGAAATCTTCCTCTCTCGGACGAAGCAATCCAAGTGGTTGGTGTAGCTAATACACAGATTAAGACTCGTCTTACTGAACCAGTAAGGGTAAGAATAGGGAAATTTTCAGATATGCACAGATTTGTGGTCTGTGACACTAGTCCAGTGAACTTGTTAGGTAGGGACTTATTGTGTAAAACAAATTGCACAATTTTTTGTACTCCGGATGGAATAGCTTTTGAGACACCAGATGAGGATGTCTTGTACAGGATGACTCTAGATAATAGAGAAAGTGAGATTGTTGGGACATATGCTGTATTTAATCCAGATGACTTGCCTCAGGAGTTGAGGAATACAGTAAAAGCAGCGGTTTGGGATTTTACTGGAGAAGATGTGGGATTGATGAATAATGTAGATCCAGTCAAGATTTCAGTGAAAGAGGGAATCACTTATCCTAATATCCCACAGTACAGATTGACACCAGAGATAATTGAGGGAATAACCCCTATAATTGACAAGATGATTCAACAGGGTGTTTTGAGAGAGTTACTGAGTAGCCCATGTAATTCACCGATAATGGGGCTGATGAAACCTAATGGGAAGTTCAGGATTGTACAAGATTTGAGAAAGATTAACAAAATTGTGGTAGCATGCTGTCCCATTGTGCCAAATCCGTCAGTGATTTTGTATCAGATTCCTCATGATGCTGAATGGTACACGGTGATTGATTTGTGTCATGCTTTCTTTTCAATTCCATTGCATCATGACAGCCAGCCGATTTTTGCATTTCGGTTTGGACAGCATATTTTGGCATGGTGCCGTATCCCACAGGGGTATACAGAGAGTCCATCAATATTCAATCAGTTGTTAAAGAAGTCTTTGGAAAGTTTGATCATGCCTGAGAGTTCGGTACTAGTACAGTATATTGATGACCTACTTGTGGCATCGAAGACACGTGAAGCTTGTGAAGTAGATTCCATAGCTTTACTGAATCATCTGGCAGATGGAGGGTTAAAGGTATCTCCAGCCAAATTGCAGTTTTGCAAGAAAGAAGTACATTATCTTGGACACAATATTGAAAAGGGTCTGAGAAAAGTGACCAATGACAGAATCAAAATTATCAGAGGAATGAGAGCCCCAATGACCCAGAGAGAAGTGAGGATGTTTCTGGGAATGGTGGGGTATTGTCGTCAGTGGATAAGTAATTTCTCCCTGATAGCAAAGCCACTGATTAAATTGACGAAAAGTGAAGTGAAAGACCCATTGGAACTAAATGCAGAACAAATGGCAGCATTTGAAGAATTGAAGAGCAGAATGTGTGAAGCTCCTGCTTTGGGAATGCCAGACTATGAGAAGGAGTTTGAGTTGTACTGCAGTGAGAGAAATGGATGTGCACTTTCGGTGTTAATCCAGAAACATGGACGACTGAGAAGGCCAATTGCGTACTTCTCATCAACACTTGACCCAGTGGCTGTGGGTTTGCCAGGTTGCCTGAAAGCAGTAGCTGCTACATGCAGAAGCTTGGAACAGAGTGAGGGCATAATAATGGGATATCCTGTACGGGTATTCGTACCTCATGATGTGGCAATTCTTTTGACAAGAAGCAGGACTCAATATATGTCACATAGTCGGCTGACTAAATATGAGAAAATCATTCTGGGAGCATCAAATGTGACTCTTGAGAGATGTGTGAATGTGAATCCAGCGACACTCTTGCCAGATGCTGAAAATGTGAGTGTGAGAGATGATGTTGATCATGATTGCTTGGATGTGCTTGATTACTGTACAAAACCGAGACCAGACATAAGAGATCTGCCACTACCTGAGAGTGATCATGTGTTGTTTGTGGATGGATCATGTCTGAGAACTGATGATGGTGTGCTGAGTGCAGCATATGCAGTGTGCAAAGTTTCAGAGGTTATGGAAGCTTCATCTTTGAAAGTAGTAAGGTCTGCTCAAGTTGCTGAATTGGTGGCATTGACGAAAGCTTGCAAGATTGGGAAGAATTTGAGAGTGACTGTAATGACTGATAGTCAGTATGGATTTGGAGTGGTTCATGATTTTGGCCAACTTTGGCTACAGAGAGGTTTCTTGACGTCGAGTGGGACTCCAATAAAGAATGCTGAAGTGATTGGAAAGTTGCTTGAGGCGATACAGCTGCCTAAAGAACTAGCAGTTGTAAAATGTGCAGCTCATGGACAAGGAGATGATTTTGTTACTCTTGGTAATCGTTTTGCTAATGACATAGCACAGTATTGTGCAAAGAACGATCATTCGATTAACAAGGGACGAGAAAGGGAAATGTCTTTTTGTTCTGTGATGTTTACTAATGTCCTGGAAACATGGGATGAGGTGAAACAGTTGCAGGATGAAGCAGGAGATGAGGAAATGAGGGATTGGATCAAGGCAGGTTGTGCACCAAGAGAGAAAGATCATGTTTGGATCTATAGAGATGGAAGACCAGTTATGCCTAACTCGATGCTGTCAATGATGGCAAGAATGTATCATGGCCAGGGACATCTGGGGAGGGACGCTATGATTAGGTCCTTTAAACAAACCTGGTACAATGCAAAGTTCAGGCTGATTGCAGAGAGCATCTGTCAGAGATGTTTGATTTGTCAGCATTTCAATACTGGAAAAAAGACAGTGGTGAGCCTAGGAACAATAGGCAGAGAAGGAGGTCCTTTTACCAGAATGCAAATAGATTTCATTGAAATGCCTCAGGTCAATAGATTGAGGTATGTTCTAGTGGTAGTCTGTTTGTTCTCAAGATGGGTAGAAGCTTATCCGACTAGGAGAAATGATGGAATAACAGTGGCAAAGTTACTGTTAAGAGAGTTGATTCCTAGGTACGGGTTCCTAGTGACAATTGAGTCAGACAGAGGGGGACACTTCTACAATGAGCTCATGGGTTTGATTTGTGAAGCATTGAGCATACAGCAGAAGCTACATTGTGCATACAGGCCAGAGGCTTCTGGTGTTGTTGAACAGATGAATGGCACAATCAAAAACAGAATTGGTAAGATGTGTTTAGCCACTGGAATGAAATGGCCTGATGTCTTGCCTCTAGTGCTAATGACTATTAGGTCTACTCCAGATAGAACCACATGAACCACTGATGGGACGAGCAATGAGACATGCATTCGTGCCTGTCAACAAATTGATGACAATAACTGATGACATGATTTTGGATTACTGTAAAGGCCTGGCTGACGCAGTTCATTCTGTGTTTCACCAGGTTGGAGGAGACGCCACCACACTTGAAAAGAAGCAAGCCCATGATCTGAGTCCAGGGGACTGGGTGAGGATAAAGGTGCACAGAAGAAGAAATTGCTTGGTTCCGAGGTGGGGAAGGCCAAGACAAGTCATTCTGACTACAACGACTGCTGTAAAGTGTGCTGGTGTGAAGAACTGGGTTCATGCAAGTCATACTCTGAGAGTTCCAAATCCAAAGGATGGGACTGGGAAAGAGTATTTTGAAGAGTCAGATTCCAGTGATGATCCAGACACTGAAACAGTGAGAAGAAAAAAGAATCCTGAAAGGGGGGAAGGAGAGTTGGAAAGAGAGTCAGGTGATTCTTTTTTCTTACCAAGAGAAGCTTCAGGAGAAACATTGAGAGCTTCAGAGGAGCGTTCGGATTCTGTAAGAGTGCCTGAAGTTGTTCCAACAAGCAGTGGAGAAAATAAAGGAGGAAAGAGGAAAGAAAAGAGCAATTCCACAGAGACTATACCTGAGTCAGATGAAGAGGTTGAAGATCCACCTGAGATTATTTCTGAAGAAGTAGGGTCAGAAGAAGATAGAGAGGGACAGATTGCGGAAGACCCCCGAGGAGGTGTAGGAAACATTCCTGATAAGCAAGGTGAAGGGACAAGTAGACAGCAAGAAGATTGCGCGTCGGAGACCCGAGGAGGGACAGTAGTAGGGAAATCTCAATCGGTGGAGAAGAAGTCTGTGGAGCAAAAAAAAATTGTTGATGAACAAGAGGCAAATGAGACAGAATCGGATGAGAGTGAGAATGGAAAATCAGAGGGTCGAGTTCTGAGAAAGAGAACTTGGATCGGAGAGAGAAATAATAAGGAAGTGAGACCGAAAAGGAGTGTAAAAGGAGATCTTTGGCCAAACAAGATAAAGAGGCTGAGGTACAGACTGACACGAGCGAATTCATCAAAAGCTGAACAGGTGAACGAGGTGTTGAGTCAGAATCAAGCAAAGGGTGAAAAACAAAAGGAGTCAAAAGAGCCAGAGGAGATCAAGAGAATCAGAAAGCCTAACCAGAAGTATAGGTCACCGGAATGGACGTATGTGGCGCTGTCTGAAGAAGAAGAGGCAGAGAGTCAAGGAAATCCAGAGGGGACCTTACGTGAAGTGGTTGAGGAGGAGAAAACTGTCGGAGTCCTGAAAGTTATCTTGACTGATATTGGAGAAGAGTCAGATGCTCAGGATATTGAAGATCTGATACAATTTGATGTTGCTGAAGAAGAAGTAAAAAGTTATGAAAATCCAAATTGAGTGAACTGAAGGAGTCACTTGGAGAAGAGTGGAAAAGAAGAGTTTTAAAGATTAGCAGATTGAAATAATCTAGTGTTCTAGAGATTCAGTAGTGGAGTAGAAGAGGCTAAGTCAAAAGACACTGCCAAAGTAGTAAAATGGCTAACACAGAAAATAATAAAAGTAGATGTACCTTCTTGAAAAGATGGTGTAGAATGTGCTGCTGCTGTACAGGATTATTAATGCTACTATGGAGTGTACTTGCTTTATTGGTTACTTTTAGAGTGACAATAGACACTTTTGGAATACATACTGAGAATATGACTAACATAGGGAAGGGTTCACAGAAAATAGTGCCAACTAGAATTAGTAACATTTACATACATAAAGATAGATCGATTAATGATTTTTCTAGCAATGTTTTTTCAAAATTGTTGTATGAATACGTAAAGACAATGGAAGTAAGGGATTGCTACGTCTGTATGCAATTGCCTGCATCCGTTTCAGAGGGAGTTACTTATCATCATCTTACAGCTACGTATGGTATTTCATGTAGTGTGTTAAGTAGTGTCTTTTATTTACTAGGGAAAATAGATTATGAGATGTCTAATAAAGATAACATTTTTGGGCAATTGCCTATGAATAAGAAACTGAATCCTGCAAAAGAAGCTAACATTTTTGGTGAGATTTTTATTGAAACAGAAGAATTAACATTAGATTATATTTTTAGAAACAATTTAACTTATAGTTTGAAGGAAGAAGAAAAAGCTTTCCTGGATATGGTAGAGAAAAGGAGAGTGAGCATGCATGAAAAGGCAGGAGAATATAAGATGAGTGAGACAGTGTGGGACATTGAGATGGGAAAGGAGTTGAAGAATGGGGCCAGTCCGACTTTGGCTTTAGATGCACCACAGAAGGGTAAACTATGTATTACTAGGAGGAAATCCCAATATGATAATTATTTCGTTGGGACTAGTGAGTGTCATGATACATACTTTATTGCAACAGGATGGGGATTCAAGGGAGGAGAGGATCCAGTTTTCCCAGGAGTGTATTATATTTGTGGGAATAAGGCTTATTACAGATTGCCTGACCATTGGTATGGCACATGTTATGTTGGCCTGGTCTTTCCAAAGATTTTTCATATAGATAAGATAGAGGATGTAGAACAAATTAATTTACTAACACGCTTTAAGAGAGAAAATTGGTCAGAAATTGTAGGAGATATTTTTGGAGCTTTGATTCCAGCAGTGGGAATTTCATTAAATGCGTATGGAATTCGGAAGCTGTCAACAGTGGTGGATCGCTTATCGACAAGCACCGCTGGAGGGTTTCTATTGGTGAATACGGAGATGGTTGCCTCACGCGCCATGTCTATGCAAAATCGACTTGCCCTTGATATTCTATTGGCCAAAGAGGGTGGAGTCTGTGGAATGCTGAAGGTTCAACATTGTTGCACTTACATTCCTGACGAAAGCAAAGATCTAAAGATCTATATGAAAAATATTACTGATTTGCATGAAGAACTAGTACCACTGGAAGCTGAAAGTATCTGGACTAAAATGGCTAATAAGATGATTGCTGTTAAGAACTTTATTGCTAAAATTGGTAGTACCATATTTGGTAAGATATTGTTTCCTTTGACGTGTGTGATTGTTGCTTTATTGATACTTAGATTAGGGTGTTTGTGTTGTAAAAACAGGGGAGGGAAAAAGGAAATTATGAGAGAAAATATTGAAAAGAAACAAAAGAGGTCAAAGAGAGACCCACAAGAAATAGAATTAGAAGAATTTAGGGAGAGTGTGTATCTGGAATCGAAGAGAGATGATGAAAGAGAGTCTGGTGTGTAGTGTTATGGAAAAGACATTTCAATTTCTCCTAAGAAATGGGGACTACATTTTTTTTTTGGATTGGTTTTTGTGGTGATAATATATCACCAAAGGGGGGATTGCTGGAGCAGGGTTTTCTGTCAAAACCCGAACACCAGCATATGTCATAATTAAAATTACTAATAAATAATTACTAGATATTAATTTTGTTGAAGTTTCTGACTAATCAACCTTACTAATGAAAGAATTACACGTGGGGATGCATTTGTGTTGCTTTATTAATACGTGAACTAAGTTGGTGAGCAAATTAATAAAATAAGTGTTGCTAAATTGCTATTTGTTATGTGATTGCGCTTTTAAATAACGTGCTTCAATGCTTCTCTATGTCGCAGATGGCTAGATAATTACATACACATAAGGGAATTAGTGGGAATTAACACTGTATAATCATTACGGTGTAGTAACGTTGTTTTGTGTTTCTTTTAATTAGGATTGTCCATTCTGGCCTAGTCAAAGATGGCCGACATTTACAGCCTGCATTTGAGTAGCTGAAATACGAAGAGAGGCCTCGCTGAATATGGTTGAAATCCTGACCTCGGCCTCTGTCTGTATTAAAAGTTTCCGTGAGGACAGCAGCTCCGGGCTTGTTGCCAGTTGTTACCAGTTATCCTTGGGAGAGTAAAAAGCCACAATGAACTTTGATAAACTTGCGGTGGCTTCACTATGATTCCGAGGAAGAGCATTCATGGATGTTACATTTTTTAGTTTGAGCTTCCTTCTTCCGTGTTTTTATTTTTGAGATTTTCGAGAGCGGAGGTTTTTCTAAATGTTGCGAGTCAACATCCTTTCCTGCTCGCTCTGCTCAATGGCTCAACGGACGTTTAGAGCTTGTTTGTAACTTTTAATGTGTTAGTTTCCCTATAAATGTTGTTAGACTAGAGAGGGTCTAAGGCCACTTCTTCCCGAACCTATGCTCGAGAGGATCGACGCTGATTGAGAGGACGGCGACTCGGGAGAATTTACTGAGAGACCTGTCCTGACCTAATATGACACTTAGCTAGAATAGGTAACTATGAGAATAATGATTTTGCTTTTGATTGACTTTCATTTGAACTAATTTAGATAAAATAACCTTTTGTTTGAATCACAGTGTCGGGTGGTTATTTCTTTGTCGATTTATTGAATTTCCAAAAATGTTCTTATTGTTTAAATCATGACTCAAGACATAACAATTAGGTCTCATTGACCTCAGTTTAGATGCCGATTGGTTTAGGAGTTCTCTCGTATATTCAGTGAGGATAGAGTAATAGAACGAATATTAGTGTGATGGGCCCTAGCGTATGATGAGTGTGTGTGCGTGTGACTGTGGAATTACTCTGTCCGTGGAAGTAGGGAGAATTTGTATGCTCTGATCTGCAGCACTGTCACCTCCGTGACGATGATCCGGTCTTCCTGCGGATTGAACCCCATCTTCCTCTTCTTCTTCTCCTTGCCCGTCTCCATTTTTTTTTTTTCTTTTATAGTGCATTTTCCCGCCAGACGCGTGGGATTTGCAGGCCTCTGTCTGCTTTTTGCTGATTTTTGTACCTCGATTGGCCTCATCGCATGATTTAAGGCGTTCGCGTTTCGCATTTTTGCAGCGTGGCGTTGATTTTTACGCTAATATTTGACTCGTTATCTGGTGACTATCGTATGCTACCGCCACGTTGTGAATACTTGGTTGGCACGGCAAAAGTTTCCCGCGATAGGCTGCGATGTTGAGAGTTGCGTTAAGCTACTCTTGCGGTAGTTATCACACGTTCTTGTGAATATCCCCCAGAGTGTATTCAGAGAACCCAGTTAGATACCTTTATTCATCTAAAATCAAATGTGCAACATATTTATTCTGTCCACCCCGCCTTTTCAATCACCGAAAATGGACTGTTGAAAGGTTGAGCCACCAGCAGCAACTTCACCATTGTCTCTGTGTCAACACTGCTTATCCAGTGGCAGGGAAAGAGAGAATATGCTGCTTACTGAAGTTACATAAGGTATGTCCCTTGAAAAGCAACTCTGGTTTCCATTTTAGACAGAAACACCCCCTTGTGCCGAGAATGAAAAGAGTCTCTGATGAATTGCTCTCATTTTTGCAGCTAAGCATTTACTAATCGTACGAAACAGGACGCCAGTGCCTTTCTCTTAAGTAAGTAAGATTGGGGTACCATAAGTAGCAATAAAGTGGATAACCCTGGTGGTTAATGTGCTTGCTAGAAAGATCTGAGTGCATTCTAATCTAAGGTTCAACTCACCATAAAATTGCATAGAGGGTCATTGTGCCTGATGGAAAGCATAGCATGCAACATGGTGATCAGATTTTTTTTTTTTTATGTAGATAGCTCAGTTGGATACTGTTTTTGTTGCATAGATCCTTGTCTTCCCTGTAGGTCACAAGTTAACATGCTGGGCCTATATCTTAGTGAATTATGCCCCTGCAGCAAGGACCTGCATGCAACAACAAAGCATATATATAGAACCTTACTATTTTTTTCTCAACCTTTTCATTTTTTAAGGTTGGTAAAAAAGGGTTACTTTGGGTAGTAATAAACACTTATTAGTAAATGCTATATAAATGGTTATTAGTGTAAAAAGCTAATGGACAGATACATCCGATTTTCTAACAATGCATGCCGATTTCTTGCATAAAAACCTTGGAAAGGTCAAACACGTAGCCCCGCCCATTGTTCCGCCTTTAACACCGCCCTTATGTCCGCCCCAAGCTCCACCCCCAGTCTATCCCTCCTCTTGATGAGTACCTGCATTTATTTTTGTCCATTTAAAGCACTGGCTTTAACCACTGCAAGAACTCTAGAGTGTGCAATGATGATGATTATTATTACTATCATTAATGTTACTGTTAATATTGTGAATAATAATGCTTTCAAAACCTCTTTTTATTTTCTGTAAATGTGTCTTTTCATTTGCGTATTCTCTTGGACACACTTTCCGAGCTGTCACAATAAAGCTCTTGAACTGTTTCCTAAACCCCCTCTTAAACTGGCGTGGATTCAGACGTCTTGGACAAAAAGTGTGCTGAGGATCACGAGGCGTAAACACTATAATTCCACCCCGAGAGCCCCTGCTGAAACCCCGAGCCTCGCTATATTCTGAAATTCAATCCAGCATTTCACAGCTGGCGCGCTTTTTGGAGACAACCTTTGTTAACTCGGTGACATCCCTCAGAGGCAGAAACCTTAGTTCTGCAAACACGAACTCGAAACTAGCAGGCGGGAACTGTTCGTGTTTTCCTTTCATTGTCCCCTGGCTATTGGCTCACCTAACAAAATAAAACAATCTTTCTTACCCACTGGAGAACACATTGACTGCGAGCTGTCTATACAGAGATGGATGACACATGCCTTTAACACACAGAGACTAAATATCCTTGGGAATTAACCTCAAAGAGTTCAGGGTTGCAATTAAAGCAGGACTAATTATGACTGACTGCATATGTATTTATAGTTTTGTTTGCTATCTGACATCACCACGGGATGGTGCGACTCATCTTCCTGCCCAGTACAGCAGAATTTCAAAAACCTAATACCTTAGCCTGAAGGCCAGGGAGGTGCAATATTTCCAATAAAAAAAATATGGTTGTGAATTAGCTACAAATCTAAAAACACATGGTGTTAAACCCACAGTGGTGGATCCTGATGCTAGAGTGGTAGTTACTGACTTTTAAAAACAAACATAAACAGCTAAAATCGAAATAAAACCATTCCATTAAAAACAAGTCATTCCACACTAATTAATATAATTAAATAACAATACATACTCGAACCGATTAATAATACTACATTCACATTCTTGTTTTTCGTAGTGTCATGGGTTGTATGCCATTTAACTGTAAGATTATTTACAATGGTTGTAATTTCATCTGTCATCAGATTCATTTATTTTGGGAAAGCCTTTCCATAAAGCAACAATACAAAGCTCTTAGGGGCATATCAGCAACACCCGGCGATAATTGTCGCTCAGCGCTCTTAGCGCTAGGATAATTATCGCCGGGTAACGTGGATTTTTATCGCTGAGATAGCGTGCTATTAGCAACGCTTATCTCCTCAGCGATAAAAATCCTAGCGCTAACTGCCTAACGTGAGATTATCGCTGGAAACCCAACGATAATCTCACGTAGTGTGGCGTTAGCTTGCTGATAGGGACTCACAAACTTAGCCATGATATCCACCTTCCATAGGACATCATGGCTAAGTCAGTCCTGAAGCAGGCGTAAGGAAATTAGCGATAACAGTACTACTTTTCTTGCCGCTATGCTTCATAGCGTGGGGCTTGATGATAGGAGAAATGTCGCTTAGCGCCATTTCTCCTGTCATGTTAGGTCAGGAACGCCCACTTTGCATCTCATTAGAGATGCAAAGCTGGGCGTTAGGAATCCCCACGCTAAAGCAAGGTTTCACGCATTAGCGTGGCCTTGCTAATTAGGCGATAAAATTATTGCCACTTTTCGGCCGAAAACGGCGATAATTTTTTATCGCCAGTTTGTAAATATGCCCCTTTGAGTTTGGCGGACGAGTACTCCATCACAAACGTTACGGGTATCCGTGTAGTGAAATGAGCCCAAAGGCTGAGAATAGGACTCAGAGGTAACTTGAATATCCTTGTAATTTATGGTAAGGGTACTTTATTCCTTATCGTACATGTCTACAACTCTATTCTTCTCACAAACCGCTGAAATCCTTGGTGACTTGCTCCTTATATGCAAGGGATGGTAAGATTGCAGATGTGAAGAACATAAGAGCAATATAGTGAGAAATTAATCATATAAGAAAAGAAGTTAGGAATTTGTTGCAAAAAGATATTAGTTTAATGTAAACCAGATTTAAAAAATGATTAGACTCTGAATGTGTCAAAAATCTTGAGAGGTTACATTTTCCATATAATGACCTTTAGTGGGCAAAAAATAAACACTTGCCATACATATCTCATTTCTGCTGCTTGCTGTTTATTTTATAAACACAGATCAGAACAAGGATAAGTCAGTTCCTGTTTTCCTTGTTTGAACCAGCTGTAATTATGCTCCTTGACCTGCCTTTTACCTTGGCTGCTGACTCTGGCAGCAGCAGCCATTGTGATGTCAAAATCCAAATGTAATAAGTTACTACAGTTGAGCAGCCCACCTGCAACCTGCAATAAAGAAATCAGAGACTCTTTTTATATAGGGATTGCAAACTCCCATGTATTTTATAAATATAGCTATCATAAAGATAATAATATGAGACATTTTGTGTGACTACAGTCATCAGTATAAAACAGCAATTAATTATAACACTTTATTCTAACTTCCCATGCCATCATTAAAAATCAAGACAAGGCAAGAAACAATACAGGGAAGGTATTAAAATTAGCCATCTGCCACATCCAGAGTGAGGTCATGCGCGTTACATTTGGTGTGTGAGTATTGGTTGGCATGGCTGTTGTATGAGTAATCCATTGTGGTGCTATTAATAACTAACACATTTCAGTGGTTTTTCGATTTCAAAGCATAACCATAGCTGTGCAGTGACTATAGGATCTATCTATCTATCTATCTATCTATCTATCTATCTATCTATCTATCTATCTATCTATCTATCTATCTATCTATCTATCTATCTATCTATCTATCTATCTATCTATCTATCTATCTATCTATCTATCTATCTATCTATCTATCTATCTATCTATCTATCTATCTATCTATCTATCTGTCTGTCTGTCTGTCTGTCTGTCTGTCTGTCTGTCTGTCTGTCTGTCTGTCTGTCTATCTATCTGTCTGTCTGTCTGGCTGTCTGTCTGTCTGTCTGTCTGTCTGGCTGTCTGTCTATCTGTCTGTCTGTCTGTCTGTCTGTCTGTCTGTCTGTCTGTCTGGCTGTCTGGCTGTCTGGCTGTCTAGCTATCTATCCTATAGTTAGGACTGCTCTTCTATAGAAAATAGATTTTTTGGTATGACAATAACTTTGGCACCGTTTGATAAATCTTCACAAAATCTTTCTCAAAAAAGTTTAACCCACCTCAGCTCCTTTGTGAAAAGCTTTTGGATGGTCCATCAAGTGGGGTCTGAGGAAAGGGGAGTCTCAAAACACATTTTCCCCAGGCAATTTCCTATTGGAAAATTGATCAGCGTTATAGCCGAAATGGCTGAAGAGAATTGCACTAAAGCTGGCAGAAAGCTAGATCTTTATCCAGAAAGCATGCTTTTTACTAGTTGGTGTAAATCTGTTCAGTAGGTTTTGAGAAATGAAGGTTCGAAATTTAAGAATATATAGCGGCATGGTACCACCGTTGAACTACTGCAAAGTACCACAAGGGATCTGATTGGGTGGCCACAACATGAAGAGAAAGTTACAGCCACCATTTTATGACTTGGGACTCGATCCCAGTGTTGTGAAAAACTAATAAAAATAAGGATTAGGGTGGCAGGGCAGGAGTACCCTGCCCCCCTGGTCCTTCTGGTGAGGGGTCCCGGAAGGGCCCCTCCTGGGGTCAAATCAAAGAGATTTTATTGGTGGCATCGCTGTACCATGGTACTACCACAGGGCTCAGCACAGCACATGCAGTTTCGTGATTGTACCGGGGTAGCACAGAGCTGCTAAAAAACAGCAGGACTTGCTAAAAAAACAGCAGGCCTTGGAGTGCTGCAAAACCACGGGGTTGGCCAGCAAAGGGGTCTTGGCCACCCGTGGGTGGTCAGCGCAGTTTTTGACCAAGCCTTGTGGCCAGGCCCACGCTGCACACCATGCATGGGGCAGGGTAGGATCAGTAACATATGGTGAACATTTTTTACTACATGTTAAAAAACCTCTAGAAATGCATTGAAATAAAGGGGGGGCATGGCTTGGCGCCGATGGAGTGAACAGCTCAAACCGCGAGCTTCCCGTCGGCCAGCCGCCATCAAAGGCCATCCTGAACCCCTGTACTGGGCACGGTACCCCACAGCGCACCCGTCAGTTGAGGACAAAGCTAAAGTGTTTTGGGGAAAAAGTGAGCCTCCCGCGCAGCTGAAAATCACCAGAAGTTAATTGGGGTGAGCGCGGTTGAGCCTCGAACTAAGATGGCGGCGCCCGACGGGAGTTAGGAAAGACAGAACAAACGCCAGCCATCTGCAACGAGGAGTGAAGCTCCAGTGCCAGGGTGCCCTCCCTTCCACCCCCTGCAGGGAGCGGCGCAGTGGGCCGGGGGCGCCCGGACAGGCTTCCTTTAATGGCGCACCTGAGGAGCCGAGTCCGCCAACTGCAATGAAGCCCAGCGGTAAGATGGCGGTGTGATTGATGAGCAGGGATAGACGTGCCCTGAGCTGGCGCGTACTCACCGGAGGCCTGAGGTGCTCCCTCCTTCCCACCTCCGATACAAGATAGGGCGCTGGGCTTGGAGGCCCCCTGTGTAGGGCTACTTTAAGGGAGACCCGCCATCTGCAGGCCCTGGGCCGGCCCCATGGAGTGTGTAACTGGAAGGAGAGCGGCGGCGCTTATTGGGACCCTTTGCGACGTTCGCCTGGAGTGAGTGAGGCAGCATGAGGCAGCGTGTGGGGCGGCAGAGTGGTGGGCCGAGGTGGGGACAAAGCGGTGAGAGACGCTGGGCCCCCTTGTGTGCGCAGCTGAACTGGGAGATGAAGACCACATTGCCTCCGTATGACTTTGGGGCGCGGGGTCGGGGAAAGCAAACAACTGCGGAGAAGACCTTGCCAGATGCGAAGTACTGCGTGGCCCGGCCTCTGCCTGGGACAACGGTTGCTGCGGACGGGGGGCAGGAGGGACCTGGAGCGGTGATCAGCGGCTGGACCTACGGCTTGGGTGCGCCACACAGTGACTGACATTATCATTGCTCTGAGAGACGGGTGAGAGACGGGGACAACCTCGCGAGCGCTTGCTGGAAGGGATAGGCGCACAACAGGTGGAGGCGATTTGTGGCGCCCCATGAGCACGCGCAATACCAGGAGCACCATAGGACGCGAAGACACCATGGGGAAACCACCCAAAAAGAAGGATAGAGAAGACCCCAACATGAATGCACCTGCGGATGAGAGCGGGCAGGCCTCGCAGCAGGGGGTACAGCTTGTAGTCCCCATGCTACAGAATATTCTACAGGCTATCACCACATCCAGTGAGCGCCTGGAAAGTAAAATTGATTTGTTGAGCTTAGCTATGGTGCTGCTCTGGGAAGACCTTAGAAAACTGGCGGACCGGGTCAAGTCAAACGAAGGAGAACTCGCTGAAGCTATACCGGCGCTCACTGCCATGCAACAACGAATGGCTAAATTGCGGACACTGGAGGACAGGGCTGAGGATACCGAAAACAGATCACGCAGAAGCAACCTGCGCATCGTGGGCCTACTGGAGAAAATTGAAGGCTGCGACATGACAGCCTACCTTGAGAAATGGCTCAAAGAAGAGATAGCGCCTGACGGATTGTCGAACTTCTTCGCCCTGGAATGGGCACACGGCGTCCCTGCGAGGCCGCCCCTGCTAGGAGCTCCGCCAAGAGTGGTGATCGCGAAACTCCTGCATTATAGAGACAGGGACCACATCCTGACCCAGGCACACCTCAAGGGAGACACGCAAGTGCACAACTCTACGGTGAGCATCATCCCAGATTTTTCGCTGGAGGTGCAACAGTGAAGAGGATCCTACAGGGACGTGAAGCAGAGACTGCGCCAGCTGGACTACAAATATGTGACACAATACCCAGATACGCTCCGAGTGGTAACAGCTGGGGGCACAGAGTTCTTCAAAACCCAGCAGGAAGCGTCTGACTAGTTGGACCGCCATGACGGAGCTAGACCACCATGGAACCCGGCAAAGAGGACGGCGAGGACCACGTTCCAGGGCTCAGAGGGTTGGAACGGACTCTCTGGCGCCATCGCAGGAAGAGGCACAGCTCGAGCGACTGAACGTGATGCAGATCAGCGGAGGGGTGCGGAGCCAGGATCCTCCCGAAGACAGCGACCATGCGGGGGGCACTGGCTCTGAGGGGGGTCCAGCAACTCTGAGGCGCAGAGTGAGTCGCTACCGAGTGTCACACCGCAGACGGCGGATGGCATCATCTGACGGTGAGACCTAGCGGACTGGGATGTGCAGAACATGAACATGGCGGAACGCCCCTGCTGTTGCATACAGGTACTGGGGTAATTAAGGGGGAAGTGCTGTGGGATAGACTCCTGAAGATGCGGAGAGCAATGGTGGCTACCGAGACTGAGAGAGCTTCACCGGCTGGCCACCCTCTGGGACTGACTGACCACCTTACAAGCAGTCACTTGTAGACTTTATACACTAGTTTGGATGGGGGCTGTTTTTTCCTGCTTATCCGGGGGAGTGGGAGTTCGAGGGCAAGTTTGTTGTTGTGTTGGGGGGAAACACTGGGTTGCAGAATGTTGGATATCATGTGGGCTCAAATGGGAGATGGGCGTGGTGGGTGCAAATCAGCCTGGGAGGGGCTCAGACCATGGTAATACTCTGCAATGGCTGACAACCGATATTACAAATACATGACCTGGTATATCAAGGCATGCACACTATGTCTAAATGCCATAAAGTCCTCTCATATATCAAAAGACGAGGAGCCCAGATAGCTCTTCTACAAGAAACACACCTAACACAAAAGGAGGGTCAGGCATTACACAGGCGGTGGAGAGGGCAGCTCTTCTACACCACTTACTCGGCCTATGCACGAGGGGCGTTAGTGTGGGTCCAGGCGGGAGTCCCGTTCCAGTTGCTCCATTCAGTAGTCGACCCGGAGGGCCGCTACATGGTCATCAAGGGAAGGCTGGAAGGCCGAGACATTACCATGATTAGTGTATATGCCCCAAACGTAGATCAGCCTGCTTTCTTTGTGACACTAAGCCACAAATTAGCACAATATCTTGCAGGTACTGTAATAGTGGGGGGTGACTTCAACAGTGTAGACTACGTACTCCTGGACCAGTCCCACCCCGCTGCCAACCTACCAGGCAGCGCGTGCCTCTCATGCGTTCAGCATTTGGAGACAGAGCTGGGGACTGGTGGACACATGGCGAATCCTGAACCCTCAAACCAAAGACTACTCCTATTTTTCAGCGGTCCACGAGGTGCACGCGCGACTAGATGCCCTATTATGCTCAGTGGATGCTCAACAACAGGTCATATCAGCAGAATATCTGGCACGCACCATTTCAGACCATAATCCGCTGATTATGTCTCTGAAATGGCCACACCCGCCAGCGGCGATCCCCACGTGGTGACTTCATCCAGACACACTGGAGGATCAGGTCTTTAGGGAGGAGATCAGGGGTGAGATAGTGGATTATTTCCGACTCAATACTGGGACAACGGCATTTCTAACCACAGAATGGGACGCTTTTAAGGTGGTCTTGAGGAGCCAGTGCATTACGTGTGCCACAGGAGTCAGGAGGGTCATTATGAGGGAAGTGGAGGGGGCAGAGTCAGCTCTCTGGGAAGTGGAACGCAGAAGGCCGGGTCATCCAGAGCTCCAAAGGGCGCTCCTGGACGCCAAAGAGGAGGTGCAAGTCAAACGGAGAGGCTCAGGAGCTTTGACTACAAATAATATTTAGAACGCACACATGCTGAAAGGGACAAGTCCGGATCACTCCTGGCATGGCTGACGAATACGGTGAGCCGGGGTTCTCCCCTAGTGGAAATAGAGGACGAATGGGGGATCAGACACTTAGCACAGGGTAAGATTAACGAGGTTTTTGCATGCTACTACGCCTCACTTTATACCAAAACGGGCACATGTGAGTTGGCAGATATGGGGGACTACCTGACTGATCTACCACTGACACGCCTGACCCCTGAAATTGCGGTGCTGTTAGGTGCGGATATCACACAACGGGAGATATGGGTGGCCATCAAGGGAATGGCGCGAAATAAAACGCCGGGTAGAGATGGCCTGCCGGACAACTGTTTTGCAACGTATGTGGAAGAGTTGAAACCCCACCTGGCCATAATGAACCTGAGGGCCAGAGAACTGGGGCAGTTACGTGACAGCACCAGGGATGCCCTTATTATCCACATACCTAAACCAGGGAAGGAACCCAATCACTACACGGCCTACAGACCGTTTTCCATGTTAAACATGGACTATAAAATCTTGAGCAATATCCTCGTGACTCGTTTACTGCCACATATGCCTCATCTCATTCACCCTGACCAGGCGGGATTTATCCCAGGGCGGAACACTGCCACAAACATCAGACGACTTCTAGCGGTAATGGACTCTGAAGGGTACAATAAGCAGGAAGCAGCAGTGCTCACAGTAGACATAGAGAAGGCATTTGACAGCCTAGAGTGGCAATATTTGTACGTAGTTCTGGTCGGGATGGGCCTGGGGGAGGGATTCCTGAAATGGGTGCAGCTCCTGTACACAGCCCCTACAGCCCGGGTGCGCACTGGAAGAGTCATCTCACCTAGACAGGGGGTGGAGAGAGGAACGAGGCAGGGATGCCCCCTTTCCCCCCTCCTGTTTGCTCTGGCCATGGAACCGCTGGCATGTAGAGCCAGGAGCGGCCAGGATTACAGGGGCCTTAGACATCAACGGGCCGACATCTTATAGCATTATATGCGAATGATCTTCTTGCGCGACACTGTGGACGAACTACATGGGGCGCGCACCATGCTAGCCCGGTTTGGCACTGTGTCTGACCTCCAGGTTAACTGGCAAAAATCAGGTTATATCCGCTAACCCCGGGCACCCCTCCGCCGCTTACTTTGGAACAACTGCGGTGGGAACCTAGCTGCCTACAATATCTGGGAGTTCAAATTTACCATGATGCATCGGACCTCTTGGAAGGTAATGTGGGCAAGGCAGTGAAGGCGGCGAAAGCAGCAATGGACTTCTGGAGCACACTCCCGCTTTCCGTAGCTGGAAGAGTGGCGGTCCTGAAGATGATAACGATGCCACGCCTATTATATTATTTCGAGACACTGCCAGTGTGGATCCCACGGGCGATGTTCAAAGAATTGGACTCGATGGTCACGTCCTTTTTTGGGGTACAGGCAGACAGAGAGTAGCATTGTCGTCGTTGCGACGCCCTACAGCAGAGGGCGGGCTAGCGGTGCCTGACCTGACAGCTATTATCTAGCTGCGCAGCTATCCTGGCTGATCCAATGGCTGGCGGCACACCGCAGTTCTGACAGGGAACGCTGCCCAGATGCACCAACCTAGCAAAAATCCTTTTATGAGTCCGCCGCACCACGCCAGCAGACACAATTGCTACCAAGCTGGTTGTGCGCTGTTGGTCCAGGTACCTGAGGAAGGTGGGAGTTGCGACTCCCTATTCCCCTGAGATACCACTGACAATGTTGCGATATCTCCCACAGGGAGGACACTGGGCAGGGCTAGAAGACTGGGTAGAAGCAGGACTGAGAGAAATGGGAGATCTCTACAGAGACTCCGCACTCTTACCCTTCGAGGACCTGCAGGCTACATATGATATCCCTGGGGGTCACTTCCTGAAGCATAGGGCCTTGACACGCAAGATTAGGGTACATTGGGGGAGTGGGGGCACGGAGCCGCAAGCACTAGCGGGGTGCAGATATCTAGCGCTCTCAGTGGGAAGAATTAAAACGGTGTCCTGCCTATATAAGGCCATACAGACAGATGCACGGCAGCCATTAGAGCACCTGAAATTACAATGGGAAGAAGACCTTGGTAAGCAGATACCAGAGAGGGACTGGGAGAAAATTCTAGAACGCACACCAAAGGCATCCAGGAACGCACGTTTTAAATTAATTAACTATTATGTATTGCATAGAGCATATCTAACACCGGCCCGCATTAGGAGATACTTTGGTGCGGAATCAGTGGCCTGCCCGAGTTGCGGGTAGAGGGAGGCACACATACTCCACATGTTCTGGGACTGCCCCTATTGCAGACCTTCTGGGGAGACATACAGCAGATAATAGGCAACTTGATTGATATAGATCTGCCACAAACACCAGAGCACTTCCTCTTGGGATGGTTTCCACATACAGTCAAGAACAAAGTGACAGGGAAGTTTCAGGACCTTGCTTTTGTGCTAGCCAAGAGGGAGATAGCTAGAAACTGGAAAGCCCCGAGAGGTCCACAGATCGCCACCTGGAGAAGGGAACTAGATAGGTGGGCGGGCGCAGAGCGTAGGCTACTGTTTAGGGAAGCCCGCCGGGGAATTGGCAAGATGGAAAGGGCCAAAGCCTGGGAAACCTTAGTGGATGAACTAATAGCTTCTGGACAAGAAGACGTTGATGAGGTGGGCTCTCTTGGAGCAGCTGACGTGGCCCTAGGCAATGGACTGGGGGGACACCAAAATTAACACACTCAAACCCTGACACCACACCACACGACCGCCGAGTCTCACATATACCAGCAGCTACTAACAAGCTGCCCTCATGTATTAATTGTTCAATTGAATTGTTCTACTTCTTGAGAGGATTGACTATAAGAGACCACGAATGTTAACAGATCATCCGTCATGTATGTCAAGGATTTATTCAGCATGAAGCAATGCCTGGAGTAACATGGATTAAATGCCAATAAAATATGGTTAAAAAAAAGAAATGCATTGAAATAAACTAAGGTTAAAGTGACATTTTAGTTAGGTATGACTATTATATCTTCCTTTACGTTACAAATAATCTGAGGAATTCACTGAAAAAAAAAGAGGTTAAAGTGACTATATAGTTACACTTATGTGAAAATATCAGTTAAAACATTATATTTTAAACTCTGAAAGTCTCCAGTTATATTTAACTGAGGTAACTATAATTCACGCCCTTGCCATGCTCTTCTTATTAGCTCACACTTTACATCACTCATGACATGTTCTATGACATCATTGATAACATCAATGCAAAATCTGAGATGACAGCATTGATGACAGCACTGTTTATGGTCTACAGTGTCTGAACTGGACCTACAATGTCTACTGCAACCCTTTTCTCTGACATACTTAGATACTCTATTGCACACGGCGATAGCCTCAAAGTCTTACACTTTTAACAGAACATTCACAAAAGGGCGTGGCTTGTCTAGCCAAGATGGCGGACACAACTCAGTAGCGTTCCGCCACCTAGACCAACAATCAACATCCATTTGTGCCATCCAGCCATTTATATTGGCACCGTGACATCGGTGGTCCCTTCTGGGCCCCCCAAAGATTTGCCACATGGAGAATGGCCTTGATCATCGCAGGGGGCCGGCGCCTGCTGACAGAGACGACTGCATTCGGCATGGCTTTTACATAGGAATCCGAGGCGCGGTATGGGGGGCCTGGACACAAGGGGGACAACAATGAGGACGGGCCACGCTGCATCGGATCCCCTCTGTGGAGCATCTGGCCCACAGCAGACCCTTTGACATGAGCCTGGCAATGGGGGCCCGTTTTGCATCTCATTTGACTAATTGAATGCTCCTCCGGGACGACCAACGCAAGCTGGCTGAGTTATGTTTGGGGAGGAGACACTTGCAGTCTTTCAACCACTCGCCAAGGAATACTGTTCCGACATTAATGACCTGCAGGTCTTAGTTGTGCAGTTGGAGAACAGGGTGGAGGATTTGGAGGGCTGTTCCTGGAGAAGCAACATTTGCCTTCTGGGTCTCCCAGGGGGGAGTCGAAGGATTTGATCCTCCTCGTCTATTTAAACTTCTGGTTTCACTCAATCACTATGGCTTCTGAGCCCACCGCCTTCTACTCCTTGGAGTGGGCGCATCGTGTCTCGGCAGTAGTCCCTGGGTTTTACCTCATGCCCAATGTTGGTGAAGCTGCCCCACCTCAGGGACGGAGATGCAATACCCCGAGCGGCCTAATCAGCGAGGCCTCTCCGAGTTGAGGACAAGGTTGTTATGCTGTTCTGTTTCCAGATTACACCCGAGCCGGCCAACCGCAGTGCTCCTCGTTCCTAGAGGTCAAGCGCCGTCTCCGACAGCAACGAGTACAATACACACAGCTATTTCCCACCCACCTCAAGACAACTTTTGACAGGACCACAGTGTTTTTACTGACCCTAAGGAAGCATGGAATTGGGCGGAGCAGAATGGGGAGACTGGTGCTGGGCCTGACTGAGGGCTCAGAGTGTCCACGAGCCCGACAGAGCACAGTTCAGACCAAGAGAAAAAGACAGGTCAGAAAGCGACTGAGCCCCCCACCCCAGATCTTGCCCACCAGCTACCCAACCTAGAACAGATTATAGCAGACCGCAGGAAAGCCATCCACATGGCAGTAAATTTGGGCACCCATCCAGCGAACTCGTATGATGACAGGGGCCCACTCCTGTACTCCTCTCAAGGGAAGGAATCCTTCCACTCTGAAGATTTCCAGGGCGATTCCCAACCGCTGCCTACTAACTTCCCAGAGGGCAACACCTTTCTCCAGAGCAGACCATCTAGAACTAAAAAGCCGGCTGCCTTACTGCTCTTTGAACTTCATCTCTATGGCCGGTAACCTTCTGTTGGACTTTGATGGGCTCTTGGTTGCTCTACCAGCACGGATATTGTTTCTTATCTTCTTTCTACCTCCACGGTACTATAGAGTTCACAGTAGAACTTTGGTTTGGGTAAATCGCCCTTTGTGATGGGCTCTCAGTATTGGAATTCTACACTTATCGAGTTACAGAAGTGTTTCCCTGTATTTTTTTCCTACATCACCTCAACGCGGGGTGAACACTGCATGGTACCCAAGACATGGACACTCCAAATATCACCTGTTGTCAGCACACACTGCTTCAGAAAACATATGACCCAACCTCTGACATTCAATACCTTACCCTCAATGTTTGCGGCATGCACACTGCTAAAAAGCGCTATGCTGTATACTCCGTTGTTAAGAGGCAGAATGCCCAGTTAATCTTCTTGCAGGAGACACACATGACAGCGAGTGACCTCGACCACCTGCGAAGGAGCTGGGGGGTATATTCTGCACCACAACGTACTCAGCTTACGAGTGGGGGGCTCTGGTGTGGGCCCGTTCCGGAGTCCCCTTTCAGGAACTCAATAGGGAAATAGACAAGGATGCGCATTTTGCCCTCTTGGAGGGTAGACTAGACTGCCGGCCCATTCTTCTGGGCAGCATTTACGTCCCAAACACTGAGCAAGGTATTTTCTGGGACACACTCTCAGGTGCTCTTGCACGCTGCACAACACTTTCCTGGGTCCTGGGAGGTGATTTCATTTTTTATTTTTATTTATTTATTCACACCCAGAGTAGATATTTTTACAAAAGTACAAATATAATACATGATTTCCTAGTAAGCGAATTAACAAGAAGGTGTATATCATAAAAGCAAGCAGCAAAAAACAAAATTCATGTAAAATACCAGTTTTGGTGTTATTATACATCCTCCCATTATTCAGACCCCCCCCCCCCCCCAGCCTCCCCACTCCACTCTGCAATGCAAGCCCATATTTTTAGCCCCCGACTTCTAGCTTTCCTCCCTCTACATGCGTAAAGGGCTGCCTCCTGTTTCCAGACTCCCAGAAGTCTGGCTAACCACATCTGAAAAGTGGGTGGCTCCCTGTCCTTCCATCGAGCTGCTAGCATTATTCTATAAGTAGCTGTGCCTAAAAAGAGGCAGTATTCTTGTTCCTTATTGCATCTCAGAGAGCTGTCATATCCCAAGACTACTAGCGTAGCAGTCAGCTCGAAATTGCTACCAAATAAGGATTTTCAAAAGCCCAGGATCCCAGATCTTAAAAGGGTCAATTCATCACAATCATAGAACATATGTGTCAGTGTGGCCGGGCCCACCTCACACGTAGGACACCTATCATCCTCCCTTTCCCCCCATGTGAAAAGCTTTGCCGGTGTAAAATACAGGGTAAATATGGTCTTATATAATTGTGCTTTTAGATTGGAAGCTAAAAAGATTTCCGCAGATAACTCCAGGCTCCTATAAATGTCTACATCCGGATTATTCAGTTTCACTGCCCACTATGTCTCGTTCTTCTCTAAATCATCCGGCATTGCTGCCAATAAGAGATTGTCTAAGCTCCCAATTCTGCAAGACTTAGTTCTAATCTGATCCATCAGAGTAATCCTCTCGATTTTCACACTGGGTCTATATGCCATAAGGACACTCTTAACCTGTATGAATTTAAAAAACTGATTAGGGAGTATCCCAAATTCCTGTTGTAATTCTAGGAATTGCGGCTGCTGTTTTCCACCATAAAATTCTCCAATGGTGGTTATACCTTTATTCTCCCACTCCTGCTCCATAATATCATAGGCATCCTTTGGGAAGAGCGACCCATGCTATAGGGGGGTATATTGTGGGACTCTAGGAATTTCCATGAATTTTGATATCTGTTCCCAAATCCGCCATGCACTATTTATGATTTTAAACCGAACTTTCTTATAATAACTGTGCTCTAATTGTTTTAAAAGAAGCCCCGAGGCTTCCTTTTCTACTGCAAATTCAAATATTGTTGGAATTTTCTCACTCACACTCCTTTCATCATTTCTATCTGTCTTCAATATGAAGGATATTTGATGTAACAAAGCGACCCAGTAATATAATGAAATGTTTGGGATTGCCGGGGCGCTAGAGGGCGCACAAGCAGTATGGCCGCACACGCGTGAGGCTCCTGCAGCCTGGACGCACAATCCTGTATTTATCCTGGTTATCTGACCGCCTTCCGAACCACGACCGGGTGTGGATATTGCTGATGTCCCCCTGCGGCTCCGCCTAAAGTTTGGGAGCTGTGCGACCTCCGGGGACGGAGATAGAGGCACCGCAAATTGGACCGTGCCCCTGGCTGCTGTGTAGTGGAGTGTGCGGCCGGGCTCTGAAGTTACGCCACTCCGGTGCGTGCCACGAGGCAGGTGGGCCCCGAAGTGTCCGGTGTTGCAAAGGAGCCCTCGGGAGCGCAGATCGTGGTGTCTGCTCGTCGGCGGGAGGCGGAGGGTGGCGAAGTGGCACGAGACTTGGTTTTTTGCCATCGTGGAGAGGGCACACCGCTCACTTGGGCCGCGACCCCGTCCTGGTGCCCCACCTAGGCCCATCATCGCGCGGCTCCTAAACTACCGAGATCGCGATGCTGCGCTGCGGGCCACGCGTATGAACCAAAACCTATCATGTGAAGGTGTCAGCTTCACCATTTACCCAGACTTCACGCCTGTTGATAAAGAACAGCGGCGCAAATTCATTGATGTCAAGAAAAAGCTCCGTGCACTCCAAATTGACTACGCGTTGCTTTATCTGGCGAAGCTACGAGTCACCCATCAAGCGAAGCAACATTTCTTCACGAACCCGCAACAAGTGGAGGACTTCCTGAAATCTCTGCGGAGAGTGCGGGACGCAAGACTTGAAGAGGACGATGCTGCTCAGGGGAATGAATATTAACTGCTAACCTGCTGGTCACTGGGGCAATGCCCCTGAACTAATCTATGGCTACTCTGCCTTTTCCTGGTGACCCGTCACGCGAGCCCTTCTTGATGGGCGGCGTCAAGACTGATCAAGACTGTCCTGGTCGTGTGCTGGTCGGTGGTCGGTAATGTATTCCAGGCACCACCCTTCCCCCTCTTCCTGTGTCTCAGATGGGGAGCGGGCCGTAGAGGGTGGATATGTGTGCCCCCTGGATGACCCCCGTAGGGTGTCCCCCATTGACTAAACTGACTTGGTTTCTCCTGTTGAGCTCTTTGATGGCAATGAAGGGTGGGGGGTGGGTAGTTTTTTCTGGCGAGTTGGGGCTGCTTCAGTGGGTGGGGGGTGGGGTTGAGGGCTTCGAGGCCTTGCCGGTTTCTTCCTTCCCCTTCCTAAGAGCTGATGGGTTGGGGCTTATAAGGGGTGCGAGGCTCTCCCTGGGGACTCTGATGTGTATACCTAAGGCTGGACTACGTCGAAGATGGTGGGAGCCCATTTGGCTTGCTGCTAGGCCCCTTGGCACTATGCAGGATTTGATAGCCTCACTAAGCTTCGTTGCCCTTCAGGTGGGGGATCGCACTGCTGCCCCTAGGTTAGACGCAAAGCCCCAAGTTCCTATGCCCTATTCTGCCGGCCGTGACAGAGGGGCGTATAGCGGTGGGGGTGGTGGAGTACTGATCTCATATGGTCCGGGGCTGTGTGCTGGGGGCGCAGGGTGGGCTCCTTTCCCTGGGATTCAGGCTCTGCCCACCGGACTGGCGAGGCTGCCCTGCAGGGCTGGTTCCTGGGTGGGGGGGAGAGTACCTAGTTCGGGGCTTTGTGGGATTGGATGTCACACTCCTTCTGATGGATTCGCAATTGAGCTTTGCATGGGGCGCATGTTGGTTCAGTTAGCGGGGAGGGGTGGGAGGTCAGGAGTGTTTCTTAATGTTGTTCCATTGTTGGGCGCAGCTGTGTTCAAGGTGTTACTGTCCACAAAGGTGACAAAGGTTTTTGCTGTGTGGTCGCGAAGAGGTCCCCTTGAGGGGCGTGGAGTGCACACAATTGTTGGAGATGTATACTATTATGGCTTGACGGCTGATGAGGGCTGCGGCATGACGGTACCTCCGCGCGAGATGAGTAGAGTGGATGGCGTGCATGGTTGGTTGGGGATGTGTGGGCGGGAGCCCTATACCAATGCATTATATTCCTGTTTTGTATTGACCCGTCTTTGGGGGACACTGATCTGAACATACTTACGTGGAACGTCAGAGGCCTGGGGGACCCTAGAAAACGGAGACAAATCCTGTCCTATTTAGATCGCCATACAATACACATCGCGTTTCTTCAAGAGACCCACTTCAGGGCGCAGTCTGCTCCTACCTTTGCTGGTAAGTGGGCGAAGTACACTGCCTTTTCTTCCTACTCATCATACTCTCGAGGTGTTGCGATATTGGTCAAAAAGGGAACCCCCTTTATTCTGTCGGGTACAAAAGGAGATGCCCAAGGCCGATACAGCCTGATGTGGGGTAGACTGGGACACAGGGTGGTTACCCTGGCATGCTGTTATGGTCCCAATGTGGACGACCCTACCTTCTTTGCGAACCTTGGTGCAGACATAGTGGGTGTGGGCACGCAACACCTCATATGGGGGGGAGATTTCAATGTCACGCTCAATCCGACGATGGACAGGTCCCACCCGGCCCCACATCATTATACCCGATCCTGGGGGGCGCTTTTTGAGATCATAGGTGAGCACAGACTAATTGACACATGGAGACACCTCCACGCGGGGGTCCATGAGAGTACTCATTTCACGGCGCAGGCGCGCACCTGGGCTCGGCTCGACTATATCTTCCTGGCCCCACAGTTTCATGCGGCGCTGGTTGCGGCGCGACACCTCCCGCGAACCTTCTCGGATCACGCGCCAGTACGCGTTACCTTGCGGGCTGCGGACCTCGGCCCCCCACTGGCGGCCTGGCGTCTGCAGCCCATGATGCTCCTCGATGCCCCTTTCCAGGAGGAGCTTCGGGAGGACTGCTTGGACTTCTTTAGGCACAACAAGGACTCCGTGAAGGATGTTGAGACTATTTGGGATGCGTTCAAGGTGACCTTGCGTGGTCTGTGCATTGCCAAGGGGTCGCGTGTACTGAAGAGTATAGTGGCGCGCCTGCGCACCTTGGAGACTGATCTTCGGGCGCTGGAGACGTCGCTGGCTACAAATCCTGATGATGCCACACTGGCAGGTATTCGAGACAAAGTCATAGAGTATACTGCTGAGGCTGCTAGGGAAACAAAATTTAGAGGCAAATACTGGGTCGCCCGGAGTTATGGTGAGGGCGAGAGGCCGGGGAAAGCCCTGGCGGCGACAATGAGGCTAGTGCGACCGTCTAATACTATCATGGAGATTGTGGGGGCGGACGGCACATTGTACAGAGATACTGCGCAAATTCTCAACGCATTTGTGGCACACTATCGCGTGCTGTACGCGTCGACTAGGGCTGTGGAGCTACAATTGCACGACTACCTGGCAGATGTTTCCCTGGGGTGGCTTAGTGATACGCAAAGAGAGTTTCTGAGTTCCCCCTTTGAACTGGATGAGGTGCGGGAGGCCATCATGCACATGAGGTCAGGCAAGACCGCCGGACTGGATGGGATGCCAATTGAATTCTACAAAACATACATTGATTTTATGGCAGCAGTCTTGAGAGAGGTGTATGAAGATGCGCTGGAGGTGGGCCACCTGCCCCCTTCGATGCGCATGGCCCTCATCACGTCGCTCCTTAAACCGGGGAAGGAGGCGAATGACTGTGACTCCTACCAGCCTCTCTCCCTGCTTAATTGCGATGTGAAAATCCTAGCCAAGATCATAGCCACTCGCATTAACCTGCTCCTCCCTAACCTGATACTGCCCGATCAGGCCGGGTTTGTGCCAGGTAGGGCTACGTCCCATAATCTGCGCACTTTCTTCTCGATCCTCAACTCTGTGCATGATGACCTGCCCATGGCCGCCGTGTTCCTTGACGCCACGAAGGCTTTTGACTCCCTTGAGTGGGACTACCTGTTCCAAGTGTTGGGGCGCATGGGATTCCCGAGCATATTTATCTCGTGGATCAAGTTATTATACATTGCTCCTACGGCCAAAGTACTGGTGAACGGCCAGCTTTCTACTGCGTTCCCTATTACCAGAGGTACCAGACAGGGGGGCCCCCCTCTCGCCCCTCTGTTTGCCTTGGCCATGGAGCCTTTGGCGGCCAAATTGCGGCAACACCATCGTGACAAAGCGCTGCGATGTTTCCAGCGGCAGATATTGATATCTATGTACGCTGATGATATCACCCTCTACGTCCGCGACCCTAAGGATAATCTCAACCCGATCCTTCGGGAATTTATTCGGTTTGGCGTGATTTCTGGTATCCAGATCAACTGAAACAAGTCTTGTCTGTTCCCCCTGACAGCCTCTACTGAGCGATTCGGGCTGGACTTCCCCCTTGCCTGGTGTGAGGGGGATTTTAAGTACCTGGGCATCCGTATAGAAAAAAACAGGGAAGAGCTCATGAGGGCTAACTATGGTACAGCGATGTCCCGCATTACGGATTGCATTACTCGTTGGATCGCTCTGCCCCTCTCCATGGCTGGCAGGTCATCATTGATTAAAATGGTAATATTACCGCAGCTGTTGTACCTCTTTCTGAATATTCCCTTTTATCCCGGTGCTTTTTTCTTTAGGCAACTCCGCTCGGAACTCGTCAGACTGGTGTGGGGCAGTAAGTCACCCCGGCTCAAGTGGGAGATACTTATTAAGCCCTACGACCAAGGTGGGTTTGGCATTCCCAACTTTGAGCTCTACTACCAGGCAGCCCAGGCGCATTACGCCTACTTCTGGATACGGCAGCCTAGATATATGCCGCAGCTTGCGGCCGAACACTGGCTGGCGCACCCCATTCCTATAGAGGGCGCGTTGTACATCCCAGTGCAGGGAAGAGACAATACACCAACGAAGTTGATTAGCACGGTGACTGCGTGGAACCAGTTGGCTGCCACTCTCGGGCTGGACCTGGTGTACGCGCCGCTATTGCCCCTTGCTTACCACCCGAGTATGCCCCTGTTGCAGGAGGCGGGATTCCGGAAACTACTTCACACTATACATGTGGAGACGTGGGGGGACTTATACCACAATGGCGTGTTCCGATCCATGGAGCACTTGTATGACAGCATACAGCCTTCTCCCCTCGATGTTTTTCTATACCTCCGCCTCCGACAGGGGTTGAGGGCACTCACGCCCAGCTTCCCACAGGAACTCCCGCATATGGCTCCGCTGCAACGCATATTGAATGATGACACTCCAGCCAAGCTCGTTTCCAAAATATACCGATCGGTGCATTCCTCAACGCCGGCACCGCAGTTGGCAGCCAGGGAGAAATGGGACCGAGAGTTGCCGGCCCCGGTGACGGATAAGCAGTGGCAATTCTACTTAATACAGACGGATCGCGTTTCCTCCAGTAGTCGCCTCAGAATTATCCATTACAAATACATTCACAGACTTTATTACACACCGGCCAGACTTCACAGCTATCAGCTCCGCGATGATGATAGATGCGAACGATGCCGGGCTCCCGGTGCGGACTTTCTTCACCTGGCATGGTCGTGTGCAGCAATGCACCGCTATTGGTGCCAGGTGTTTGACGCGCTCTCAAAGATGATCAACACAGTGTTGGTGCCCTACCCTCTCCTTGCCCTACTGGGCTATGTAGAACCTATACAGGCGACGCACCGCAAATTCATTGCGCTTGCTTTTTTGCTTGCTAAGAGAAGGGTGGCGTGTCGTTGGGGCAGAGGCAGGGCCCCAAAATTCAAGGAATGGATGCGGGATATTGTATACTGTCAAAAACAGATATGTACGTACTCTGAGCTTATGCCGCCAACGTCTAAGCCCACGGACATTTGGGCTCCGCTGCGATGCTATCTCCTAGCTGGGGCGACTGCCACGGACGACGTGCTGTCAGCTGGGTGATCTCGGGCTGGTGACCTCGTGTGCTTGCGGGAGTGGCTGCCCGGGGCTGCTGACATGGTGAGATAGCACTGTGGGCGCTAAAGATATGGGTCGCAAATCCGACTGGCATGGTGTGATTCTATTGTGTGGTGTGTTGTATCGGGGGCCCCCCCCTGGGATACGGGAGCCAGGCGTTGACTTCTGTGGGTGGGTACCTGGCTGTTGTTTTTGCACTGGTTCTATAATGCTGTTCTCGCCGACACTGCCTGAAATGTATTACCTGTTCCTCCTCCACGGCTTCTATGTATCAATAATGATGATTTTGTGTACTCCTTGTCACTTTTTGGAATACAGCTGTATGTTTTGCTCTAAAGTTCCAAAAAAAAAAAAAAAAAAAAAAAAAAATAATGTTTGGGTTTGCCAACCCCCGCGATCTTGTGTCAATGTCAGCAATTTCATAGACCCCCTTACCTTCCCATACTGCCACACAAAATTGGAGAACATAGAATTGATGTTTTTAAGTATAAGATCATCCAAAGCAAGTGGGATTGACCTAAACAGGTATAAAAACTTCGGCAGGATATTAATTTTCAGAATATTTCCCCTCCCAATAATTGACAAGTGGAGCCCATTGACCCTCTTTAATTCTATAGCTATGGTTTTAACTAGCGAGTCAAAGTTTGCTTTGATTATATTGTCTACTTTCGCCGTAATACGCACCCCTAGATAGACTGCTGACTCTGCTCGCCTTACGTCTTCAAAATCCACGTTCTCTGTACAGACAACAATAGTTTACTCTCTATTCAGGGTATATCCTGATAACATGCCAAATCTCTCCGTAATTGTAGTAATTTCATCTAGGGCCTCCTTGGGTCTGATGTTAAAATTGCCACATCGTCGGCATAGGCTAATATTTTGGTCTGATGCCCCTTAGTACATGTAGGTTTGATTTTAACTGACTGCAACAGCTTCTCCAGCAGTGGGTTGATGTATAGAGCGAATAAAATGGGTGAGCAGGGGCACCCCTGCCGTGTTCCCCTAGATATTGAGACCTCCCCTGACTCTCTGCCCATTACTTGTATCCGAGCTTTTGGATCACGATACATTGCTCTAATTGCTCTTATAAATTCCTGACCAAACCCCTTTAACTCCAAGACCCCCCACAGAAATTCCCATGTTACGCGATCAAATGCCTTCTCGGCGTCCAGAAGGATCATGGCCTTCTGGCCCCCCGTCTCAGACACAATATCAAACAATGAAATTGCTCTTCGGATATGGTCAGTTGTTTGTCTCCCTGGTATAAAACCATGTTGCCACGGGTAGACCAGGCGACCTATGACCCTTCCTAACCGAGTAGCCAAGATCTTAGAATATATTTTGATATCCGTATTAATTAAGGAGATTGGTCTGTATGATCCTGGGTTGTCTGGAGGTTTCCCCTTTTTTGGAAAGATGATAATACTGTTCTTTTTCCATGACTTCGGAATGTTCCCGTTATATTGAATACCTTTAAACAGATCTAATAAGAGAGGTATTATTGTCATGCCCAGGACTTTGTATAGCTCAAGAGGTATTTGGTCAGGGCCTGTGGCCTTTCCTGAAGCCAGGCTCTGCACTGCTAGTTGAGTCTCCTCTTGTGAGATCTCTAATTCCAGTTCTTCTTTTAAATCTACATTTAAGACATCTCCCAGCTCCCCTGTTGTCACCATCTGACTAATATCATTTAATGTGATACTTTCCTCCCTATCCCCTTCTTCAGAGTACAGCACTTGATAATAATCTTGAAAAGTTTTAACTATGTCGTCCGGATCCGTATATTCCTCTCCCCCCCCTGTTTATAGCTGAGATTTGATTCTGCACTGACTTTTGCCTAGTGCGAAGAGCTAGTCTCTTCCCGACTGATTCTCCGCTTTCATATAAATTGTTACGCTGGGACAGAAACTCCTCTGCTGACTTTTGTGCCAGCCATCCATTAATCTCTGCCTTAAGGGTCAAAATTTGCAGCTGGCTTTATGTTGTCTCTTTTCCCTGCTTAATTAAAAGTGAGTGCTCGTCCTCTGCTACTTTCAGTCTATGCATCAGCTCCTGATTTTTCTCCCTGCGTATCGCTTGTATTTTGGCAACATAGCTAATAGTTTCTCCACTCAAACCTGCCTGAAACGCATCCCAAACAACAATTCTAGAAGTGCTGTAACTGTTGATATCAAAATATCGATTGTCCATTTCCTAATATGCTCAATATATTCCCTGTTAACTAATAACTTCTTATCGAAAGTTCATTTTCCCCTTTTTTTTATACAGCCCGGAACTTCCATCCCCAGAATTAACAGATTATGATCCGATATGACCTTAGGTAAGATTGTTATACTAGCTTTATTGAAGAGATCTATTGAGCAAAAACAATAATAAATCCTAACGTACTTCCTATGTGGGAATGAGTAATATGTGCTACCTGGATTATGAGATGTATTTTTGGCCTGCCACATATCCACTAATCCGTGGCTCTTTAAAAGCGATGTAACTTCCCTGTATACTCTTGGTTTCCGCCCTTGATAGTTCCCTTGACTGTTAGTACCAGGTTGTGGATCTAGGGCGACGTTCAAGTCCCACATAGAATTAGGGGTGTAGGCCACATTGCCAGTTCTACCTCGAGATCCTCGAAGATCTGGGGATCGTCATAATTTGAGCCATAGATTGAGCATATAGTGAAACCCAGCCCTAGCTCAACTATAGCCCACCTCCCAAGTTTATCAGCTGCTTTACGCTTTGCTTTGCCCAGTGAAGATTTAGCCAAAATGGCTACCCCTCGGATATTCGAGGTTTGAGATGTAGATACCAATAAGTTATAGCCCTGGATCGTCATCAGATGTCTTTTATCCCAGGGGAGATGGGTCTCTTGCAAACATATGATATCAAATGAATTTAACTTTACCAACTCCCCCAATTTACCCCTTTTGGTTACATCATTAAGTCCTGCCACATTTATTGAGCAAACATTTATTCTCCCCATCTTAATTTGATTCTGACACTTCCAACAACTCCTTGCACTCGTAATAATCCTCTTTTCTCAACCGTTTTCTGCAACATTTTACCATTTAAACAATTCATTTTCTGCATTGTATATGTGCCTTTTAATTGACTACATTTTTCATCTTCTTCTCTGGGTGTGTTTTTTCAAGTTTTACCCCCACCCCCCTCCACCCCCCTGCTCCCTGATCCCCCACCCCCAGCCCCTCCGAGAGACACTCAGACATGTGTCTGTGTGTGATGAGTGCGTCACACCTACCCAAGAGCCTGTGAACAGACCATAACTTTATTTAATGTATGCTGTGTAGCTACTATAACCAGCCCTCCTTCAATACCTTGAATGCACTACCATCAAAGGAAGAAAAAAAACACAAAGAAAGGAAGAGGAGGAAGGAAGATACCCCCGAAAACCTAGAGCCAAAGAAGGTATCTATTTTCTATATTAGATCTTTTTCAACCCTCCTTACGCTATTCAGCTGTCCAGGTATTCATTGGCTTTTATCTCAGACATAAAAAAACGTGTTTGCGCATTCCAAATAACCTTAAGCTTAGCAAGGTTGTTCAAGAAGGCCTGGGCTTTTTTGTCTTGGAATGGTTTAATCATCTGCTTCAGCCTCCACCGTCTTTCGACGGTGGTGTGGCTAAAGTCAGGGCGAACAAAATAAGAGACCCATCCTTAGAGCGTTTGGCCTCAGGTCTTGCCTTTTCCAACACTGCTTGGGAGGTGATTTCAAATGTGTTCTTGACACTGTCCCGACCGAACCCATCCTCCACTTCCCTGGTCCCCCCGTATGCGGAGGCAGAACGCTTTCGTACCTGGACACCCCACTGTTCTCTTGCAGACATGTGGCGTACTCACCACCCCATCACCCAGCTCTACTCTTTCTACTCAGCTCCACACTACCTGTCTGTGCTCCTGGATCGCTTTCTCTGCACTACGACACTAGTTCTCCTATTCTGGCACGTCGATTAGTTGGGCAGGATAATTTCTGACCATGATGCGCACATCATGAACGTCCGATGGGCACCTCACCTGCCCCCTACGCCAGCCTGGAGGCTACCCTGAGACTGACTTGAAGATCAGGTGTTCCGGAGAGAACAAGAAGACTGCATCAAACAGTAATTCATGGAAAACCACAATACGGTGTCCACTAGATTGCTAGAATGGGACGTCTTTAAGGTGGTCTTCTGGCAAGCTTGCATTCACCAGATTGCTGAGGTCTGCAGGACCCTCAAGACGGAAATCGAGAGAGCTGAGGCCATGCTAATAGGCCTAAGTAAAGCAGCGGATGCAGATCCTGCTCTCACCTTACAACTGGGGGATGCTCACCTTGCTCACGCGGCCCTCTTGGAAGACCTGTGTAAATATAACTTTGCAGCCTATGTGGCCAGCATACATCGGGAGTGGAACCGTCCTGGCTGACTTGGCGTGGCTTGCTCAGCAAAACATAGAAACCCGTCCTATCACCAAAATTGTGTCACGACCGGGTGTCACCCTTTGATCGCAAGCCGACATTCTGCAAGCCTTCCATGACTTCTACTCGTCAGTTTATAGAGTTCCGCAGGATTCGGGTGCGGTCCATAGCAACAGCTTTCTATCAAGTGTCACGCTCCCCCGAATCCCTGTCACTTCACGAACTGCGTTAGATGCAGCCATTACGGCCGCAGATGTAAAGCAAGCGATTCGCTACTGTAGCCCGTAGTAAAACTCGTGACCTAGATAAGATGCCCCTAGAGTACTACCATACATTCTCGACCCTCTTGTCACCTAAATTGGCAGCCATGTATGAAGCGGCAGTGGAAGGGAGGATACTCCCTCACTCCTTGCGCGAGTCCCTCCTGGTTTTAATTCCTAGCCAGAAAGAGATCCCATGTGGCTTGCCTCTTATAGGCCCATTGCCATACTTGGAGCTGACTACAAGTTGCTAGGCAACACGTTAGCTGCCCAGATCCTATCAGACTTGGTGCATTCTGACCAGAACAGATTCATCTGGGGCTGAAGTACCGCATAGAATCTCCGCTGCCTTTTCCATATACAGGACCAAGCACGTGGAAAGTTCTCCCTGGTGGTGTGCCTTATTCTAGACTTGTAGAAGGCATTCAACACCTTATCCTGGCACTATCTATTTGCTGTTCTGGCCCACCTGGGGATAGGGCCAAGGCTCCGGGCTTACACGAAACTGTTATAATCTGACCCAGTCTCTCACATGCGCCTGGACTGCCTCATTTGTGGCTTGTTCTAGGAGTATCGGGGGACGCGTCAGGGATGCGCTTTATCCCCCTTACTGCTTGCACTTGCTATGGAGCTGCTTGCCATTGGCCTGCGCAGAGAAGGCCGGGCTGAGGGAGCCCACTGGCAGACAGGATTCACGCGATATCTCTATATGGCTGTTCCGCTTGACAGCTGGTCCTTACCTCAGTGAAGCCTTTGTGGAGAAGGGCCCCTTACAGATTCTCACTCTCAGGCGACTACTCCTCCCCGGCTCCCATCCCCCATCGGCCTGGCCCCTACAGGTGGCAGTGGCAGGGATGTGTATGTCCAGGATCCACTGCCTCTCTCGGACCCCTCCACTATACACTCATGATCTGCCACTCATTGGCCTGCCCTTTGGGAGAGACTATTACACCATAAAGGACCTACGGGTCTGGACTGAGCATTCTCTCCCTAAGGTGGGGGACCTCTTCATGGAACATGACCCTCTCCCTTTTTCCCAACTTGCTGAAGAGAAGGAGGTACTGCCGGGACAGTTCCCTCTTCACCAGCAGATCCTTCAAACATGTGGGGCCCTTTGGGACCTCTCCGGGGATAACCACACCCGGCCCTACAGACCATATTGACCATGGGGCAGGGTCGCCACCTCATCACCTGACTGTACAAAGTCATAAGGGGCCTGACGGCTACCTCCTTCCTTCCCCTCCGCCACAAATGGGAAGAGGAATTAGGATGGGCCCTCCATGAGAAGGAGTGGGAAAGTACCCTCAAATTCCTGAAGGTTTTTCGCAATGCCCGTTTTAAAAACATCCAGTTCTTTATACTACACAGGGCATACCTCAAACCCGGCTCATTGCACCAATACTTCTCCGACACGCAGTTTGAATGACCCCACTGCTGCACCATGGACACCATACTTATGCACATGCTATGGTCATGCCTGGCCCCTCATGATTGCTAGGGCTTCCTACACGACACTCTTCAGGAGGTCACAGAGCTCCCGGGCATAACCTCTTGGGAGACATGCTCCCTCTGCATTTTTAGGTCTCGGCTGGCGTGGGCTGCGCACATGTGCAGTCTCGCTGGCAAGATTTAATGTTTTGGGGTATTTTCTGTAAAGGGCTTTAAGCCCCGCCCCTCTTTCCATTGGTTGGGGTCACCGTTTATGCTAAACGGTGGCCAGCCATTGGAAAAGAGCTGTTTGTGACGTTTAAGTTTGGCTTTTTGAGCCGTCCCATTTGGACGGGCTCGTCTGCCTTCCGTGCGTCATGAAAGGTTTCTTATCTTTATGGGGCCATGTGTTTCAAACATATGGCCCCATAAAGACACGAGATCACCGCCGGGAGTTTCATCTGCTGTGGGCTCCAACGTCACCGCGAGCCGCGCTGGGATTGGCCCAGCGTCGCAGGTTGCCTAGCAGCGGAGGGGGGCTCGTCTCTTGTCTAACAAGCAAAATAGTTTAGTACATCCTCCCTTTGGCTTAAGAGGATCTGGTGACCCCCCCCTCTCCTCCTGAAAAGAAAATGGTTTGAGGAAAGCTGTTCACTGGTGTCTACTTGTACCCTGCTGTCACTCATGTTTGGTTCAATACAGTGTTCTCCTGTCCTGCCTCCCCTGTTTTGGTGGGAAAGGCAACGTGTAAGTAAAATGGCTGCCGCGGCGTGTCCGTAACCGCTCCTCACGCGCACTAGGCCTCCATCTCCACGCCACCGCTTTTTTCCCGCATGTCAGGCGTCACAATCTGACAGGCTCTGGCCCCCGAGGCAGGGGTGCCTGCCTCCATAATCTGCGTCGTACTTCTGTCGGCTGTGTGTGTTCGTGTTGCGCTACGGGGCCCTTTAGCGCTTGGGAGCCAGCTGTGTGCCCCTCAAGAAGCTCTAGCCAATCCGCTCCGTGCCACAGCCTGTCAGCTGCATTTTGATTCTCAATAGCTCATTCCCTGTCTTCATAACCGCAAAGAGGTAGGGACAAAATAATTTATACGCAGCCCCCCAGGGCCCTTTGCAATGACAATGTTTGAACGGCGCTGTCATCTGCTTTCCAAATGCACCTTGCTCCCGCGTGCCAGTTGGGCAGCCGACACTGAACGAAAGCTAGTCTGGCAGTGACGAAGAGCAGTTTTAAATCTAAACGTTTTCATTTTAGATGAGACTGGGAGCAGTGTTCATCTTGTTTCTCGGCGCTACCCATTTTGGCACATGTTTAAACTGAGGCACTGGACGATAGTGGGAATTTCCTAAGTTAATAGTTGTTGATTTGGAGAATTTTGAGGTGATATCCGACTGCGATCACACACTCTCGAGCACCGGGCAGAAACGCAGTCCCTTTTACCTACCAACCAAATTATTGCACACCCGCTCCTTCAATTAGAAAGAACCGCCTACCAAACTTGGAGCGTTTAAAAACTACTGAAATATTTGTTATATATATATTATATATTAGATATATATATATCTATATCAGTGCTATTTTTTTATTGCTTTCTGGAAGGTATAGCAGGAAGAAAGAGCAGTTGCGCACACAAATGATTGGCGGTATCACAGAGTAGCAGCCTCTTTCCCTAGTGACTCTTGGACATTCCTAGGCCCTCATTGCAAACAGCCCGCCTAACATGAGTCACTGCACATATCGCAATTAAACGGGCCGCTCGCAATGATAACTGCGATATTTACGGTAGCCAAGCTCCAAAATCCCTGTTATTCCCCACAAAACTCGTAATTTGTAAGATATTTAATCACACCTGATGAATGCCGCCTCAGCAACGTCAGATTTTTATTGGGTGCGATAAGTATCACACCAGTTACCAGGCCATTCTTAATGAGGTGTGTTAGAGTTGAAATGCCTACGCACTGTTTCCAACTGGAACAGTATGTGATATTACACCAGAGTTGCCGACTTTGGAACTGGGCAGCCAGGTTCTAGTCTACGTCCACTCCATATGCTGTGATTCTGGGCAAATCACTGAATCTACCCTTGCCTTAAAAAAAAAAGTGATCTTGTGTAATGTAACTGGTGCTCATGTAAAGCCCTCCAATACCTTCGATTCGAATTTGCATTATATAAAAACTTCAAACAAAAAAAATGCATTGGAGAAGAACCGCGTGGGTGCAGTGTTTGATTTTTGCCTGCTCCGAATTAAACTCTTTATCGGAAAGCTTAACCAGTCTAGGATCTGCAGTGAGGCCTCGGGGCAACAACAGCAGCAGAACCAGTAGCAAACTTAAGAGAAGCCACCTCAATAAACTGGGTGAATGAAACGTGCACTGTCGCCCTCCTTTGCTTCTACATCTGACCACCACATAATCCTTCTCTGAAGCCTGTGCAAATGAAAATTGCCTATTTAGGTGGCACCAATTGATCCTTCTAACCTCAATCAAAATGTCAAGATTCTTGGCTGTTAAACTCTCGACGCACTGAATCTCCTGTGGCATCTCCTATGGGTCTCACTTGCTACCCTTGTGACAATATTTGCACGCTCCCACTGGCTTAACTTTAGGAACATCCTGAACTGGGACTTCAGGTCCATTCGACCTGCATCCTGACCATCTTCTAGCTTTAACAGGGGGACCTAGAGAGCTGTACTAAATGTCTTGAGCCAAGCTTATGGCTGGATGTGGAAGAGCTTCCTCTGCCTCTGTGGTGCCTAGACTCCGATTCTAGGACAGTTTTACGTGAATCGGCATACCATTTGGAAGTGGGCTGACTGCACAGTTCCCTGACTCTGCCTTGAAGGTAGAAGCCAGCTGCTTGGGAAGGGACACTAGGATGTCCGCTGCAGGAGGAAAAGCAGAACAGAGGAGGAGACCACAACCATGCAGCCCTTTGGAGGTTATTTAGGGGTCGCAGCTGCTTTTGCGACCCCTGGCCTCCGAGGTGGCAAAAAAAGATGCTCGCCCTTATACGAGTCGGACTCAACCTTCCTTTCCAGTCCAATTATTATTCTTATAATTAATATTAGTAATTTATCCACTGCCAGCGCAAATAATAAATGAGACAGCAGGAGCTCGTACTGGACCTTCTCTGGCAACGGTAAACAAAATGCCTTTAAATGTATGGTGTGTGAATGCCTGTAAGAGTAAGTTTGTGTGAGATAAGTGTGTGTGAACATGTCTGGGTGAGCACTTGAAAGTGAGCGACACATAGTGAGAGTGGCTGAGATTGAGGGGCAGGTTTGTCAAGACCTTGCACCAGTGCAAAGTCACACAAAGTGACACAAACTGGTGTAAAGGCTTGCTGAACTTTTTGCTTTCCAGTGCGAAACACTTTTTTTTTACATTTGAAAACAGCCTCAAAGTAGGGCAAATAATCCTTTGTTCTACTTTGAGCTACTTTTCACTATGGAGGCATGACATGAGTGATATAGGCATTCTCACACTACAACCCAGGGTTTTTGATGCAAAGTCTTGTCTACTAAAATGTTAGACAGGGCTTTGTGCCAAAAATAACACCTTTTGAGTCCGGTATTAAGTTGGAGAAATGTTTTAATTTAGTGCTTGGATTCAAGCTAGCCTGGCTGATAAGGGGTGTTACAGCGAAACCGGTCCCAGCATTCTTGTTTCTGGTCCAGGGAAGACATGGCTTGGCAGTTCGGGCTGGACTGTTTCCATGAGGAACAGGGTCAAGTCTGATTTGCATATGGCTGGGTCTGAACTGGGGTGGCGAAGTGAGCTAAAGAAGGATGATGGATTCAACCCAGATCTGCTACTGGGGGTGAGTGTCTGAAAAGTTTCAGCGCTCCGTCCATCATCTCTTTGTGTTAGCTTTCTACATGTGCTGCACTATACAGCGCACATCCAATGTGTGAAAAGTTTTAAAGTTTGCCTAGGCATAATATTATGTGCTTTGTACTGGAGGGTTAACCTGCAAGTACAAAACTTATTCTAGATACCATGCGCATAGCTTTCCACCATGGTGCAAAGCAATTTGTGCTTGGTGCTGGGCAGCCTCTTTGTGTTCCAGTGATGGGAAAGAGTGCAGTAGCCCCATATCTTGATACATATGGCTGTGCAATGCTCTCTTCCTCTAGTGCAACACAGCATAGCAACTCTGGTTGCTGCATTGCATGTTGCTATTTTTTTGGTCAATGTGCTACTGAGTGTTGGCGAGTATGAGTGAGCCAGTGCATGTGAATTAGTGAGTGAAATAGTGGCTGCAAAAAAGTGAGGCTGTGGGTGAGAATTAATGAGTGAGTGTGAGTAAAAATAAGTTAAAGTGAGTGACAGTGAGTGAGTGCAATTGTGAGTGAGACTAAATGAGTTCAAGTTGGTGAGAAGGACCTCCGGGTCACCAGGCGCTTAACAAATCTTTAAATAAATGATAAAAATAAATGATTGAGTGTAATGGTGAATGAGTGACTATAAGTGAGCATGAGTGGGAATGTGGTGTTATGTGTGTGAGTGTGCCTTTGACCCTGGCAAACGGAAGGTAATTCTTGCCTTAAAGAGGTACTCATGGCTTAATTCTGGCACTGGCATACTTGAGGCATTTCTTCACATAACAAACACCTGTGACAAAATGGCAGCAAACTAGGGTGCACCAGATGTTTTACATGGCATATGGTGGCACCCATAACAACATACTGGCATTTTAGATTTGAGGCATCTTTGAAAAATTGCTGACCTTAGCGTTCTGAAGAAAATCCTTGGCATGGGGGCACCTGTGGTAAAAATGAAGGGCATGTGGCACATTAAAGGTACTTTTTGGCATAAGGCAGGACAAGCATGGTAAATAGGAGGGGGGCAATTGTTATAAAGTGCTGTCCCTACATACTAGAGATAATTGTTGATGTTCGGGTCACCCATGGTTGATGGATAGCAATTATGACAAATTTGTGGCACTGGAATATTGTATGTCATTTTTAAACTAAAGGGGCACCCATTGCATATTGGGAGCATCCATGACAATATGCTGGGTCTAGCACAATGGAGGTAATTTTTGACATATTGGAACACCTCAATGCACACTTTAGAAACAAGCATTGGCATAGCCAATAGGTCTTGACTTTGGGCCCTTATAAGTATTTAGTTGTGCAGCACAATATCATTGGTACAACAGCATCAACAGTTGCATGGCTAAACACTTATAAGGTCCCAAAGGCGTGGCCTATTGGCTATGCCAATGCTTGTTAAGAGAAGTAAGCACCACAGAGTGCAAACACGGCTTGCTGCACTCACACTACTGCTGGCAAAGCACACCATTACCCTACACTGGTGCTCACCGGGGGTACCGCCGATGGAGGCCTGGAGGGGCGCCCTGCATAAATGGGCGCAGCAGAAGAAGATGAGCTTTGTAATGAAGAGGTCCAGTAGATCCGCTGAAAACCTATATTCCCGCAACGGGCTGGGCTTCTCATGCGTTTCAGACAATTGGGCAAAGATGTTGAAACAGCCCCCGTGATCCCAGGCCCCTGCATATGAGTTAATTGGTACCCCATTCGCTACCCAAATGGACTTCCGGCCATTGTGCTAACACTAATGAATTGCACCGGGATCCCCTCTTCCCCCCTTTTTTTCTCCCCCTGCCTGTGAGCGGACCTCCCCCCCTTCTGCACTATTCAGAGCTGGCACGCCATCTCTAGGTCCAACGCAAGAAACCAGCACTATTACTCAATACCATGTCCCACTCTCCCCCATAAAACCCCCCATCTTTACCACTGTTGCGACCCTTGTTACTCCTCGACCACATCTGGAACAAGAGACCCACATCTTATGCCTGCTCACTTATACACATGACGTTCCATAGTACGTTGACATATACATTCGTTTAGGCTTCCATATGAAATGGTCAGTACACACCCTTTATTCTGCATGCTTATGTTCTAATACATTGTGGAACCTGCATTGGCTGATGTGGTCAGAATGTTTATATGTTAATTGCAAATAAAAACAATTTTTTAAAAACCCATAACATTCCCAAAAATACAACTTCTAACCATCTTTTTAACCTGGTGTCAACATAAGACCACCAGAAACTGTCTCTTACTCTTTTCATTGTACATAGACTATCTTGACATAACTTGACAATGCCCTTTCTCAATTTAATATATTGAATTATTTTGTCACTCCTTGTATGGAACTCTCTATCCTAAGCTAGCATGGGAGTGTTTTTCAGATTTTGCATCTCTGTAAAAGTTTAAATATTGCTAAATGATGGCTTAATATAGGATCCTGTGTGGCATTAAAAAACTAGAGGTAAGGCACTTGAAACACGTTTAAAATAATACACAGAAATATGTTTACTTACGTATTTTGGGTAGGACACATTTTGCAGATATCTCCATTTTATTTCATTTGAATGCTGTTTGCTCCTCACTCCTGTTTCTATTCCCTCCCACCCATTCCGTTTGTATTTTTTCTTTCCACAGTCTTCGCAGGCTAAGATCAACACAAGCAAGATATATGGTATTGAACCTTTGTAAGACGACCAGATTGCACCCGGTCCTCAATGTTACCCAATTGGAAAGGGTCCTCACTTTTGAATACCTGAGGCTTACTCTCAACGAGCAATTTGGCTGGTCATCCCAGATTCACAAGTCTAAACTTAGACAAGAACGTCATAGTGGTGGTCTTCTGAGAGCCTTGAAGGGATCCAGCTTACGTCCAATGACACCTGTATCGCAAGTTTACAACTTGCAAGCCTTGGGGGGTATTCTATATGGTGGGGAGCTCCTGGGGCATGTTAATGTCAATGACTTGGAGCTGACGGAAAATCATTTCCTCCAACTCCTCACCAATCTTCCCCCTAGTACTCAATTAGTGCCACTTCGTTTAGATCTTGGCATTCGTCCACTTACCCATAAAGTAAAACTCATGTACTGGAGGAGGATCTGGTCCTCTGCAAATCTATTATTCTCTCAACTGGGCTAGGAAAAGATCACAACACTTGCCGGGCCATCAGAACTCCATGTTTGGAGTACATTAAGAAATCACTTGAGGAGATCCGGTGTGGTGACATGTGGGCTCACCCAGAAACGTATAATGGCATTTCCAAATCTACGCTTAAGGAGCGGTATTGGAGATATGTAGATGGTAGATTGCACCAGTATGAGAGGACTGGTACCCTAACTTCCACCTTTTTGGAGTTTAAAGGCACGTATCTCTTGGAAAGGTATATGGACACAATTGAGCCTCCGGGTGCTAAGACATTCTACATTAAGTTCAGAATTGGGACTTTGCCACTTCGATTATTACTGTGAAGTGGCAGTGCACCCACGTTTTATGCTGAACCTTGCTTAAGTTGCCCATTTTACTGAGATGTTAAGGAAATTGTAGATCATGTCCTATACTTTTGCCCTCAGTATCATGCACACGGAATGCATTATGCTGTAACTTGGGCATTAGGGACTACATTATTGCAACTAGGGTATTCATGGCAGACACAGCTCAATGAATTGTCTTTGTTGTCTCCCGGTTTCTTGTATATATGTGGAGACACAGACAGAAAAAGATTGCCACATTGCCACCCAGTATCTAGCACCTAAGATTCTTGTATGTCCGAGTTGCACTCCGCAGTCATTTATGATTTTTTTTATAGACTGTGTAAAAGTAGATAGCCAATATAGGAGTTGTTAGATGAAATTCACTCTTGCATCTTAAAACTGTTGTGATGTTCCCCCATATGCTGCTCATCTTAATGGTTGGTATTGTGAATATTTCAATTATTTTATATTCTATATGTTATGCTCCCTCTATATGCTGTTAGCCTTAACTGTGGGTTTTATAAATAGCTTAACTATTCTATATCCTAAATGTTATGTTTTTTACGTTTTTTATGCATGATTTTACAGTTTTAAGTTATTTTGTTTGGTTTTATGGCAATTGCTGAAATAAAGCCTATTATGATGATGATGAAATGAGATGCTACTCAGAAAACAAGTGAACCATGATAATCAAACATGCTTCCTTTATAGTTTTTTTTTTTTAAACTCTTTTTAATGATATTTACAGAACATACATAACAATCTTTGGCATTGCTTATAGTGAGGATCATTCCATAAATGCATGTAGATTCATTCAACATCTGGCACAACATTACATTCATATAAACATTTCCTAGTCCATTCCTCCAAGTCAGTGCCCTATCAAGGACATCAATATTGCCCACCCCTTCCCCAGCCATTCCCTCAATTTCTTTAGTCACTAAGTTCTGAATCTGAGTTTTCCTTAGGGGGTTCACATATATCCCCTCGGTAACTGTTCCATCCCCCCCATATCTGAGTCCATTTTTTGGGGCATCCTCTATGTACATACACTGCCTTTTCAGCAATCATTGTGGTGTCCATGTCTCTACACCACTGGGAGAGGGTAGGGGCCTGCCGGGATCCCCATCTCTGCGCTATATTTCGCTTTGCCATCATCATGCCTAATGTTACGCATGTTTGCATTGTACGGTTAAGATCTGTGGGTTCCCATATGTTAAGGAGGCATCTCCTTGGCTCTGGGAGAGTCGTGATTTTTGTAACCTGAGAGAGTGTACGCATTACCGCCCTCCAGTATTGGACAACTATGGGACACATCCACAGGGTGTGAAAGAGAGTCCCTTCTTCTCCGCACTGTTGAAGATAAAGTGGCGAGTCTGTTCGCTTGAGTTTGTATAGGAGAGTTCGGGTATAGTAAGTGCGATGCAGCATTTTCAGTTGTATCAGTTTGAGTTTGGATGGTATCGCTACCTCCCTGGGGGACGAAAGGGCTTCTTGCCATTCTGTTTCGTCGAGGTCTCCTATTTCTGTCTCCCATTTAGATTTAAGGACTGTTAGAGGGTCCGGCTGATTATTTATGATTTTGCGATATGTTTGAGATACGGCTTTGTTGTTGAGGTGGTCTGTGAGAAGTCTATCCTCCAGTGGTGAGGATTCTGCCAGCCGCGTGCCCGGTGCGATCTCTGCCATAAGCACGTGCCTGATTTGTGTGTAGCGGAATTGTTCGGTAGGCGCCAGGTCATAAACAGTCTGCAATTGGTCAAATGTAAGTACCTCCCCCTTCTGCCAGAGGTCTCCGACTCGTGAGATCCCTATCTTCCTTCATAGATTTTAACTTTCGTAATGTGCTGATCAAGTTGCTGTTGTTAATATTTCTTAGTTTGACACACAAGCTAAGCTTTCTGTTGGCTCTGCGAGTGACAACTAGGGGAGCAATTCTTTCTCCCTGATTCAACAGGTTCAATAACACATACTTGCCTTTATTTCTGCAATTCAACTTGAACAATACTTATAATTTCAAATAATTTTATTGAAAGATTTACAGAATACGACCAAAGGAACTAAGGAGACAATAAGCCAAATTGACAAAAGAAATAAATAAACAGCAGGTGGACATTAGAACCCGAGTCTGTCATTCTATACAGTTGTAACAACAAGATAAAGATCTATACGTATTGGCAGACACATGAACAATCAAAATTGTTACAATAATTGTTCGCATATGCAGAGATACGGTGGTGGAGCAATACTTATAACAGCAGTAGGAATATTTCTGACTTTGAGAAATGTTGAGCACAGTATTATCCCTGATCAAAATATGATGCTTGAATCCTTTGAGCTTTCCAATCATACCACTGAATACCTTCAGAAACATTCTTAAGAGACCCATACCCAGATGTTCACTTTCACATCCAAGAGGAACTTGTTATTTGCCGTTGGAATTTAGCTCTAAGTTTACCTTCCTCTGGTCTCTCCACCCTGAAAAGGGCTCATGCAACATGCAATGTATCCTCGTATCTGTATTCTTGACCCTAAAGACTACCATGCGGCAATCCAAAATATCAATGTATTCACTGCTGTAACCTTCTGGATTTACAATAGAGGGTACCGATATTTTACTAATTCTACCAACTAATGATTCTCTCCAAATAATTTCAGCCAAGGTGGTATACTGAGAGTCTGAATCAATAACATTATTTATACCTGATTCACAACAGTCGGAAAACACAAAGGTTTATTAGAATCATTCTTCCATTTAACAAGCAAACCAATACCATCATCCTCACTAGTTTCACTTATTGAACCTTTCTGATGGTCTTCATTGACACATTTAATGTTTGGGGCAAGCTTCTTATTTTTGAACATTCTTGCAAAATGACTTAATATTCCACAACATTTGCATTTTACTTATCCAACCCATTGCATTTGCTTAAAGGAGATAATCAGGGAGAGTGGGACATGGTATTGAGTAATCAATCCAAATTAATATGTATACAAAACAAACAGTAACTACTAAGTGTAGCATTCACCTGGGAAATGAAGCATTAATCACTATCGGCCCGATTTGGATGTTGGGCAGAAAGCCATCCGACAGTCTGTTGGAGGCATCTGCCTGACATCCAGGGCTTCCTTCCGACCGCCCTAGTATGAGGACGGCGGTCGGATGGAAACGCTCAGGGGGATTCCGCTCATCTTTTGACAGGCTCACAGAGACCATCGGAAGAGGAGCGGAATAGTAATCCCATAAATGACTGTGGAGCCAGCCTCGGCTCCGCCATCGGGAATACAATATTGGTTTCCAACAGCCTTTCCATGTCGGCCTTACAACATAGAAAGGCTGTCGGAAAGTGACTTTAGGGATCCCTAGAAGAGCCCCCTTGCCCTCTGCAATGGGACCTGGGGGGCACCTATGATGCCCACCTAAACATCAAGCACCAAGCGGTGCCTGCCAGACGGTGCAGGGATGTTCACAAACATCCATTTTTCAATGGAAGCTTGTACTGCGGACCTTTTCCGCCCGCTGCACAAACTTCCATTTATTCTAGTCCTGATGTTAGAACCGCCGATCTAAGGTCAGCAGGTTCCAAACCACAACGGTTACGTCCGCCCAATATCATAATTAGCTGTAGCACTCTATCTGCCTAAGAGGAGGTTCAAGATTGAATCTTGCTCATCCTTACTTCAGTGCTGTGGCATCTCCACCCTGCAAGCAGGTCTATGGGGTTCTTGCACCCACCTTGTGAGGTCTAGGGGCCTCTCTCATCCTAGAGTTCAGAGAATAAATCAGTGAGAGAAGGATGGGGTCATGTGACCTGATGTGGTGGACTGACTCTCCAACATCCCTCTACTCAATGATCGGGCAAGCCTTCACTTCCTGTGTGAAAACCGTGGCCCTGTACCTTCTGTGGTGTATGTAGCTTAGATAGTTTGTAATATTAGACTGACTTACTCTTTCATCTCAAACATTAAAAGGATTTTGGTATCATCTCCATGCATCTGAAATTAAAGATGGTGCTGTTAAATTATATGGGCCAACAAATGCAAATATATATTGCAGAGCACTGAATATAAAAATTATCCTTTGTTACTTAGCATATGATTCTTCATTGATTACTTGGCTGTGACTGGAAGGGAAGTATTGGGTTCGATTCAAGGTAGTGCCAAAAAGATAAGTGATCTGTGGGATTCTGAAGTATGCAACTGTTGCAAATTTATCTTAGATATATCATTCCTTATGAAAGCCATAATGACAGAAGTAGATTGTGTTTTTATTTTTATTTTTATTTGCTATTTTATTAAGAGGGAGATCACCCATGTAATTTTTTTTTCTCCTCCCTCCTGTTGTCCTACTCAACTCCCTTTGTACCCTCTGTTGGCATCTCATGATGCCTGCCCTCCATGTGCTCTGTCTTATGAGACTCTTTTTCTATGTCTCTTCCTTAAAACAAATATGCGCCTGCCGAGAAGCATGACATTGCATTTGAGTTGTATCTTTTAAGGTCCCTGTCTATTTCCAATTGTGAAAATGGTAAGGAGACTTGTATGTCAATTCTCTAAACTTTGTTGCTATATGTTAAGTTTTGTTTCAAGAGCCGGGTACCACCTGTATCTTAGTAGGGAACCTACAGCTAATCTACATTCTTGTAATGGTATTTATCATAGAGGGTTTGTCATTATCACAAAATTCCATAATTTCTAGCTGCTTTAATAGTCTTTTCAGTAATGTTTCGTAATTTAATGTTTCATATGTTGGTGAAAGATTAAGCAGAATCAAGGATGAATGTTTTTGTCAAGGCTGTGGGTCACAAAGATATCTTTAATGTTTTCTTTAGTTAACATTTTTTGTGGTCTTAAATTCCAATTGAAGATGTTGCACTAGGTTGAATTGTTGCATTTAGTCCTGCAATTGTCTAGTGACGTTAACTTTTACAGATAGACTTGAACCTGGACTGGAGTTCGCTAGGATCAAGGGCTGTCTTTTTCAAGCTGTTTGCTACTCTTTCAGTGTGTAAGAATGCACTGAGGATATTTGTATTACCTGTAGTCAGTGTTTCGAAATTCCTCAATGTATGATGCTGGGCAGGGCTCTGCTGGTAGAACTGATGCTTTGTTCTTCTTTGCAATTTTTCTAATTTCCTCATTATCTACAGGCTTCTGTTAAAAAAAGAAATAGGGTGGTTAGGTAGGCAGACTGGGGGTGTGTTTGTCTTGTTTGCCTTGTTTGTTATTCATCATATATTTTATTATTTTGCCTCAATAATAACAGCAGTGTCTTGTGGATGTTTGGGTTGTTTCTCATGTTTCCTTGGGGCAATTCATGGAAAATATTTAATTTCTTGCTTGACTGAAATGTTGCTTTGTTGATGAATTTAGAGTAGAAATTACTTTTGGCCCTATTTACTGCTGTGTAGCCTTCTTTTCTACAAATTTTGTTTTGGTTCTGAATGTGTCTTTATATTGATTGATAGGCTTTATTTCGATACATAAAATATCTTAAAAGCAATTCAACAGTTAAGAAAAACAGCAGAAAAAACACTTTTCCAACAAGACAATAAAAACAATACTTAATAAATACAATTAGTACAGTAAGATCAGAATTAAATTGATACAGAAAGCCTTTTTGCACGAATCAACCAGGACCACTTTAAAAATTTAGACACAGCACAAACCACCAAAGTGGATGTGTCGGACAGTAAAATACGCAGGGCGACTGTGTGATTGCGAGTTCCCAACTGTCTACAAAGTGGTCTGAGCCAATACCTCCTGGGAGAGCAATAGTCAGGGCACTCAAAAAGAATATGTGCCACAGTCTCGACCCGCGTGGAGCAGAGGGCACAAAAGGGGGAGGGCTGGGGGGACAATTTCCACCGGGATATTAAATCACCTACAGGTAGGATCCCTACTCTGAATTTAAAATATAAGGCCCTATCAAAAGGAATAGAAATCATATCGAGATATGGTTCGTAAGCTACCACGTCTTTAATCCTCAAAAAGGCTACAGTTGACTTACATTGGCGTGGATCAACAGTAAGTTTAAACGAAACCCAATCCCAATACAATTTCTTTAGAGTGGCTTTGGGAGGGGCAGATCGAGTAACCCAAGCTTCACCTAGGCCCAACTCCCCCAAAAGATGTTTAACGTCCCTCAACCATTTAATCTTACACCAGCCCCCCATAGACATCACCTCGGACAGTCCCTCCGCATAGGAGGCTAGTTCAGGGACCCTCCACAAGCGGGCCCACAAGAGCAAGGGACGTAGTCGAGCTTGGTCCGCAATTGATCTACAGCCTAAGTCCAACAAAACTGGAACTGCGGGTGTACTCGAAGGGAGAGCCATCAGATCTTTCAAAAATGTTCTCTCTGATTTTGCAAGCACGTCAAGATTGCCTATGCCCCACAACTCTGCCCCATATAAAGCAGCACTAACCCCTCTAGCTTTATAAATCTCCACAACTGGGGCAATAAATTGTTTTGTGGAAATACGATGTTCCCTGAGCAAAGCACCACCTACCCTTTTGTGGTTAAGGAGCATCTTATTGATGTGCGGAGTCCAACACATAGAATCACTAAGGCGGATTCCCAGGTAATCAAACTCTGATACCCTCTCCAGGTAAGCAGAGTTCAACACGGGAGGGCGCCCCAGTTTCCCAGGTGGATTCATGATCAAATATTTGGTCTTATCGACATTGATCACCAATCCCCTAAGGGAACAAAACTCCTGGAAGCGTTTAAGAAGTTTTTGGAGGCCCTGGGGGGACTTTGCAATAAGGAGGGTATCATCTGCAAAAAGCAGTGTAGGGATCCGAGTGCCCGCCAGGGACGGTGCATCAGCAGGTTCTTGTAGCAAATACTCAACCACCCCATTCACATAAAGAGAGAATAGGGTGGGAGCTAACACACATCCCTGGCGGACACCCCTGCTTACTGGAATTCTATCTGTTTTCTCCCCATTCTTACCCCACCGCACCTGTGCATAATTGTCTGTATGTAGTTTTATCAGAAGTGATAGGATATAGGACGGCACCCCCAAACCCTGCAAGACCCTCCACAGTTCCTCCCTAGGTACCAGGTCAAAGGCAGTCTTGAGGTCAATAAAGGCCAAATAGAGACTGCCCTTGCCCAGCACCACCACCTTCCAATACAAGAGGGCCAGTCTGAAGACTTGCTCGATAGTCCCGGTTCCAGAGCGAAAACCAGCCTGGAAATCAGATAAAATCTTATTGTCATCTACCCATTGGAGGATTCTCCCCAGAATCACCTTCCCTACCACCTTTTGGGATGAATCAATAAGGCTTATGGGCCTGTAGTTGGCGGGGTTGTCCCGGCATCCCTTCTTGAATATCGGGACAACCTCCGCCCCTTTCCAAGATTCCGGTAAAGATGCTCCCCCCATAATTGCATTCAATAGGGTGGAAACCAACTTCCCCCATTGCTTAGGATTAGCACGTAACAAATCACCGGGTAACCAATCAGGCCCAGCAGCTTTTAGGGGGACCAGGGACTTGATTACGAGCTCCACTTCTCTGTCGGTAAAGGAATACGCCTCAGTGTCCACTGCCTCAACCATCAGGGTAAAGGAGTCATTAAGAACCCCCTCAACAGGGGTATAAAGGGACAGGAAGTGGCTAAACCAATTCTGGGCTGGGATATTACATGTCAGCAAAGTGTCAACAGGCCTATCCCTAGATCTTACCAAACTCCAAAATCCCCTTGCATTCCTTTCCAGGCTTGCAGCCAGGAGGTCCGCCCAGAACTTCTCCTCCCCCTCTCTTTTTGCTGCCTTTAAAGTCTGGGAGTAATCTTTCCTTGCAAGCCTGATAGCTACCCGGGATTTGGATTTAACAGCCCCTACCAGCGCTTTTTTCTTGACTCTGCATTTTTTTGTAAACCAACCCTGTGATTTCGGCAGCAACTTCCTGTTGTTAACACGGGAGGCCATGCTAGGGAGAATAAATAGGTTACTCAATGCCCTGGTTAAGTCGCAGAAAATCTGCGTAGTCTCCTCGGGCGATCGGGTCAGCGACTCCGACTTGCACAGTGCTGCAGCCAGGAGTGTCCCTATATCCGCCACTTTCTCTTCGGACATAATAAGCTTTGCCCACTTCAGCCGTCTACCACAATTAGATGGGAGAACTTCGTGGGAAATAGGTGCTGTATAGGATGATAATCCCCCCTTAGCAGTTAACCACTGGGAAAAAAGGGTGAGTGAGAGGAGATTATGGTCACTCTCAATGGTAGGTATGATCTCCATATCCTTCAGAGTGCTCCATAGACTAGCGTCAAGAAGAATGTAATCAATTCTGGACGTATGATTTGGCCTATTGTAAGTATGGGCACCCACTAGGTCAGACTTGGACCTCCCATTGACAGCCCTAAGATCAAATTCCATGTTAAGTGAGTTGATCTGTACCGCCACTTGGGTCCACCTCTTGATGGGAGGCAGCGCAAGGGCAGGAATACCCCTCCTGGAGTCCTCCTCACCACTTCCCAATATATCGTCCAGGCCCAGGGGCTCAAACGTGCAATTCAGATCTCCTGCCACCAAGATGCGAGATTTATTGGGGCGCTGCCTAAGCAGACCTTCTAGTAAGGATATTGTGGCCTCTGGCATAGACGTTAAAAATGTCCAAGAAGAGGCCACCCCGTGCACCCTTTATAGTAATGTTGAGGAGGTCGGGAGAATTGGTAGGATGCTGAACCACCTGACAGTCAAGAGCAATATCAACCCATATGAGGAGACCGCCCGAAGGGCGTCCCTTCCCTGAAACTGAGGGGACAGCAGGGAAAAAGTAAGTGGAATAACCTACCTTGTGACAGGGTTCCCTACACCATGTGTCCTGGAAAATGCAAATGGAGTAGCCCTCCACAAGCCCATTCCAGTCCGGGAGTGCCAGCTTCCTTGAAAGACCTGCGACGTTCCAGCAAAGAATCTTGATATCTGGATCCGCCACAACCGACTCTCTACAGATAAAATCCTGTGGTAAATTGGTGGCTTCATCCAACTGAGAGGGAGAAGAGACAATTCTTTTGTTCGGCACATTGGGCACAGCAGCAGCACCTGGGCAATGATCCTTACAGACCACCCCATGGCACGTGTCGGTTCAATGTCCCGATGGCCCCCCATAATACCCGGGCCAAAATGCCGGTTGAAATAAATGAGGGATAGCGGGATTCACGGGATGAATAGGATCATTGCTCCAACCCCCACCAAATTGTAAACCATTGTGATTTGCTGCGGTCCTAGGGTAAAAATAGTTTAAGTCCACTACACTAATGTTTGCCCCCCCAATTGCGTACTCTGGATTGCAAATAGTTTGGGCAACCCTAGTATCTTTAAAGTTAACCACCACACAATCTCCTTCTAGGTGCTTACGACCATAACCTACCCACCCTACCCTTCTCACTCCTAGGATCAACCCATCTAAACCTCTAGGAAGAGGTCTATTAGACTTTAACCAGTGCATGGTTTTATTTTTTAAAGCCTGATAGGATTCATATTGATCTTCTCTCAAAAGGGGTACGTTGGTGAGTATGGCAACATACGGGTGGCACTCGGGGGGCAAATTTACCGGTGGAAAAGTAGGAGACGCTTTTGGGAGAGATTCCTCTGAATGGGTTTCTCTGGGGGGGTTAGTGCAAATTCTGGACGAGTAAGCTTGGTCAGGACCAGTGCCCTTAGCAATCCCATTCGAGGTTTCCTTATATTTAGAAGGTCCCTTCCTACCCGGTAACTCAGCCCGGATAGGCTTCTGTACCGGGACAATAAGAGGCTTCGGCACACTCGATTGTGCTAGGCCCAATCGACTAATATCACCTAAAATATCCGTAACCTGAGTAGGAGGTTCATTAACCACAGCCGACAAATTTACAGTGTTTGCTGTGTTAGGGCCGGTAGATATGTCCTGTGTGGGTGCAGCGAGCATCCGGGTGCCACTATCCCCACCCTGTCCACCCTCCTTGTTTTTAGAAAGCAGTTTGATAAGGGTTTTCAGAGAGAAAAAATTGTCCAAAGTTGCCTGTTCAAATCTATCCAGCCTCTTTCCCAACACTTTTACTCTTTCCACAATCGGGGACAATAAAGTTTTCATCAGATCTTCAAATTGTGAAATTGTCACAGAGTCGTTAGATGAAACTAAATGGCAGTCTGATGTTGGATCAACACATGCGTCCTCAGTCCTAGGACCTAAATGACCCCCCCCCCCTTTCCCAACCCAATATTTTTCGTAGCCAACCCCTCACCCGCTTTAGTTCCTGTTCCCCTTACACCATGTTTCCTTAGTCTCTTATGAAGTTTAGGGAAGCTGTCTTTACATGGGCTGGCAATCCTTTTCCTTTTAGTTTCAGTTATATTCGTAGAAACCGTTAGAGGTACCACAGGCGGCTGAGGAATATTATCTTGGGTAGTTGGAATAGTTGTGCAAGTTGGTACAACAGGGAGTTCACTGGAGCATGAGACAGCACTACTACTATCGATAGGAGGGGGAATGGATATGGCTGCCAAGCTCTCCAACCTATCAATGCTGGCCCTCAAAGATACAACCCGTAACGGCTCCGATGGAGGGGATGTCATTACAAGGGGATCTGAACTACATACGGGCGAGGTAGCAAATGCCAGGGAACCCAATGAGGACCGTTTCGACAGAGGAAGTTCCAGGGAGAGACGCCGCTCTGCCATTACAATCTCCTTCTCTATGACAGCAGCCACCCGTGTGATGAACTGATCCTTAGTGCCTATAATACAACTGGCTCCACCCTCACCTCCTCTCCTGAGGCTCTTCCCTGAGCGGGTGGACATTAACACAGGCTATAACAGTGACCAAATGATAATAATAGTAGAACACCCCTATATGACTGTGACAACTCAGCAGCCGATCCGCATCCGGAGTGCCCTGGGGGCGCTCCCACGTCCTGACTGGTGCTGACGCTGCCGCCAGAAAGGGGGCGGAGCCTACATGCGTATGAAAACCCGGAAGAGGAAGGAGGTGTGGGTGGAGGCGAGGAGACGGAGACATCCACAGGAGACGGCGTGACGGTGAACGAGGAAGCAGACGAGGGAGACCAGAGCATCGGGACGGAGACGAACGAAGAGGAGGTCGACACCCGGACGCCCAGCGGACGCCGAGAGGAAACGGACACGAGGGCGCAGGCGAGCCCCGAGGAGGACGCGCTGGACGAGGTGACCGGGTCCCTGTCAGCGGGCTCCGGTTTCAGGCGAGTAGTGGGAAACACAGGGAAATCGGTGATTGGGTGGTGGACAAGGGAGACGGGTTTCTCCGGTCTATAGCTGGGTGGGTTGTGGTACCTGGGACGTACGAGAGAGCTTTGGAGTCCCTCAACACCCCGACCCAATCCCTGAATTGTGTGACAGCCCAAAAGGGGGAGGAAAGACGCGGGGAGGCAGACAGAGACAATTGGGAAAACCCTGAAGGAAGGGGCCCAGGAAGGAAAGGGGAGTATACCCCTGACAGTGCAAGAACCCACCTACACCTAGGGAGAAGTATCCCTGAGTAAACATAGGTAGCACAGGGCGAGAGTAGGCCACCACACAGGTTATTCTAACCGCCTGTCCTTTTCTTTCTCCGAGGGGATGCCTGGAGACGCCAGCCCCACGGGACAACCATTGGAAGGACCGAGAACCCAGAGGGACGATCGACGGAGAGAAGGGACCACTTGGACCTACGGGAAAGCTTCATCCTGCTATTTCTGTCCTATGTTGGGTTTAATAAAGCCTCTTTTCCGCATCAAGTAGTCCTTTGCCTCTGTGGTCGTTCACAGTGGTGTCAGAAGTGGGATTGCTTCTACCCATACGCCATGACGCAACCCATCGGATTAGACGAGATGCTAACGCAGTTGGCAGAAGGACAGCGACACTTACAACTGGTGATGGAGGCCCAGTCCACGGAAGCCAAACGCGACAGAGAAAACCTACAGGAGGCGCTCCAAACCCAAGCCGGTCTCATGGTGCAAAATCAAGTTGTCCAGGACACGGCCATCCAGAAACTAACGGATACCATTGCAAGCACCAAAGTTCATCCCAATGTCCCAAGCTCTGTCCTGCAGAAGTACCGGGCAGGAGAAGACCCGGACTTCTTTTTTACAAACTTCGAGCGAGTAGCCAGTACTGCCCAATGGCCTGTGGAAAGGTGGGGCCAGTACGTCGCCCCTTTGTTGTCCGGGGACTTACAGACGGCGTATCAGGCTGCTAACCCTGGAGGCCAAACACCCTACGACACAATAAAGAAAACGATCCTGGAGAGATTAGGATGCGACCCGGAACACTATCGTGCCCGGTTTCGGAGGGAAAAGTGGCAAGCACAGGACAATCCCCGGGCCTTCTACTATCGCATCCAAGACCTCGGGACTAGGTGGCTACAGCCTCACTCCTCCAGCATGGACGACGTCATGGAGAAAATACTCCTTGAACAGTTCATAGATGGTCTCCCGACACCCACCCGGCTCTGGGTCCGGCAACACCCCAACCTTACGGTGGCCTCTGCCATCGAACTGGCCTGTGCGTATCAAAGGAACCCTGAAGCAAGATCCTTCACACCCCGGCTCCCGACCACTCTCATCCATCGCTGGAGAGCAAACGCCCCTAGTCCCTCCACTCCTGCCCCTCGTCCCCTCATCGACCCCCGGTTCTTGCCTCGTCCAACCCCTAAAGAAGGACTACAGGGGCCCCAATGTTTTCATTGTGCGGAATGGGGTCACATCTCCCGCAATTGTCCACAGAAACAGGGCAGCACTGAACCCATGGACGTAGGGTACACAAGGGGGAGGATACTCTGGGCAGGGGACGGGAAAAAGGCATACCACCTGATCCTACGAATCAACGACGTAGACACCAAGGTCCTCATAGACTCAGGATGTAGACACTCGGTCATCTCCAGCGAACGGATACAACCCTACCAGTGGCGGACGGGAGAGACCGTCTCCATCACTTGTGTCCATGGGGATCAGAAAAACTACCCCGTCGCGGAGGTTTGTCTCGGCCAGGGAGAAACCAAGGAAGGGATTAAGGTGTGAGCCATCCCACAGATGGTGGAGGAGATGATCATAGGGACTGACTACGCGCATTTCCCCTCCCTGCTCACGAGAGCCATCACAGAGAAAGACACCCGAGGCTGGCTACAAGACGCCCCTCTTTACAACACCGAGTTACAGGCAGGTAGGTGTAAAACAAAGAAAACCCGCAAAGAAAAACGCGAACAGAGTATGCTTATGGTCCTGAACGGTCTGTCTAACACAGCCTCTTCCTCCTCCCTAGGCACCGCCTCACCTCCCCGACCCCCACTCAGCTTTAGGGCTGAGCAAAGAGAAGATCCGGCGTTGGGACAGGCCTGGGCCCGAGCAGCAGCCGGCGAAGAGAGTCAGGTAGGCCCTTCTTTTGTTATAAAAAAAGGACTATTATACAGAGTTGTTACAAAAACCGGAGAAACGGTCAGGCAGCTCCTGGTCCCTGTCTCGTTTCGTGACCAGGTGCTCTATTTGGCCCACAACCAAGCCGGAGGGGGCCACTATGGGAGGGAGAAAACTGAGGAATACCTATTGCGGCAGTTCTACTGGCCCGGGGTTTTTTCTGACATTAGGAGATATTGCACTGCTTGTCCCACCTGTCAAATGACCAACCCTCCTCATATCCCCAAAGCTCCACTACAGCCCCTTCCAATCATTGATGTACCCTTCTCCCGTGTTGGCATGGACCTGGTAGGCCCATTGCTCGCGTTGGCACGAGGCTATAGGTACATCCTAGTATTAGTCGACTACGCGACCCGCTACCCAGAGGCCATCCCTCTCACAAGTATGACCACCAGTAGCGTAGCCCAAGCCATGATTACCTTCTTTAGCCGGGTGGGGTTTCCCCGGGAACTCCTCACCGACCAGGGAACGCCCTTCATGTCTCGCCTGATGGCCCAGATCTGTACCCTACTGGGGGTGCGCCAGATCCGCACCTCCGTCTATCACCCCCAGACGGATGGCCTCGTTGAGAGGTATAACCACACGGTAAAACTCATCCTAAGGAAAACCATTTCCGAGACAGGAAGAGACTGGGATAGACAACTACCTTTAACCTTGTTCGCCATACGAACACACACACAATCCTCCACAGGATTTAGCCCATTCGAATTGGTGTTCGGGAGAAAGCCTAGAACCCTGGTGGATATGGCAGCCGAACAGTGGGAGGAGGAAGAAGACGAGGGAAAACCTCTCCTCGCGTATACCACACAGCTAAAAACCCGTTTAGCGACCTCGACGGGGCTCAGCACAGGCAAAAAACGGTCTATGACCGGAACACCACCCTTAGACACTTTAACGTGGGGGATAAAGCCCTGCTCCTTCTGCCCTCCTCGGATAACAAACTCTTGGCTCATTGGCAAGGTCCGTACTCAGTCCTTGCCCAAATCACCCCTGTCACCTACAGAGTAGCCGTCCCACACAGCGGCGACAAAGGGCAGATATACCATGTGAACCTGTTAAAACTGTGGGTAGATAACACAGACGGCCCACGTAAGCCAGCCCCCGCCCTACTCGTCACGGACAGCGCACCGTTGGAAATTCCCTTCCCCTCCCTGGGCAACGCACCGGTCCTCAACACCATACCCAAGGGACCCCACTTGAACCCCGAGCAGAACCAGGCCCTCTTACAACTCCTTCGGCACTATCAGGACGTGTTCTCCACCAAGCCAGGGAGGACAACACTCGTACACCACGAGATACGGACTGAGGGGGCAACACCGATAAGACAACGACCCTATCGTATCCCAGAGGCCAGGCGACAGATCGCAGAATCAGAAGTGCAGGACATGCTCGCGGCGGGTATCATTCAGCCCTCCTGTAGCCCTTGGTGCTCACCCATCGTATTGGTGCCCAAACCCAACGGCACTGTCCGCTTCTGCATCGATTATCGGCGCTTAAACGCCGTATCCCGATTTGATTCCTATCCAATGCCCCGGGTCGACGAAATGCTCGACCGCTTGGGAACAGCACGATACATGACAACGCTGGACCTAACGAAGGGCTACTGGCAGATAGCCCTAGCACCAGACGCCCGTGAAAAAACAGCCTTCGCCACCCCTTCGGGTTTATACCACTTCCGGGTGCTTCCCTTTGGGTTGCACGGAGCCCCTGCCACCTTTCAGCGGTTGATGGACGTAGTACTAAAACCTCACCATGAGTATGCAACCGCCTATCTTGACGACATAGTCATCTTTAGCACAACCTGGGAAGGACACCTAACCCATATTGAGGCTGTTCTCAGTGGTCTTCGGGACGCCGGCCTCACTGCCAACCCGGACAAATGCATGATTGCCACAGACAACATAAAATTCCTGGGTTACCACGTACACCAAGGACATATCAGACCACAAGTGGAAAAGGTACATGCCATCCAAGCCCTGAGCAGACCGACTACGAAACGAGGTATCCGGGCATTCCTGGGGCTTGTGGGGTCCTATCGTCGTTTCATCCCCCGGTTCTCCGAAGAGGCCGCCCCTCTCACGGACATGTTAAAAAAGACACAACCCAACACAATCCATACATGGACCCTCGAACAGACCCGCAGTTTCAACACCCTGAAAACCCGGTTATGTAACGATCCCCTCCTGATCTGTCCGGATTTCACCCGCCCGTTTACACTCCAAACGGACGCCTCTGACAGGGGCTTGGGAGCGGTCCTTTCTCAGGTTGCCGCCTCAGGGGATTCCCATCCCATTGTCTACCTGAGCCGCAAACTCCTTCCCCGGGAGGCGCACTATTCCACTGTGGAGAAGGAATGTCTGGCGATCCGGTGGGCGGTACAAGCGCTGCAGTACTACCTCCTGGGTCGCCCTTTTACGCTATTGACAGATCATGCCCCTCTAGTGTGGTTGGCTACACACAAGGACACCAACCCCCGGGTTCTGCGATGGTTCTTAGCACTCCAACCTTTTTCCTTTCAGGTGGCCCACCGGCCGGGTCATCAGCAGCTCAACGTGGACTTCCTCTCCCGCTGCCAGGAGTCCTCATGGCCCGAGCGGCCATGCCGGGAGGGGATGCACTGTGACAACTCAGCAGCCGATCCGCATCCGGAGTGCCCCGGGGGCGCTCCCACGTCCCGACTGGTGCTGACGCTGCCGCCAGAAAGGGGGCGGAGCCTACATGCGTATGAAAACCCGGAAGAGGAAGAAGGTGTGGGTGGAGGCGAGGAGACGGAGACATCCACAGGAGACGGCGTGACGGTGAACGAGGAAGCAGACGAGGGAGACCAGAGCATCGGGACGGAGACGAACGAAGAGGAGGTCGACACCCGGACGCCCAGCGGACGCCGAGAGGAAACGGACACGAGGGCGCAGGCGAGCCCCGAGGAGGACGCGCTGGACGAGGCGACCGGGTCCCTGTCAGCGGGCTCCGGTTTCAGGCGAGTAGTGGGAAACACAGGGAAATCGGTGATTGGGTGGTGGACAAGGGAGGCGGGTTTCTCCGGTCTATAGCTGGGTGGGTTGTGGTACCTGGGACGTACGAGAGAGCTTTGGAGTCCCTCAACACCCCGACCCAATCCCTGAATTGTGTGACAGCCCAAAAGGGGGAGGAAAGACGCGGGGAGGCAGACAGAGACAATTGGGAAAACCCTGAAGGAAGGGGCCCAGGAAGGAAAGGGGAGTATACCCCTGACAGTGCAAGAACCCACCTACACCTAGGGAGAAGTATCCCTGAATAAACATAGGTAGCACAGGGCGAGAGTAGGCCACCACACAGGTTATCCTAACCGCCTGTCCTTTTCTTTCTCCGAGGGGACGCCTGGAGACGCCAGCCCCACGGGACAACCATTGGAAGGACCGAGAACCCAGAGGGACGATCGACGGAGAGAAGGGACCACTTGGACCTACGGGAAAGCTTCATCCTGCTATTTCTGTCCTATGTTGGGTTTAATAAAGCCTCTTTTCCGCATCAAGTAGTCCTTTGCCTCTGTGGTCGTTCACAATGACTCAATGTACCAATGATAATATCAGGGGGGTGGCCCAACCCGGCCCTGGACAGCCCCGGACTGCCACAGACTGCCCGCCCTTTGCCCGGGCTTCGCTCCGTGCTTCGACCCGCGCGCGTCCCGAGTGCGCGGTCGTAAGCGTAGTTAAGTACGTATAGGCTGGGGGCGTGGCTTGCAGGGAGAGCGGGCCAGGTGTGAACTATTGGCCAGGCAGGGACTCCTGGGAGATGGAGTCCCTGCAGTAACGCTCGCAGCCCTGCTGCTGCCACAGACCTCCCCAGCCGGCGCTGAAACCTCAGGCACTCCGCCGCTCCTTCCGTGAAGCGGGACCCGCGAAGCGGGTCCGGCGAACAGCGATGGCAAGCACAGCAGCTAAGTCCAGGTACAACGCTCCCTAAAATGAGGGTCCACTTGCCCAGGAATTAGACAGAAGCACACACAGTCCCACCAGCACCGGGAAAGAAGGATGATTTTAAATGCAGCTGGTGTGCTGGGGGCGTGGCTTGCAGGGAGAGCGGGCCAGGTGTCAACTATTGGCCAGGCAGGGACTCCTGGGAGATGGAGTCCCTGCAGTAACGCTCGCAGCCCTGCTGCTGCCACAAACCTCCCCAGCCGGCGCTGAAACCACAGGCACTCCGCCGCTCCTTCCGTGAAGCGGGACCCGCGAAGCGGGTCCGGCGAACAGCGATGGCAAGCACAGCAGCTAAGTTCAAGTACAACGCTCCCTAAGATGAGGGTCCACTTGCCCAGGAATTAGACAGAAGCACACACAGTCCCACCAGCACCGGAAAGAAGGATGATTTTAAATGCAGCTGGTGTGCTGGGGGCGTGGCTTGCAGGGAGAGCGGGCCAGGTGTCAACTATTGGCCAGGCAGGGACTCCTGGGAGATGGAGTCCCTGCAGTAACGCTCGCAGCCCTGCTGCTGCCACAGACCTCCCCAGCCGGCGCTGAAACCACAGGCACTCCGCCGCTCCTTCCGTGAAGCGGGACCCGCGAAGCGGGTCCGGCAAACAGCGATGGCAAGCATAGCAGCTAAGTTCAGGTACAACGCTCCCTAAGATGAGGGTCCACTTGCCCAGGAATTAGACGGAAGCACACACAGTCACACAGACAATGTGTCTTTATATAATCTTCGCCACTGTCAATGCAGATTGGATAGGTATATTTTCTGGTTCAAGCTCTATGTTGTAAATGTAAAGTATTTGTAAAGGGCGAACAATTACCCAAAGGTATCAGAGTCACATGGTGCTGGGCTGATCTGCCGCAGGCACCGGGGATCAAACCGTGAGCCCCAGGATTTCTGAGTCAGTTGCCCTGGCCGCTGCGCCACACCTCTTCCACAACCTTTACGTCTTGGCTTCGTTATTTTTTCCTGGAACAGGGTGATCCGGCCAAGTTCCATGTAATATTGAAGTGCATGTTTTCTAGTCACTGGTCTGTATCATCCGTCTCTGTTTCTTTTATCTACAGTGTTTGAGGTATTTTGGTTAATATGTGAAGCAGCCTAGTGGTATTTTCAGGGCCAGTGTTTGATGTTTCCTTTTTTTCTCCTCAACATTAAAAATTGCATGCAGTATGAAATGTCTTTAATTTCCCAGAATGTCCAGTTTTCTGGCCAAACCAATTTGAAAGGTTGGAAATCTCTTGTAAATGAAGCCAACTTGCCCCTACAAAATATATAGCATGCGTTGCAATTTTGAGACTCCTCACACTAAATACGGCGAAAAGACTCATTATCCTAAACTGGATTTCCAAGGGTGAACACATGTGTTTGTCTCCTATATGTGTGGCTTCCCAGGACAGAAAAAAGTTCTGTACATGACACATTTGTCATAGAATAAAGGCACTCTACTCCACAAATCCTACGTGAGGGACATTGGGAAAGGTGACAAATCCATGTAGGTCACGGTTACTCATAGTACGGCCCGGCAAGCCTTCCTTGGCGGCCCGCGGACCTTGCAGACATCCTACCTGTGTTTAAAAAAAAAGAATTAAATTGTGTTAGCAAACACTGCCGGTTGCAGCAGCCCAGACTCTGAGACTCTGCTCTGTGGGGGCCAGGGGATTCCAGTGATTGTCAAAGTGGAGATAAAGGGGCCTAAGAGGTGAAATACAACAAAGCTTTATTAACATGTAAATTGTCTTTTAAAGACCTGTGAAGTACTCGGGTGCGGCTGTGTGTGCGTGCTGGGATGCTGTCTCAGTGCGGCTGTGTGTGTGCGCTGGGAAGCTGTCTCAGCCCGGGCTGAGGGCTGACACACACACAGGGTGAGATGACAGAGGGTGAGGGAGACAAAGGGAGAGGGGGGAGACAGAGGGTGACAGAGAGAGGGAGGCAGAGAGGCGCAGTCTGGAGGAGACAGGGGAAGGGACACAGAGGAAGAGGGAGGGAGGCAGAGGAAGGGAGACAGGGGAAGGGACACAGAGGAAGAGGGAGGGAGGCAGAGGAAGGGAGACAGAGGGAGGCAGAGAGGGAGATAGAGGGAGGGAGACAAAGGGAGGGAGATGGAGTGTGACAGAGGGAGGGAGAGGGAGACAGAGGGAGAGGGAGACAGAGGGAGAGAGACAGAGGGAGGGAGACTGAGGGAGAGAGAGAGACAGGGAGAGATAGAGGGAGACAGAGAGAGACAGAGGGAGGGAGACAGAGGGAGGGAGACAGAGGGAGGAAGATGGAGGGACGGAGCTGGAGCAAGGGAGGGAGACGGAGACAGGGAGGGAGACGGAGGGAGGGAGACAGAGGGAGAGAGACGGAGGGAGGGAGACAGAGGGAGTCAGAGGGAGACAGAGAGACAGGGAGGGAGAAGGAAGGAGGGAGACAGAGGAGGGAGACAGAGGGAGGGAGGGAGATGGAGACAGAGGGAGAGGGAAACAGAGGGAGAGGGAGGGAGACAGGGAGGGAGACAGAGGGAGGCAGGGAGATGGAGACAGAGGGAGAGGGAGGGAGGGAGACAGAGGGAGGGAGACAGAGGGAGGGAGACGGAGGGAGGGAGAAGAAGGGAGGGAGATGGAGACGGGCGGGAGACGGAGACAGGGAGGGATACGGAGGGAGGGAGGGAGACGGAGGGAGGGAGATAGAGGGAGAGGGAGGGAGATAGAGGGAGAGGGAGGGAGACGGAGGGAGAGAGACGAGGGAGAGGGAGGGAGACAGAGGGAGACAGAGGGAGGGAGAGAGACAGGGAGGGAGACGGAGGGAGGGAGATGGAGGGAGGGAGATAGAGGGAGACAGAGGGAGGGAGAGAGACAGGGAGGGAGACGGAGGGAAGGAGACGGAGGGAGGGAGACAGAGGGAGGGAGACAGAGGAAGACAGAGGGAGAGGGGGACGGAGGGAGAGGGAGACAGGGACAGAGACAGAGGGAGGGAGACAAGGAGGGAGACAGAGGGAGAGGAAGGGAGACAGAGGGAGAGGCAGGGAGACAGAGGGAGGGAGAGAGACAGAGGGAGGGAGACGGAGACAGGGAGGGAGACGGAGGGAGGGAGATCGAGACAGGGAGGGAGACGGAGACAGGGAGGGAGACGGAGACAGGGAGGGAGGGAGATGGAGAGGGAGGAAGATGGAGGGAGAGAGACGAGGGAGAGGGAGGGAGAGGGAGGGAGAGAGACAGAGGGAGGGAGACGGAGGGAGGGAGACGGAGGGAGGGAGACGAAGGGAGGGAGATGGAGACGGGGAGGGAGACGGAGACAGGGAGGGAGACGGAGGGAGGGAGGGAGACGGAGGGAGGGAGATAGAGGGAGAGGGAGGGAGATAGAGGGAGAGGGAGGGAGACGGAGGGAGAGAGACGAGGGAGAGGGAGGGAGACAGAGGGAGACAGAGGGAGGGAGAGAGACAGGGAGGGAGACGGAGGGAAGGAGACGGAGGGAGGGAGACGGAGGGAGGGAGACGGAGGGAGGGAGACGAAGGGAGGGAGATGGAGACGGGGAGGGAGACGGCGACAGGGAGGGAGACGGAGGGAGGGAGGGAGACGGAGGGAGGGAGATAGAGGGAGAGGGAGGGAGATAGAGGGAGAGGGAGGGAGACGGAGGGAGAGAGACGAGGGAGAGGGAGGGAGACAGAGGGAGACAGAGGGAGGGAGAGAGACAGGGAGGGAGATGCAGGGAAGGAGACGGAGGGAGGGAGACAAAGGGAGGGAGACAGAGGGAGACGGAGGGAGAGGAAGACGGAGGGAGAGGGAGACAGGAACAGAGACTGAGGGAGGGAGACTAGGAGGGAGACAGAGGGAGAGGAAGGGAGACAGAGGGAGAGGCAGGGAGACAGAGGGAGGGAGAGAGACAGAGGGAGGGAGACGGAGGGAGGGAGACGGAGGGAGGGAGATCGAGACAGGGAGGGAGACGGAGACAGGGAGGGAGACGGAGACAGGGAGGGAGGGAGATGGAGAGGTAGGAAGATGGAGGGAGAGAGACGAGGGAGAGGGAGGGAGAGAGACAGAGGGAGGGAGACGGAAGGAGGGAGACGAAGGGAGGGAGATGGAGACGGGGAGGGAGACGGAGACAGGGAGGGAGACGGAGGGAGGGAGGGAGACGGAGGGAGGGAGATAGAGGGAGAGTGAGGGAGATAGAGGGAGAGGGAGGGAGACGGCGGGAGAGAGACGAGGGAGAGGGAGGGAGACAGAGGGAGGGAGAGAGACAGGGAGGGAGACGGAGGGAAGGACACGGAGGGAGGGAGACAGAGGGAGACAGTGGGAGAGGGAGACGGAGGGAGAGGGAGACAGGGACAGAGACAGAGGGAGGGAGACAAGGAGGGAGACAGAGGGAGAGGAAGGGAGACAGAGGGAGAGGGAGGGAGACAGAGGGAGGGAGAGAGACAGAGGGAGGAAGACGGAGGGAGGGAGACGGAGGGAGGGAGATCGAGACAGGGAGGGAGACGGAGACAGGGAGGGAGACGGAGACAGGGAGGGAGGGAGATGGAGAGGGAGGAAGATGGAGGGAGAGAGACGAGGGAGAGGGAGGGAGACAGAGGGAGGGAGAGAGACAGGGAGGGAGACAGAGGGAGGGAGACGGAGGGAGGGAGACAGAGGGAGGGAGACAGAGGGAGGGAGGCAGAGGGAGACAGAGAGGGAGACAGAGAGGGAGACAGAGGGAGGAGGGCGACAGAGGTAGGGCGACAGAGGGAGGGAGACAGAGGGAGGGCGACAGAGGGGGAGATAGAGGGGGAGACAGAGAGGGAGACAGAGAGGGAGGAGGGAGACAGAGGGAGGAGGGCGACGGAGGGAGGGCGACGGAGGGAGGGCGACAGGGGGAGAGAGACAGGGGGAGAGAGACAGGGAGAGAGAGACAGGGAGAGAGAGAGACAGGGGGAGAGAGACAGGGGGAGAGAGACACGGGGAGAGAGAGAGGGAGGGAGGGGGAGGGAGTGGGAGAGAGAGTGGGAGAGAGGGAGAGGGAGGGAGAGGGAGGGGGAGAGATGGAGGTAGAGGGGGAGAGAGGGGGAGGTGGAGGGAGGGGGAAGGAGGAGGAGGGAGAGGGAGAGGGAGAGAGAGAGAGATGTGTGTATGCCGGGTCTGGTGGCTCAGTGGACGAAGGCGTCTGCTGCAAGGACCTGTGTTCAACCTCATGGTCACTATTTTTTTTACTTTAACCCCGCCCCTCCCCCTCTGACCCCGCCCCCACCGGTGCAGCCCTCGGCCACAAACCACACTGTAAATTTGGCCCCCGAGAGAAAGTTTGTGAGTACCCATGATGTAGGTGGACATTGTTAGATTGATAGTAATTTCTAAAAGTCATGTATCATAGTTGCTATCGAGGTAACAGTGCAAGCCAGTTCAGTTCCAAAAGGAAAAATTAGATCTTAGTTGTAAATGCTCTTAGATGCTAGACTAAAGAACACAGGTGGGCTACAGTAAAACGCAGTCCTGGAAAATTAGGAAACTTTGACAATCACTGGAATCCCCTGGCCCCCACAGAGCAGAGTCTCAGAGTCCGGGCTGCTGCAACCGGCAGTGTTTGCTAACACAATGTAATTCTTTTTTTTTAAACACAGGTAGGATGTCTGCAAGGTCCGCGGGACGCCAAGGAAGGCTTGCCGGGCCACTGACGGCCCGCGGACCTTGCAGACATCCTACCTGTGTTTAAAAAACAAGAATTAAATTGTGTTAGCAAACACTGCCGTTGCAGCAGCCGGGACTCTGAGACTCTGCTCTGTGGGGGCCAGGGGATTCCAGTGATTGTCAAAGTGGAGATAAAGGGGCCTAAGAGGTGAAATACAACAAAGCTTTATTAACATGTAAATGGTCTTTTAAAGACCTGTGAAGTACTCGGGTGCGGCTGTGTGTGCGTGCTGGGAAGCTGTCTCAGTGCGGCTGTGTGTGTGCGCTGGGAAGCTGTCTCAGCCCGGGCAGAGGGCTGACACACACACAGGGTGAGATGACAGGGGGTGAGGGAGACAAAGGGAGAGGGGGGAGACAGAGGGTGACAGAGAGAGGGAGGCAGAGAGGCGCAGTCTGGGGGAGACAGGGGAAGGGAGACAGAGGAAGAGGGAGGGAGGCAGAGGAAGGGAGACAGAGGGAGGCAGAGAGGGAGATAGAGGGAGGGAGACAAAGGGAGGGAGATGGAGTGTGACAGAGGGAGGGAGAGGGAGACAGAGGGAGAGGGAGACAGAGGGAGAGAGACAGAAGGAGGGAGACAGAGGGAGAGAGAGAGACAGGGAGAGATAGAGGGAGACAGAGAGAGACAGAGGGAGGGAGACACAGGGAGGGAGACGGAGGGAGGGAGATGGAGGGAGGGAGATGGAGCAAGGGAGGGAGACAGGGAGGGAGACGGAGGGAGGGAGACGGAGGGAGAGAGACGGAGGGAGGGAGACAGAGGGAGTCAGAGGGAGACAGAGAGACAGGGAGGGAGACGGAAGGAGGGAGACAGAGGAGGGAGACAGAGGGAGGGAGGGAGATGGAGACAGAGGGAGACAGAGGGAGAGGGAAACAGAGGGAGAGGGAGGGAGACAGGGAGGGAGACAGAGGGAGACAGAGGGAGAGAGACAGAGGGAGAGGGAGGGAGAGAGACAGAGGGAGAGAGACGGAGGGAGGGAGACGGAGGGAGGGAGACGAAGAGAGGGAGATGGAGACGGGGAGGGAGACGGAGACAGGGAGGGGGAGACGGAGGGGGGAGGGAAACGGAGGGAGGGAGATAGAAGGAGAGGGAGGGAGATAGAGGGAGAGGGAGGGAGACGGAGGGAGAGAGACGAGGGAGAGGGAGGGAGACAGAGGGAGACAGAGGGAGGGAGAGAGACAGGGAGGGAGACGGAGGGAGGGAGACAGAGGGAGACGGAGGGAGAGGGAGACGGAGGGAGAGGGAGACGGAGGGAAAGGGAGACAGGGACAGAGACAGAGGGAGGGAGACAAGGAGGGAGACAGAGGGAGAGGAAGGGAGACAGAGGGAGAGGCAGGGAGACAGAGGGAGGGAGAGAGACAGAGGGATGGAGACGGAGGAGGGGGACGGAGGGAGGGAGATCGAGACAGGTAGGGAGACGGAGACAGGGAGGGAGACGGAGACAGGGAGGGAGGGAGATGGAGAGGTAGGAAGATGGAGGGAGAGAGACGAGGGAGAGGGAGGGAGAGAGACAGAGGGAGGGAGACAGAAGGAGGGAGACGAAGGGAGAGAGATGGAGACAGGGAGGGAGACGGAGACAGGGAGGGAGACGGAGGGAGGGAGGGAGACGGAGGGAGGGAGATAGAGGGAGAGGGAGGGAGATAGAGGGAGAGGGAGGGAGACGGAGGGAGAGAGACGAGGGAGAGGGAGGGAGACAGAGGGAGACAGAGGGAGGGAGAGAGACAGGGAGGGAGACGGAGGGAAGGAGACAGAGGGAGGGAGACAGAGGGAGGGAGACAGAGGGAGAGGGAGACGGAGGGAGAGGGAGACAGGGACAGAGACAGAGGGAGGGAGACAAGGAGGGAGACAGAGGGAGAGGAAGGGAGACAGAGGGAGAGGCAGGGAGACAGAGGGAGGGAGAGAGACAGAGGGAGGAAGACGGAGGGAGGGAGACAGAGGGAGGGAGATCGAGACAGGGAGGGAGACGGAGACAGGGAGGGAGACGGAGACAGGGAGGGAGGGAGATGGAGAGGGAGGAAGATGGAGGGAGAGAGACGAGGGAGAGGGAGGGAGACAGAGGGAGGGAGAGAGACAGGGAGGGAGACAGAGGGAGGGAGACGGAGGGAGGGAGACAGAGGGAGGGAGACAGAGGGAGGGAGGCAGAGGGAGACAGAGAGGGAGACAGAGAGGGAGACAGAGGGAGGAGGGCGACAGAGGTAGGGCGATAGAGGGAGGGCGACAGAGGGAGGGCGACAGAGGGGGAGATAGAGGGGGAGACAGAGAGGGAGACAGAGAGGGAGGAGGGAGACAGAGGGAGGAGGGAGGAGGGCGACGGAGGGAGGGCGACGGAGGGAGGGCGACAGGGGGAGAGAGACAGGGGGAGAGAGACAGGTGAATAGAGACCGGAGAGAGAGACAGGGAGAGAGAGAGAGACAGGGGGAGAGAGACACGGGGAGAGAGAGAGGGAGGGAGAGGGAGGGGGAGGGAGTGGGAGAGGGAGTGGGAGAGAGGGAGAGGGAGGGAGAGGGAGGGGGAGAGATGGAGGTAGAGGGGGAGAGGGGGGGAGGGGGAGGAAGGGGGAAGGAGGGGTGCAGCCCTCGGCCACAAACCACACTGTAAATTTGGCCCCCGAGAGAAAGTTTGTGAGTACCCATGATGTAGGTGAACATTTTTAGATGGATAGTAATTCCTAAAAGTCATGTATCATAGTTGCTATCGAGGTAACAGTGCAAGCCAGTTCAGTTCCAAAAGGAACAATTAGATCTTAGTTGTAAATGCTCTTAGATGCTAGACTAAAGAACACAGGTGGGCTACAGTAAAACACAGTCCTGGAAAATTAGGAAACTGCTTGGAATTTGCTGTTAACCAAGGAAGCAGCTGAGGCAGGTGCTTCAACTTCCCAAAAGCATCTATCACCGGATCACATCACTATGTGGCCTCGTTCTGAAACTGTGGGGATCACGAGTCCATAATAGTATTCCAGGTTACAGTGAGGGGAAACTCAGTGAGGGAAAGTAGCCAAGACACTGTTGATTCAGGTAGAAACAAGACGCAGCACCACACGCCTTGCCTGTCACAACGTAGATGTCAGCCAGAGCGCTGCTATGTGGCTGTGCTATCCCAAAGCACAAACTGAAAGAGTCCCTAGTCCTGATTGTGTGTGTTGTCTTGTATCTATCATTAATTATATGTGATTTAGAATTAATACATGTTATATTTTTGTATAGTAGTGTGCTTTAGATATTTTTGCACAGTTTGCACTTCAATCAGTTTTCATTTCCTGCCTAGGGGAATTCGATTGTGGTTCTGACAAAGTAGATGTCAGCCTGAGTGCTGCTAATGTGGCTGTGCTTTCCCAAAGCCCTAACTGGAGTGGCACAGTAGTGAAATGACATGCAAGTCATGACATGGAGAAGAAGCCATCGGAAAATATTATTGGGTGTTTTGGTGAACAGCCTTTCCCACTTCGGTTCTCCTGTGACTTGTGTTCCTTTTTTCTTATTTTATGGCCTGAACAGCTTTCTTGTGCTGTGTAGAGCTCTTGTTCCACGCCAGGGTGCTGTTGTTATGGGAATTACCTTCTTTGCAGGTGAGGGATCCATTGGTGCTGTGTCCGTGTGGCAACCTTCTCTTCATCATATTCCAGAGGACCCAGTATGTTTTCTTGTGTAGGAGACTAGTTTCTTCACAGGTGCTCGACTTGCTCTTAGTTTGGTTTGTTTTTTTAAACTTTATTTTCATTATGTTTCATAAAACAAAAGCACATGAACAATCCAATATAAGTATCGTTGGCAGGTACATCATCATTATTGTGTCATTTTCCCTTATATACAGATCAACACAGAACCCTCTTTGGCAAACAACGTGTAACTTGCTCTTAGTTGGTGTGCACCTCACCAACAGAGTTCTAGTGTTGTGTGGTTGGGGTCCACCCATTGTGTTATTCTTTTCAATATGCTTGACTACCTTCCCCAAAATGAGGTCATGACCCTAGTAATGATTGGTAAAAGCTATTTATATTAGCGGGGTACAAAGAATCTTACTTGAATGAGAATGTGGAAGCTGCCTATCAGCTCTCTCTAGTAAATCTCTGAAGTATGTTTAATGGGCCGTGTTTCTTCCCTTCGATAGTATGTAAATCCTGTCTGGCAGTGTTTGGGTGTGTGTGAGGTGGGCTCCTGTGGATCCTTTTTAGGTCTCGGGACCATCCGGTCTGCCGAAGGCAGAACCGGAAGTCGAGAGATTTAATGTTTTGGAGAAGAGGGGCTTGAACCCGCCCCTCTTCTCTCCTGTTCTCCATTGGCTGGCCTCTTCAATGCTGGCCAGCCATTGGAGAAGAGGTCCCGTCACTCCGATCAGGCCCCGTCCTTTTCGGATCGGGGGGCGTGTTTTTTGCAAGAAGTCTCATTCTCTCCTCCAGCCAATGGCTGGAGGAGATAACAGCAAAACACGCCCCCGAATCCGAAAACGACGCTGCGTTTCTCCGAGGCATTTCTGCTCTGCCTCGGAGAAAGGCGGTGGTGTCTTCCGGTGCCCTCGGCTTGTTTGTGTGGTCATTTAGAGGCAATGTTCCCAGGCAAAAAGAAACGCGGGGAAGAGCAGCAGTGCTGCCTCTTATCTGAGACTGACTAGAAAACATGTCCCTGCTTTCCGAGCCTGCCGTGATAAGGCGCCTCTTTATCGGCAGCCTCGGACCGCACTGAGTAAAATGTAGAGTTGTGTTTACTAGAAAGCTGCATACCAAAAATGACACACAACACCGTATGCTGGCTGCGTGCATTGAACTTCTTAACGTTGTTTTAAGCCGAGGTCCTTTGCTGTTCTTGGTCAAACAGCTCCCCTGTTTTCTAGAACTGCCCCCCGCCCTTCGTCAGGCCCCCTTCGCTCGCTGGGCCGTTTCCCTCTCTTGCTATGGGGGCCTCCCTTAAATAGGAGCAGGGAAATGAAAAGGCCAGATTACATTCAGCGGCGATGGTCTGTGGAACGGCAGATCCGCGAACAATGTCATTCAATGCTGCTCAGGAAAGGGGGAAAGAAAAGAAAACCCCATGCAAATGAAAGCTGACTTCACAGTTAGGTGCCAGTGAGCACTACCAACATGGCATCATGGGGCATTCACACTGAGACCAATGTTCCAATGTGGTGGGGGAAAGTATACATGGAGGGCGGTGGCTCTGCAAGGCGCCGGGTGTCAATATGGGATCGGTGGGGGTACACAGGGCTAAGGGTAATTATTAAGGGGGGTCTCTGCAGGTCTGCGGGTTCTATGTGTGTGGGTAGTGTCCGGGCGGCAGACTCCTCCTTCCGCCCCCGCAAACTCCTCCCTTTCATCCGCCCCCTCAGGCTTTGTGCCTCTACTGCTCAGACTGGATGCTGGAACAGGCAGAGTGCGCCTGCCACCACGGTAAAGGAGGAGTAGCGTCTGGGGGCGAAAGGAGCCCCCGCACTCCGGAGAATACTCCCGCACCGCATCCTCGCCGCCATGAGGCCCCACTAGTAGCCCCACTCTCCATCACCTTACAATCGTTAGCTGAAGGCAGCAGCAGCAGATGCGAAAGGACCCCTCAAGGACAAACACCCCCCGACCCTCAGAAATGCTACCTGTCGCCTGCAGCATATAATGTGAAACAACTCGTGTATGTTTCACGGCCCCGCCCTCGGCTCCGGCGGCCGCTGAATGAGAGAGCCTGCAATGCGTTGTGCTCAGAGAAGTGTGAAAGGGCCTCTGTTACCGGCGCTGGCGCCGCATACAAAGCAAACAGGCCTGTCAAGCCCTCATTGAAAGAGGCACCCTGGAATTAATCTGGGGAAGCAGGCTGTGCTAGGAAGTGGACTTTCCGACTGCGCGCTCTCCAACTCCGGGCCCTCCACTGTGGGCGAGTAAACACTACAGTCGGTGGCTGCGACTATCTGCACGAGTTGGCGCCACCGCCCCCGCCACCCCCATCAGACCAAAGGCTGGTTACAATGTGCGCAGTAAAAAGCGGCCCAGCAGCCATCTGTGATTAGAGGTGACAATAACCCATGTGTCCGCCTCCACTCTCCGAATACGCTGTGAGGCGCACGCTGGACCTCTCAAATAAATGTTCTACAAAAATATAAAATTTGCAGCACATCTCTCGGCACAGTGCACTGGCACTTCAGTCACGCCCACTCAGCCAACGCTAAAATGTGACTGAAAATATTTTCGGTTTGTGACCTCTTTATTTATTCGGCTCAGGTTTATGCTCCAACTCCCAGATATTGTCCATACATGAATTGGCAATCTAATTCACACCAAACAAATCGTAACTCCCAATGTGTCCGGCTACAGGGTCGGTCTCACTACTGGAACGCGTCAGGACAGATCATTGCTTGCTGCACGCCATTTGCACATGCAATGCAAAGCGATTACATCCTTTCACCACAATTTCTGGTTCGTTGTGGTCGGGGAGTACATTTTCCTATGGCTCTTAGACAATGCTTAATTTGAGCCGGTGGTTGCCGGTGGAGGCCACCAGCACTCATTTTGGGGGAAAGCCCTTATATTGACTTATCAAACTTTGACCCAGAGCAACAAAGAAACAATACAAAAGGGGGGAAAAGGAGGAAGAGAAAGACGTAAAAAAATCAGTGACATAGAGAGAAGACAGGGGAGAACGACAAAATTAGATAAAGGGATAGAGACTGTCTGAAGGTGGATAAAAGACGCATGAGGTGAAATCAAGACTTAGCCGATAGAGACCCGTTCGAGGCCCCCTTAAAACAAGCATTTACAATGCAACAGTCTCGGCATTGTTAAAGTTAGAGCTATTGGCATTGCTCATGACATTATTTTTGTTTATGTTTTTGTTTTCAAAACATGTAGAGAAACGGCATTGTTATTTACAATGTCAATAGCTTAATCAGTGTGTGTGTAGGTGGCTCTGTGTGTGGGTGCAAATGCAATAGGTCTCGCATTTGAGAGTGATTAAGCTATTGACATTGTAAATAACAATGCCGTTTCTTTAAATGTTTTCAAAACAAAAACATAAACAAAAATAATGTCATGAGCAATGCCAATAGCTCTAACTTTACCAATGCCGAGACCATTGCATTGTAAATGCTTGTTAGTTGTGGTCCAGTGGCATCTTTGCAATGCTGTGAGCTGTTCTTGGGAAGGGCAGAGTTTGCATCCTGACCTCTCCAGGAGTGCTCACATTTTATGTGGCATATAAACATTGTATTTTCCACCTTGCTGGTGGATACAAACCTGAGAGGATTGCAGTTTGCCACCTTGATCTGTTTTATGTGGGTCTTCTTTAGGTCCAGGGCACCTCGTTGATATCCTGATGGTCTTTCTGTAAAGCTATATCCCTGGGTTTATTTCAACTCCTAGGCTGCCTTCTTTCAGTCTCTAATTTGATTTGGTCACAACCAGACTGGCATGTGTTAGTAGCTGGCACGCAGACGCTTTCATGGTGCAGGTGATTTTTGGTTAGGAGGTTTTCATTATTGTTCCCTTCTTCATCATTTCACAGAGGACGTCTGGCTGACAAGGCGGGTATTGGTGTGCTCCTGGAGAAGAGCAATGCCCAGCACATCTAGAAAAAGGAACACCCATTGTGATGGGTAATAGAGACATGTAATCAAAGCATTCACAACTACAGTCATTGGATCCTACAAAATAAAATGAATACGCCTTGAACCACAAGAGAATGGAAATGTGCAAATGTCACAAATGTTACTTCTGCAAAGTACTGAATACCCTTACACTTCTCATAGTAAATGAGCAAATTAGCTTCATAATAAATACATTATTTTCAAAAGAGAAACACTGCTTGGGCATTGTATTGATTGTCAATAGTGCTTGCCCTTCCTGATTTATTATTCAGTCTGCCCAACACCACCAAGAGTAAGCTAGGCCTTCCCTTTTGTATCTCACAAACCCGTGAACATCAAAGTCAAAAGAGTAGACACTTGGCAATTCAGTGACCGCACAGTAGTACCTATTTCCATTATTTCAAAGGGTGGTGGAAATATGTTTTGCAAGGATCACCTGGCTGCCCTTGCACTTGCTCTTGATCTTTCAGCCAGCCCTCATCACCCATTAGGCTGTTGTGTCATTCACATTTCTCTTCCGCCTCCTTCCACATAAATCATGAGTGAACTTGCTAGCCCGCTTCAGCCAATGACTAACTTCACTGTGAGTGATGGCACTTTGCTCTTTCACAAGGAGAACATCTGCACACAAAGTAGTTCTGTTCAGAGCCAGGAACTACTATGGCACTGTGTGCTTTTCGAGACCAAATTTTTTTTTTGTTTTTAGTCAGTTTTTTTATATATTGGAGAGGGCACGTCAGCTCATTCAGCAATAAAGTTATGTAACAACCATAGGAAAATTAAAAAAACAATTACTGACAATGGCAATATGCTTGCAGCCAACGCCAAACTTGTTGGCTGAGACAGTGCTTGTTCACTCTGTTACCAGTACACACATACAGTGTTTGGGGTGACATGTATCAGCTTCCCTCAGTGTCAGAGTGAAGGAAGCTGTCCATTTTGTGCTGAAACCCAGGACAGGAACATGGTGGGGTAACTAGTCACCTGTACTAATATATTACAAATATCTGGTGGAGTCAACCTCCTCTTACAAGGCGTTAAATGGACATTGCAGTCCATCTCATATTTATAAACAAAGTGTACATTTCCAAATAATTATGTCAGGCTCACAAAGAGGCAATAGGAGAAATATATTCAAACAAGAAGTAACATTGCCTATTTCAGTGTACAATTACATGATTGGCTCATGGGAATAGACCTAAGGAATCCGTCTAAATGTTGCTAAAGGGCAGAAATCAATATTTCATTTGACAGTAAGCCTATGCTTGCTGACCTTGACAGTTAAGAGATCCCTTTTACTGGATGAGACTTCATAATAGTTCTTTCAAACATTCAAAGAGTGTTGGTATGTGCTCTTATGTTTGTCATAGCAGAACCTTGAGGTGGCTGCTGAGATGCATTTCTCATTCATTTCTTATCACTATGGAAATTCATCTCATTTCTAGATTCACTCCCTCTACCTATGGACTTAGCTATAACAACAGCCTTTGAGAGGCCTCAGTTTGCAGCATTTGATGTTGAGTATGGCCCCTGGGTGCAGTGGCCTTACTGATCTCTCTTCAATATTTCAATATGTAAGCATGCTGGGATATGGCATGATGCTGTCATCAGTGCCTGGTGAACTCTCTAGTTTTGCTGAACCAATGCTCGCTTCATTCTGCACCTATGAACCAATATATACATGTCCTCTAGTGTCTATTGGGCATTGGTCCTTTTTTCATACTTATCTGCTTAGCATTATTTTGTCTTCCTTTGCATTTGCCTGCCCTTGCATTTCAGTCATGGGGTTATTTGGCACTTGTGCTGATGCCTGTACTTCTTTTGCAACACAGCCCTTCTCTTTGGAACAAGGACTTTTGGAAAGCAACAGTTTTTTGTAACCAGATTTTAGTAATTCTTTGGCTCCAAGTGCTCCATGCTGGCTTTTGTGCCACATGTGATCTCATGTTTCTTATCGATCATTGTTGATTTATTCATAGTCAGTGCCTGACATTCATGGATTGGATGAGGTTGACATCTCAATATACATTCACATCACATTTTTGGCTGACATGACACAGTAGACATTGAATAAGGTCCTTGACTCTGCTTGACTTTGATACTCAATATACATACACATCTTTGGCAGACATCAAACGATGATGAGCTGTTGGATATGCTCGTGTGGTTCTCATTGAGCTATTATTCAGGAGAATCCTGGCAATGTTGAGGGCTGTTCTTGAGAGGGGCAGCAGTTGCCTTCTAGGGTCTCCTGCAGGGTTGGTGTCTCTAGCGGTATGTCTTGACAGTATTTTTGTTCTTGTCCTATCCCAGGCTGCTGTGCTGGGTGATACTAATCTAAGAGGGCTGCTGGCTTGATCCATATTGGTTCCTCTTTCTGTAGTTTAGGGTACCACGTTTGTATCCTGTCAGTTTTCTGTAACGCTAAGGCTCTCAGGCTTCATCCATTCGCAGGCTTCTTTCCTCCTGGCTTTGATTTGATTCCTTCTCCACTCTAATGACATGTGCAGTGCTTTAAACAGAAAAATAGAAGCGCTGGCACTCACCAAATTGGGTGGGATGGGCCATGAGGGGCAGTTAGGGGCGTGGCTTCGGACATTGCTATGAGACAGCTATTAAAGAACATCAGTCTTTTCTTGGCGTCCATTTGAGGATGGTCATCTTTGAGCCAAAAACTGCATTTTACAGCAGTTTTTGTTTTTAAAGTTTTCATCTAAATTTGCAAAAAAATAGCTTTAGATTTTGAAAGGGCACCTTATAAACATCTTATAGCAGCACAGAATGTTGAAGATGGAGCGTTGGTGTGAGGATATGGTCTAGCTAGTAGAAACATTGTAAATGGTGTAACCAGGAGACCCACACTCTAATCCTGATTACATAACTACACCAATCTGTGTTTTCTAAAAGAGCTTATCTCACACTCTGCCAGGTCCCTTTTCTGCCCCAATTGATATTGTAAGGCGTATCTTGGATGCTCTAATAAATGCTGCATGTGTAAGCAGCTCTTTCATGGTACAAGTGATATGTCCTTGTTTGAGAGGTCCCCATGTTTGGTACTTTTGGCCCGGCTCCAAGCACGACTTTCGAGAGAAATGTCTGGCATTAGGTGGTCCCATAGAAGAGAGATGACAAAACAGCTGCACACAGAGACTCAGCAGAGTTGTCTCTTTTCATGACATGGATATCCTTCACAGTGATAGGACTTTTTCAGTAAAGAGAAGGACACAGTGTCATGCAAACTAATGATAGAGCATTCCCCACTACAATCATTTGCTTTTACAAAATTAAATAAAATCAATAACCATAAAAATACAAAAGCATTAAAAAAAGAAAATAACCTATAAATGACTTACATGATAAATATCTACATTTAGGGAAAAACTTAACTCCCAGTCAAGACATCTGCACACTTCGATATTATTGATGGGAAATGTTCTTTTCGAAAACAAAGCACCCCAGCAACGTGCCAAATGGCAGATAACACGAGGAGGCTGAGGCTCGAAGGACAGTTCCAATGAAAATATGGTTATTTTAATAACTCGGGGTTTTTCCAATTAAATTCTGGGTGGAGCAGTTTATAACATGACAGCAACCCGTTAAATGTTTATATGGTGCGTTTAAAAGTGCATAAACGCTGGCAATCATGGTTGCAGAAGGCCATTTAATGTGAACAAGCTGCACCAGAGCGGTGGAATTCACTCTCTGAAGCACAGTTGTGCTTTGGCATTTAAACGTGAACGTGAGGTCAGTGGGATGAACTGAGAACAACAGGCCCAAGGGAAGAGCTGCTGGTAAGTAAGTACACGAGCAGATAAGTAGTTCTTGTGTGCCGTGCTGAAACACAAATAGGTAATCCGAGTAAATACACTATTGAGTCCTGCCAGGGTGGGGGTGGTGCATTAGGACAATGTCAGTCAAAGCATCATAAGCCACAGTGAACAGATCCTGTGTGAAAAGGACCAGCGCTTTAAATATCACACAATGACCACGAAGGGGTTTTCGTTTCACTACAGAATCAGGGAGATGGTGGAGCCATGCCCAATACACGCGACTCCAGACCATGTCACTGGAGAGAATGAAGAGTTGTGATGGAATTTGCCTCATTTGAAGCTGTGGTGGCCAGGTATCAGGGAGATGGTGGAGCCATGCCCAATACGCGCGACTCCAGACTATGTCACTGGAGAGGATGAAGAGTTGGTATGGAATTTGCCTCATTTGAAGCTGTGGTGGCCAGGTATCAGGGAGATGGTGGAGCCATGCCCAATACGCGCGACTCCAGACCATGTCACTGGAGAGGATGAAGAGTTGTGATGGATTTTGCCTCATTTGAAGCTGTGGTGGCCGGGGGCATAGCTTTCATTGGTGCAGCGGGTACAGTGGCACCTCGGCCAAGGGCCTGAGGGGCCCACTGAACCCCCTGACTATTGCTGTATTTTATCATTCAAACATTAGCTGGGGGTGGAGGCAGTTCCCTCCTTGCACTGGGGACATGACAGACTGGCGACGCTACTGGTAATGACAAATGCCACAGTACACACCGCCAATCAATCGCTAGCTGATTGTGCTAACACAGAGGACGAAATTGTCAATGTAAACTCTATAATTACAAAGTCTGAAAGGGCAAAGTGCCAGAATGCTGCAACCATCAATTGCATCAGTTCAAAGCGCACTCAATCGGCAAGGACCAGTCATCCAATTAAGTTGACAGCTGTTTGGAAGATTCAGTTTCTTTGCTCTGTACAATGAATTAGTTTTCACAACACATAGGCTTGTGCAGGCCTGGATTTGTTGCTTTTCATGTACTGATAGGGAGCCATACTAATTTAATTTTTCTATGTAGTGCTTCATACCCTAAGATAAAGGTCAGCCTGTCAAATGTATATGCAAGCGTACCATTGGTTTAATCTTGGCGGGGACTACTCCTTCTGCGCTATGATTAAACCCCTCTGACAGCCATCAGAGGCAGACTTGTGATTCCACCTTCCTAATTTAGAGAGGCAGAATTTGAGGTCAGTTTTCACTGCCCGACACTATCCGGAAAACCCTGGAGGTAATGGGCAGTAAAATGCCTTAAATGCTCACCTTTCCATGGCGAGGGGAGTGCTTTCTTTTTTTATTTTCAAAGAGAAAGAGGAGCCCGAAACAGGATTTTCATTTTGAAAATAAAAAGCAGAAAACGGTTTGGTACAGGGCTCCATAATGTTGAAGGAGCCCTGCATCAACCGGCCAAATGCATTGAAAGAAACCAGTGTGTCAGCAGTTCCTACCAATGCAAGAACACCATCCCTCCCTCACAGGAACTCTGCAACGCTCTTGCAAATCACTTCCACAACAAGATATCCACCATCTACAGGAACTTCGAGCTCCAACCCACTGGCCTCCTCTGCCTCCCCACTTCTCTGGAAGTCACCATACCTGACACCACAGCAAGAATGAACTCCAGCCACTCAGGAGCACCCACCGATCCTTGCCCTCACCACCTCTTCAATCTAGAAAGCAACAAGATCAGCCACCAACTCACCACCATCAATGCAACTACCACCACACCCATCTTTCCTGAAGCATGTAACACATCTCCTCAAGAAACCCTCCGCAGAAACAAGTGACCTCCAGACTCACAGCTCCATCTCGCTGCTCCTGTTTCCCGCCAGAGTCCTTGAGATGGCCATCAACTGTCAGCTCGCAGATCACCTGGAGAGAAATAACCTACTATACTCCTCCAAGTCAGCCTTCCAAGTCAACCACAGCACCGAGACTGCCCTGATTGCCGCCAAGGATGACATCCACACCCTACTTGACAGAGGAGAATCAGCTGCCTCATCCTTCTCGACCTTTCCACAGCCTTCAACACGTTTCCCACCACACACTCACTAAGAGACTGCACCAGATTGGAACAAATGAGACGCACTCAGATGAATTGCATCATTCCTTAAGGGATGCATGCAGAGAACCCATCTTCCCCCCTTCACCAAGGAAATCAAGAGCACCATCTGCGGCATCTCCCAAGGTTCATCGCTCAGCCCCACTCTCTTCAACATCTACCTAGAGCCCCTTGCCGACATCGTCAGAACCCACAATATCAACATCATATCCTACGCTGACGACACCCAGCTCATCCTCTCACTCTCAGCAGACCTCACCACAATGAAGACCAACTTCGACAACTGCATGAAGAATGTCGCAGCCTGGATGAAGGTAAACTGTCTGAAGCTCAACACAGACAAGACCGAAGTGCTGATCTTTGGCAAACATACCCCCCTGGTATGACACCTAGTGGCCTACTGAACTTGGACCCACCCCCACACCAAAAGACCACGCCTGCACCCTCAGCATCACCCTGGACAGCAAACTCAGCATGAAATTACAGATCAACACAGTCTCCTCTGCCTGCTTCCACACTTTCCGCATGCTCCAAAGAATCTTCAAATTGCCCCCCACAAGCAGAAAAACGCCAACCCTAATCACCAGCCGCCTGGATTACGGCAAAGCAGTGGACGCAGGAACCACTGAACTCATGAGCAGGCTCCAGATGATACAGAATTCATTGGTCAGACTGATCCTCAACCTGCCCAAACAGACTAACATCACCCAGCACCTGTGGAACCTCCACTGGCTCCCTGTCTAGAAAAGATGCCGATTCAAACTACTGACACATGCCTACAAAGCCCTCCACAACCAAGGACCAGCATACATGAACCACTGCCTGAACTTCCACCAAGCATCCAGAAAACTTTGCTCTTCCTCCTTTGACCGGGCACAGACTCCCCGCATCTGCGGTAGCCACAGCGGAGTATGTTTCTTCTCCCACCTCACTGCCAAATCCTGGAAACACCCTCTCCCTCCTCCTCCGAACATCACCCTTGCTAGTGGACTTCAGGAAGAATCTCAAGACCTGGCTCTTCGACTAGACCCAGCAGCCCAGCATCAGGATACCCTCACCGGTAGTAAGCCAAGCTCTACAAGTATATTGATTGATGTTTTATAAATGACCTCCAGCTTGCCGGTCATTTATTAATCTGGCGGGTGGTCCCTCCACCATGGTGACGGAGTAATATACTCCATCCCACTGGAGGAACTACGGGCCATCCACCAGTAAATACTTGAGGCCCCAAGTATTTTAACTCATGCCCCACATATCAGTGCTTTAGAATGGTCCAATTTGAAGAATCGGGCATTTGTGACAACAAAAATGCATTTTTCAATGTACAAAAGCCAAATTGCAATTCGGTAACTTGGTACCGAATGCAATTTTTGTTTGTGATTTGGTATTTAGAAGGCGTGTTTAGGATTTCCCTTCCAAATACTTAATGTTTTGCAACCGACTTACAGTTGCAAAACATACATTTTTTTAATCAACTTCTGAAAGATAATGGTAACTATTCACAATTTGGGAGGGGGTTCCCAGGAACTCCTTCCCCTTTCGGAACGTTAACATAAATATTTTTTAAGAGCAGGCAGTGAACACACGTACAACTGCTTACTCTTAAAATGTGATTTTTAGATGTTACATTTTTTTCTTTTGCAATGCATCCCCTAACGGCCTCCATTTAAAAAAAAAAAAGTTTGCTTTATTTAAAATCAGTCGCTAACATAGTGGTCTGCTAACCCCTGCAGGCCACCATCTCTGTGATGGCTCTTATTCCTAGTGGGTCGCAAACAGTGATCTATTTCATTAATAATCATGAGGTTTTGCAAACCGCAAGGAATCGCTAATTTAAAAATGAAGGTTTTGTACATTAAGAATAGTGATTACCAAATAGCGATTCGGTAAAAATCGCTAATTGGAAATTGCTATTCCTAAAGTTTGCATATCTGGCTCCATGTGTTATAGCATGTTGTGGCATCCATAATATGCACTCACTGCCTTGGGTTACCAAGTCACTAATTTCAAAGAGACTCAGGCCCTAATTTAGAAGGAGGTAATAGGAATTCAGCCAAAAATCAGCAGGACCCCCTGTCTTAAGGAGTTAGATGGTTATGCCTCCTTTGGCATGCCTATGATCCTCCTCTATCCAAGCTAGATGCCATCATCCTTTTTGAATGAAAGAACCGTTCAGCCATGTATGGGGATTGGGGAAGTAGCTGTTGCTCATTGCCGTCTGCCTCTGCGACGGGTTGGTCCTGATGGAACAAGCTCAGGAATATCAATGCGAATCTGAACTCCAAACCTCCACACTGAGAAAAAGGCATGGCTACGAGCTCGGAAACCCGTGCTCTCTGTTGGGGAAACCGGGGAATAGGGTTTGAGAGCGAAAGAGAGAGCAAGTGAAAGTGAGAAAGAGAGAGAGAGAGAGATTGACTGACTGACTCTGTTGGTGACCACTCGCTGAGGTAAGTATGTATCATTCAGATCAAAGAGCATCAAGTCGCACACTTCACCCAAAGGCTTCATAACGCCTAAGTGGATGATAGACAGAGATAAACAAAAGATATTATGGGGAGCCTTATAATATGCTATTACATTTACAGCACTCCAATCTGGGACAGACCACGTCTTGTCAGAGGTATGCTGGTGATGAGCCAAGGAGCATCAGAAGTCCCTCACACAAAAGAGAGAATCTGGAGGCTGGAGTAGATGGTTTAAAGAGTGGGTTAGCTTTTGTGCATTAATCAAAAAAGAGCTTATTTATCAAGGTGCAGAAAAGTAATCCACACTCAAATTCATATGCGTTAACAAATAATTCTATTGCCTTTGAAACGATATTGATATGACCTGTTGAAAGTGCATTTTACTGGCTTATGCTAACTAGACCTCAGCTAGGCCTTGACGCCATCTTGTTCAAAACAAATGTCTCATCATGCTCATGCTCTGATATTATTATTTCTGTTGCCCTTAGTCAAGCTAATCATGCTTGTTTATTTTCAAATTATACTGTTCTCAAAGCTGACTCACTAGCATGGGCTCGGTATTGTAGGTTTGCTTCAATGCTCTTTTGCCTGCGCGCAGTTTGTTCTCACACCTCAGGATTACATTAGTTCAGAGGAGAGTGGATCAATATTCATGTAGTGGGATAGCGCTTAGGTGGTAAGACTGTATGACACTCTATAATCCAATGTTCAGATTTGCTGAGAATGTATTTGTCTGCTCACAGCATGGTGATCATGCACTTTCTATGTTTGACTATAAAAAAGTTCATATTTAAACCCATGATTTTGTGGGTGAGCCAGAACTCTAATGAGGTGTTTCCTATGCTACTAGGGATGTTGTCCGATTTCTTGATGTTTTTACAGCACAGTAGAGACTTAGCATTTGTCTCTGATTTTGTCATTTTCTGTACTGATGGCCTTTAAGGCAATTTATTTCCCCATATTCCAGCAATTTCTGCATCTAAATATTCTGTAATTTGATTTAAAGTTGATGTAATAAATCTTTATACATTTTCTAATCCTACCCTAGAAATCACTTTGAGTCATTCTTTTATTATTTGACTGTAAATTTGATATGCTTGGTTGCACATTATCTTCGGAAGCATTGTCTCATGAAATTGAGGTTTAACTAATCTGCCGGGTAATGGTGTGTTATTGAGGTGTCTTTTTAAGTGTAACATTTTAGGGATATACTGCACCCACAGGTGTGAGGAAATAATCGAGCAAGAAGGATGCCAATATTGAAGAGCACCGGTAAGATTTTTTACAGCAGAGACGCTCAATAAGCACAGGAGCATGTGTGCACATCACACCACAGAACTGTAAGAGGTAAATGGGGAAAAACAACAAAGGTGCAGAAAAGGGAAACAACTGTGGACAAACTACAATGAAGAAATCATACAACTGAGCAGTTGTGAGGTAACTGGCCACTAATTTTTCCTCTTCTTAAATTGCTCTGAAAGTCCTCATCTTTCCTCGGACCTTGCCCTGATTGATTCTTGTGTTAGTCTAACTTGGAAACCTCACCCAATCCCTCACTGCCCCATACACCACTGACTTAGGGGCATATGTATCAAGTTCCGTTTTTGCAATTCTCAAATAGCGATTTTTAGGGAATCGCTATTGGAGAATTGCAAAACGGGATGTAATAAAAAATTCACAAATGTTTTGCGATTCTTTGGCATTCCATAATTGCGATTAGCAAATTGCTAATCGCAATTAGGGAAAACCTTCCCATTCATTCCTATGAGCTAGGAGGCCCATAGGAATGAATGGGAAGACATTCTCATTTTGCGATTCGCAATTTGAGAATCGCAAAATGAGAATGCAATTCCAAGGGTGCTAGGGTGTCAAAAGGACACCCTGTTGCACCCCTGAAATATGTATTTATGCACATGTGGCGCACATACATGCCCTAAGGGCTATCTGTGCGTCACATGGCACTTTGAAAAATGCCAAAAAGTGCATCTTTCAACTTGAAGTTGGTGGTAATTTGCGATTTCTTACGGCCAAATTGCAATTTCTCTAGGCTTCATACATTGCATTTAAGGAATCGCAATTTGCGATTCCTTAAATGCAATCGCAAAATAGAGAATCGCAAATTTTGCGATTCTCTAATTTGCAATGCCCTTTTGGGATGATACATCCCAAAAGGCCTTTTCCCGTTCGCAAACGGGCCGATTCTGAGAATCAGCCCGTTTGCGAACGGGAAAAGGGTTTGATACATATGCCCCCAGATCTCCAAACGCTCCATTTGTGTTTCTTCCGCCACTTTTTCCTCCTAATCTTTTGTTAATTCCTTGGGAATTGTGGTCTTATCTGGTCTCCTACTACCTCTGTTCATGACAACCTCCAGGGAGTTGCCCATTTCCAATGCACTGGCCATTGTTGATGAGCTGCAGGCCCATTCCAATTGTTTGCAGTGGTGTCTCCTTGCAGGTCTCGTCTTAGCTTGGGTATGGACAGGTAAGTGACCATTGTTATCTGTGTGTATTGTGATTTGTAGCCTTGTGGTTTTTTTTTTACATGCAATTGCCCTACGTAAATCTGGCTGTATGGTTAGGGTGCTAAGTCCATAATGCCCTCTTTTGTGTGGTGATTGATAGCTGCGTGTATGCTAACATTCTATTGTGTGAGAGGTATTTGATGCTCCCTGTGGCTTCTTTAGCACTTTTGCATTGTTGCTAACTGTGTTAATGCTATCATACCCTTTAGTGCTTGGTTAATTGTTGGCTGTAATTTACAGTTGCCAGTACAGTGGTGTGTGTATTTGTGCACTCAATTAGGATGTATGTTATTATCTGTCCTGTTACCTTAGTATGAATGCGTGTTCATTGTTTGTGTTACATTGCAAATGTGTTCATATGTGAGCACATGTGCAACCAACCTGTGAGTGTTATTCCATGTTTGGTTATAATGAACTTCATTTAAGAACTGGTCATGTCTGTGCACAAATGCACAATAATTTGGTGCAAGCTGTTTTGGGGCCGTATTACAGTAAGTGCATCGGGGGAGCAACAGGCGTTTGCACCTGCTTTGCGCGCCCCCAAGGCACTTTGGTATTATAGAAGGGGGCTCTGATGCTTGTGCGTCCCCTTCACTGATACCGATAGCACTGGCGCACCTACAGTGCCAGTGCTACCCTCAGAGGGTGTTCCCTCATTTTCATAGGGGTGTGCCTTATGCAAATGAGGGCTATATTACAGACATGGGCACAGAGGGAAAGCAGCCCTCAGGAGGTGCACTGACAGTGCGCCATTTAAAAGGTGGTGCACTGTCAGTGCGCCTCCTGAGAGCAGCTCTCTGCACTGTGGAAAGGGGTCCCATGGACCCCCAGACATCCTCTTGCAGGTGGGTTCAGTCACTGACTGCACCCGCCAGCAAGGCCCCTGTAAAAGTGCAGGGGGTGACGCCTGCATGGTAAAAACACAGAGCAGCTGCTCCGAGTTTTCACATGAATGCGCTGCCCTGAGGGCAGAGCATACATCCTAATAGGGCGCATTGTCATTGTTTGCAACCGGTGCACCTTTCAAAAGGTGAGTCGGGCGCAAATAATTACAATGCGTAATACGGCCCTTGGAGTGCTGCAAATTGATATATTCTGAGGGATGTGCTTATGGGTATGTCATTGATCCATCATCATTGAAACTTTGGAACCCTTCATGAGTTCCACTGGGCATACTACTTTGGGCAACCCCTAGTGGTGTGGAGTTTCCAGACCCAAGATTTCTGGGTGCAGATACAATGAACTTGGTTATAGTGGAAACAGATCCATACCCTGGTAAAACAACTGGTGGTGAAGATGCCAGCTGTGAATTGGTTTGAGTACCACCAGGACTTCAAGGCCCAGACTCCCTTGACGCTGCAATCATCCCCTGCATGTTTGCAGCCCCCTTCCCGAGTGAGCCTTAAACATCACACAGATCCTACTTCTCCATTCAGTTGTGCACCTCGGGGTCAGCTAACAGCCTAAACTCCAAGCTTCATCATGAAGAACCACCGGTTCAGCTTGTAACACAAAGGGGCAACTCTGATAATCTAGGGGACTGTTACGATCCTAGGGGTAGAGGCAATTCACACCCATACCGTCAACAAAACCTCCCCCGCACTGCTGTCCCTACGTGGTGGTTATGTCAAATGTTCCCCCTTTATTATTAGCCGTGGGAGAATCTACAACCCAAATTAAAAACTTTAAAAATAAGTGTGTTATTGATTGATCAAGAATACTGATTCCCATGTCAGTGATTACAGCAATGTGCTATTTCGGTCCCAGCGCTAAATAATTTTGAGGGGATGGTGTGGTTATCACAAAAAAATACCCTTATTTGGCTCAGCATCTAATCTTGCTCCATCCAACTACTACTAATAAACATACCTGTATTGGTTTGCTCCGGTTGGGTTTTTGTAGAGATATCTCTTACCTGTTACAAACCCCCCACTCTTTCCAATGGCACAAAGGCCTCGCCTGAAGGTTAAGGTTGAGCTGGAGGGGTGCACATTTCCTAACCCTGTTAGCATCCACAATTAGTATTAATTTTGAGTTAATGAATGACTGTCGGTTGACTTTTAACCAACCCGCTCTTTCTATTATGGTGGCTTTATACAAGCTCAGTAATTTTATTAAGTCAATCCTTTTGAGTCCAGGTTCTATGAAGAAAACTCTCAACCAGATTTTTTAACAATAATTGTAGGTTAGACAACAGTGGCCAAAGTAGTTGGACGTATCATTCTTCATAGAAATGGGCCAACGAGAATAATGTGATTGACATGGTGCAGTACGGCTTTAGGGAAGGTCTGGGAACCCAAAAGCAGTTTTTTAACTTACATCTAATTATTAAAAAGTACACAACTTCAAAAAGAGTCCCATTCATCTTTCCTTTATGGACCTTAGCAGTGCATTTGATCGGGTAAACCAATCAAAGCTGTGGGACATCTTGCTGCAGGTGGGTCTACCTGATTCCATCATGCACTTTCTACGTGTTCTGCATTGCAGGTGGCCTCTTTTGTGAACTACGGTTCAGAGGGCTTATGCACTGCACCCTTCATCTTACCCAGAGGGGTTTATCAGGATGTGTCCTTGCCCTGTTTGCATTTAGTTGGTATATTAATGTTTTGAATAATCTTCTGATTGTAAATGGTAACCCAAGGTGCCTGTTGCGGCACTGCTTTATGCAGATGATGCCGTTTCCACTATGCGTACCCCTAACGGTCGAACATGTCAAATTGACAGTTTTGTTAAGTTTATGTATAACTTGGATCTTGAGACCAACATTTCTAAAACATATTATATGGTCTGTGGTCACCAGTGATCCAAGGTCAGGCCCATCACCACGAAGGCCAAGCCCCGCTAGACAAGTAAATTAATTTTCATATTTGGGAGTGACCTTTGATGCACAGAGCTCCTGGCTACCCCGCGTTTCGCAAAGATGGATTTGTTTTTTCAGTCTATGGGGGCAATCTCTGAGTTAGCCAGAAAGGTGGGGAATAAACCTATTTCGCCTATCTGAGAAATCTATAAACGTAAGTGCGTCCCAGTCATGACCTACAGGGCTACCATTTGGGGTTATCAAAACTGCTAAAGGTTATATCAGGAGAGAATCGATTTTGTAGATGACTGCCGCGCGTTGAACCGGGCCATCAAATTTAGTGGTTAAGATATATTAAAGAATTACCGGAATCCCTGGGCAGACCGGACCTTTTACTTCTCTGCGTTTGATTGTTAAGAGGGACAGAGCGAGGTAAAAAACTATTCATATCACTCTCTATGGTGAAACGAGAAACAGGCAAACAAAATCACACGGTGACGTACTACGTTATGGTTCAAACTTGTAGTGGGATGAAACCTTATTTACATATCGTTAAAAATGAGTGGGAAAAATCTTTAATGACGTAGGGCCTGATTTAGATTTTAGTGGACCAGTTACTCCGTCGCAACGGTGCCGATATCCCGTCCACCGAAATATAAATCCCAGAGGATATAATGGAATTTATAGTTTGTCAGACAGGATATCCATCACCATTGTGATGGAGTAGCCCGTCCGCCAAAATCTGAATCCGGTCCTATATTTTGTTTGGGCACTATTAGGTGCCACTTGTGCTTTCCTCTTGCTCAATATGATTCAGCATCAATTTTAGTCTGCCCTGGTGATGAGGTTTCTGTCCGGACTTTGACACATTTCACCGTTTTTGGTAAATATTATGTGCTTTTTGAATGTAAGTTTTTTTTCAGTTCCTACTTCCCATGGTTTTTATCAGCACAAACCTGTACTTTAATTTTTACGCATGTTGATTAGCCCCTCAGTGTGCTTTGTGGCTGGCAGCTTTTTAAAAAGTGCTATTCGATAACGCAATTCACTGAATTTATTTTAAGATCTGATATTTGTCGGTTTCAATTTTTTGGGATATGTCATGCACTTTTTGTGTGTGCTTTTATGATTGTCTTGAAATAATCAAATAAAGCTTATTGAATAGAAATGGCAGCAAAGGGCATGGGTTGCAGGGCAGAGGCACAGCCTGGCCTGTGCTGCTCCCCCCGCACCACAGGGGTAGCAGACAATGCTCCTTGCAGAAAGCCCACATTCTCTCTCTGCCCCAGATGCTTACGCAGTTCTCATGAGATACAAGGATTGTTGGTTTGATTAAATGACAATAAATATCAGTCGTATTTGTAAAGCTAAATATTTCTATTTGGTTGGAGTGTGACCAGTGATTCAGCTACAGAGTCATATTGTGAAGCCCACCGCCATCATGGAGATGTCCATCACACTAGGCTGTAAGCTGTTAGGCAAATCGATATTTCAAGGAGTGGGGAGTTGCGACAACAACGTTTACTGGATATTGAGTAGGATTTGCAATGAGAGCGAATCAGGAAGGTTCCTAATTCTTATCTATCAAAGCTATGTCTAGAATCAAATCCCTCTATTAGAAGGTAACTCTTTGGAGCTTGATTTGGTCAGCTTCTTGCTTCACTTTCAGAGGCTTTCAGCTGCATCATTGAATGATACTTTCTTGCTTTGTTTCAACAAGGGTCTCGCAGACAGTAAACAATACATTACAACTCATTTTGCTTCTTTGAATTTGTCATGTTTCATTAATTTAATTTTCTTTGTGGTCCCTCATCTTTATCAAATACGGGCCCATAATGAAGAGTATAATGTACACAGCTTCAGCCATCATTTAATAGGTTATTTATTATTAGTTCTATAGTCCTGAAAATTGACTTTGGAAACATTTCTATGGACCCGAGGACTCTTCCACTAAAGAAAATTATTTTTCATATACTTGTACCCTTTCCCTGCAATGATAGTTTAATGCAGTCAAACATTTCTGCATGTACTGAAAAATTGTGCATCAAGTTAGGGTGTAAAATTTCAACATCAAGCAGTTGAATCCTTTTCTTTTTCACAATATGTCTGGCACTCAGATAGTGTCTGCTTGTGGACAATGACATTCTCCGATGAGGAGATTGCAGGAGGAGGATGATGTCACAACTCCAGGACTTTGTCACTACCACAGATGGAAACTTGCCTTCTCACATCAATAAGGACATGGCAGTTTGCAAATACAAACTCCTGGTTACACAGTTATCCTGACGAAGGATCAGGGTTGAGATTTGAATCCTGGTCACCAATGTGGTTTGATAAATATTACCTTCATTAACTACACCACCAACCATGAGCCAGTTGTTTGATCCTCTGCTGATATCACTAGCAGGCCAAACCAGTCTAGGCCAAGGGGAATATTTCCCCGCCATGCATTCCTCTCTAATAACGACAAGAAAACACAATAGAGTCAGTCCTCACAAGCCTTTGTGAGTCTGTCTCATGATCTTCCACTAACCACACCAGCAGGCCCAGCAAGTCAACATCAATATCATTATTTCTCCTCAGCCCAGGCCATTCATGGCTAACGGCAGCAGAGACAAGGACAGCAACTCTTTGGACTTCTTAGAGCTGAGGGACAGAACCCCTTCATCTCACTCCAAACATTTTCCACATAGCCACACTCTCATCATTTGTATCTTCTCATCACACAATGCAACATCTTAACATCTCACAGACATGTGCACAACATCCCACCAGCACCAATGCATCACACTCTTGCAACACATTATCATCAATGTCTAGCTCACCTTCACCATAAATAATATCTGTGCTAATGTGTGCTAACCAATGAACATCCAGCAGCCGTACAAGCAGTCAACATAACCAGCTTCATCACCAACAGTAATCTTGATGGCAACTTCATTACATAAATCTCACCCCTCTTGATCTCTCCACTGAGCTCTGATGTCCTTGTCAATCAAAGCTACAACAATCCACTGCTACACAAGACCAAACTGCGTAACAGTTGGTGTCTGAGACATCCACCAAATATTGTGGCACTGCTCATTCTATCAACACCCCGCAACGCCAAGCCTCTTTCATTGCACTTTCCACTGACCTTCACTCAGACCATCACGTTCTGGCTAATGTATTGTCCTCCAGGCTCCGATCCAGCATTCAGTGTGGAGATAGCCAATTTCATCACAACAGTTTCATGAGCAACATCTTCCTTGGAACAGTCAACAAATAGGGCACTGCTTCCACAAAGATGCTGCAAGATACCTTCAGCCAATTGCCAGAATCACACAGCCAGTCTCCAAGTCAACAAAAAGAAAAGATAAAACCTGGACCACATCTGAACATCAATCACAAGAATCACCTTGTTACCTTCAGTGAACCTCGCTGTTCCGATCACACAGCCATTGCCATCAAACTTACCTCTGATATACCACACATGGAGACCAACATAAACCAACAAATCAATTTCCTGTCCCTTTGACATACGTGTACACCAAGAAATAAAGAGGAATTCATTGATGTCCTGGAAAGAGATGGGGTGATACAATAACCAGATCCATCAGAAACTTCCCACAAGAAATACTTCACCAGAACTGGGCCCAGATGGTCCTAAGAACCTTCTAATAGTTGAAACCCATCCCAGTAATATGTGGCGCCCCAAAGTCTCATCCTCTCACTAGTGGTCTTTAACATGTATGAGAGGCCTTTGGGAGTACTGATAGCCTCAAAAGACGTAGTCATCCACAAATATCTGAATAACATTGAGAGTCACCTGAAGGTCAGGTTAGTCATGACGTTGCACGGCTGAAGGCTAGCCACCCATCATCCAATATATCCAATGCTGAGCTTGTTCTCATCACAAATACTAACCAGCAATACTTAGTCCAGGAATAACTTTATGAGTTCAAATTCAATCCACCAAAAACACTAAGCCAGTGAAATTATTGATCAACACTAACCTCGGTTTCAAGATAAACGTTGTTGAGAAGTCCAAGATTACCCAGCATGTCACCGTTCTGCACAGTGAAGCCTTTCCTTACATAGAACACCTTCTGAATGGGTGTCTAAGTGTAGTATTGTCTCATCTTTATGAATGTGAAAGACTGCTTCCTGGCACCCGAGAAGCACCTCAAGTCACCCTAAAAGGCATGTTCCACATTGTTGGGTATCAAGGAGAGAGAGAGGAACAACAGGGCTAGTTCTCTTCCCCTAAAATATATATATATAATCAACAGGAACTAGCCTGAACAAGTATAAAAATTGTGTATTTGTACAGAGGGAAGAAATATTATTTCTTATGAAAGCCCTCACCCACCAAACCTAGTTGGTGGCATGCTTCATCATCGGGCTCCACCCGGTGACACTAAATGTGTCCCGGGTGTGCTTCAACGCCTGTTTACAGCGGAGCTGGTTTAGTGGTGAGTGAGTGTGCAGTGATAGCATGTGAGTGTAAATTAAAAACTGTTCTTGGTTCCCATCTCCTGTTACGGTTAATTTATTAGTGGGCCATTGGCAGTGTTAAAAATAAGGCAATGGATGTATTGTGGAGTTGTTCATGGTCTCCCACATCCTATTTGGTCAACATGTTTCAGCCAGGCCTTGGTTATGATCTGGCTTTCCTCAGGACCTTTAAGTGTGCAAAGTGCTCAGAAAGTGATTAAAAAATGGGGGTCAAGAATGAAGTGTAAGTGACCCTGTATGTGTATGTGTAAGTGACCCTGTATGTGTTGCACTCACTAAGGTGCAATATGGGTAAGAGGGGAGTTCCCTCTATGCTTTTTACTCTTGAGAATATCAGAGCAAAGCCTCATGAGTATCCGGCAATGGGGTCGGCTTAAAGTCACCTTTTGTAAAAATCTCGGGCCCCGCGTCTGCACATACTTGGTATGCATCGGATCTCTGTGGAAAGCCAGATCATAACCAAGGCCTGCTGAAACATGTTGACCACTTAGGATGTGGGAGACCATAAACAACTCCACAATACATCCATTGCCTTGTTTTTAACACTGCCACTAATAAATGAACCGTAACAGGAGATGGGACCCAAGGACAGTTTTTAATTTACACTCACACGCTATCACTGCACACTCACTCACCACTAAACCAGCTCCGCTGTAAACAGGCGTTGAAGCACACCTGGGACACATTCGGTGTCACTGGGTGGAGCCGGATGATGAAGCATGCCACCAATTAGGTTTGGTGGGTGAGGGCTTTCATAGGAAATAATATTTCTTCCCTCTGTACAAACACACAATTTCTATACTTGTTCAGGCTAGTTCCTGTTGAATATATATATATATGTTCCACATTGTGACACACCTCTGCAGTAATTCTACAGGATCACTCTTGTGCTCAGAGATCTGCACTCACTTAATCAACCAGATTGTATTATTTTCAAGAACTGCTGCATCACCTACAAAGTGATCAACGATGACTCATGTGCATATCTGACCCCTACGTCTTTTCAAGCAGAATCCAATTCCTATGAATTCTCTGTGAAATTAGTCTTTTGATAGACTACCGCCTTTACAACGTGCCTCATTTCTCACCTTCCAACCTGCCCCTCTCTCACCATGATGCCGCCATCCATTCTTCCAATCTCAAACTGACCCCTACCCACCTGCCATTCTGCACAACACTCTCCCCAGTCTATATTGTGCCATTCCACGTACACCTTCCCCAATTGTTGTGCTGCTAAATCTTCCTCTCCCATTGCATCCCATGTTTTTGTTAAATCCCTCCTTGTATGTTAGCTCGTTGGTGCCATACAAAAAACACAAATGCATATAAGTATGTATGCAAATATTTTTTTTAAGGTTAAGAGACTTTTATTAATGTAGCCATCTATCAACCCTCACCCCTTCATCTAAACATCCTTCTATCCACACTCTGAGTTGTTTTTCACACACTTCCAATTTATTTATCCATTCCTTCATCTTTACTCTCCGCCTATCCGTCCATTCGTCTGTCCGTTTGTCTGTCCGTCCACCTACCCGTCCGTCCTTCCGTCCATCTTCATATTCCTGTATATATTTACACATCAATCCTCACACATTCATCCATACCCACACTCTCCTTCGCTTAAACGCGCAATCTCTTTCATCAAACGCAAACCCACCCATCAGTAAACAACTTTTCTGACATATTTAAATCCAAGAACTAAAAAGGCAAAAGCATTCCAGATGGAGTGCATGGTGTCGACCAAAGGTCTGGTGAAGAATTTAAAACACACTGGCTAACAAGCAGCTGCGCTTTATATGAACTATACAGTAATAGCAAACATGCGTCTCTAGCAAAAACCATTACAAAAGAATAGGGCATGTGTTTAAAATGTAACAAATGCCATACGCAAACTGTACCTAACATTGTGAACTCAAACCACATGTTCATTAAAACAATGGATGCCGTTCACCTACCCTACACTTTTCTTAGTTTCCCCTTTTTGCTCTACTTCATTAGTATTATTTTAGCTCCTCCGGCCCTTTTATTCATACCATGCCATAGGTAGTACAGGTTTCAATCCAGTAAAAATTGCTTGGGTGTGCCAGTATACGTACGTTTTTTTAATGACCAAGATTTTATTAAATTTTGATAAACAACCATCCATACAGCACAGGCGGTCATGCACAGCATTAATTGCAAGTGTCCGATATCTGACGTTTCACTGGTTATTTCAGTCCATTAAGGGTCCACCATTTGTCCAAATTTTTGGTGTCTGTGGGGACATCCTCTTGCAATATAAATTGGTTGTTCCAGCTTCGCGAACCAGGCCATCTCCTTGCGCTAGGCCAGCAATGCGGACAGGTTGACAGGATCCCAGGCCTGGGCGATGTCCCTTTTGGCAATAAGAGTACCCAGTCCCACTATTGACTGCTCCCATCCACCTCTACAAGCAATCCCAGGAGGACGATACATGAGGAGAGGTTGATAGGCTGCTCCAGGATCCGTGCAAGGGAGCGGAAAATGGCTATCCAGTACTTCTCCATCACAGGACAGGTCCAAACCATGAGGAAGAAGTCCAATTTTGCTCCGGCCAATGGGTGCATGCGGGGGTTGGATGCTGGTGGGCCTTCAACAACCACTCTGGCCTCAAGTAGGTAACATGCAAATATTTTAATTGAATCAATCGGAGCCTGGCCGATATCGTCAATTCCCGCAGAACCAATAGGGTCTTCCTCCAATCACTGTCTTCCAATGGACCTGCCCATGCCTCCCATTTGGGTTCCAATGTGGTAAGGCGATCTGATGAGTTTATCACTAAAGATTTATAAATGTGCTATTTTCTGCCTTTCCCCAGGGGTTCAATTAGAATGTGGACTTCTAAGAGGCTGAATTTGGGAACCACCACTCGCAACCCCCTTTAGTACCCCAAGGAATGCATATACTTATACTTATACCTGCAGCTCTTGAAAAAACAATTTACTGGACCCCTACCATACATCCTCAAACTTGGAGATATCTGTTAGGTCATTTGCCAAACCCTTCTAGTGCAGCCAACATGTCTTAGCCTACAGCCCATGCACAAGGGGGTCTCCAAGGTGATCTTCCCATCCCACCCTATTCAGTGCCGTGCCGACCACCAAACTAAGATAACAACTCTGGAAAGTTCTGGAAGAGAGTGTGGAATTAGTGCCCCCATATGACAGGTTTATAATAGTGCCACATGCGGCCACTGTCATCTAAAAAGCCAGATCCACCCATTCTCAGTGTATCCAGTCATTCATGAACACAAGTTGGAAAGCCCAGTAACACAGTTGTATGTCTGCTGCTGCCATGCCCCTTCATAAATGGACTGAGAGCACTTGCCAAAAGCAAAATGAAGAACTTTGGTGGCCCATAGGAAGGACTGCACTCTTTCATGTACCTCTACAAACCACTTCTGTGGGATTCTATTTGGAACATTTTGGAGAACATAAAGGAATGTCGGCAGAACATTCATTTTAAAATGCTAAAGGGCAGGTTGGCCCACCTCTCCGGATCTCTCCTCATACTAGATACCAAGGGTGTTAATGTCAAAGACCAAGAGAGGGCTGGGAGAAGGGAAATATAGATTCCCAGATATTGGAAGCTCAACCAACAAATAGGCACTCGAGTCTACCAGTTCTCTGCCTCGGCACCACCAGATGTAGGAAATAGTCGAGATTTGTCCCAGTTGACCAAGATACCTGATGTTCGCCCATACAGGTCCAGCATTTGAAAAAGCTGTGGTCCCGTGACCTCCGGGCAAGAGAGGGAGAGCAGTAGCCCTTATCTGTGCATCACATCTAACCCACGCTGCCAGAGACTCCATTGCAATGGGCAAAGAGCAGGGGCAACAGTTGCCGGCCTGGCGCTGGATCACAAAAACTCGGGATAGTACCTGGGCCGTGGGGTATGCATATGAAGCAGTGTAATTTTTAATCCACCCTAACGCGCTACAAATACGCAATACATATGTGCACTTAGAACTACATACTTTCTGTGTCGTAAAGTTATTAATGTAAAGTGTTGCACTTGAACTCAGTAATGAAGTTCATTCACTTTAGAATTAGAAATTCATAAAGACTGTGTGTCTTAACCTTATTAAAATGAAATGTACTCCTTAGGGATGGGATAGAACCATCTCACACTTTTAAAATTTAACTACTTCAGAAACTAGAAAGATTTATTTAATCATGTGCACTAATGTTTTTACATTTGCATTCATAATGTAGTTCAAATTTATGTTTATGTATTTCAAGTTACATTACATTTACTTAAACTGCAACATGAATTTAATTCTAAATTTATGCACTGACATTTTCACTTGTTTGTAGCTATATCTGCACATATAACATGTATTAAATGTGCACCATTGAAGTATACGTTTAACTTGACATAAGTAGGCCTGTATTTCTTTCGGCATAAAATACTGCTTTTCCTTTTCTGCTTGCATGTCTTTTCCTTGCTGGTACGTTCTCATCGGTTTTCTAGTCTGAGAATAGATGTAACGCTGAACTAGTGATAGAGAGTCTGAGAAGAGGACCTTGACACTGAACATGGAGACCCAGAGTGTTAACTGACAGTTCCTATTTAGTGATGTATCGAGGGGTTCCAGGTGCCCAAGTTCGATATAGTTCATAGGACTGGTCTGGGAGAACTCGCAAATGTTGCAGCTCACATTGTCAGAATGAAAAGCACAATGGCGCTCCTGCTGCTGTGAGCAAGGGGTGTTACTCAAAAGATTCAGGTGGCATTAACTGGTGCTTTCACAGGTTGATGTTGATCAGTCTTCCTTTGGACTTTGAGAGGTACAGACCCATATGCTTTTCCCTTTGACTTTTTACTGATTGTTGGTTAGGCTTACACTTATTTCCTATCCCTGGAAGACTCTTGACTGAGCTTCTGAAATGTTGATACCTTCCCATGATTTTCTCTTTTTCTGCATTTTCCCAACTTTTTGAGACTCTTTTAGATTTAAACACCCTGGATAGTTTAGACTTTAAATTAGATGACTTTAGACATCACTCATGTTTAAGAGAGAGGATCGGAGACTCTTCTCTGAGCATCAGATTCTATTGTTAATTTTCTGTAGTGCTGTGACTGGCCTTCTTGTTTGTCTCATGTTGATGTGCCTGAACTTCTTTAGGAGGTTTGTCTATCCTGTTGTTGTCCTGCATCTCTACAGCATGGTTTTGAGATATATTTACATTAACCTGACTGTTAACTTGTAATTACATTTCTTGACTTTATTCTCTGATTCATAGTCCTCATTGTATAGCCAAATGGGTTACACTATTAATTAGATTTGTTTGACTAATGCTAACTCCCTTCCACTTCTCAGTCGACAAAGAAAAGACCCAGCAGATAATCAATAGTAAGAGTTTGGCCAAGCGTTGGATCACATACACCTTGCATATGATATAAATTGGGGTCCAAAGCCCAGCTGCCTGAGTACATCCTAAAGGAAGTTCCAATCAAGGGAATCATAGGCTTTCTCAAAATCAATAAGGACAAAGAGCTAGTACTCAACCAAGTTGTCTGTACTCAAAAGCGGCATCCATCCTACAAATGCAATGTCTAGTGTTGAGTTGCAGTATGAAGCCACTTGGTCCTAGTGGACCAACGCCAGCGCTGCTTTAAGGAGTCTGTTGGCCAACACCTTGGCATAGCGTTTGATCTCCTTCTTTTTTTTTGATAAACAAGTTTTTATTGTTTTAGGCAGTACAACAACAGAAACTTTCGGGCCCTTCGAACCATCACCACACAGTAATACAGTAGAAAGTGCACCACATTCCCACCCTCCCCTTGAAACCCACCCCACTCGTCTAAACCGCCCTATTATGGTATGTTACCCAGCCATTTCCCCCAGACTTTCCGGTATTTCTTGGGGCAACCTCGTGCCCGATAAAGAGTCCGCTCCTGCGCCGCACACCAGTCCACCCCGGCGCCCCATTTAGCTAAGCTAGGCAGCTGCGGTTGCTTCCACGCCGCTGCAATGTCACGTTTGGCCACCATTAAGGCTGTCGTGAGGAATAGCTGTTCTGGGCGTGTGCCATCCAAGCCGTCAGTGATGCCCAGTAGGGAGTGTCTAGGTTCATGCGGCACCTCCCACCCCAGGACCTCCGTAAGTTCAGACTCAATGCCCCTCCAGAACCCCTCCAGTTCCCGGCAAGAACACACCATATGAAGGAAGTCGGTCGGCTCAGAGCCACAGCGGGGGCAGGCCGCGTCAGTGGAGAGGCCCGCGCGGTGTAGGCGAGCCGGTGTGAGATAAGCGGTATGTAGGTAGTAAATTTGGATGAGCCGCAGTTTGGCGGAGGCCGTCACCAAGCGGGGGGCCATAAGGGCATCCCGCCAGTCGGCCACATCCAGGGGACCCACCCAACCCTCCCATCGTTCCTTAAGGCCCTCCAGGGATGTAGGGGTGCAGTTGACGAGGGAGCGATAAATCCTGGAAATGCCCCCCCTCCCCAAATTGCCCATCATGACGTGAGCCTCCGGGGAGCTGTGGTCCGGCAGCCGGACGTCCAGTGGGGTGTAGGTGCGTATGGCGTGGCGCAGCTGGAGGTATCTATAGAATTGGGAGGAATGGAGGGAGAAGCGCGCCAGCAGCTCTGAATAGGAACACATTCGCCCTCCCCGCTAGACGTCCCCCAGCTGGGAAATGCCAAGTAGATCCCATGATTTAAAGCCTTCCAGCTCCGCGACCTCCCGCAACCACATCCCATGCCACAGGGGAGTGACACGGATCAGCCCCCCCGTCCATCGGGTGTGACGGAGCGCCGCTCGCCAGGCCAGGAATATTGCTTTGGTGATATCCGGGCAGGAGGCAGGGATGGAGGCGCCATACAGGCGGTCCTGAATACCGGAGATACCCAGATCCCCAAGTTCCACCCTGTAGGCCGGGTCGGACCAGCCCCCCCCCCCAAACCAGTCATGAATGACTAGGAGGCGGGTGGCCAGATAATAGAGGTAGAGATTAGACATGCCCAGGCCCCCATCAAAGGTGGGCAGGCGGCATGTCGACAGAGACAACCGAGGCCTCCCACCACCCCAGAGAAATCTCGGCGCCATCCTGTCCAGCTCGCGAAACTAAGCTCGCGGAAAGGAGAGGGGGGTATTTTGCAGCACATACAGAAACCGGGGAAGAATCATAATTTTGTAGAGGGCCACCCTCCCCAGCGGATTGAGGGGTAGCTGGTGCCATCTCGCCAAGTCTGCCTTGGCTTTCTTGACCTGGGGGGTCACGTTAAGCGCCCAGCTCAGCTCCGGGAGGAGGGAGACCCAGATGCCCAGGTATTTAAAGGATAGCCGGCGGAGGGGGATGGTCACTTGCCAATCAAAACATTCCCGGGAGGGGTGCAGAGGAACCAGAACCGACTTCCGCGAATTGAGGGACAGACCAGACGCCCGGCCGAAGCGGCCCAGGATGGATAGTGCAAGGGGTCCGGAGCGCGCCGGGTTACCAAGATACAGCAGGACGTCGTCCGCATAGAGGGCGATTTCATCAGCCTCTAGGCCAGGCCACTCCCAGGCCTGAAGGAGGGGGTCAGTTCTAATCAGAGCAGCAAGGGGCTCCATCGCGAGCGCGACGAGAAGGGGCGACAGTGGGCATCCCTGCCGCGTCCCCCGGCCGATCCGAAATGGCCTCGACAGCGCTCCGTTAACCAATACCCTGGCACGGGGGCGGGCATAGAGGACCCGCACCATCCCCACGAACTTAGGGCCAAAACCCATGTGGGTCAGGACGTCAAACAGGTAGGCCCACCCCACTGAGTCGAAAGCCTTTTCGAAATCGGCAAGGAGGAGGGCGAGGTATGGAGTCAGTCGGTGGCGGTGGGCCAGGGCCACATGGAGGCGGCGAAGACAATGGCGGGTGCCCCGAGCGGGCATGAAGCCACATTAATCCGGGTGGTCCAGGGTCGCCAAAAGGGCCGAAGCCGTTGGGCCAGGACCGCCGCATAGAGCTTCACGTCAGTATTAATGAGCGAGATCGGTGGACGGTGGCGTGGACTTAGGCAAAACCACAATTGTGGCCAGGTCAGCTTCTGGGGGGAAGGAACCCTTCTCAATCGCCTCTGCATAGTGGTCTCGCAACCGCGGGACCAGGCTATCCCTATAGGCGGCATAGAATTCTTGGGGGAAGCCGTCAGGTCCCGGGGTCTTCCCAGCGGACGTACGCCCTATTGCGTCCCCGATTTCCTCAAGGGAAATGGGGGCTTCCAGGCTCTCCCACTCGTCCGGCCGAAGCTGGGTGAGGTGCACGTTACCAGACGCGAGCAGAGCGGCCAGAGAAAGATCCGGTGCCCGGGCCCGGTAGAGCTGAGAGTAGAACTGGGCGAAAGCTGCCGCTATCGCCACGGAGGAGGACTGGAGCACGCCTGCGGAATCGGTGATCGCCGGAATGATGCGCGACGTCCTGGGATAGGTGGCCAGGCGATGTAACAGCGCGCCGTTCTTATCACCCCAACCATACACCCTCACCAGCGAAGATTGCCAGAGAAGCTTGGCCGCCTCGAGGGACCGCTGACGAATCTCCTCGCGAAGGAGCCTCAGCTGCCGGTCCACAGCCGGGTCGTCGAGCTCAGAGAGAGATTGCTCCAACCGCAGCGCCCGGGCCTCACAGGCAGTGAGCTGCTGCAGCTGCGTCTGGCGGTGCCGCACCACATGCGCCTTAGCCGCACCTCTAATGGTCGCCTTGCAGGCCTCCCAAAGGGTGCCCGCTGAGGAGACCGAACCCTCATTGGTGCAATAGTACTGGGTAAGCTCATTGCCCACCGCCTTACGCAGTGTCTTGTCTTGGAGGAACCAAGCGTTAAAGCGCCACACCGGCCGGGCCGTGTGAGGCGGAGGGCCTAGACCCAGGAGGACCGGCGAGTGATCCGAAATCCCCCTGGGGACGATGCGGACATCTTGGACGCCCCCGCACTCGGCGGGGGGGGACAAAAATCATATCAATACGCGTATGAGAGTGGTGAGCGGCCGAGGTGTGGGTGTACTGACGAGTGTGAGGATGCCAAAGCCTCCAGGCGTCGCATAGGCCCTGGGCCTCGGCCCAACCCGCCAGCTGTCTCGCACGTGCAGCGCGGGAATCTGAAATCGGTCCCGACAAGTCCAGCTGAGGGGCCAAGATGGCATTAAAATCCCCCCCAAGCACCCAGCGGGAAAGTCTCCAACAGAGAGGCGGCGTGGGATAAAGCCTGCGACAGTCCGGAGGGTGGCGCATAGAGCGACAGGAAGCTGATCGGCCTACCGTTGAGTGTGCCGCAAATAGCAATCCCGGTTCCATGAGGGCCGTGGGTCGCCCGCATAAGGACAAAGGGGAGGGAGCGGCGCAGCAGGACAGCCACCCCGCGGGAGCCACGGGAAAACCCAGAGTGCCACACCCGGTCATACCCGTAGCGTGCTAGAAAGGGACATTTCTCACCGAGAAGATGGGTTTCCTGAAGCAGGAGCACATCGGCCCCTACGCGCTGGGCATACTTAAGGACTGCAGTGCGCTTGAGCCTATCCAACAGGCCGTTAATATTCCAGGACAGGATGCGCAGCTGGGCCTTGGGGGCTAAGTCTGCCATGGAAGCAACGGGCGTGAGTCGCAGCGGGGGCGGAACAACCAGGGGGGCGCTGGGAGGACACGCGGGGAGGGGACGAGGAGCATACAGGCACCATAGGGAGAACAAATGACATACTGAAGGGATCCAGGGAAGGCCGGCTGAGAGCGGGCGCTAGCGGAGCGCATGTGAGTGTCAGTGTGGAGCCATACAGTGGCGCTCGCAGGAAGCTGCTGTGTGACAAGCCCAAGAAGAACCAAACCCAAACTAAAGGGAACACCCTCCCTAGGAGGAACAACCAACAAAACCCCACCCCCGACCCCCCACCCCTCACCCTACACTTCGAGAACTGAAGCATCTGTCGCCCTAACTTTAACAAACAACTACAAGGCCCCAAGCAGAGGCGCTCGGGTGTAAAGAGCGTGGTGGACCCCTCCAGAAGTACGGATGTAAGTGTTCTGTCCTAGGTTACTACACAAGAGCGGGAAGCCGCTGAAACCAAGTCCGAGATTGAGGCCCCCGCAGCGGGACCAGGCCGTCGAACCCCCTGCCAAGACAGATCACAAAGAAAAGTCACAGGGCTGGGCTGCGGGAGAGGTCGGAGAGGTCTATGTGCGTGGGGAGGGGGGTCGGGGACAGGTCCGGCAGATGCGGTGAGCGGCGCTGAAAGCCCCCAGCCGCTTGAGAGGACGTCCCGGATGAGGCGGATGAGTCCCTCGGTCTCCTCCCCGACACACTCGCGGATCGAGGCCCAGCCGCCACCCCACCCCGGGGCTGCCGGGACTGCGTGCGCCTCCTGCGTCGTGGGCGAGGGAGCCTGGCTGTGTCTTGGTCCGAAGGCCGCCGAGCCAGCAACACCCGCCCGGGCTGGCGCAACGGTCGTTCCTCGATGAGCCAGGTCCATGCCGCCCGGGGAGTGTCAAAAAATAGAGTCTTACCCTGGAAGACAACGCGGAGGCGTGCCGGGAACTGGAGTTGGTAGCTGAGACCCAGGGAGCGCATCTTGTGTTTCACCTCTGTATACGAGCGGCGTTGCTCCTGGACCTCTCGGGTGTAGTCCGGGAAGACCATGATGGTGTGGTTGTTGAAGGACAAGGGGGCTTGCACCCGCCCCTCCTTCAGAATAGCGTCTCTGTCCCTGAAGTTGAGGATCCGCATGAGGAAGGGGCGCGGGGGGGCCCCCACCGGAGGCTTGGCGGCCAGCGACCGGTGCGCTCTCTCCATCACAAACCAGGTGGACAAGCTGGCCGTCGGCATCCAAGACTTGAACCACTTCTCCAGGAAGTCGTTGGTGCGGCCAGACTCGACCCCCTCCGGAAAGCCCACCAGGCGGAGGTTGTTGCGGCGGGCCCGGTTTTCGGCATCCTCCGGCCACCGATGCAACTCCTTGGAATGGGTCGTGAGCTCCCGGACTTGGTCTTGGAGCTGCCGGATGTCATCCTCCGCCGTCGAAATCCGGGACTCCGTCTCCATGATGCGGGCCGTGGTATTGCGGAGATCCTGTCGCAAGAGCGTAACATCCACCTTCACCTCCCCGACCATCCCCTCCAGGGATGCGCAGGAGGCGTTGATGGCCTTCAGTATGGCGGCAACGTCTGTGCTAGGAGTTGATGCCGCCTCTCCGCCCGCGCCCGGGGGATCGGGGTTCGTGAAACGGTCGATTTCGGTCTGGTGAGACGTGGTCGTCGACTTGGCACCTCTGTCATTACAAAAAAAAAGATTACATCCAGGTTTTACACCATTTCTGCGGTTTATCTGTCGCAGGACTACTCCCAATTCATGCTAGACCAGATCCTTTTTAACTTCATTAGAGATTTATGCTTCTGGCCTTAGCCAGGGCCGCTTTGGACTCACAAACCTGTCCGAATGTTTCCCACCCTTCAGTGGTAGTCGGTGAAGTGGGATTCATCCAGGCTCTAGCTATACATAAGCGGGCACTCACAGCAATGACCCTAGGAGACCCGCATAGCCTTGCTTATATCCCAAAAGGATGTCTTTATCACTTAGTTGGAATTCCTAACCTAGACGTTCAGTGAGAAGAGAGAGTAGATCCGCCCAAAATTGCTTTAGCATTGGGCAATCCACAAACATGATTTAAAGCAGCTTCATACAGATTGCATTTTGGGCAGTGTGATTTATGTGGCGCTTGGGACGTTGCCCATTTTTAAATATGTTCAGGCGTGTAATTCAACATCCAAATCATTCTGAAATGCTGAATCCTTACTTGCGCACTGGAATGCAGCTGGTATCTCTCTGGTCTTCCCACTGCTTTCAGCACTTGCTTGATCCATGCCCTCAGTAATGTGGAGTGCCTGTCCCTTTAAACTATGGGGGATATTCTGAACTGAACTTGTGCCTTGTGTGTTGACTCCAAATACGTGTTTGACCTGTCCACACCTTCTCAACATCTGACACAGTCCCCACCTTCACCATTTGCTGTTTGAGCTAACAATATTGCAAAGACTTACTCCATATCTGTTGTGTGACATACACCTGTACTTATACTCAGTTCCTAATTTGTGCAGGTGCTCGCAGGTGGTGGTCACTGACATTTATTTTTAGTTACAAGACTTTGACGCAGGCCAAGAGAGAGAAAAGCAAAAGCGGAAAAGAAGGAACAGAAAGATAGGAAAATAGTGACAAATAAGAAGAGCAGGGACAAAAATGCACCCGCAGGAGTGAAATAAAAAGGCAGGAAGTGCAGGATTATGAAGGAAAGAGATAGGAGGTGGTTTCAAGACTAAACAGCCTTCCTTGCATTTGACAGTGCCAGTAGGATGCTCCTAAGGTAAACTTGTTTCCCCAAATAAGGCACTTCTAGCCTATATTTATTTAACTACTACGAATATCGAGTATGGCTTATTAACTATTCAATTCCTTCTTTGCTAGCCCCTGTAGTCACGTATCACAAATTACATTTTGTACAAGCTCTCAAAGTCGGGTTCGAAGTCTTGCTCTCACTTATGATGTTTCTGTGGTTGTTGCACTTTTCTTTATGTGAATGATGCGAAATGACATTGAGCAGAGGAAAACATATATTTGTTAAACACAAAAAGAAACTCCGACATTATGTGCAGAGTAATGGAAGTATTTATTTTAGCGCCAGATAAGGAGTATAAAGCACCCCTACTTTGCCAACTAACACACTTCAGCCTGCTTTGACTCAATATTTAGCTTATTGCATTAAGACAAAAAACAAGCCATGGATGGCAAACTTTTGCAAATGTTTTCACTGAATACCCAAAGGTAACATTTCCAAAAGAAGACATTTCTATGATAAAAGCAAGACATCTCTTCAAAAGGTGAGTGGATGTGTGAGGCTGCAGGAAAGTGGAATGCTCGGATGTTTCTGGTCCGTACAAGATCCTTTGGTTATACAGAAAACTTTGGATTCCACCCTTGGCTTGACAGCTAGATGAAGCAGTTCATTTTGGCCCTCCGAGATATGATGGGACTTCCAGAGATCCTGAAAGAACCTGCCACAAAGGGAGGCAAATCGTGATAGCATCAGGCAGACAAGGTGTGTGTGGAAGGGTCTCATCTAAAATGGTGTACGAAGGGGGGGAGTGGGTTATTAGTCTATCAGCTCTAAGGAATGTCTCAAGTATTAGTTTTAGGATTTGCTGCAGTGTTTACGTTAGATTAAACTCACCAACTCACCTCGAGAGACTCACCTCATCTGAACATTGATTTTATGCTGCTGTTTCCCTAAAGTCAAGCGCCAAGCCTGCTGATTTGCCTTTCTTGGAAGTCCAACTTTTGAACTCCCCTAGAGAGGACAGAGCTGCCTTGCCTGGGTCAAAGGCACAAGTTACAGGTTAGAACTGCATAAAAGGTGATTTAAGGAAGAGAGCCAGCCAGGAGACCCTAGCATTTGCAGTCTAGCTGGACACCCTCCTCAGCAGTGGCATGTACTTTGTAACTGAAAGAATCGCAGTATTCGTCTCGCCATTCCATCAAGCTCAATTCTTGATGGGATTGGCTGGCTCCACTGTCTTGAACTGGACCACCAGGCCACAATGACACTTTCCATGCCCTATTTAGGGCAATAACGCCAACTCATTTTTCCTGCCCATGGCAGGGAAAACTCACAATGGTCCCACAAGCAGGGAGAACAATCCCTGCTCTTCAAGGCCATTTGCGTTTTCTTTTACAGAAACAAACCTCTGCTTGGATTTGTTTATGACAGGGCTGCAAAAACTCATGGAGGCCCACTTGAAATCTTCAGTGACAAAAGTGCATTCCTATATTGAAAGATGAATGAACCTTGAAGGTGCATATTGACAGAGGAAATTGTTAATGCTTTTACCAACAATGTGGGCCTTTTAAAAAAAAAAAGCTTTTCGTGGACATTAAAGATGTGGTTCTGCGTGTCCCATTCCTTTTAAATGCAGATGATGCAGTTCACGCTTCCCCAATGGGGAACATTTTAAGTAAATTGCTGTGCACTTTAGAGGGTCTTTGTACTCTAGCAACTCTTTTACTTAATGCAGCCACGAGAAATGGTCTCATTGTTCATAAATCTCAGAGCATTATTGGGCATTTTACTTTGTGAAATGTTCCATTACTAACATTTATTTTATAATTTAGGTCATACATTGAAGAACAATGACCTGAACAAAGATTGCACTAACCACTTGTTCAATTTACATTCAGTAAATCCTATTGTGGGGTGACACATCCTTTACAATGGGAACTCACCAGACGAAGGGCGGTGCTGCTGCCAACATAGGACTGATTTGTGTGAAAACTTTAACCTCAAACGATTCAATCTTGTGGAGAGCAAATCTATAGTAAATTGTTGAACCTTGATAAAAACTACCCCATTATTGGCTTGTCACTATAAATCAGGATTTTTTACTTTCACAGACTGAGCTGCCATTAAACCCTTGTGACTTTGGGCCTATGCAATAACAGCTCCACATAGCACTCTGATTATGCATTTTTCTTTCAAATTGTGCACCATTCAGCATTTTACCTAGACAAATGTTACTTATTAAGATTAAACTTAAATGCATACTGGCCCATGCAGAGCTGAGGGCACATTGCATTAATTTGTTTTGTGGTGAGTCTATTCATGATGGGTTGACGAGCAGGATGTGATCATAGCCAGCAAAAACTCTCTTTCTTACCAATACTGTGGTTTGTGTTAGAATTACATGTACATCTGGCGGATCCTAGCAATTCATATCAGGTTTGGTATGGGAGCAGTGCAGCTGGGCTACCAAGAGAGTTGTCAGGTTAAATCATTGTCAATTACACAAACTAATATCCATTGCAGGAAAGGGCAAACATTTGGTCCTCCTTTGCATATTTTATGTCCAGATAACAATAAAATCCCTTTATTCAGAAATGATGGGATTAAGATGCGAAAGAACACAATGTCATTTGATGAGTAATTTGCCTCCCCTGCGCAATTCACAGGGGCCAAATTTTATTACTTTTGCACCTAAATACAGCAGCATTTTGATGAATGTTTGAAATTGGTGTCATTGTAATTTTACCTGTGTCAATATCTCTAGTGCACTCAAATCAACAGGCCAGGTGTTCTGTTGTCTATGCTGGCAGTATGGCTCAGTAAATTATGATTTCGCTTTTGAGATATGCAGTCATTTCAAAATTATGAGGTTAAAATCAGGTCAAAGTTGACTTAGCGTTCCATCCTTCCCAGATCACTAAAGTGAGTACCATCCGATTTGGTAATAGTGCCAGGTGGTATTTATAGATTATGAATGCTCCAGATGGTGATGAGGTATTACCAGAGAGAGTAAATACAATACCACGGGGTGAGGTATTTACTTGGTGCGATAAATACCTCTTATTCTTAGTTGTCTCTCAGACAATGGGGAATTACATTTGTATTTTAGTACACCAAATGCAGCAAGATTCAGTATTTATTAGATATTTTACCTGATGAGTTGCAGAAGGGTTGACCTTCTGAAATTTACTGTGGGAAAATTGCAGGTGTGGCAGTAAGCCCTCTTGTGTTTGGGACCTCTAAGTGGCAGAGACATGATATGAGGCACTATTTAAAAACCATGTTATTATTTAGAATGGGGCAAACAGACTGGTAGACTGAGGCCCTGATAATAAGTTCAGGGCACAATTCTGTTCCATATGCAAATATGAGCTTGCACTGGCATCGACATTACGAGTAGTGGGATGATTATTAAACACTGGCAACATTCACTGGGAGACTAGCCCAAATTTACAGAATGCTGTGTCTTATTTATTGGTTCTGCATTTTATTCTACATTTTCAAGTTGAAACCTCAGAATAGGAGGTGTTTACTACACCAAGCAAATATCTCAAGCCGGGGTGGTAGTGTTTACCGAGTGCGGTAAATACCCAACTTCATGCAGCCCAAATCATAACCACCGCAGGGGGTGCAGGGGGTGCACTGGCCACTCCTACCCATTTCAGCAATAATATAAACAAGCATTTGCAATGCAATAGGATGCACATTTGCGAGAATGTAATCTTCTGGCATTGTAAATGACAATGCCTTTTATTTATCTGACTAGATAATTAACACATAAATAAAAGGCATTGACATTTACAATGCCAATAGCTCAAACTCTTGTAAATGCAAGACCTATTTCACTTAAAAAAAGTGGCCAACATTGTCCCGGGCGGTATCGAAAGTGAAAGCGCGCATGGCGCGCTGAATGTTGCAGGAAAGCAAGTCGTGCCTGCCATTGGAGAAACGCATTAAAAAAAATAGTACTTACAGACTAAATAAGACATACCATGTAACAACAGAAGTTAAAGGGCCAGTCCTCATGGGAGGTTACAAAAGAAGGCAAGGCGGTACTAAGGAGGGACTAACAAGCCTATTAACAAATCAGAAGCCAGTATTTACAAAGGACAATGACACAAGCCAATGAAAAATATGGGCAGAGAGTGGGCAGAGCTTCAAGACCATACTCGAATACAGCATGCCTCGCAGAGCAGCGCATGCGCTGCCACGGCTCGACCTACAAATGGTTCTCTGTGACCCTAGCTATGGGATAACATTTTTCATGATAACCCCTTGAAGCTATTTTGGCTGGGAACATTAGAGTTATGTAAGATCTAGTGGTGCTCTGTAACTGTGGACAGAATTGAATGCATTGTTTTAGTAGTATCCTGCCAGCTGGGATGTATTAAAGCACAAGGGCAGATCTAGCACTTTCCCATGCAATTATAGCATATGGTCTGAAGGTTAAACTAATGCTATTGTGTGTCATTCCATGTGGACTGGGATAGATCACAGTCCTTTTCCTTATGATTTTCAAGCAGGCCTGTAGAAGTTCAAAGACGAAGGATTCCCTTTAAATAATTCGAGTGCTTCTTTTATTATGAGTCTGGAAAGTGTCTGTGACAGGTCACTGATAAAAATGACAGCCTAGGGGTCGATTTGATACCAGATGTCAGGTCTACAGAGTGTCAAACAATTAATTTACACAGGATTTACAAAATATTATGATTAGCTGGTTCCAAATCCTCCAGATGTTCTGCATCCCGTGAATGATCTTCTTGGAAAGCAACAATAGCAAAAGGAACACATGTGCTGGGGCTTTGTTGGAAAATATATGAAAACCAGCCATTGCTCATTACATTTCTGGTGATGTGTGAGCTTGTGTCCTAAATGCCTTGATTTTTCCACACACAAATACACACATACACACATATACATAAACATTTATATATATAGTTCTTTAATATGCCCGTTACCGTTTACATCAACCCAAATATGGCAGAGTGGGTCATGCAGGTCTGGTGCCCCACCATCAGTTTCAATCAACCGATCCGCATTAGAAACTAGAAACGCGCTGCACACAGGTACTGATTGCCAAAATATGAAAAAAAATGTCACCACAAGTGGACTCTCTTTGGGAAAATAAATGTTTTACATTTTGGAATACAATACCTGTGTGCAGTGCAATTCTACTGGGGATTAGTAAATTGAAAAAAAGGGGGCATCCTGAAATGCAATCCCAATGCAATTTCAATAGGGGGTGTTTTTAGCACACTTCGGGCACTGCTGAATACCTCATATATTACATCACTCATGGAATGTTCTATGGCACCATTGATAACATCAGTGCAACATCTGAAATTACATAATCGACGGCAACACTGTGCATGGCGAGGGCACTAGCTATAATGAATTTAGGGCACTTGTTTTAGTTACTTGCTTAAAAGGGAGTAGGCATTTCCCTGTAGTTCCACTTACCCCAGGGGTACAATGCCTCATGTCACCTAAGGTGCCTCTCCTCTACAGAACTGGACCGGAGATCCTAGGTACCAACTTAGGGCTACCAGTTAGTCAAGCCCTGAAGAAAGCCATCTGACCCATTAGGGCTTGTGTATCCCTGTTAAAATGGGCACAAGTTCTGGGTGAAGAAACCATTAAGTTTCAAGATACATCCAGCGTTTGATATTTTAACAATGTCACGGACACCCATGAAATAAAGAGATATCTAGGGTTTATCCATAGTAATTTTTTTTAACTGGAACCCTGCATTTTCCAGAAAAAGATAATTAATTCTGAGCTCCCGGATTTGAGAGACTATTGTAGGAAGGTAGGCAAGCCCGAGATATGGATGGATTCACATATGAGTCATTGCCCTTTTTTGTGGTGTAGATGTTTTGCATTGGGAATATGTGTAATGGCTAAGTAAATAGAAACTTTAATTCTCTTTAGGTGTGAAAGAAAAGAATCAATTTATTATTTCCTGAGGGGGTGAGTTATAGTTACCAGAGCTAACTATAACTGGTGAATTTCAGTGGTTTTGTATGTTTAAGCATTACGTCGTCACTGAAATTCTCACCTATGTGTAACGTTACTTTAACCTTTGTTTTTTTCAATGAATTTCTAGCGTTTTTTTAAACATAAAGTAATATTTTGTTACCATATGTAAAGCCAACCCTGCTTTCTACCCCCTGCAGGCCAGGTGGCTAACCCTCCTGCAGGCAGCCAACCCTACGCTGTGCATGGGCTTCGGCTGTGCGCAGCGGGGGTTTAGCCACAGGGCATGCCCTGCAGCCTGACCCTGTGCTCAACCCACCTACAGACAGCCAAGCCCATGCATTCACAGTCATGCCCCGAGGCTGACTTTCATTAATAAGGGGAGGGAGGCCATCTGACTCTCCCCCCTCAGCCTATATAAGACCTGGGACCCCATCGCCCTGGGCCAGAGGTGGGTGCGCCAGTGCCCACCCGGGGTACCCATAAACCACACATTGGTGGCCATGGGGGATGCCCCAGGTCTCCAGCGGCCCCAGCCGGCTCCCCAAATGCTGCAGGAGCCGGCATTGCTCCTGTCCAGAGGGAGTAGCTGTATTTTTGCATGCTCTCTCCGGGTGGGAGCAATATCTGTTCTGGTACCCTGCCCACAGGAGTGTGGGCAGGCAAACAGAACAGAAGTCTGCTTGCAGCTGGCAGAAGCATGTTTCCTTCTCCCGCCCAGAGCATGCAATAACTTTAACTCGCCACTCTACCATGCACTGTGTACTCACAAATGATGTGATTTGAGATGTCATAAGTGTTGGTATGAATGCTATGATTTCAGATGGTATAAGTGATGTAATATGCAAGGGTATAAGCAGTGCATGGAGAAGGGGCAATCTATAGTTCATATAGTGTGGCTATTGAGTTCAATACACTGTGTATGGAGGCACGAGAGATAATAATTTGAAGGTGGTGCATAAATTTTAAATTGAAGGTAAAACCGTACCTTTAGAATTTCTAACATTTGTGAAGTTTAATTTTGGTTTGTCTAGAAAGAATACATATGTTTTTACTAACTATAACTAATGTTTAATCTTTGGCTTTTTCATTAAATTTCAATGTTTAAAAAAAAAATGTGTTTCACATCGTAGAGTTCAGTGTCTTCAAGTTAAGTGTTGTTAAGTTGAGTGATGTACAGTACAGTCAAAGAGAGTGACGTATAGTGTAGTGTTGTAGAGTGTAGTGTTATAGAGTGCAGCAGAGTGGAGTTGAGTTTAGTAGAGTGGCCTGGCCTGGCGTACAGTGGAGTAAAGTGTCATAGAATGGAGTGGCGTGTTATGGATAACCCCGGGCGGAGCTGGCGGAGTGCAACTACGTGGAGGTCCATGGAGTTGGGGGAAAACTCCGCTCCGCCACCCACCTCCAACCCCCCCTAATAAAATAATAGTGACAACATAATTTAAAAGAAATAAAAAGTGACTTACCTGTATTGCGGCGTCCCCGCTCCACTGCGGAGTCAGAGTTTTTTTCCCTACTCCGCATTCTCAGCAGGGCGTGGAGTAAGAAAATATCCGCACACTCCGCTGGCGGAATGGAGTTCTCCGCCCGCGCCTAGTCATGTAGTAGAGTGGCATGGAGTGTAATAGAGTGGAGTGACATTGCATACAATTGAATAAATGGTCATAAATTGGAGTGGCGTGTCATACAGTAGGGTGGAGTGGTGTGTCATAGAGTGCTGTACAGTGGAGTATAGGGGCATAGATTGGAGTAGAGCGTTGTAGAAGGGAGTGGTGTTGAGTAAGTGTTGTACCATGGTGTAGAGTAGAGTAAAGAGTTGTATAGTGGAGTAGAGTGGAGTACAGTAAAGGGGAGTGGTATTGCATAGAGTGGAGTAAAGTGTCATAGACTGGAGTGCTATGTTGTAGAGTAGAGTGGACTGGAATGGAGTAGAGTGGACTGGCACAGCATACAGTGGAGTAAAGTGTCATGAAGGGAAGTGGCGTTTTGTACAGTGGAATGGACTGGCATGCCATAGAGTGTTGCAAACTATTGTAGAGTAGAATAGAGTGGAGGGCCATAGAGTGGATTATAATGTTGTACAGCGGAGTGGCGCCGAGTAGATAGAGTGCGGTACAGTGTGGTAGAGTGGAGTGGCATAAAGTGTCATAGATTTGAGTAGCGCAGAGTGCAGTGGTGTAGAGTGGACCAGTGGAGTGCAGTAGAGTGGAGTAGTATGTCATAAAATAGAATGCACTAAAGTAGGGTGGAGTGGTATAGAGTGAGTTGTGGAGAGTGGAGTAGAGTGCCTTACTGTGGCAGAGAGTAAAGTATATGCCGTACGCTCGCATGAACTGGAGAACACTGTTGTAAAGTGGAGTGGTATTGAGTGGAGTATTGTGTGGTAAAGCGGAGGGGTGTAGTGGTAGAGTGGAGGGGAGTGTAGTAGAGGGGAGTAAAGTGCAGTGACATTGAGTGTAGTTGGGTAGAGTGAAGTGTCATGCACTGGAATAGATTAGAGTGGAGTTGCTTAAAATAGAGTGTCATGGAGTGGTATAAAGAGTGGTATTCATTCTAATAGCAACCAGTGCCGTGGCGTAAAGTGGAGTGGTATAAAGTGGATTGCTGTAGAGTGGAGTGGAATACAGTCGAATAGCGTAAAGTGGAGTGGCATAGACTGGAGTAGCTTCAATATATAAGAAAAGGTACCCCCTAAGAATTTACATTGTAGGTCTGGGAGCCAAGGGGGAAAAATACAAAAGGAAACTTAAGCATACTCCCACCCGACCTGTATTGCTTCTCAATAGACTAACAAGAGCTCTGTGGGTTGTCCAACAAAGAATTGTATCAAATCAGAAACACAAGTATGCTAGTATTATTATGTTTATATTATTGCAATTAAATAGTCTGATTATACAATGCTGGACTAGAGTAGCGTACAGTAGAATACAGTAAAGTGGTGTTGTGTAGCGTGGAGTGGCGGAGAGTGTGGTGGCATACAGTCGCATATCGTATAGTAGAGTTTTGAAGACTGGAGTGGAGTACAGTGAAATAGCGTGTTGTAAAAGAGACCCTAGAGGCGTAGAGTAGAATGGCATATCCTACAATAGTGTGGAGTGGCATACAGTTGAGTGACATAGACTGGAGTGGCATAGAATTGAGTAGTATGTCGTAACGCAGAGTAGAGCGCCATGGAGTGGAATAGCGTAGAATGGATTGGCTTAGAGTGGAGTGGCATAGAGTGGAGTGGCGTACAGTGGTATAGCGTAGAGTGCAATGGCATACAGTGGAGTGGTGCAGAGTGGTGTGGCATGCAGTGGAATAACATAGAGTGGAATGGGGTAGAATGGAATAGCGTAGAGGGGAGTGGCGTAAAGGGCTGTATGCTTGCATAGCCTGGAATGCAGCGGAGTGGTATGGAGAGGAGTATTGTGTGTGAAGGTGGATGGGCATAGTGGTAGGGTGGAGGGTAGAGTGTTGTAGAGGGGAGTAGAGTGTAGTGCCATTGAATGGAGTTGGGTAAAGTAAAGTGGTGTGCACTGGAATAGTGTAGAGTGGAGTTGCATAGAATATAGTGCCGTGGAGTAGTGTAGAGTGGCATGGTATACAGTGAAGTGGCATAGAGTGCAGTGGCATACAGTTGAATATCATATAGTGGTGTGGCATAGACTGGAGTGGTATACAGTGGAATACAGTAAAGTGGAGTGGTTCGAGTTGAGAGGTGTAGGGTGGAGTGGTGTACAGTCGAATAGCGTCTAGTGAAATTTTTGAAGACTTGAGTGAAGTACTGTGTAGTAGCGTGTTGTAGAGGAAGGTAGAGCAACGTAGAGTGGAGTGGCGTGTCCCACAATAGAGCAAAGTGCCGTACAGTGGAGTGACATAGAATGGAGTGGAGTAAAATTAAGTAGCATGTTGAAGCCGAGTAGAGTGCTATAGAGTGGAATAGCATAGAATGGAGTGGCATGTTGTTGCATAGAGTTAAGTGGCATACAGTCGCATAGCGTAGCGTGGCATGGGGTACAGTGGAGTGGTGTAGGGTGAAGTGGTATAGTGTGGAATAGTGTACAGTGGAGGGGGCACATTGGAAGAGCCTAGAGTGGAGTGGTGTACAGTGGAGTGGCATTGAGTGGACTGCTGTAGAGTGGAATTGCGTAAGGTGGAGGTGCGTGGAGTGGAGGTGCATAGAGTGGAATGACATGGAGTGGAGTGGAACAGAGTGGAATAGTGTTGAGTGGAGTAGCATAGAGCAGAGTGGCATATAATGAAATGGTGAAGAGTGGAGTAGCATAGAGTGGAGTGGTATACAGTGGACTAGCATACAGTGTAGTGGTGTACAGTGAATTGGCATGCAGTGGAGTGACACAGAGTGGAGCGGCGTACAGTGGAGTGGTATAGAATGGAATAGCATAAAGTGGAGTGGCATGGCGTAGAGTGGAGTGGTGTGTCATAGAGTGGAGTGGTGTGTCATAGACTGGAGTGTCGTCAGTGGTGTACAGTGGGGTAAAGTGTTGGATATTCGGGTGGAGTGCTGTCAATTGGAGTGGTGTAGTATTGAGTGGATTGAAGTGTCATAGAGTGGAGTGGCGTGGAGTGCAGTAGTGTCATAAATTGCAATGGCTTATTGTACCATAGAGTGGAGTAGCATAGAGTGAAGTGAAGTGGCATCTCGTAGAGTATCACAGAGTGGCGTAGACTGGAGCCGCGTAGAGTCAAGTAGCATGTCGTAGATGAGAGTGGAGTGAAGTAGAATACTGTACAGTGGAGTGGAGTAAAGTGGAGAGGCGTACAGTGGAATACCATAGAATGGAGTGGTGTACAGTGGAATAGCATACAGTGGAGTGGTGTACAGTAGAGATTGCAGAGAGTGGAGTGGCATACAGTGAAATAGCGAAGAGTGTAGTGGTGTCGATTGGAGTTGCATACAGTGGAATAGCATAGAATTGAGTCGTGAATTGTGGAGTAGCATAGAGTGTAGTGGTGTAGAGTGGAGTAGCATAGTGTGGAATAGCAGACAGTGGAGTGGCATAGAGTGGAGTGGTGCAGAGTGGAGTGTCATACTGTGGAATAGAGTAAAGTAGAGTGGCGTACAGTGGTATTTCAGAGAGTGGAGTCATGTACAGAGGAGTGGTGTACAGTGCAGTGTTGTATACTGGAGTGGCATAAGCTGGAGTGGCATAGATTAGAATAGCGCACAGTTAAGTTGTGTAGAGTGGAGTGGACTGTCATGAAAGTAGAGTGACATTTTATACAGGCGAGTGGCATAGATTGAAGTGGTGTGTGGGACAGTAGAGGGGAGTGGTGTGTCATAGAATAGTGTTTGGTACAGTGCCTTGCACTGGAGGGTCATAGAGTGGAGCGGCGTGGAGTGAACTGGGCTGTCATAGAGTGGACTGGTGTACAGTGCAATGGCATGTCATAGCGTGGTGTGGCGTGTGGTAGAGTGGTGTGGCATGTTATATAGTAGAGTGGTATATCATAGGGTGGGGAGGTCGGGATGGGTATAGAGTGAATTGACATGTCGTAGAACATAATTGTGTGTGTTACAATGGAGTGACAACGTACTACATATATATATGTAGTACCTTACTGGGATTTTGTGGCATGTGTATATATATATATTCACAGAAAAAACCATAGGTTTCAGGGGTGTTATAGTTAGCTGGACTTTTCACTTGTACAAAACCATTGAAATTCCCCCGTTATAGTTAGTTCAGCTAACTATAACTCGCGTGCCGGCAATGCGCTGCTGATGACATCACATATTACATCACTCATGACATGGTCAGTGACATCACTCATGACATCACTGATGACATCTCAAATGACATCACTGATGACATCACTGATGACATCATCCAGTGAATGTGTGTTTTTCTGAAAATTAAATATGTTTTATATATGTATATCTCAAGGTCGATGGAAGAATAAATGGGTATATAAGTGTCTAATGATGATTTGTTTTTGAAAAATTGATTGTGTAACTGACTGATTAAGTGTATCATAGTGAATACATGGCTTAGTGAGTAATGTTTAAATATGTAAGTATCTGTATCAGTCTCTCACTTTGTGTATAAGTGGCTGCATGGGTTGGTGAGTAGCTACATGGGTGTCTATATAGGTTATTAGTTGGTTTTTTGAGTATCAGTCTGAGTGTCTGCATGGTTCGGTGGGGGTATTACGTAGTGCATAGTTGCATGAATGAGTGACTCACTGTTTGTATGTGTTGAAGACAGCATGTGTGCAGGACTGTATGGGTGGATGAGTGTTTGTACGGGTGTATTAGTGAGTGAATGACTGTCTCAATAGTGTCTTTATGAATAACTACATATGTTTTAAGCTAGTATATGTGACTATTGGTGTATATAAGTGAGTATATGTGAGAGTGAGAGATTGAAAGAGTTCCTGTATGAATAAGTATGTGTTTCTATAAGTGATTGTTTAAAAGACTAAGTATGAGTAAGTTTCCGTAGAAGTAAGTGTGGTGGTGTGTGTATAACTGTATATGCAAGTAAATGTATGTTTGATTCTTTATTAGCATGAGTGACTATGTGTGTGAGTAACTCTATGGATGAGTGGCATTGTGTAACAGGATGTATAGGTGTATGAGTACATATGATGAGTGAGTACATGTATCAGTGACTGTATAGGACTGTTGGTGAATGAGTGGATGTGTATGTGGATCTTAGAATTACTGAAGAGGTTGTTGTAACTGGTATTGGTATGTCCATTGTTTTGAAAATTTTAGTCTCTATTTTTGAATGTGTGTATCAAAGGTTATATTAGGGTGAGAGGAGGTCTGCCACTCTATCACAAGGATGATGTCATCAGTGATGTCATCAGTGATGTCATTTGAGATGCCATCAGTGATGTCATGAGTGATGTCACGGGCCATGTCATGAGTGATGTAATATGTGACGTCATCAGCAGTGCATTGCCGGCGCGCGAGTTATAGTTAGCTGAACTAACTATAACGGGGGAATTTCAATGGTTTTGTACAAGTGAAAAGTCCAGCTAACTATAACACCCCTGAAACCTATGGTTTTTTCTGTGAATTTCAAAGGTTTTTTAAATGCTAATTTCTAACTATGCCTACAGAGATAGGACATGTGAAGAAAGAAGAAAAAATGCACAGAAAGAAAAAAAGAAGTGCAGAAAGAAGCAACAGAAGTCCTCAAAGACGAAGAAAAGTGTAGGAAGAAGGATAACGTGCAGAAAGAACAAAAAGAAGAGCAGAAAGAAGCCTTGTTGCAAAATCATCCTGTACCCTCAACTTTTTCAGACGGATACTGGTGGTAACTGAGTCTGACTAACCAGTCCTAGAGCCAGTGCTATGTTAAAAGACACTTAGAATACAGTGAAAACACCTACATACACTAGGGAACATTATGCATTGGGGTCCCCCTGTGATTAGCATGACCTCCTCTGTAAGCCCCTAGTATATAATAGGGTAGGGGGATTAAAACTACCTCTTAAAACAGGCCACAGGGCGTTTTTGCACACGTTAACTCAGGCCCCGTCCCCTCCCTTCACCACTGTGTAAACACGCCCTGTGTCTGTTTTTAGTTGGGTGATTAAGTTCATTTGAATCCTGAGGGTCCCTAGGGCCCAACTAGCCCACTAGGTACCTCCAGTAAGTGCCACAGAGCTGCGTTGCAGAGAGGTGTAAAAAGTGGCACGGCCTGGACCACCTCTCTGCACTGCAGCTCAGTGGCGCTTACTGGAAGCACTTGGTGGGCTAGTTAGCCCCCAGGGGCCCTCAGTATTGAAGGGAAATTATATCCCCAATTTAAAACGTGCCATAGTGCGTGTTTGCACACGTCACCTCAGGCCCCGTCCCCTCCCTTCACCACTGTGTAAACGCGCCCTGTGGCTGTTCTAAGTTGAGAGATTAAGTCCCCTTGAATCCTAAGGGTCCCTAGGGTCAAACTAGACCACTAGGTACCTCCAGTAAGCGCCACAGAGCTGCGTTGCAGAGAGGTGTAAAAAGGGGCTTGGCCTCAGAACACCTGTCTGCAGCGCAGCTCCCTGGCGCATACTGGAGATGCCTATTGGGCTAGTTGGCCCTCGGGGACCCTCAGTATTGAAGAGGAATTAATTCCCCAACTTACAATTCGCCAGGGGGCGCGTTTGCAGAGTGCTGCAAGGAGGGGGCATGGCCTCCGGCACGATGCCAGTCTTTTAATTATTTTAATTTTTTAAGAAGGGGGGCTGTGTGGTTCCCCTTCTTATTCTAATTTATTGGCCCTGATGACCCCATCCCCCAGGGCCTGTCTCCTAATTATATTTTTTTGACCCCAATCCCCAGGGCCCGCCACTGTTTTTTATTATTTAAAAAAAAAATATATTTATAGACACACCTAGGACATGCTGGACAAACCGTACGTACCTATCACCATGACGATTTGCGTGATATTCATTAAAAGGCGACTATGCATACAATGAATCCACGTGGAATGTATTTACACCACTAGTGAAGCTCTGACATGTCTGATGCCCTACCGTGCCTAATCCCGGTAGACACCCTTGTTGTTTATTTATACAAACATGGGTAGCTATTGACGGGCACATTTAATACACATGCACACCAAGCCATTCAAAGGGGATTCGACAAAAATTCGACCAAAACTATGCAAGAAACCCCCCTCACGGTTAATAAAACACACATCCACTGCCGGATGTGTAATACTTTTTATTTTACTCTCTGGAATGGGGACGAATATCACTTGAGAGTCACAGCGCGCTCCTGGCAGAGCCCAATGCTGTGTTACACCCACCATTGCCTGCTGAGTGCCACACACCTCTGTGTTGTATTCCACTAGCTAGTGCATATGCTATGACACTCTCTAGCCCATGTGCACTGTAACACCACCCCGTAAATATGTCATGCCACACGGGTTATATTGCCCCATCTAACGTGCCTTCCTCGATGCCTATGTTATAACGCACAGTGCTATGCCATACATATTACAATCTGGGATCCATATCTTTGTCACAGTGCATATGCAACGTTACACTCCCCAGTTACACAACACTGCCCTGTGCATATTACACTCCAAGGCGCATATCGCATAGCACGCGCTAGTGCCTGTGCTATCTAGCGCTCTCCAATGAATCTGTAATTGCGCACAATGTATTGCATATTATATTTCACGCCCGGTTCATCTTATATCACACTTTTTGGTGCATAGTTTATACCATACACTATATCTAGTTTTCATTTTCAATCGTGCTCTCAGGACTATGTTCTATATAACACTGTGTTCACCTACCCTTTTCACAGGCATTTTGCGATAGGGGGTGGAGGGTCAGGGGGTGTTTCTTCCAAGTGAGCCCGGAGTCACAGTCACAAACGTCCTCTTCTTCCTGAATAAAAGTGAGATTATGCTGCATACTTGTTCATATTTTAAGTAGTTCGCACAGACACACGTTTTAAAAACAATAAAGTTCCTAATACCCGCCTTCTCTGAACAGTTAGCTTGCTGCCCCATCCCCCTCCTCCCTATCCTCTGTTGTGTGAATCCATGGACTAGCCTCCTCCCTCCTGCCATGCATGGTCTGATGTGCTGCCACTGCTCTCAATTTAGTATGATGTACCAGTCCACTCCTCCTGCCCTCCAGTGCCCAATTCTATGCCCCATCATTGACCTCCTGCTTAAACTCTGTGCTTAGCTTGCTGCCCCTATTCTCCTTCCCCCTGCCCTCCAATGTCTTTGTGCATGCCCCTGCTCCATCCTTTTTGCCCACCATGTTCCATGGACCTGCCACTCCTATTTACTCTGAGTGTTCTGTTGAGCTGCCACTCCCCTCCCACCTGCCTAGCATTGTCAGATGACTGTAACCTGTCCCTGCCACCTCCACCCTGCCTGTCCACATGCCATGCCCCTATCCTCTTCCTCCTGTCCTACATGGTCCATTGTACTGCCACACCCTTCTGCCCTCCCTGGTCTGTTGTGCTGCAACTGCTCCTCCTGCCTGCCCCGTGCGGTCTGTTGTGAGGCCCCTTCCCCTGAACTTTCTTGTCTGTGCCCAGGTCCTGACCCTCCCTTCTATCCTCCATCGTCCTTTGTGCATGCCCCTGCACCCTCCTTCTTGCCCATCATAGCCATTGTGCTGCCACTAACCCTCCCACTTGCCATGCATGGTCTTCTGTGCTGCCATGGCCCCTCCCACCTTCCCTGTGTGGTCAGTTAGCTGCCCCTGAACCCCTCCCACCTTCCCTCCATGGTCTGTGTGTATGCCATCATAGTCTCAGTGTTGCTCTTCATGGTGTGTCTTGCTTCTAGTGCCCATCCTGCCTGACCTCCATGGCTATCTTGCTGCTCCTGCCCTGCCCCCTTGCCCCCAGCCCTCTGTTTACATGTGCAGACCCCTACTCCCTCCCTCCTGGCTTGTCTGTTCCATTGTAATGCCCCAGATCCGTCCCTCCTGCCCTTTATGGTCTGTTATGCTGCAGCTTTCTCTCCTGTCTGTCCATTATGGTCAGCTAGCTACCATTGCCTCTTGCCCCTCTGTTCTCTGTTGTCCATGTGCATGGTCCTGTCCCCTCCCTCTTGCTTTCTATGAATTGTTGTGCTGCACTCCCGTCCCGCATGCCCTGTGTGGTGTATTGTGCTGCTGCAAACCCTGATGCCTGCCCTGCAGGGTCAGTTTGGTGCACCTCTCCATGTCCCTCCTGTCCTCTGTTATCCAAGTCCATGTCCCTACCCCATTTCCTTCCATGATCCAATGTACCATACTTGCGAACATTTTGAACTTGGTAAGAGGGAGATTTTGAAAAAAAACTGGGGTATTGATTTTCCCCTTTGAGTTACATTGAAAAAGAGGAGATTGTAGACAGGGGACAGATCAAATAAAGCCCATTTGAGCTTAAAAACATTGGACGTTTCCTGGCTGAATCGGGTCTGTTGGCATGTATGGTTGTACTGGTGCAGATTGGGGTGTACAAATTCTCCCTACTTCCACGGATAGAGTAAATTCACAGATACACGCACATACACTCATCATACGCTTGGGCCCATTTCACTAACATACACTCAGATTACTCTATTAGCACTGAACCTGTGGGAAGAAAACCTTCTAAACACCCTGCATCTACACTACGGTCGATAAGACCTAATTGACACTGTCTTGAGTCATGATTTAACCAATAATAATCAACAATAATCAAAATAGAGTACTCAATAATTGACAAGAAATAATAACCAACACTGTATTTTAAAATTATGATTCTTTATCTAAAATTAGTTCAAATGGAAATAAATTCAAAGCAAATTCATTATTCTCATAATTACCTATTCTAGCTTAAATGTCATAAATGGGTCATCAGGACAGGTCCCTCGATAAAAAGTCTCTTAGGTCACCGTCCTCGCAGCATCGATCCTCACCAACGCAAGTTCGAGAAGAAGTGGCTTCTGATTCCAAAATGCAACGAACGAACCCTCTCTAAGCTAACAATATTTATAATAGTTTTAACAATAGAAGGCAACATAAAATGTTTTCGATATCCGCTGAACCGCTGAGCAAAGCGAGCAGGAAAGGATGTAGCATCGCTACATTTGGAAAATCTCCGCTCAGGAAAAATCACAAAAATAAAAAGACGGAAGTATAAACTCAAATTTGCAAATGTATCTTTTAAAATGTTCTTCCTCAATATCTCAGCAAAGTCACCGCAGACTGGACAATGTTCATTGTATTTTATCCTTGTCCAAGGGCAGCTGGCAATACTCCCAGAACTGCTGTCCTCACGGAAGATTTTCTACCAGGCGAAGACTGTGGTCAGATGACTCTCGACCATGTTCAGCAAGGCCTTCTCATCAAAATCATTCACTCGAGCGTAGGCTTTAAACGGTAGCCATTTTTCACTAGGCCAAAATGTACCATCTTAATTAAAAGAGACAAAAACAACGTTACCACAGCATAGTGATTAAACAGTGTTAACCCCACTAATACCCTTAAGTGTATGTAATTATCTAGCCTTTGCAACACAAGAAAAGCATTAGTACATAACATTTAAAAAGCGTTTTTCGTGCTTTAAAATAAACGGCACTCAGCAACATTTATTAATAAAACATGCACATTATTAGTAAACGACACAAATGCTTCCCCACGTATAGTTTTCTCTTGTTATTTCTTTATTGATTAATTAGAACATTTACACAAAACAAATAATTAGTAATTATGAATTAATAATTTTTAATTTCTTTTGACAATAGACAAACCAGAGCTTTAAAAACCCAATAGATTTTCAACAGAAAACTCTGCTCCAGCAATCCCCCCTTTGGTGATATTATCACCAAATAAACAACCCAAAAAAAAAATTAGTAAAATGTTAATCCCAATTTTTAGGAGAAACTGGAAATGTCTTTTTCTTTTACACAACACTAGACACCAGACTCCCTCTCATCATCCCTCTTTGTCTCCAAATAAACACTCTCCCTCAATTCTTCTAATTCTATTTCTTGTAGATCTCTTTTTCTTTTATTTCTCCTTTCAATATTTCTTTTAATCAATTTCTTTTTCCCTCCCCTGTTTTTACAACACAAACACACTAATCTTAGTATCAATAAAGCAATAATTATACAAGTCAAAGGAAACAATATCTTACCTATAATAGTACTACCTATTTTTGCAATAAAATTCTTAACAGCAACTACTTTATTAGCTATTTTAGTCCAGATACTCTCAGCTTCCAGTGGTACTAATTCTTCATGCAAATCAGTAATATTTTTGATATAGACCTTCAAGTCTTTGCTTTCGTCTGGAATGTAAGTGCAACAATGTTGAACTTTCAATATTCCACAAACTCCACCCTCCTTAGCCAATAGAATATCAAGGGCAAGTCGATTTTGCATAGACATGGCACGTACGGCAATCAATTCCGTATTCACCAAAACAAACCCTCCAGCGGTATTTGTCGATCAGCGATCCACCACTGTCGACAGTTTCCGAATTCCATATGCATTCAAAGAAATTCCCACTGCTGGAATTAAAGCTCCAAAAATATCACCCACTATTTCTGACCAAGTTTCTCTCTTAAAACGTGTTAGTAAATTAATATGTTCTACATCTTCTATTCTATCTACATGAAAAATCTTTGGAAAAACCAGGCCCACATAACACGTGCCATACCAATGATCAGGCAACTTGTAATAAGCCTTGTTCCCACAAACATAATACACTCCTCGGAAAACTGGATCCTCTCCTCCTCTAAAACCCCATCCTGTTGCAATGAAGTATGTATCATGACACTCACTAGTCCCAACAAAGTATGTATCATATTGGGATTTCCTTCTTGTAATACACAGGTTACCCTTCTGTGGTGCATCTAAAGCTAAAGTTGGACTAGCTCCATTTCTCAATTCTTTTCCCATCTCAATGTCCCAAATTGTCTCACTCACTTTGTATTTCCCTGTCTTTTCATACATGCTCAATCTCCTTTCCTCCACCATGTTTAGGAAAGCTTTCTCCTCTTCTTTCAAACTACAAGTTAAATTATTCTTAAAAATGTAATCTAATGTTAATTCTTCTTTCTCAATAAAAATCTCACCAAAAATGTTAGCTTCTTTAGCTGGATTCAGCTTTTCATTCATAGGCAATTGCCCAAAAATACTATCTTTGTTAGACATCTTATAATCTATTTTCCCTAGCAAATAAAAAACACTACTTAACACACTACAAGAAATTCCATACGTAGCTGGTAAATGGTGATAAGTAACACCCTCTGAAACGGATGCAGGTAATTGCATACAAACATAGCAATCCCTCCCTTCCATTGTCTTCACATATTCGTACAACAATTTTGAAAAAACATTACTAGAAAAATAATTAATTGACCTATCTTTATGCATGTAAGTATTACTAATTCTAGTTGGAACTACTTTTTGCGAATTCTTCTCTACATTAGTCTCATTCTCAGTATGTATTTCAAATGTACCTATTGTAACTCTAAATGTAACTAATAAAGCTAAAACACCCCATAGTAGCATTAATAATGCAGTACAGCAACAGCATATTCTACACCATCTTTTCAAAAAGGCTCATCTACTTTGATTATTCTCTATGTTAGCCATTTTACTACTTTGACCTTGTCTTTTGACTTAGCCTCTACTACTCCACTACTGTATTACTCTTTATTTCTGGATTACTTCAAACAGCTGGATTTCAGACTTTCTCCTTTTCACTTTTCTCCAAGTGATTTCTTCAGTTCACTCAATTTGGATATTCATCACTTTTCACTCCTTCTTCTTCAGCAACATCAAATTGTATCAGATCATCAACAACATCCTGTGCATCCGACTCTTTTCCAATGTCAGTCAGGATAACTTTTAAAATTCCAACAGATTTTTCCTTTTCCTCAACCACTTTTCTCAAGATCCCCTCCGGATTATCTCGATTCACTGTTTCTTCTTCTTCTCCTCCTTCAGACAGTGCCACATAAGACCATTCCGGTGATCTGTACTTTTGGTTGGGTTTTCTAATTCTCTTTATCTCCTCAGGTTCTCTTGACTCCTTTTGCTCCTTCCTTTTTATTTCGTCTTGACTCGACACCTCATTCACTTGTTCAGCTTTCGATGTATTTGCTCTTATCAGTCTGTATCTCAGCCTCTTTACTCTGTTGTTAGGCCAAAGATCTCCTCTCACAACCTTTTTCGGTCTTGTTTCTGTATTATTTCTTTCTCCAATCCAAGTTCTCTTTCTCAGAACTCTACCTTCTGATTTTTCATTCTCACTTTCATCCGATTCTGTTTCAAATGCCTCTTCTTCTTCAGCAGTTTTCTTTCGCTCCACAGTCTTTTTCACCACTGTTTGAGACTTCCCTACTTCTTTCCCTCCTCGGGTCTCCAACACGCAATCTTCTTGCTGTCTACTTGTCCCTTCACCTAGCTTATCAGAAGTGTTCCCTCCACCTCCTCGGGGTCTTCCGCAATCTGTCCCTCTCTATCTTCTTCTGACCCTACTTCTTCAGGTATAATCTCAAGTGGTTCTTCAACCTCCTCCTCTTCTGATTCAGGAGTAATTTCTGTGGAACTGCTCTTTTCTCTTCTTTTTCCTCCACTGCTTTTTGGAACTTCAGGCTCTCTTACAGAATCCGATCTCCCTTCTGAGACTCTCAATGGTTCTCTTGAAGTCTTTTCTGCTTCTTTTCCTGAACTTTGATTTTTCCTCACTGGTTCTGGGTCTTCATCATCACTGGAATCTGATTCTTCAAAATACTCCTTGCCAGTCCCATCCTTTGGGTTTGGAACTCTCAGAGTATGACTCGCATGTACCCAGTTTTTCACACCAGCACACTTCACTGCAGTTGTCGTAGTCAGAATGACTTGTCTTGGTCTTCCCCACCTTGGAACCAAGCAATTTCTTCTTCTGTGTACTTTAATCCTCACCCAGTCCCCTGGACTCAGATCATGAGCTTGCTTCTTCTCAAGTGTGGTAGCTTCTTGTCCAACCTGGTGAAACACAGAATGAACTGCGTCAGCCAGGCCTTTACAGTAATCCAAAATCATGTCATCAGTTATTGTCATCAACTTATTGACAGGCACATATGCATGTCGCATTGCGCGTCCCATCAGTATCTCGTGCGGACTCAACCCAGTAGTTCTATCTGGAGTAGATCTAATAGTCATTAGCACTAGAGGCAAGACATCAGGCCATTTCATTCCAGTGGCTAAACACATCTTACCAATCCTGTTCTTAATTGTGCCATTTATCTGCTCAACCACACCAGAAGCCTCTGGCCTGTATGCACAATGTAGCTTTTGCTGTATGCCCAATGCTTCACAAATCAAACTCATTAGCTCATTATAGAAGTGTCCACCTCTATCAGACTCAATCGTTACTGGAAACCCATACCTAGGAATCAACTCTCTTAACAGTAACTTTGCCACTGTTATTCCATCATTTCTCCTAGTCGGATAGGCCTCCAACCATCTTGAGAACAAACAGACTACCACTAGAACATACCTCAGTCTGTTCACTTGGGGCATTTCAATGAAATCTACCTGCATTCTCGTGAAAGGACCACCTTCTCTGCCTATCGTTCCCAGACTCACCACTGTCTTTTTCCCAGTGTTAAATTGTTGGCAAATCAAACACCTCTGACAGATGCTCACTGCAATTGTCCTGAACTTTGCATTGTACCAAGTCTGTTTAAAAGACCTGATCATCGCATCCCTTCCCAAATGTCCCTGGCCATGATACATCCTTGCCATTGTCGACAGCATGGAATTTGGCATGACTGGTCTGCCATCTCTATAGACCCAAACATGGTCTGTTTCTCTTGGGGCACAACCTGCCTTGATCCAGTCTTTCTTTTCTTCCTTTCCTGCCTCATCCTGCAACTGTTTCACTTCATCCCACGTTTCTAGGACATTAGTAAACATCACAGAACAAAAAGACATTTCACCTTCTCGTTCCCTATTAATTGAGTGATTGTTCTTAGCACAATATTGTGCAATGTCGTTAGCAAATCTATTGCCAACAGTCACAAAATCATCTCCTTGTCCATGAGCAGCACATTTCACCACTGCTAATTCTTTAGGCAGCTGTATCGCCTCAAGCAATTTCCCAATCACTTCAGCATTCTTTATTGGAGTCCCACTCGACGTCAAGAAACCTCTCTGTAGCCAAAGTTGGCCAAAATCATGCACAACTCCAAATCCATACTGACTATCAGTCATCACAGTCACTCTCAAATCTTTCCCAATTTCACAAGCTTTCGTCAATGCCATCAATTCAGCAACTTGTGCGGATTTCACTCCTTTCAATGGTGATGCTTCCATCACTTCTGAAACTTTGCACACTGCATATGCTGCACTCAGCACACCATCATCATTCCTCAGACATGATCCATCCACAAACAGCACATGATCACTCTCAAGTAAAGGAAGATCCCTTATGTCTGGTCTCGGTTTTGTACAGTAATCCAGCACATCCAAACAATTGTGATCATCTTCTGTCTTCACACCCACATTTTCAATATCCGGCAACAATGTCGCTGGATTCACATTCACACATCTCTCAAGAGTCACATTTGATGCTCCCAGAATGACTTTCTCATATTTAGTCAACCGACTATGTGACATGTACTGAGTTCTGCTTCTTGTCAAAAGAATTGCCACATTATGAGGTACGAATACCTTTACAGGATATCCCATTATAATTCCCTCACTTTGTTCCAGACTTCTGCATGTTGCAGCCACAGATTTCAGACAACCTGGTAAACCCACAGCTACAGGGTCAAGTGTCGATGAGAAGTACGCAATAGGCCTTCTCAGTAATCCATGCTTCTGAATTAACACTAAAAGTGCACATCCATTTCTCTCACTGCAGTACAATTCAAACTCTTTCTCATAGTCTGGCATACCCAAAGCAGGGGCTTCACACATTCTGCTCTTCAGCTCCTCAAAGGCGGCCATTTGTTCTCCATCTAATTCCAATGGATCTGTCATCTCACTTTTTGTCAGCTTAATCAGTGGCTTTGCTATCAAAGAGAAATTAATTATCCACTGACGACAATAACCCACCATTCCCAGGAACGTTCTCACTTCTCTCTGGGTCTTTGGGGCTTTCATTTCTCTGATAATTCTAATCCTGTCATCAGTCAATTTTCTCAGACCTTTTTCAATATTGTGTCCAAGATAATGCACCTCTTTCTTGCAAAATTGCAATTTAGCTGGAGATACCTTTAACCCTCCATCTGCCAGATGATTCAGTAAAGCTATGGTATCTACTTCACAAGCTTCACGTGTCTTTGATGCCACAAGTAAGTCATCAATATATTGCACTAGTACTGAGTTTTCAGGCATGATCAAACTCTCCAATGACTTTTTCAATAACTGATTGAATATCGAAGGACTCTCTGTATACCCCTGTGGGATACGACACCATGCTAAAATACGCTGGCCAAACCTAAATGCAAAAATCGGTTGGCTGTCATGATGCAATGGAATTGAAAAGAAAGCATGACATAAATCAATCACAGTGTACAACTCAGCATCATGTGGAATCTGATACAAAATCACTGACGGATTTGGCACAATAGGACAACATGCCACCACAATTTGATTAACTTTTCTCAAATCCTGTACAATCCTGAACTTCCCATTAGGTTTCTTTAGCCCCATTATCGGTGAGTTACACGGGCTACTCAGTAGTTCTCTCAAAACTCCTTGCTGAATCATTTTCTCAATAATAGGAGTTATTCCTTCAATTATTTCTGGTGTCATTTTGTACTGAGGAATGTTAGGATAAGTAATTCCCTCTTTCACTGCAATTTTCACAGGATCTACATTATTCATCAATCCCACATCCTCTCCAGTAAAATCCCAAACTGTCCTTTTCACTGTATCTCTCAACTCTTGAGGCAAATCCTCCGGATCAAACACAGCATATGCACCAATTAATTCACTCTCTCTATTTTCTAGAGTCATTCGGTACAAAACATCCTCATCTGGTGTTTCAAAAGCTATTCCATCCGGTGTACAAAAAATTGTACAATTCATCTTACAAAGTAGATCCCTACCTAACAAGTTCACTGGACTAGTGTCACAGACAATAAATCTGTGCATGTCTGAAAATTTCCCTATTTGTACTCTTACTGGTTCAGTAAGACGTGTCTTGATTTGTGTATTGGCTACACCAACTACTTGGATTGCTTCATCCGAGAGAGGATGATTTCTAATATCTGTTGACCTAACAGTTGATCTTGTCGCACCTGTGTCTACTAAAAAAGTAACACCTTCTTCATTTATTTTTCCATCCACAAATGGTCCTGCCTGGTCTATTTCTAGAGTTGCACCAAGTATGCACTCTTCCTCCTCTCTTCGGCACCGTCAATAATCACCTTCAGACTCACTCCCTTCATTCTTTAACAAGTACTGCTGTACCTGGTTAGAACGCCTTGGTTTGTTTACCTGCTCATCATTGTAGAATCCCGAATCCGGATTATACTTTTGTGACCCTCTATTCTGCGGCAAGGGCGGTTTTGGCTCTTGACTCTGCTGTTTCACAACAGAAGATTGTTGCTGCTGTCGATTATTCCCTTCGTTCTGCACCTGTTGATTTCAGTTTTTATTCTCATAATTCGCTAATGGTGGATTGGTACATTCTGATCTCCAATGTCCCAGTTGGCCACAGTTGTGACACGGGAACTTCTTTTTGGCTTCCTTAAGATTCCCTTTTCCTTTCCCTGCATATCTAGGCCTATTCCCTGGATTATTTCCTGCATTATTCGCCTGTTCCACCAATTGTGCTTCCTGTCTTTCCGCAACTTTCACTTGTGCCCACATTGCTTTCTCTTTCAGCTTTCTCTGTTTTGCTTCAATTTCATCACTAAAGTATTTTGCATGTCTCAGAATCTCATCTATTTTCTTACTCTGCCAGTCCACTGTATGCTCACGAATTCTCTCACTAATCTCAGGTCTCAGGCCATATACAAATCTGTATACAAAATGACTCAAATCCTTGTCACCCAGGTGTTCATCCCCACTGAATTGTTTAAAAGCCAGTATCAGCCTCTCATAAAAAGCATGGACCGATTCTTTTGCTTCCTGATGTGTTCGATCTATTTTAACCCAGTCTGTCTCTTTTGGAGGTACTTTATTTTTCAGGTATACGATCACCTGCTCATACTTTCTCATTACCTCTGGATCTGGTGCTCCTGTTCTCTGATCTCTTGGATATTCCTCAGTAGGCCAACTTACAACTATTTTACACTCAGCCCACAAGTCTGCTGGAACAATTATATCAAATAGACTATTCAGGTCAATCCACAGCACTTTTGACAATTTCACAAACCTGTCTACCTGCCTATACCACTCGACGGGCTTTTCTCTCAGTCGAGGGAAATCATTTGTAAATGATAAAATATCCTGTCTGGTCCATGGAACATGTATATATCCTCCTCCAGGTATTTCTCTCATAGGATAAGCAGCAGTGGATGCTTTCTCTTTTTCTCTCACAGGAAATGCTGAATAAGTCCTATCCCCTGATTCTTCTCTTTTCTTGTACCACCTATCCTTCCACTTCTCAACATCACCCCATTTTCGCAATAAAGCGATCATCTCTTTAATCTGTCCTGTTCTACCAGCACCATTCAAATTCTCAATGTCTTTATCCGTGAAATCCATCCTGTAAGACTTCTGCAAAGCTTTCACTTTATCCATATCAACTCCGTGCTCATTCGCTATTGCTCTTAACCTGTCATGTGTATTTTTAGTTCTCCAGGTGATGTTTTTACACATAAATAACAATTCACCATCATGATGATTTTTTAGAATTTCTGTAGGAACTGTCCCTGCAACAAGCTCTTCTAATTCTACACGTAACCTAGCCACATCAATTGCCTGTAAATCTTTATCCCTCTTTTGAAGAACTTTCATCCATTCATTCAAATCTTCAGCTGTTATTTCAGTAGATTTTCTCACTGGAACCACTTTCTTCTGCGGTTCTAAAATCGGCATCCCTGAACAACTAGCTTCACCAGCATTCAATCCTGAATTAGACTGTATCTCTAATCCTTCACTACATGTCTCATGTCTGGATTGTCTCAGATCACTACTTCCTGTCCTTTTTCCTGAATCTCCTGAAGGACCAGCCAAATTTGTCAATCTATTCCCAACACATGGAATCACCAAACCATTCTCACCTATCCTCTGCTTATCAAAAACAGGCATAATCGGACCTATGGTTACAGGCACCGTAACAGCGTCTAGATTCTTTGTCAGCTCTTTAATCTTTTCAGTCAACTCCGATGTAGTTCTGGCTAATTCTCTCGTATTTTCGCCACTACTTCTATTCTCTCTTTCCCTGAAAGGATTACCACTTCTTAACTCAGGTGTCACATTTTCTGTCTCAATGATACGCAATGTATCTCTTATCGGAGAAACAATTGGTGTGCTCTCTTCTGGTTCTGGTCTATATGGAGGTGGTCTCTTATAAATCATGTCAATCAAGACTTCATCCTCATACTCATTAACTCCATATCTTCTCACTTCCGCCTCAGGAACCCTTTCTGTACCCTTCTCTTCAATTGTTCTCATAGGGTATAATCCCTCTGACATACTAGCATCTCTCCATCTTTTCATTCGATCATGATGAGTTTCACGATCATGTCTCCTCCCAAACATGTACCTGTAGTTTCCCCCAGACCTCTGTTTTTCTCGCTCATGTACTTCCTCTTCCCATTCCACTAAAGCCTCAAACTGTGTTGGCCTTGGTCTTGGGTCAAGACATAACATCTTTTCCCGCAAATTTTTCAACACGGCCAAATTAAATGAACCATGTTCTGGAAATGCTAGAACACCATCTTCCTTAGTATACCTAACCCAATTCTCCAACCATATACAGGTATGATACCCATATCTCGCAGCCATGAAGGATGCAGGCGTTTTCGATGGAGGTAACAATTCACCCTCTCTCGTTTTAACATCTTTATCCTTGTCAAACCATCTCTTTATTTTTCCAAACAATGATTTTTTCTTTTTCTCTTCTTGGTAATACATTTCTGCGTTTACCAAAACTTTCTAATCCCTTCCGTATGTGCTATACAAATTTTCGTCCAATAACAGCGCGACTCACACTAACGCACCAATCCTGGAGCGTCTACGTCACTAGAGTACAGAGTGACTCTTTCCAATCCTTGCGCGGCTCACACCAACGCACCAATCTCAGCGCGAGCACTGTTTTGATCTATTATCCAATCAGAGCGCGGTCTGTTTGACGTCAGCAGTCGCTGCAGTCTCCCGCTCCTGTCTCCTGTCAGTCGTCTACCCCTCCTTTACAAAACTTCTCAGTAGACTTCGTGTCAGATTCTACAAAATCTATTAGTTACAACATATAAACATCTCCATTGTCTGCTTCGCTAACCATAGAATAGTAAAGAAATCTATTTCACAAGAACACAGTAGCACATCCCTCTACTCTGCCCTTCTAACATGCATTTATTAACTGTTTCCTCTAGGACTGCTCCAAAGAGTATTACAATTAACTAAATATATGAGCATTCACGCACATTCATTCAAGAAAATGTAGTACATACACACAGAATCCTGCTTTTCCCGAGAACAGCGAACAATCTGCTCCACTACAGAATTATAACATACGCTAACCAAGCAGTGTTTACCTCTGCCCAGTCCTTCAAACAAGCTCAGAGAATACCTATTACTCCTCCCGCAATAAGCTTTAACGGTGAACCTTACGGATCCCTGGGACTTAAGACCAGAGTTTCACAGATAACCTTCGCTACCATACACACTCCTTTTATACCAGAAATATTTCTAATAGTAACAAACAACGATGTCACTAATTCCGAACACAGACAATGTGACGCGCAACTTCAATTGTCACACGTTTTCTTTTCCTGCCTACATACAGGACCAACAATCCCGTCTTTCCCGAGAGCAGTATATACTTCCCTCTGCCCTACTACGGAACTGCTACCAGCTCCCAAATTCCAGAAGCACTACATAAAACTCAACATGACGACTTCAACATATAGTATTAGTACATATACCAACATCAATCAATAATCAATAAATCAAAGCCAATGTACAAGCAATCTAATCAGATCAAGACAATCATCAAAGCCATCAAATTCTGCTACCAGGAAATTGGTGCAGATTGGGGTGTACAAATTCTCCCTACTTCCACGGATAGAGTAAATTCACAGATACACGCACATACACTCATCATACGCTTGGGCCCATTTCACTAACATACACTCAGATTACTCTATTAGCACTGAACCTGTGGGAAGAAAACCTTCTAAACACCCTGCATCTACACTACGGTCGATAAGACCTAATTGACACTGTCTTGAGTCATGATTTAACCAAAAAGAATCAACAATAATCAAAATAGAGTACTCAATAATTGACAAGAAATAATAACAAACACTGTATTTTAAAATTATGATTCTTTATCTAAAATTAGTTCAAATGGAAATAAATTCAAAGCAAATTCATTATTCTCATAATTACCTATTCTAGCTTAAATGTCATAAATGGGTCATCAGGACAGGTCCCTCGATAAAAAGTCTCTTAGGTCACCGTCCTCGCAGCATCGATCCTCACCAACGCAAGTTCGAGAAGAAGTGGCTTCTGATTCCAAAATGCAACGAACGAACCCTCTCTAAGCTAACAATATTTATAATAGTTTTAACAATAGAAGGCAACATAAAATGTTTTCGATATCCGCTGAACCGCTGAGCAAAGCGAGCAGGAAAGGATGTAGCATCGCTACATTTGGAAAATCTCCGCTCAGGAAAAATCACAAAAATAAAAAGACGGAAGTATAAACTCAAATTTGCAAATGTATCTTTTAAAATGTTCTTCCTCAATATCTCAGCAAAGTCACCGCAGACTGGACAATGTTCATTGTATTTTATCCTTGTCCAAGGGCAGCTGGCAATACTCCCAGAACTGCTGTCCTCACGGAAGATTTTCTACCAGGCGAAGACTGTGGTCAGATGACTCTCGACCATGTTCAGCAAGGCCTTCTCATCAAAATCATTCACTCGAGCGTAGGCTTTAAACGGTAGCCATTTTTCACTAGGCCAAAATGTACCATCTTAATTAAAAGAGACAAAAACAACGTTACCACAGCATAGTGATTAAACAGTGTTATCCCCACTAATACCCTTATGTGTATGTAATTATCTAGCCTTTGCAACACAAGAAAAGCATTAGTACATAACATTTAAAAAGCGTTTTTCGTGCTTTAAAATAAACGGCACTCAGCAACATTTATTAATAAAACATGCACATTATTAGTAAACGACACAAATGCTTCCCCACGTATAGTTTTCTCTTGTTATTTCTTTATTGATTAATTAGAACATTTACACAAAACAAATAATTAGTAATTATGAATTAATAATTTTTAATTTCTTTCGACAATAGACAAACCAGAGCTTTAAAAACCCAATAGATTTTCAACAGAAAACTCTGCTCCAGCAGTACTACCATTGCCTCTTCCTTCTGCCCACGATGGTCTATTACATTGCCACAGCCTCTCTTGCAAGTCCTGTATTGTTGGTTTGTTGCCCCTGCCCCCCTTTCCACTGCCCTCCATAGTCTGTTGTGCTGCCACGGCCCTTCCTGCCTGCTCAGTGTGGTTAAATTGTTGCCTTTTCACCCTCCTACCTGCCTTCAATTTTCAGAGTCCATGCCCCTGGCCTCTGCCTCTCAACAGTATCCTAATGAACAACTAGATTGCTAACATTCTATATTTATTACAAAAGCGTGGAACGCCTGACGTCATCTTGATGTAATCAAAACTGTAATACCTAGAGCATTTCCTTTAGAAATTACATATATGAGAGGGTCTTATTGGCATCAAAATTATGGTTAGTGCTCTAAAAGACTAAAATAAGGACATATTTTCTGAGTTTTCAAATAGCGACAAAGCACTTTTAAATTATTTGTTATCTTTATGTTTTTTTATCCAGTTGACCACTTGATTAAATGTTGCACTTAGGGGAGAGGATGTGGTGTTACTTCCAGAACTGCAGACTTTGGAACTGGGGAACCAGGTTGGTGTTTCTGCTTCAGATCGACATTCTGTGATTCTGGTCAAATCACTTAGTCTGCCCATGTCTACAACCAAAATGAATTTGTTCTTGTGTGATGTAACCAATGCTCATGTAAAGCACTCCAATACCTGACAAGTCTGCACTATATAACACTGCAAAAACACAAAATAATAAGTGTTTTGCACACTTCTGTCATTGGGCTATACTTGGGCTACATCTGGGTGATTTTGGGCTACATTTGGGCTCTTTTGTCTCCGGTGGCCATCTTGGGAGATTTATTTGTTATGAAGTTTCCTAATTTCCTCATTTACTGCAGTCTCCTCAGTAAGAAATACTTTCAGTTTTTTACTTTGATTCCATCAAGAAGGCATTCAGATGTATCACACATTTGCCATAAATTCAGAATGTTAGCACTCTTTTTGCTCATTAGATCACTGTAGTAAAGCTACTGCTCACCAGGGAAAACTGCTCCTGGTATTGAAAGTGCATGTTTCAGACTGCATCCCAGAATTTTTTCATGAAATAGAAGAGGATTTGAGAAGTCACTCAAAATGTGCCCTAATTTTTCTTTCTGCAGTACTAATCATACTTTTTATGGAAAAATGAACCCCCTCATTTTGTTCCTGTTTAAATTAAATGTTTTAAGAGTTACCACTTTAATCCAAGCAAGATGGCTTCAGGTGTGCCATTTGTTTATCATAAGTAGGACTGTTAGCGCTCTAGTTGTTCTTTGGAACACTCTGGGAAGCTGCAGTAGAACACAAAGGAATCAACTGACAGTCTCTGCCCTTGTTGGATGTACGTGTTTTACTGAGAATGTCAGACTTCATTCTCACATGACTGAGAAAGATAATGTGAATTTACAGAAAATAAGCTCTCAGTTTAGCTTATAGATCACCTTCCAAACCTCTGTGGGAAAAGCATGAGAAAATATTTTTCTCTCAATCATGATATCCCAGCAGAAGGCTTTTTCACATGGTGAAATCACCTTAGAACATACCCCAATTCCTAAAATGAGTATGGTACCATCACCAAATGAATTATAATGTAACTAAAGTCTTAAAACCTTCTATTAACTGCAATGCTTTTTAATGAGGTGCTATCATGTATATTGGTCCCAAGATGGCTGCCAACACTTCTTGGATGAAGTGCTGACAGCCAATCAGATCTCAGGATGAGATGTGTGGTTAGGCTCCGCCCATATATATATATGATTTTACTTTTGATTTTCTCAGGAACTACTGAACAAATTGACACCAGACCTGCATAAGGCACTTCCCTGACCTGAGGACCTCCTCTCTGCCAAATTTCAAGTAATTCTGTTCAGCCGTTCGGGCTGTACCTTGGACTAAAGGTCCCTATGGAAAATTGCATGGGGAAAACACGTTTTTCTCAGCCCCCGCTTGACGAATCCCCCCAAGACTTTCAGGGTAGGAGCGGAGCGGAGCGCCCCACCTATTTTGAACATTTCACGAGGATTCGTCAACCGGCGCCAAAGTTATTCCAAATAGAATGTTGCGGATTTCCTATGGAAACTCGGTCCTAACTATAACTATCTACTGGCGACCGCCAGTAGATAATATATATATATATATATATATATATATATATATATATATTCACTTAAAAAACCATAGGTTTCACACAGGTTATAGTTAGGTGGATATTTCACTCGTAAAAAACCAATGAAATTCCCCCGTTATAGTTAGTTCAGATAACTATAACTCGCGCGCCCGCAATCCACTGCTCATGACGTCACATATTACATCACTCATGACATGGTCAGTGGCATCACTCATAACCTCACTGATGACATCATCCTTGTGATAGAGTGGCGGTCGCGCGAGTTATAGTTATCTGAACTAACTATAACTGGGGAATTTCATTGGTTTTTTATGAGAGAAATATCCACCTAACTATAACCTGTGTGAAACCTATAGTTTTTTAAGTGAATTTGCAAGGTTTTTTAAATGCTAATTCCTAACTATAACGTGTGTGAAACCTAAATGCTAAGTTATGTATTTATTATTTATTTATTTTTTTTCAAGGTTTTTCACCGTGTGCGCACTGTGCGCGCAAACTGCGCTTCGCGCCCCGTGCGCGCGCACCGTGCGCACACCCCGCGATTTTTTAAAAAAAACTAACATTTTTTTGCCCCTTGGGGGTCCTTCTGTGACCCCCTGACAAAGGCTAGGGGGTCAGGAACTCTCTTCCCTGCCCCCTTTTCACGTTTTCCACCTTTTTCCCCCTTTCCTTTTCAGTGCGAGAGACAAAATGGCGTCCGACACTTCCTGATTTCGACCGATTCGAATGTTTACCGACATCTAACAACCAATCAGAATTTCGCTCGCGCACGGCACGGTGCGCGCACGGTGCGCGCGTATAGATATTTATATGCTTTTAAACGCTATTTTCTCAGAAAATACTGAACAGATTGACACCAGACCTGCAAAAGGCACTTCCCTGACCTGAGGACTACCTCTCTGCCAAATTTCAAGTAATTCTGTTCAGCCGTTCGGGCTGTACCTTCGACTAAAGGTCCTGTGGAAAAATGCATGGGGAAAACGCGTTTTGGGACCCCCCTTTTTTCTCGGCAACCGCTTGACGAATCACCCCGAGACTTTCAGGGTAGGAGCTGAGCGGAGCGCCCCATTTGTTTTGAAAATTTCGCGAGGATTCGTCAACCGGCGCCAAAGTTATTCAAAATAGAATTTTGAGATTTCCTATGGAAACACGATCCTAACTATAACTATCTACTGGCGACCGCCAGTAGATAATATATATATATATATATATATATATATATATATATATATATATGATTCCTCCAGGCTTAGGTAACTGCCACCGCACTCCTGAACAGAGGGTGCGTCGTCGAGGCGGACCACCCAGGCTCGGTCCGTAATAAATTTCGAAAATTCCTCGTACCGCAAGGATGACGACGCCGTGTTCTGGTCAGAAAAACTTTATTGCAATCGGCTGGTAGGACGCGTTTCACCTGACTAGCAGGCTTGTTCACCAACGACTTGCCCGTTTCTTGAGCCATTTTAAATAAAGTGTTCACAACGTGTCACATGACTAAGACTACTAACAGAGTGTATTGGAAGAAAGACTCGTAGTTTTTCATCATGGCATACATGCACTGAATATCACGATCGTCACATGAATATGGATATCAGTTTTGGTAAACAAATAGACGCTTGTTCCTTAATACATTTCAATACATAATTAACAAAGCATAATCTCATTATTTATAAAACAGTATATCTTCTAAAATTCATTAAACTAGAAGAAATCTTGTCGGAGTTAAGCCCTAGTGGGCCGTTAATTCAGTGCATATTTTTTGCATATTTTAAGGACAAATTACAAGTGAATTTCATCCTCGTATTATACCCCCAGTGGGGCTGATACTACTGTGTAGTCCCAAGTACATTCATGATTCATCTTAAAAAATTTTGAAATTGTGATTGTGTATCTAATGTGTAACAAATATATAAACAAAAAAATAAAAAAAATATATATACTAAAAAAAAAAAAAAAAATTCCTGTTAAAAAACGGGGCAGAGAGATTGCCTCTTAAATATTTGTTTCTCATCTTAAGCGCTGACACAAAATTCAATTATAAATGTGTCACTAAATCTTCCTCAATATTCAGTCCTCCAGGGGACCGTGTATTGAGCTCTAAAATGTAGCAGGACTCAAGTTTACGCAACTTTTTTTCTCTGTTTCCTCCTCGTTGGTTTGGAGGAATACAGTCTACCACAAAATAAAATAGGCCTTGAGTACTCTTGTTGTGATATGCTGCAAAATGTCGCGCAACAGGGTAGGAATTGTCCCCATTCCGAATCGCTCTAAGATGTTGTAGCACCCTTTTGTGGACTGGATGGATCGTGCTGCCAACGTACCTCAAGCCACAAGGGCATTGCAGTACGTAGACAGCAAAATCTGTCTTACACGTAAGATGTCCTTTAATCTTTTTCATCCGTTTTGATAGTCCTAATGTGTAAACCTGTGTATTCTTCCCAAAACTACAAGCTTTACATTTGGTGCATTTAGTGAACCCATCTCTGGGTTTGAGCCAATTCGTGGACTGTTTTTTGGGACGCTTCATAACATTGCTTACCAGCATTTGTCTGAAGGACCGAGCCCTTCTGAATGTTATTGCTGGTCTCCTCTGAGTTAGTTTACCGAGGATTGGATCATTTCTGATCAAATGCCAATGTTTAGTGAGAATGCTTCTGATTTGACTATGCTTACGATTATAAGTTGTGATCATTCTTGGTTGATTCTTTTCTGAATTAGATGTTTTACTTTTACTGGGTCTAAAAAGGATATCTTCCCTTGAAGATTCCCTTGCCTTTTTAGTTGCTGTTTGTAGATTAACTTTGGTATATCCTCTAGCTCGAAATCTCGAGTTGAGTTTGATTAGCTCTTTCTCCAAAACTGCTTCTTCACTGCAATTACGCATCGTTCTTAGGCATTCTCCGTATGGGATGCTTTTAATCAGATTCTGAGGGTGGAAACTTTCTGCATGCAAGAGAGTGTTCCCTGCAGTGGGCTTTCTGTATAGTTTTGTCTGTAGTTTGGAGTTGTTAACATAGATGGAGAGGTCTAGAAAATCTACTGACAAGTTACTGATGGTGCTGGTGAATTTAAGATTTAAATTATTCACCTGTAGCTTTTTAATAAAGTTTATTGCTGACTCCTCTGTTCCTTTCCAGACTACAAACAGGTCGTCGATAAATCGACTCCAGTGTAGTACATTTTCCTCCCACTCAGTTTGGTGTGCGACCTGGACCACCTGCTCCTCCCACCAGCCCATATGCAAATTAGCATAGCTGGGGGCAAAGCAGGTGCCCATCGCTGTCCCACAGATTTGGTGGAAAAGCTCATCATTGAAGAGAAAGTAATTGCTTTTCAAGCAGGTAGACACCATACTCAATAGCATCTGGGTGTGGGCCCAAAGTTTAATCGGACGATTACTCAAAAAGTGTTTTATGGCGTTCAAGCCATCCTCATGTTTGATACTGGTGTATAATGTAGTTACATCAATCGTCAACAACAGATAGTCATCTTCCCAGGGCAAATCGTAAATTTTTTTCAGAAAATCTCCTGTATCTTGAATATAGGATGGTAAAGTTTTTACTATAGGGCATAAGAATGAATCTACAAATTTTGATGTGTTCTCAAAAGCTCCACCTATTGCAGAAATGATGGGGCGTCCTGGGGGAGGAAAATGTACTACACTGGAGTCGATTTATCGACGACCTGTTTGTAGTCTGGAAAGGAACAGAGGAGTCAGCAATAAACTTTATTAAAAAGCTACAGGTGAATAATTTAAATCTTAAATTCACCAGCACCATCAGTAACTTGTCAGTAGATTTTCTAGACCTCTCCATCTATGTTAACTAAGAACGATGCGTAATTGCAGTGAAGAAGCAGTTTTGGAGAAAGAGCTAATCAAACTCAACTCGAGATTTCGAGCTAGAGGATATACCAAAGTTAATCTACAAACAGCAACTAAAAAGGCAAGGGAATCTTCAAGGGAAGATATCCTTTTTAGACCCAGTAAAAGTAAAACATCTAATTCAGAAAAGAATCAACCAAGAATGATCACAACTTATAATCGTAAGCATAGTCAAATCAGAAGCATTCTCACTAAACATTGGCATTTGATCAGAAATGATCCAATCCTCGGTAAACTAACTCAGAGGAGACCAGCAATAACATTCAGAAGGGCTCGGTCCTTCAGACAAATGCTGGTAAGCAATGTTATGAAGCGTCCCAAAAAACAGTCCACGAATTGGCTCAAACCCAGAGATGGGTTCACTAAATGCACCAAATGTAAAGCTTGTAGTTTTGGGAAGAATACACAGGTTTACACATTAGGACTATCAAAACGGATGAAAAAGATTAAAGGACATCTTACGTGTAAGACAGATTTTGCTGTCTACGTACTGCAATGCCCTTGTGGCTTGAGGTACGTTGGCAGCACGATCCATCCAGTCCACAAAAGGGTGCTACAACATCTTAGAGCGATTCGGAATGGGGACAATTCCTACCCTGTTGCGCGACATTTTGCAGCATATCACAACAAGAGTACTCAAGGCCTATTTTATTTTGTGGTAGACTGTATTCCTCCAAACCAACGAGGAGGAAACAGAGAAAAAAAGTTGCGTAAACTTGAGTCCTGCTACATTTTAGAGCTCAATACACGGTCCCCTGGAGGACTGAATATTGAGGAAGATTTAGTGACACATTTATAATTGAATTTTGTGTCAGCGCTTAAGATGAGAAACAAATATTTAAGAGGCAATCTCTCTGCCCCGTTTTTTAACAGGAATTTTTTTTTTTTTTTTTTTTTTAGTATATATATATATTTTTTTTTTTTTGTTTATATATTTGTTACACATTAGATACACAATCACAATTTCAAAAATTTTTAAGATGAATCATGAATGTACTTGGGACTACACAGTAGTATCAGCCCCACTGGGGGTATAATACGAGGATGAAATTCACTTGTAATTTGTCCTTAAAATATGCAAAAAATATGCACTGAATTAACGGCCCACTAGGGCTTAACTCCGACAAGATTTCTTCTAGTTTAATGAATTTTAGAAGATATACTGTTTTATAAATAATGAGATTATGCTTTGTTAATTATGTATTGAAATGTATTAAGGAACAAGCGTCTATTTGTTTACCAAAACTGATATCCATATTCATGTGACGATCGTGATATTCAGTGCATGTATGCCATGATGAAAAACTACGAGTCTTTATTCCAATACACTCTGTTAGTAGTCTTAGTCATGTGACACGTTGTGAACACTTTATTTAAAATGGCTCAAGAAACGGGCAAGTCGTTGGTGAACAAGCCTGCTAGTCAGGCGAAACGCGTCCTACCAGCCGATTGCAATAAAGTTTTTCTGACCAGAACACGGCGTCGTCATCCTTGCGGTACGAGGAATTTTCGAAATATATATATATATATATATATATATATATTCCGACAACGCTGTAATTCCTCCTTTCTTGAATCCCCAGCAACCACGGACACCAAATGAGCTTCAAACCGGTCATTTAATGAGAGCAAATAGGCAAAACAATTACTCTACGCGTTTCGGGATCACACTCCCTTGATCACGAGTAAGGCAAAGTGAATCAGGAAGTACAATAAGTAGTCATGTGATTCCTTTTGGTAAACAAAGAAAACAGACTTCAAGGCTACTCGTTACTTCACGAGGCCATTTTTTCTTGAAAGCAACTTTAACAAAATTTACATTTCGACAAAATTACATTGCGTGGAACTGAGTAACACGATTGATATAATCTGAACCTGCATTGCATTATACACAGAATAAATAACAATTTCCGTCCATTTCAATCATAAGGATTGAGTATAACCTTACATCAAATTCCGATTCAATCTTGATTTTCTAAACCATTGACCACTAAAGCCCATGTGGGCATTAATATCAGATGTCAAAAATTATTGTTTGAACGAAAATTAATTTTACTTGACATATAAATGGTACGTCAAAATTGTATATATGCATCTTCAGTCAACACTTCTTGCCCCAGTGGGCTTATCAAAGATACTCAATCTTCCATATGTCACCAGAAAAGATCAAAGTTTGCATCTACAAGAAAAAACAAATAAATCAATCAACAATTGATCGAGAAAAATTAACTAAGACTATATTTCCTGAAACTTTACACTTTAAAATTCATAAAAACATTTTTTGCAATAACATTTGTACACAAGTTGCTGACTCTCGTTTCAAAAAATGCTGGCCTGTGAAGATTCAACATGAACATGTTCAAATTCATCCTAAGTGCACCGCTAACTCTTCGTCACAGTTATGACCTATCGGGGCCAAGGTACCATACTGGATTATTAGTTTCGACTCCAATCGTCTAAGGTCCTGTACCCTATTACCTCCTCTCTCATTCATCTTTATTGTGTCAAGGACGCAAAAACTGAGTAAATCACTGTTTTGATTATGATGACTCAGGAAGTGACGTGCAACAGGGTATTGTTTATCGCCATGTTTGATGGCGCGAAGGTGTTCTAAAATCCTGATTTTGGCCTTATGTATGGTGCTGCCAATATAGGCTTTTTTACAGGGACAAAACAAGGCATAGACTGCAAAATCCGTATTACATGATGTATGTTTCAAAATCTTGTGGGGTTTATTGTTTGGAGAAAGGATGCATTCCTTGCAGTTTTTGCTATGTTTGCACGCCTTACATTTTCTGCATGTGTAAAAGCCTTGTACTCCTAGAATGTTGGTGTGTGTAGGTTCAATGGTTCTGCACAATGTATCCTTTAATGATTTCGCCTTTCTATACGTGACTTGTGGAAACAATTCCACACTCTTTGAGAGGTCACTGTCAGTGTGTAACACTGGCCAGAAAGTGTTGAGGCTCTTGCGCAGATCCCTGGCTTGATTGTTATAGGAGGTGATAAACCTTATTTTCTCTGTCTCTTCATCTTTTATTTCTTTTTCAGTTAATAATGATTCCCTTGATCTTTTAGCTACTTCTATCTTTGCTTTGTTAACAACAGTCTCTGAGTAACCTCTTTCCAGAAATCTTAGAGTCATCACTCCTTCTTCCTTTTTATAATCCTCAGGGGAGCTACAGTTACGCTTAGCTCTCAAGAGTTCTCCCAAAGGGATACTGTCTAACAGAGGTTTAGGGTGACAGCTGCGTGCGTGCAAAAGGCTGTTTCCAGCAGTTTTCTTCCTAAATAGGCAGCATTTTAATTTGTCATTTTGGATGGTAAGAGAAAGATCAAGAAACTCAATGGTACTCTGTGACCATTGGCTTGTGAACTGAAGATTGTAAATGTTGTCATTAAGGCTTTCTACAAACAGATTTGCTTCGGTCTCACTGCCATTCCAGATACATAGGATGTCATCGATGTACCGCACCCACTTAACTACCTTATTCTTGAAAACATCATGTTCTTTGACAACCTTTTCCTCCCAGTACCCCAAATAGAGACAGGCAAAGCAAGGAGCAAAGCAAGTCCCCATTGAAGTACCGAGAGATTGTTTGTAAATTCTGCCATCAAAAGTGAAGAAGTTTTGCGTTAAACAAGAAGTCATCATTTCGACAAGCATCTGAGGGTGCCTGAGGTATGAGATGGATCTCTCATTCAGATAATATCTACATGCTGCAAGTCCCAACTCATGTGGTATACATGTGTAAAGATTTGCAACATCTAAAGATAGGAGTGAAAATTCACTCTTCCACTCCAAATTCTCAATTTCTTTCAAAAAATGACCTGTGTCCTTTATATATGATGGAAGCTTAGTGACAAAGGGTTGCAAGAAAAAGTCGACATATTTGGAAGTGTTTTCCATACAGCTACCCCTGGAAGAAACAATAGGTCTTCCCGGAGGGTCTGTTGGGTTCTTATGGATCTTTGGTAATAGGTATAGAGCTGGTAATTTGGGATGTCTGCATATTAAAAAATCATACTCATTTTTCTCTAATACCCCATCTTTTTTCCATTTGTCTAAGCTTGTTTGAAACAGTCTTATAGAATGTTCGTACTCCATCCTATTGCTCCTTTGATATTTCTCACTGTCTGCTAGTTGTTGCAAGCCCTCATTTATATATTTCTTTCGTGATTGAACAACCACGTTTCCCCCTTTGTCGGATTTCTTGATAACTATAGAGTTATCATTCTTCAAACTATTGATAGCCTCTTTTTGTGCTGATGTAACATTCATCCATCCATGCCATTTTTTCTTTGAAAGTTTCATTAACTCCTGAGTTACACCTCTCTCAAATACTTCAATTGCATCGTTCTTAATTTGTGGCAAAAAGATGGACTTTGGTTTAAATGGATTTTTTGCATTCAAATTAAGGATGACATTTTCGTTCTCAAAATCAGTAAACGGATTATCATTGTTTGTAGCTAAGCCTGCCAACACGTTAGCTGTATGAAGTAATTCGGCATCATTGATACTCACTGCGCTTGGATTAACATTCATGCTTTCTACTTGAGTTTCCACCTTGGTTGCAAACCATTTTTTAATACGTAATTTCCTAGTAAAATGGAAAAGATCTATTCGGCTTTGCGTGTAATTGAAGTCAGTTGATGGACAAAAAGTAAGTCCAAGGGCAAGTAGTTCTACTTCAAAATCACTGAGCACTCTGTCAGATAAATTGATTACCGTTTTCTTATCCATTACTTCATCTTGCTTTGGCCCCTTGTACGACTTCCCACTGGGCTCATATTGTCTTTGCGTGTTGACTTGTTTCCTCTTCTTGCGCCTTTGCCTCCTCTTCCACGACCTCGTACACTTCCTTGTTTGTTGTTGGTTTGTCTCCCCTTGGCCATCATGTTGAATTCTGTTAAAATGCTTGTTTTTACCCCATCGAAATTAGAGATATTCGAAACTTCACTGCTACTGGCGATACTTCCGTCAGTTTGGGGTTCAGTGTCTATAAGTTCTTCTTGTGGAATAGTATCTCTGTTTGTATTGTCAGTTGTTGGCATTTCAACAGGGGGATTTTTTCGAAGTTGGTCGTATTTCTTTGCAAAGGTTAGGATTTGTCCTTTTTGATAATCCACCAAATCTCTTTGAAACTTTCTCTGTTTTTTCACTTTGATGTCATCCTCAATCCTTTCCAAATTTCTTTCCATTTTGTCCATTTCTTTCTTGAATTCCTCTTGCTCACAGAGCGCTTTAATCTGTTCCGTTAACTTATCAATGACGTCTCCCAGTCTCTCACAATCCTTCTTGGCATATTTCACCAATAATGTTACCATGTTGGTTGAGCAGTTATGGTTATTGCTTGCCCAGTCATTCACTAGTTCAGGGTCCGGATCACTAAACGTAGGTGTAATAAAGATCCGTAACCCTCTGGGTACTCTCCCTACATCAATGTATTTTTGTAGGGTGGTGGCTTCCCACCATTTATTCTGCTCCGTTTTTAATGCCTTCCACAATTGGTCCCATAATTGTCGTTTATTGGATATCGGTCTATCCTTGCTAGTTGACGGTCTATTTTCAGCTGTCTCCACAGTTTCAGCCATTGCTTGCTCTTACAGTTTGAACGCTACTTAGCGTGACCGTTATCGCTCCAGAAGTCTGTTGGCTTTCACCTTGACTTTCTGACCCATCAGCGCATTAATGAAAACACCGCTCCGGTATGACAAAGGCTAGACGGGAACTATCCTGAACTATGATTTAAACGTTCAATCCCGCTTATGCTTAGATCATCCTCGGTGACATCTGTCACCGAGGATGATCTAAGCATAAGCGGGATTGAATGTTTAAATCATAGTTCAGGATAGTTCCCGTCTAGCCTTTGTCATACCGGAGCGGTGTTTTCATTAATGCGCTGATGGGTCAGAAAGTCAAGGTGAAAGCCAACAGACTTCTGGAGCGATAACGGTCACGCTAAGTAGCGTTCAAACTGTAAGAGCAAGCAATGGCAACAATAAGGAACAATAAACGCGCTGAAGCTGCGGACAGGATGTTCGATAATGCTGAAACTGTGGAGACAGCTGAAAATAGACCGTCAACTAGCAAGGATAGACCGATATCCAATAAACGACAATTATGGGACCAATTGTGGAAGGCATTAAAAACGGAGCAGAATAAATGGTGGGAAGCCACCACCCTACAAAAATACATTGATGTAGGGAGAGTACCCAGAGGGTTACGGATCTTTATTACACCTACGTTTAGTGATCCGGACCCTGAACTAGTGAATGACTGGGCAAGCAATAACCATAACTGCTCAACCAACATGGTAACATTATTGATGAAATATGCCAAGAAGGATTGTGAGAGACTGGGAGACGTCATTGATAAGTTAACGGAACAGATTAAAGCGCTCTGTGAGCAAGAGGAATTCAAGAAAGAAATGGACAAAATGGAAAGAAATTTGCAAAGGATTGAGGATGACATCAAAGTGAAAAAACAGAGAAAGTTTCAAAGAGATTTGGTGGATTATCAAAAAGGACAAATCCTAACCTTTGCAAAGAAATACGACCAACTTCGAAAAAATCCCCCTGTTGAAATGCCAACAACTGACAATACAAACAGAGATACTATTCCACAAGAAGAACTTATAGACACTGAACCCCAAACTGACGGAAGTATCGCCAGTAGCAGTGAAGTTTCGAATATCTCTAATTTCGATGGGGTAAAAACAAGCATTTTAACAGAATTCAACATGATGGCCAAGGGGAGACAAACCAACAACAAACAAGGAAGTGTACGAGGTCGTGGAAGAGGAGGCAAAGGCGCAAGAAGAGGAAACAAGTCAACACGCAAAGACAATATGAGCCCAGTGGGAAGTCGTACAAGGGGCCAAAGCAAGATGAAGTAATGGATAAGAAAACGGTAATCAATTTATCTGACAGAGTGCTCAGTGATTTTGCAGTAGAACTACTTGCCCTTGGACTTACTTTTTGTCCATCAACTGACTTCAATTACACGCAAAGCCGAATAGATCTTTTCCATTTTACTAGGAAATTACGTATTAAAAAATGGTTTGCAACCAAGGTGGAAGCTCAAGTAGAAAGCATGAATGTTAATCCAAGCGCAGTGAGTATCAATGATGCCGAATTACTTCATACAGCTAACGTGTTGGCAGGCTTAGCTGCAAACAATGATAATCCGTTTACTGATTTTGAGAACGAAAATGTCATCCTTAATTTGAATGCAAAAAATCCATTTAAACCAAAGTCCATCTTTTTGCCACAAATTAAGAACGATGCAATTGAAGTATTTGAGAGAGGTGTAACTCAGGAGTTAATGAAACTTTCAAAGAAAAAATGGCATGGATGGATGAATGTTACATCAGCACAAAAAGAGGCTATCAATAGTTTGAAGAATGATAACTCTATAGTTATCAAGAAATCCGACAAAGGGGGAAACGTGGTTGTTCAATCACGAAAGAAATATATAAATGAGGGCTTGCAACAACTAGCAGACAGTGCGAAATATCAAAGGAGCAATAGGATGGAGTACGAACATTCTATAAGACTGTTTCAAACAAGCTTAGACAAATGGAAAAAAGATGGGGTATTAGAGAAAAATGAGTACGATTTTTTAATATGCAGACATCCCAAATTACCAGCTCTATACCTATTACCAAAGATCCATAAGAACCCAACAGACCCTCCGGGAAGACCTATTGTTTCTTCCAGGGGTAGCTGTATGGAAAACACTTCCAAATATGTCGACTTTTTCTTGCAACCCTTTGTCACTAAGCTTCCATCATATATAAAGGACACAGGTCATTTTTTGAAAGAAATTGAGAATTTGGAGTGGAAGAGTGAATTTTCACTCCTATCTTTAGATGTTGCAAGTCTTTACACATGTATACCACATGAGTTGGGACTTGCAGCATGTAGATATTATCTGAATGAGAGATCCATCTCATACCTCAGGCACACTCAGATGCTTGTCGAAATGATGACTTCTTGTTTAACGCAAAACTTCTTCACTTTTGATGGCAGAATTTACAAACAATCTCTCGGTACTTCAATGGGGACTTGCTTTGCTCCTTGCTTTGCCTGTCTCTATTTGGGGTACTGGGAGGAAAAGGTTGTCAAAGAACATGATGCTTTCAAGAATAAGGTAGTTAAGTGGGTGCGGTACATCGATGACATCCTATGTATCTGGAATGGCAGTGAGACCGAAGCAAATCTGTTTGTAGAAAGCCTTAATGACAACATTTACAATCTTCAGTTCACAAGCCAATGGTCACAGAGTACCATTGAGTTTCTTGATCTTTCTCTTACCATCCAAAATGACAAATTAAAATGCTGCCTATTTAGGAAGAAAACTGCTGGAAACAGCCTTTTGCACGCACGCAGCTGTCACCCTAAACCTCTGTTAGACAGTATCCCTTTGGGAGAACTCTTGAGAGCTAAGCGTAACTGTAGCTCCCCTGAGGATTATAAAAAGGAAGAAGGAGTGATGACTCTAAGATTTCTGGAAAGAGGTTACTCGGAGACTGTTGTTAACAAAGCAAAGATAGAAGTAGCTAAAAGATCAAGGGAATCATTATTAACTGAAAAAGAAATAAAAGATGAAGAGACAGAGAAAATAAGGTTTATCACCTCCTATAACAATCAAGCCAGGGATCTGCGCAAGAGCCTCAACACTTTCTGGCCAGTGTTACACACTGACAGTGACCTCTCAAAGAGTGTGGAATTGTTTCCACAAGTCACGTATAGAAAGGCGAAATCATTAAAGGATACATTGTGCAGAACCATTGAACCTACACACACCAACATTCTAGGAGTACAAGGCTTTTACACATGCAGAAAATGTAAGGCGTGCAAACATAGCAAAAACTGCAAGGAATGCATCCTTTCTCCAAACAATAAACCCCACAAGATTTTGAAACATACATCATGTAATACAGATTTTGCAGTCTATGCCTTGTTTTGTCCCTGTAAAAAAGCCTATATTGGCAGCACCATACATAAGGCCAAAATCAGGATTTTAGAACACCTTCGCGCCATCAAACATGGCGATAAACAATACCCTGTTGCACGTCACTTCCTGAGTCATCATAATCAAAACAGTGATTTACTCAGTTTTTGCGTCCTTGACACAATAAAGATGAATGAGAGAGGAGGTAATAGGGTACAGGACCTTAGACGATTGGAGTCGAAACTAATAATCCAGTATGGTACCTTGGCCCCGATAGGTCATAACTGTGACGAAGAGTTAGCGGTGCACTTAGGATGAATTTGAACATGTTCATGTTGAATCTTCACAGGCCAGCATTTTTTGAAACGAGAGTCAGCAACTTGTGTACAAATGTTATTGCAAAAAATGTTTTTATGAATTTTAAAGTGTAAAGTTTCAGGAAATATAGTCTTAGTTAATTTTTCTAGATCAATTGTTGATTGATTTATTTGTTTTTTCTTGTAGATGCAAACTTTGATCTTTTCTGGTGACATATGGAAGATTGAGTATCTTTGATAAGCCCACTGGGGCAAGAAGTGTTGACTGAAGATGCATATATACAATTTTGACGTACCATTTATATGTCAAGTAAAATTAATTTTCGTTCAAACAATAATTTTTGACATCTGATATTAATGCCCACATGGGCTTTAGTGGTCAATGGTTTAGAAAATCAAGATTGAATCGGAATTTGATGTAAGGTTATACTCAATCCTTATGATTGAAATGGACGGAAATTGTTATTTATTCTGTGTATAATGCAATGCAGGTTCAGATTATATCAATCGTGTTACTCAGTTCCACGCAATGTAATTTTGTCGAAATGTAAATTTTGTTAAAGTTGCTTTCAAGAAAAAATGGCCTCGTGAAGTAACGAGTAGCCTTGAAGTCTGTTTTCTTTGTTTACCAAAAGGAATCACATGACTACTTATTGTACTTCCTGATTCACTTTGCCTTACTCGTGATCAAGGGAGTGTGATCCCGAAACGCGTAGAGTAATTGTTTTGCCTATTTGCTCTCATTAAATGACCGGTTTGAAGCTCATTTGGTGTCCGTGGTTGCTGGGGATTCAAGAAAGGAGGAATTACAGCGTTGTCAGAATACGTAGAGGTTTGCCACCTCGCTGCAGACCACCATCACAAGTGAGTAGGGGGAGGGCTAACGGTAGCGGTTCGCTACTATTGCGGTTTTTGATATATATATATATATATATATATATATATATATATATATATATATATATATATATATATGTATATATATATATATATATATATATATATATATATATCTAAGACCTTAACCCAGAACATGGCTAAAGTGTGGGTAAAACAACATGACTGCCTTTTACTTTTGCAAAGGCAGCCATTACCCAATCATATACTGCCTTGTCATCGGCATGTACCACAAAATACCATGGTAATGTTGTGGTATTTCACGAAATTTTAAGTTACTTCATGGCCTCAAATATCATTACGTTAAAATCCCTTCTAACTCTAAACATATTTACCCTACTTACCTGTACCACCAAAAATGATGATCTGCACATCATAATCTATAATCCTGCTATATTTCATAAAAATACAACTGGCCACTACACATTTGGGACCCTCTTTGTACCCCCCCCGACCAATCATATTAAAACTTTGCATCATCTGCTAATTTAGAAAAAGCAATAGGTCTGCAAAGTTTCGTGGAGATTCATCAAATGGCCGCAAAGTTATTAACCCCTTCGATGCTTCTGTCGGCCAACGGCCGTCGCGAGGACTACCTCCGTAGTGCGCACCAGCGCGAAACGTTCGAAGCAGCAAATCAGAGGAATTGCTATCTCTGAGGATCCTAATTATAAATACAGAGACCCAAATTGATTGTATTGCCCTGTGCCATGCAAGGGGATGTAGAACGACGCAAAACCTAAAGTGAGATTTACCAAGCCATGCAAGGGCACACTTCAAATTGTGCTTTTTAGGTCTCGCCTAGCGCAGCGCATATGCCCTAGGAGAGGGCCTCTTGGAATCACTTCAGACTTCCAAGAGACTTCTCCATGTGGGTCTGCCGCCTCCCACACATCCCATTGGCCTTTGCGTGTGGCTTTCAATAATGAAAGCATGCAAATGGCCCAAGACGGGTGCATGTCCCGCCTTTCCTCAAAACTTTCACTCCTATGGCCTAGGGGTCTCGGGAGCGAGCAGCGGCCCGCAGTGTGCCAGCTGCATTCTTTAAATTCCTTGCAGCGCATGCGCGCACCACTCCTGGGCTTGTTGTGTCAAGCAGCGCTTTATCTGTAATTATGGCGGCTGTGCCTTTCATCATGCTTTGCTTAACTTTTATTCTTGTTTTCCAAGGGAATTAGAGCAACCGGGTGACAATATTGGCCCTATCTCTGCACAAACGATTTAATGGATACTAGATAAAGAGGGCTTTTAAATACAATAAGTTGTATAGTAGATGAGACTAAGTTACCACTAATCGGACATATCAAGTTTTGCAACTAGGAATGGCTCTGCTTCTTATATCTAAACCGAGCATTTGAATCGTTTGCTTATATTGCTGAAATGTGTCTACTCGCCGCAAAGCGCTTCAACGCCTCGCCAAGAGTACTAAGCGCCAAATAAATACAATTTATACTTGAACTCCCTTGATTTGTCATTATCTGGAGCACAAGTTAGCTACAAGATCGTCGCTTTGCACCGCTCTCTCTGCCGTTTCATCTCCATTTAACAGGTATTCTTCTCCCATTTTGTGTTTGGAGGATATTTGTGTACAGAAGTAAGCCACGTTATTTGCTTGTATTCTCGCAATAGTCTGGGATCGCGGAGAGGGGATTGCACGGGCCACACACAGGTCTGCCATTGTGCTGCTCTGCGCGCACAGAGCACGCATTGTTTAATGTCCGGTGGGCTTGGCAGTCGCATAAGGACGCGAGCTGTTCTCCGCATACAGATTCAGCGTGACCGGGGCAGGAACGAATCTCTGAATTTCAAAGCGGAATTAGATTAACGAGGGGGAGGGGCTTACACACACTCTCGCCTCTTTCCCTTCTTTGGTACTCCGAGCGGAGGCTGAGTCGCATGGTTGATACAAATGTAGTGGCTGGTATATAACCTCTTCCCAGGCGGCAGCATCCTCTGGGAGCATATTCCGTCATTTGCGACTTTGTATTCAACCAAATCACCATAACTACAGTGGATCTGTGTGCCTGGTTTTAAGTGGGCAGGGTCCTGCAGTTCTAAAAAGCAGGTGCAGAGACAGGACCCTATTGGGCTCTCCATTTTTGCCATCATGCTCTCATGGTTGAATATATATATATATAACAAATCTCTTTTGAAGAGAGAGATGAGTCGCACACATTACGGTAAATATGAAAGGATTTTATTTCATTTTTCAACGCTGGCGTTTCCTGATGCATTTCGGTCACCATTGACCTTTTTCAAAGGGGGAAGCCACGGCATCTCAAGGCTAAACAGCACACAAACCATAGTTGCTCCTTTTAAGATGTTTGCCCCCTAGTGGGCGCCTCAATAGGTTGACTGTCTCTCAAAGCATGTTGGTTCTCGTAGTGCGCTGTTAGCCCCATAATTCTTTCCTTCAGTGGACGATGTCGGTATGTTGTGCTGCATTTTCTCTTTACCGTAATCCCCTCACATGCCACTTTTCAGGCTGCTGGGGTCCTTCCAAGGTCCAGTCCTTGGTGGCTGCCGACTGCCCTTAATGCTTCCGCAGACAAAACAAACAGGGTCCAATTTCGGGCAGTCTCGGCGCTCTTTTCACGGAGGTGCGTTGCTCTGAGGCTGGACCAACCCTCTTAATATCACAACAAGCCTCTCTTTTGAAGAGAGAGATGAGTCGCACACATTACGGTAAATATGATATATATATATATATCTTTGCCACGTTGCTTGGATATGGCCACCGCAAACTCCAGAACAGTGGGTGCGTCGTTAGGCGAACCTCTAAGCTTGGTTCGCTAAAATACGAACAAACACTCCTCTTGAAACAAAAGGACACGACGCAATGTCTTGTGACAAATACAGCCAGGGTTTAATCAGTGGCTATGTCGGACGCGTTTCGCCTGGACCAGCAGGCTTGTTCACCAACACAGTTTTGTCAAACAAATCCACCATTTATGCTGTGCATGTGATACAGTCATGTGAGGACTACAAAACAGTTGTAGAAGACAAAAGACTAGTAGTTTTTGCCTGCAACATACAAGAAACCAATAAAACGGCATCAGGATAAGTATAACATGAATAAAGCGCAATACCTTAAAATGTAGACAATATTACTAGATCTACGGATTACAATTATATTGCGTCATAACTTTATCAAGCACGGTCCCCTATTTTTAGGAAAACGGCGTACATCTGATAGCGATTACAATAACGCCCATGTGGGCTTAAATAGCTCCAAGATATGCCATTTTAATCTAATTCAGCCCCAGTGGGCATACCTATTATATCTGGTTCACCATATAACGTAGTACCTAACATATTGAAAAAATAAAGTGAATTGATTCAGCCAATCGTAACCTTATTAACAAAACAGAAAAATGTATACATAAAAAATAATACATACTATACTATAATATGTAAAATTAAAAACAGAAATTCCAGGAAGAGTAATTTAAGCTCAATAAGGACCTTATAGATGTGTATACAAATCTTCTTCGATATTAAGGCCCATTGGTGCTTTATTGAGCTTAAATTACTCTTCCTGGAATTTCCGTTTTTAAATTTACATATTATAGTATAGTATGTATTATTTTTTAAGTATATATTTTTCTGTTTTGTTAATCAATTCACTTTATTTTTTCAATATGTGAGGTACTACGTTATATGGTGAACCAGATATAATAGGTATGCCCCCCTGTAAAACCCTGCACTGTGTGGCTGGCACCGTGGGGTGCATGGTTTTACACACACAACCTGTATTCCCATAGGAGCCTGTGTTGTCGGTCAGAACACGGGCTCACATAGGGAACAATAGGACTCTGACTGAACAGCGTTCGCTCGCATCGTAATCGGTCGGGCGGAACGCCGACCGCGAGTCAATCGGTTGCCGAATCCAAGATGGTGTCAAGCAAAAAGTATGATTCTGTGTGATGCCATTTTTATTTTGAAGACTGTCTGGGTTAATGCTGTAGCGCAGGGTCTTCTCCGGGCCAACACAGCTGATTTAAACCTCACACCACAGCCATTCAGTGGACGTTCACCGCAGGTATACACACCAAATACAAGCCCGTCTCCACTAAATTCATATGTTCACCTGGAAATGCTGCCTCTGCCATGCCCCAACAATGTCAGTTCCCCATCTTGTACTCAGTGCTTAAATTGAGGTGGTGGTTTCTCGTGCTCAGCACCGGCATTTAATTGTCAACACCAACGCATATGGAAGCCTCAGACATTGGGGCACTGTCTGGCTAATTTAGAAATGGTCACAAAAGTCAATTATTAATTCAATGTACATTAAAAGTGACTAACCTGTCGCCCAATACATTCTTCTAGCTTTGGGGGTCTGGAATAGTCTAAGTTGTCACTCTTGTAGGAGTGCAATGCTTAGTAGTTGTGTGTTACTATCCTTTGCAGTATGGAAGGTGCAATGTGTGGTGCAAGCTGCAGTGGCCTCCTAACGAGAGCCCTGGCACTTATTTATTTACAAATTAAAGCCCTGCTTGTACTACACCAGCTGTCATCTGTGTGAACTTGTAGTTCGAATGGCTCATTTAGACAATACCTTTGGGGTTATTTACCAGATCGACTTGCTGAAAATGAAATGCATTCATTTCCAGAAAGCCATGGAGCTTCACCTTCCCTTCTGGCTAACATGCCTTTTTTACCTCACAAGTGCAAACATCCATACACTAGTGACATAACCTGTCGAACTGGTCAGGAAAATAAAACACTGAGAACTTCCTTGATTAACTCCTACTCTTTGTATGTCATCAGTGGCAAGTATTTGCTTTACTTGTTTCTTCTAATTTTTTTTAACACAAATGTTTTTGCAAATCATCCTTGTTTACATGTATCGGCAGGTAGACCTTGTCATAATTACACATTAATAGTCTCAATAGAGACAATGAGCCGTGACACACTATTCATATAAAATGCAATCAACTTCACCAATCCCCCCACCCGCATCCCATGTTAACTAGTCACCCATTATGTTGTCTAAATATTTTCAGGGGGCATGTGTGCACGAGAAAAAATTATACACCAAAAGTGTTACATAGGAGGCCACCGCCACATTAACATGGACAGTATATGGCGTACATAGTATATGGCGTACATAGCCATGCTTTCAGCAGTGGCGTAGCAAGGGGGCACGGGGGCAATCTACACCGGGTGGCCAGAGTTTTGGGGGTGGCTGCCTAACCCCCCTGCTCTTCCATATGTTTGCCGCAGGGCGGCAATCGTGGGAAAATCGCCAGCACCGCCCCCTGTGTTTACGGCTGCCGCAGGCGGCAAAGGCAGGGACCACCACGGGTGGCAAAGTGGCTAGCTATGCCACTGGCTTTCAATAAATGCAGAATGGGTCATGAAGTTGCGACATACATGCAGTGATCACCTGTTTGGGTTCTGTATCTGGGAAGTACGCAACTACCAGCCCATTCATTCCCTGGAATCCTCACTCCCTAGGGGTCTGGCTCCTGCTCTTTGAATACTCCAGTAACCTATCCCATTCCACCAAAATGGCTGTCTTATGTAGGCATCTATATTCCTCCCGCATGAGGGATTCGCTTTCAGCAAGTCCCCAGCGTTGTACCTATTCAGGCCAGTCATCTACCCAAGGAGCCATTGGGGATTTCCAGATCTTTGCTATTAATGTTTTTGCTAATAGCAGTGCCATGTTCGTGTACTCAGACACTGTCTTAGAGCCTCTTGGTCAAGGGGGCAACCCTAGTATGCGCTGCTCAGGGTTATCCCAGTGGTGCGGTCCCATCAGCTCCCCTAATGCTGCTGTAATTCCCTCCCAGTAATTAGACAACCAGGGGCAAGTCCACAACATATGCAGTAAGTCAGATTCCTGTGCATGACAAAGGACACTCTGGGTAAGTTGCAGGGAACATCCAGTGAAGTCTATATAGTGTTAAATATGCTTGATGTAGAATAGAGAACAGGATAAATTTGAATCTCGAATTATAGGAGATTTTATGTGGGTATTCTAACAAACCGGCTTATTCCTTCTCTGAGAGCTACCTGGCTAGGTCAGCCTCTCATTAGTCTTTCAGTGAAGTGAGCGGTGTCATAAGGTGTTCTTGGAGTCCACGATAGAGCCAATGTTAGAGGTGGCGCCCATGGTGTGAAGTGGCCGCTGCCCAGAGTTTACGAACATACCGAACAACACTAGCATGTGTTAGGAATAAAGTTTCCGGTAACACACGAGTATATACAAAATCACTTTGAGACATTAATATTCCATCTTCAAATAACACACCTACTGTAGTGTAGACACTACCAGGGACCAAGCCTGCACGCTGTCAGAGTGCTGGAGGACATAGGTAAACCACAGAGCGGAATATTCGGAGAATAGGGCGCCTTCTCTGCTGTATATTTCTTTGCCGTCTTCCAGTAGACTACACCTATGCACAACAGTAATGGGTCTGGGTGTACCGGTGAGGCATCGAGACAAATTAACCTGTGTAACTGATCTTGTCTGATTTGGGCTGCTGCTTAATCTATTTCCATAAGATCGTGCCCAGCTAACCAGTAGGATAGCTTCTGAAGTTGACCATCTATACAATAAGCTTTAAAGACTTGGGTCCCCATGCCACCCCTGTCCGTGGGCAATTGTAATTTCACTAGACTGACTCTGTGACACCCATATGCCCAAACAAGGTCCATTAGGATGGTATTCCATAGCTTGAATACCCAAGCCGGTATAACAATAGGCATATTCACTGCAACATTACCATTTTTACCAGGGACAGGGGACCAGCCAGGAACAGGGGTAATGTATCCCAGAAGGCCACCTGTGTTTTAAGTGCAGTGACTGTGCAAATTAAGTTACTCTCCAGCAGATCTAGACCCCCCGGTAGACCTTAATTCCAAGATACTGGAGGGTCCGCTAGACCATTTGTGTCTGGGAGTCCCCAAACTGAAGCCATGGCACCATGTGCCTATCAGCAAAGGAGTAGGCACAAGATTTATCTGCATTGATTCGCAGACCAGACAGCCTCCCATATGTTGAGAGCAACTGGGCCACCTCCGCCTGATCCTCTTGGATATCTTTAAGCTACAGTATCATAACATCTGCATAGAACGATATAGTACAGACTGTGTTGCCTATAGGAATCCCCCTATGCCCAGCCTCTTGGCGAATCTGTTGTGCAATGGGCTCAACCACCAGTATGAAAAGAAGCTGGGACAGGGGGCAACCCTGTTGTGTACCACGCCGCACCAGATACGAATCCTAGCTATAAGGGCCTGTTTTTGCTCTAGCCGTAGGGGTCGTGTAAAGCAATTTTACCCATCAAATGTAGGTGGGAGGTATCCCATATTGAGCCAAGGCTGCTAGCATGAAATAGCACCCGAGGGTGTCGAAGGCTTGCCAGACATCTAGGGAGCCGGTGTATGGAGAAAAATCTCAGGCAGCATCTATTATTTCACACAGCTGCTGTATATTTTAAAGAGGTGTTAAGGAGGGAAACAAACCCGCATTGGGCCGTATGTATCAGTTGTAGGAGCAGTGAGGGTAGCTATCGGGCAAGAATACTGCTAAGTATTTTATATTCTGTGTTACGTAATGTGTTATTGTGTTATTTTGGTTCCCTGTCAGGTGTATTAATCACCAGAATCGGCTTGGGGGATAGGCATGGTTGGATTAATCATGCCAACAGTGTGCTCAACCTGCCTGCTTAAGTATGTACCCTCTGAGTATATGTCCTATAGTCTATCACTTGAAGGCATTCTAATAATTAAGCATGAGTAATTCTGGCTTCCTGCAGTTGGGGCGGTATACTCGGTGTTCTCAGCCGCTGCCTTCTCCAGGGGGACCCAAGGTAGCCTCTAGGCTCATGAGTTCATGGAGAACTTATTTCCTGGCACCTACAGCAGAATTAATCGCTGTGCCCCATACTAACACTTTGAAGGCTTCCCACTCTACTATGGGAGAGGAAGTGGTCCCCAAATTTCCAGGAAAATAGTTGTCAATGGTCATAGCCATGGTCCACCAAAGGACCACATGCTCCAGTAACTGCGGTTGAAGTCTCCATATGGGTATTGGGGCAGGCACACGTTCCCATGATAGCGTTATCTCCAGTGGGCTATGGCCTGATATTGTTTTCCCTAAATACATAGCATGTGCGATTTTAGCCTGGAGACGTACATGGCAGAGAAACTTGTCAACTCTGGAGTGAAGTGTATGTGAGTGAGAATAGATTGAATATTCCCTCAGGCCCATGTTATGGCTGCGCAAACATTTGAAAACCCCCAACTATCCACACACTGGTGCAGCATACGAGCCTGGTGCATTGTGCCCTTGCCCAGTGGAGGGATGGTATCTATCCAAAGTTGTATCCAATACAGCATTGAGGTCCCCCCCAGTACCCATGGACATGGTGACCAGTCCAGCAATATCAACGACAGATGGGCAAAAAAGGTGTCCTGTTCAGTATTGGGTACATAAATACATCCTTGCACTATTAGGTCTCGTTCTAGCGTTCCCCTCAGTAACACATAACATCCCTGGGAGTCAATCCTGGAGTCTGACACCTCAAATGGGACCCCTGCTTAGAGCCACATCACAGCCCCTTTGGAGTATGCGGAATAGGATGAATTAAACAGTTGCCCTCTTCAACTTTTGCACAATTTCTGAGCCTCTCAGGCCACTAGGTGGGTTTCTTGTCAAAAAAAGTGATCTGCGCTCGGTGCCTATGTAATTGGGCCAGTATTTTGTGTCTTTTATGTACAGACCCCATACATTGCACATTCCAAGTCATTATATTGTAAGCACTCGCTACAGACGACATCCCTGGCAAATCACAATTGTTTACTTATGCGGTCGCAATCACATTTTGCATAACCCCCCCAGAATTATTATAGATGACATCATCAAATCATATAAAACTATCCCAAATACTTGGTCCATCTATTCTTTGTCTTTCGACCAAACTTTAGAACAAACAAGAACAATATAAACAGCATGAACTATGTGCCCTTGCTATAGGGGCGGGTTATATCAAACCCATAAGGGGTACTGCAGTTACGCAGTGTATGCATCTCAAACAAAGGGGGCACCCGGACCCGGGTCCCCAGCACGCTTTACATCAGAGAAGGTAAGGCTCTAACTGCAGCCAGTCTAGGGAGATATAAAGTATATTGATACCCAACTGGTTACAGGTATACAGAAACATAATGTGTTTGGGGAAACACCTGGGTTGGCTGCATTTTCAGTGTTTGTGTAGGTCCATATGTACTTAACTTGTCCACAGCAACTGGAGTTTACCTGTCCAACCATATAGTTGGTCACCCATGATGTTCACAACCTTTACCCTAATAAGTCATTGGCAGTCTGTGGGGTAATCTATGGGAATAGTCAATGCTGCCATTGGATTTGGAGTCCGAGGCACTACTCTGTGTGATGTACTGGAACTGATGAACAGCTTAGATGCCCGTAGTGTAGTCGCTGATCAGATCGCTGACAGTTGCCCCTCCAGTGCCAGCTGTGGGGGGTGTGTCCCCACACTGCCATCCTGGTTGGTCATCCCTCATTGCTGCTGGTGTGGGGCGCATATGGCTATGGTGCACTGTCTTGTTTACGAAAGTCTGAAAAATGCTCCCCAAGCCATTCCCAGGCCCGGTCTGGATTCTCCCAAAAATGGGTCCTTTGGGCTTGTATTACCTTACGTTTTGCTGGGAATAGCAGAGCATATGTTAGGCCAGCTGTATGCAAATGTCTTTTGACTTCCTGAAAGGATGCATGTTTATGCTGCACCGCAATAGTATAGTCTGGGAAAAGGTACATACTTGTATTGTTCATAAGGATGGGCTCTCTTTCCCTAGATGCCTGTAGCAGTACATCCCGGTCTTTGAAAGTGAGGATCCTGGCCACTATTGGTCTCAGAGTAGCTCTAGGGATGGGTTTTCTAGTAGGGACTCTGTGGGCCATCTCAACCGTAAATAAGTCTAACAGTCCAGCTGGGGCCACGGCTGTACGAGGCCAATCCTCCACATCCGGCATGACTCGAGGGCCTTCCTTTCTTCAGGGATACCGATTATCCTCACATTGTTTCGATGGACCCTGCTCTCTGAGTCTTCCACCCGTTCTTGGAGTTGATCCACTTGTCTCTGCAGTTGTGTGAGTTGCGTGGTGTGATTTCTGTGGCCCGCGGACAATGTAGAAAGCGACAGCTCATTTGTGTTAACCCTATCTGATCATTTGCATTGGCCATTTTCAACAAGCTCATGTCCGTGCTGTTGAACCCAAAACTCTGCTCAATGGCCCCTCTGGATTCCCGTATTTGCCGAAGGATAGCGTCCAATTCATCCATAGGGGGGTGTTGTCATGGTGGAGGGCATACAGTGACTGGTGAACTTGGCTGGCGATAATTCTCAGGGCGTGGAGCGGTAGCATGAGTGGGCATTGTTTTGTCACTTTTGACACTGGTACGCCCCATGGGATCAGCTATCAGTGCGCGTTCCATCGATCAGGGGTTCATGTAGGGCTCATTCATCTTCTCATGTACTGTGGCCCTCTCAGTACTGATTCAGAGTAGTACATTTCCAGTGACCCCGGTGGGGTACTTCCAATGTCGCTTACCGCCTCCAGTTATTAGTCACTAGTAGTGGGGTGAGGCAGCCTCACTGGTGCTTGAAGACTTTGCAAAGTCAATAGTGTCTTGGGGCTCAGCCGTGGAGCAGGAGGGCCCTGGGAGTGTCATACATTGTCCAGAAGACCACTAAGGTATGGAGGGGGGCCCATGCAGAGCTCACTTCTTTACTCATACGCCCATCTCCTCTATCCTCCCCATATCAGCTTCCTAGGCACCCTGGTGGCACTCCCGCCTTTCAGACTGTTCAAATTGTTGCTCTCGCATCCTCCTTTTTAGCATTGGTCACATAGTTGTAAGCATTTGCATTGTGGCCCCACTTGCTGCCCGATTACCTCCGGATGAGGTCTGTGTTCCGGTCTTAGGGCCTGTCCTATTGATTCGAGCCTAGATCGGCCGTTGGGCCCACCACACGGAGGTTAATGCCAGGGGGCCCGTGTCATTAGCACCGCCACATCGCTTTGCAGTAACACAGTTGATGGGGGCTGTTGGCACAGCTCAAGGGCCTTGCCGTAACTCCACCAGACAATGTCCCCTTCATGTGGATCAGCAGCCCGGGGCACACGCCACTACACAGCCCAGGCTGCACCACACCTTGGGGCCTCACCGCTCTGGACGCTGCTCCCAGTTGCCAGCCATGGAATTAGTTTTTGGGGGCCCCAGCCATTCTTTTGGGCCCCTTCTCACCTTAGATCCTGCTGTGAGATCCAACAACAGGGCTGATCACCTTCTCTGGCCCCACGACCTGTTATCTCCTTTGGATGAGCCCGCCACGTACAGTCTGGCAGTCAAACTGCCTGTGCCAGGTTCCAGGAGGACGTCCACTTCAGTGCGGGCTTAGTGGGTCACAATTACCCAGATCCTGCAATTTACTTGATCTGCGGGAGGCCCCAAGCAGCACTCTGCCCTGGGGCCACCCTCTAATGTCTCCCATGTTAGCCGTATGTCGCGGCGGGCAGGGGGTTTGCGCCCCCTGTCGTCCACAGGACCTCCACAGCTCACCAGGGCACCGACGTGCTGCTATTATTCAGCTCCAGTATTAAACCAGAGCCCGATGCCACTGATAGCCTGCTAATAATGGAGGATTACAGGGCCCAGGTCCGGGAGCAGTAAGTTATGCATCCGCCATGTTAGGCTGTTGGCCATCCCCCTCTACTTGTTTCTTCTAATAGACACATTCTATTCTTAACTGAAACTTTGGTTCCCTCACCTCTTCTCCCTTCCCTACCATGTAGTGGAACAACTTCTGTAAGGATACAAAATCCTACACCTTACCAGAGATCATCATTATGGAGGATCTTGAACACAAGCCAAGCTGGTATGTGTTTGGGAAACTTTCTTCCTAAAGACATTAGTCTGCTCTCTTCGAATCTCTGCAGAAGATGTACTTATATTCATATCAGGGGATAAGGTTCATCTCCCCCTTCTCAACCATCAACAATACAAATTCTCTGATTGAGCTCTGTGGATTGGTTAAGACATTGTACAAATTCGATCATTTATTTACTTTCTTTATTTAAAATATTCCTAAAGCACATCTGTCACTAAACAGGTATCCTGACGCTATTGTAACAGTTTGAGGGCAGAAAAGAGTGGTCCTGTATTGTGATAATTTCAAGGCGAACATGATTCAAATGCCTGCAGGACATTTCACTGATTAGCCATAATTTCATTTCATTTTCTCTCTCATATTCACAGTTTTTTATATGGTCAGGAAACACCTAAACTTTGTAGGTATCTGGTCTCCTATGAACCTGCTTGCTTTCTTAACTTCTGAAGTGCCCTAGGCTGAAGAGAGTTTGCATGGAAGGGCAATTTCATCTTCACATCTCCCTGCACATCTATTCGTTAGAGATCCAAATGCTTTTGACTTTTGCCCCAAATAAAAAAAAAATTATTATTATTTTTATTAACGTTCATCGACATAAAAATACACAGTACAAAAAGTAAGTAGTACAGATGAGGTAGCACATTTACATTCAAAGGAGACAATGAGCAACAGTATGCCATTACATTACATCACGTCAGGCTACGGGGTAGGTGGATCATCCCGGTCAAGACCATGTGGGGGGGTACAAATGTCTCCTCGATATTAGTTCCACTGACTCCAGATTCGGGCCCCCTTTTGGGGGCAGCCCCGTGCTATGTAGACTGTCTTTTCCCTATACATGCACCAATCAAGATCTGCTTCCCATGCCTGCGCCACGGGGGGTTGCGTCGCTCCCCACAATTTGCAATGTTTCTTTTAGCCAACATTAATCTCAGCGTAACCCACTGCGTGTGATAGTTATTTAGGTCAGTGGGTCCCCACACGTTCAACAGGCATCTACGCACTTCGGGGCGAAGGGCTTGTGCGAGCACTTCATTTAGAATGTCATGTATTTTCTGCTAATAGAATCATATCTGCTCACATTACCAGATGATGTGCATAAATGTGCCCTCTTCGCCACATCCCTGTCTACATTCCCCTCCCCCAGGCCTACCCATGTGTACCAAACGAGGCCCCGTGACATATACCCTGTGGAGAATTTTAAGCTGCACTAGTCTGAGTCTACCCCAAATAATTTTCTTGTCTGTACCTCATGTTGGATTCATTGAGGGTTTGGCCCTAAACATTGTTTGCGAAATTCTTATCTATCAATATGATGGACAGCCCTATTTTAAAAAGAGGCCATCATATAATATAAATGCATAGGCTATCAGCACAATCTATTTAATTCCTTAGCCCCCTTCCTGTCTCCATTTCCCATAACTCTCCAGCCTACCCCTTTATTGCCCCTCTTGCCCTAATAAACCAGCCCCTCCAGTTTCCTTTTTCAGCACCTCTCTTCCACACCTAATCTCTCAGCCTCACTCTCACACATTCTGTCTTCCTCTTTCTTTCTGTTTCTGATTCTCTTTATTTCATATTATTCCAGTACCCATCTTGTCCCCTCTGTTAGAGAAACATCTGCCCTTGAATGAACCTCAAAGATACTTTGTCAGTTGTATTGGTCTTGTGCATGTTTTAACAAAAAATCAAGTTTTCCTGTCAAGGGCAAACATCAGGGTAAACTATGTGTGTGTGCTAAAATGCATGATACATGTTGAGGAATGCTGTGAATTTTAGTGTCCAAAGTTACAAGAACATTTCCCAGCGGTTTGCAACATAACCCTCTCCTGTTTTCTTAACAGCACAAAGGTAGCATTGTGCTTACTGGCCATGAAAACAATAGTTGAGTTTGTTTAATATTTACAATTATGTAGATTTGTTACTAATCCTTCTTGGGCATATTTCTTTTTTCTTTCTTAGAATTGTTACATTTGTTCAGCCTTTACGGAGGTCCTGTGGATTGTTACTTTGTGGGGAAAAAGTAACATGGATTGGACGTCAGTGATTAATATGGAAAAAGAATAAGTGCTGGGGCCAAAAGATAGCCTTAGGGGCCAACTGCTCATGGCTTTCCATACCTGTGGTTTTTCTGCCAAAACCATCTTTAAAAGCAGAAGTCAAGCAAGAAGACTTCATTTCCTAGCACTCCTCCCCTTCCCAGGACCTTCTTAATGGCAGCTGTGCCCATCCGCGCCAGGACCACGCCCACTGCCAGGCACCCTGGCCTGATCACCACTCAGCGATACTGCGCAGCACCCCTTAGGTTGGTACACCCTAGACGCCGTTCCCCCAACTGCTGCCATGCCGCACCACACATCACAGGGCTTTCACCTGCACCCACTGCTGGTTCTCTAGCAGCCACACACCCACACCCCTGCGCAAATGCTAACAATGTCCTCAACACCCCCTCTCAACACACACACCAAACAAGCACCAACAACACCTACACACCGACCCTACACCACATGCCATAGCAAAATCGCACACCAACACCCACTAGCATACATGCTTCTTAACAAACGACCACTTCGCAAACAGACAACCAAAATATGGAAACTCCTGAGTGGCAACGCACCTGACATCCTCTTTATCACAGTTACCTGGCTCAACCCCCCATCAGCTCCTGACTTCGCAACGGCACTCCCAGCAGAATACAAGAAAGATCACTTGAAATGACCACCTTCTCAAGTCAGGAGGAGGACTCGCTATCATCTGCAAGGGATCCATCAAATGTACAACATCCACAGAGAACGTCACCCCATTCATGCAACACCTGCACTTCAAGCTGCAAATCTCAGAAAACTTCACCTACCGACCAACGGGACTACGAGCCATAACCTCATTACTAACTTCATCGCTCTGCTCACCATCGATTCCAGAACCTACATCCTCCTCAGTGACCTCAACTTTCACCAGGATAACCGAAACGACCTCTGCTCTATAGCACTCTTCAAAAGTTTGAGCAACATCGGAGTTCACCCAGCTCATCCCAGAACAAACACTGACTTCATGGCACAAACTGGAGCCCATCTTCACCGCAATGGATAGCATCACATACAACTACCACACCGCTCTTATGGACGGATCACTCCATCATCCACTTCGAAATCTAAACACCTCAAGTCAATACCCCTACAAGATTCAGCTTTCTAAGCCACAGCAAGGGCAAAATAACAGAAGCAGACTGGCTCGATGTCCTCAGCATGGATCAACCTTGCCACACAGACAACCTTGACAAGGACATCAACAACTTCAACAATTAGATCAAGAACTGAGTGGACTCCCATGCACCCATCAAACCCAACAAGCATAGGAGATCAACCAAACAGGCCAGCTGCTGCACAGAACACATCTGAGACACCAGATGACACTGTAAGCAGCTAGAAAGGAAATTGAGAGCCAGCCACAACAGCACTGACAGAACTACCTATTAGGCTGCACTCAGGCAAATAAGAGTCGCTAAGAAAAAAGCAATAGTGGACCGCATTGAAGGAAGCTCCACCAGCTGCAAGGAGATCTACTGGATCGTCAAGGATTTCACCACGCCCTCAGTCACTGTCACCAACATCGCTACCTCCCAGCAACTCTACGGAAAACTATTCAACCTCTTCCACAACAAAATTACAAATATCTACAGCAACTTCAAACACCAACCCAACCCCAAAGAACTCATAGCCAACCTACCCACCACTAACCATGACGTCCACCTGACCGAAAGGACAACCCTCACCAGAAACGACACAGCGGCAATCATGGGGACCATCCAATCAGGGGCCCCAGCAACCCATGCCCCAACTACAACCTGGGAACATCACCAATCAGCACCGCTCTGACCCACATCATCAACACCTCCATCATGTCCGCCACTTTTCCAGATGAATGGAAACTTGCAGAAATCAACGTCTTCATCAAGAAACCTGCAGCCAAACCGAATCAGCTGAGCAACTTCCGACTCATCTGCCTGCTTCCCTATCCAGTCAAAGTGATTGAGAAGGCCATTAAAAAGCAACTTACAGTCCATCTCGAACTTCACCATCTTCTAGACATTCAATTAGGATTCAGAAAGAACTACAGCACTGAAACTCACTCATCGTGGCAACCGATAACATTTAAATCATCCTGGACTGAAGAGAAACAGCAAACATCATCCTTCTCTACCTCTCTGCGGCCTTTGACATGTCTCTCATAACACTGTCATCAGAAGAGTCCACAAGATTAGCATACAAGCATTTGCTCTCAAACAAGTCTGTTCCTTCCTCACATGAAGAACCCAAAGGATGAGGATGACACCCTTCCCATTAGAGAGCGAGAAATTGATATGCAGAGTCCCACAAGGATAATCTGTCAGCCCCACCCTTTTTTAACGTATACGTGACACTGCTCGCCAACATCATCCAATCACAAGACATCACCCTCATCTCCTACACCGATGACACCCAACTCATCTTCTCCATGACAGGAAAAACAACCACCGCCAAAACCAACTTCATCAACTACATGACCATGGAAGGAGACTGGATGAGAACCAACTTCTTGCAGCTCAACTCTGACAAGACGGAAGTACTGGTCATCGTCAACAAGACCTCCCCAAGAGACTCCACCTGGTGGCCATCATAGATAGACCCAACACCCACACCTACAGACCACATAGACGACAAGCTCAACCTCACGGCTCAAGTCAACACAGTGTGCACATCCTGATTCCACATCTTAAGCATGCTGCAAAAAATCTTCAAATCCTTGGCTTAGAACACCAGACAGTCACACAAGTACTCATCACCAGCAGGCTGGACTACGGCAACACTCTATGCTGAAATCTCCAAACAACTCCTACAAAGACTCCAGAACATCCAGAACACCACTGCATGATACTTGACCTCCCACACCACACCCACATCACACGTCAGGAAGCTTCACTGGCTCCCCATTCACAAGCGCATCCAATTCTAAATCCTCAGGCACAAATACAAAGCCTTCCACATGACAGGACCAGAATACCTGAACAGTTGCATACACAGTCACCAACCCACCTGACACCTACACTCTGCTTCACTCTCACTTGCACACATTCCCTGCATCCACAAAAGCAAAACTGAAGGTTGCTCATTTTCCTACATTGCACTCAAGACATGGAACGACCTCCTTCAACACATTGGTGCCTCCTCCTTACTTCTTGTGTTCCACAAGAAGCTGAAGACCTGGCTCTTTATATAAGTACCTCGGAGACCACAAACCTATGCAAATGCCCAAACACCTGGATACTCTCTTATGTGATTAGAGTGCTATACAAATCAATATAACATTCTAAATTTAGGAACTCAGGTCAACATGAAGATTGTAAACAGTAGGATCTTGGCCCACCTTAGAGAAGGGGAGACAGCCAACCATAGGGCAGCCGTGATCCATACTTGCTAGTGAGTAATCGGGATTGTGTGCTGTACTTACCTTTTAATTCATGCTTTGTATTATGCTAGTACCTCTGGCTCCTTTGTGGGAAGTTTGTCATTTTCATAACTTCACACTGTGCATGCCAATTGGACCGCTTAGACCCCATCCATCAGGATTCCATTCAGGTAGAAGTACAGAACTTTTAGTGGCCTCAGTCCTAGAGGACCTGCGAAGACTAATGGATGCCAGAGGTTCAGGGGATCTTGTTCTTCTTGACCGCTCAGCAGATCTCGCTACCATTGACCACATTATTCTGATTTCTAGACTGCCAAAAATTGGAATCAGGTGAACAATCCTATCTTGGCTGGAAACGTTTTGAAGTGATCATCAGTAAGTTACCTCTCTTGCATCTTTACCCTCTCAATGGAGAAACATTGAATACGAGGTACCACAGGATTCAATTCTGCCCCCTCTTCATTTTAACATGCATAAGTACCCGCTATCCCACCTTTTGTATCAGAGGGGGGCAAAATTCTTTATGTACGTTGACTTGCAGGTCATTTTTGGATTGTCACTGTACTCTAATTCTAGCAATGAAACAGATTATTCTTTCATGGACAGTGTTTCGGTCACCATATATTGGATGTCAGTAGCGTCCCCTAAATTAAATACGGATGATCTTCGATGGCACTAAAGCCTCAAACATGGGCCCTTCTTCTCTTTCTTAAACTAGAATGAGTAACTTAGGCATTTACACAGAGTTAAACTTGGTATTGCAACGTAACATGCTTCACACCATTCTGACTTTTCTTGAGAAAGATCTCAAAGTTTATGTGGTTAAAACATTGATCCACTCTAGAATGAATTATGTAAATGCCATCTTTTCAGCTACTCCTAAGAAACACTTCCGACTTCCCTTATCACAAAATGTGCACCTGGTTAGTTGCCAAAAAACGTTTCAAGTCTGTTACATCGACTGGAAGAAAAGTATATTCATTACCTATTCACAAGAGGATTGTCTTCAAGGTAATGACTATAGTCGTCAGGGCCATATAGTCCAATGCAACAGACTTTATCGCAAAGGAATTTAACTGGTACTGTCCCAAAAGACATTTGCGGTTGGACCTAAACTTTCATACAGTAACTTTTGGAGTTGGGACTTTTTTCTGCTGTGCCACTAAATCTTGCAGTGGTCTCCCTTTTGATCTTGTAAAGAGTCTTCTTTATGTCTTATCAGAAAGTCTCTGAAAAACCAGTGACACACACACACAGACACGCCAAATCACCTGTGTTGCTGTGGCATATCTCCTGTTGTGAGAGTGCATATATATTTTGCCACTTCTCACAATCCGGCCTCTACCTCTGGAACATGGCTGCTGTAGCACCTCCAGATGAACCGGATATACATTTGCGAGTAAATGTGTAAGAAGGAGGCATAACTGAATAGAATCTCAGAAACAACACCGTACAAACTGCAGCTAATTTTTTAGGTCGAGCCTGAGCAGTGCATGCACTGCTCTGCGACTCATGCTGTACTCAGCTATGGACTTGGGGCCCCGCCCACTCTCCACCCATCTTTTCAATAGGCTCCTGTTAATTTCCTTTCTAAATGGTAGCTTCTGATTAATTAAGAGGCTTTTTAGTCCCTACTTAGTAACACCTTGTCTGCATTGGTAAACTCCCATAAGGACTGGACCATTTACTTGTGTGGTTACACGGTATGTATATTTATTCTATGAGAACTATTTTCTTTCATTATTTTGTCCTACGCCAGACACGACGTGCTTTCCTGCAATAGCCGCGCGCCTGTCTTTCTTTATTTCTCCAGCGCGGTCCTCTTTCAATAGAAAAGTGATGACCTCAGAGGCTTCCTAATGACATGGATGTCAGAGGTTCTTAATATGCTCAGCGAGATAATCAAAGAGTGGATGCACTGTTACTTTTGTTTTAGGCAACCTAAATTAAAATCTTGCTACAGGGATTATGTTGATGCTGAAGACTGAAACTCTAGCAGACATGATACTTGAGTCAGCCAAACAAAAGGGAAAAGTGTATCTAGAGGGATGTCTGATGGTTTTTTTCCCCTGGCACCTTCTAAGCCACAGAGGAGAGGAGAAAGGAGCTGGAGCAAGTTTGGAAGATATTCTTTGCAAAGCGGCCATCGGCGACAAAGTTTTATCTGACTAGATTGTGCGTAGCGACTGAAGATAGGAGATATCTATTATGGAGTCCCGATGATGCAAGCACCAATTTGGCTCCAAGAAGTTGTTAACTGCAGCAGCTCGTACAGTTGGGCTCTCAGGCACCCAAAGTCCATCAGAGGTGATCGATACTCCATAAAATATAATGAATTTCACTTGAAGAGGCTTGCTTGGATAGTTTCTACAGGCCGACAATGCAACTTCTCTAAATTCAAGCCATCGGGAGTCGTATTAAGATCCTTTACTCTTTCCCCTACACCCAACTCCGGGATCCAACGAGTCCCAGAATATGACATACCAAGAAGAGGCCCCTGTTTGTCGGGAGGTGGAAAGAAACTGGAGAAAAATGTCCTAGGTCCATTAGACAGAATGTACCACATAATGCTAGAGGCTACTATAAGGGTCTCTGGAGGAATCCAATGTTAACTTATATATTTGCGGGACGTGGGTGAAGTGGGGCTTTTCCAGATGCTTCCCGCATGTAATGTTATGTTGGGATTGCTTACTTAAATTAGAAAAAACAAATCGGAAAATTAAAATAAGGGAGCCATCACAACCTAATTAGTTAAATAATTCAAATGTATACGTTCATCAATTGTATAACTTATAATACACGTAGGTTCCGAAGCATTTTTTCATTGTTTTATTTAAAGTTTACAACAGAAAAATAAACAGTGTGACATCAAGCATTCTACAGCACATTTAAGAGGGATCAAATATAACAGTGACATATAGCAATGATGAGGAACAGAGTGTGAATTACTTTAGAGTTGGTATCAGGAGACTAATTACCATATATATTGTCGCTCATAGTAACGTGGCTACATTACACATTATATTCCAGTACCTTACTGCACACATCCAATAAAGCAGGTATGACTTATGTATCAGATATTTGGTTGGCCATATACATCTGCAATAGTGCCCATATGTCCCTGGGTCTTAATTTGACGAGCATGAGCTTACTATAATTATTAGATAGTGTATTGCAATATGTCAAGTCTTTAAGCCGATAAGCTACTGTCGACCACCCCCCATAGTGTCACCACTTGCATTTTTGCCAGGCTCAGAAGTATTTGAGGGTGATTCCACGCTAGCATCCACGAGAGAGAGGTACTGCTAGAAAGAGGACGTATTCCCTTTTCCCGTAATACCTTTCCCAATTGGATTGGTGCTCAGGTAGATGGGTGGGAAATACCTCCTCTAGCACCAATCAAAGTAAAGCAAGTCAGTGGACTAGTGGCGCTGTCAGTGTGATGCCAGCGAGCTGCGATGCACTGTGCTTCAGACTAGTTAAACAAGCATTTGCAATGCAATAGGTCTCGCATTTTTGCAGTTTGAGCTATTGGCATTGTAAATGAGAATGCCCTTCATTTATGTTTTGGTTTTCAAAAAATAAATAAAAGGCATTGTCATTTACAATGCCAATAGCTTAAACCTGCGTAAATGTGAGACCTATTGCATTGCAAATGCTTGTTTTGACAGTGCCCGGGCCAAATTGTGATCCCAATCTGACCCTGCCTGGCTCCTGAGAGGCAAGGAAAGGATCGGCAGCCCGGGTCCAGGGCAGGGGAGGGAAGCCACTCCTCTGATCAGACCATTCACTGATCTGCCAGCTGCTCCAACACCTTCCGGCTGCCGCTTCTCGTGCCCTCCCATCCAAGGTGCTGGGTTCTTAATGCCAGGGGAATAGAATGTTAGAACATTTGTGAATTAGAAAAGTGGTATTCAAATGTTTCCTTTGGAACGGTGGCAGTTGCTGATCCCTGCCAGGGCTACTGGCCGCTCTTTGATGCTCATTAAAGACTTCCACAGATTGCCTTTGGAGCTGCCTCTTTTTACAAGCACACAGACAGTGCATAAATGCCTTATTTGCATGACCATAGTTGTTTGAATCGCATAGCTCGTCATTGTGCTGCAGTACCCGATGTGTCGTTTCTCTTGACACTTCTATACCATTCACTTTGACAATATCATGTTTAGTGCAGTTCTGAGCGTGCCTGATACAGCCACTCTAGAGTCTATACGTTGAGCTGGCAGAGGGCAAGGTGGCAGTGCATGGTGAGGGGAAACACAGGGCTGGCAGTGCACATCGGAAGCAGGCACTAGGCTGAATTCTGGTCTGACACTCTGTGGGACTGGTACCATATATAGATAACATGCAGAGCACAGGGCTGGCCGCCTCTGGTGCAGGAAACCAGGGTTCGAGCCTCGAGGTCGCGTCCATATCCTGTGATTCTGGGCAAATCACTTAATCTCCCCGTGCCTGAATATGTAATGTAAATACGGTGCTATGTAAAGCGCTCCAATACCTTCGGGTCGAGTTTGCGCTAAATAAATATGCAAAAAAAAAAAAAGCCTGGTAGTATGCAAAAGTGAGGAGTGTCAGGTAGGCGGCAGAGCACTGCATATCGGGCTGAGAAATGGGCTACTTTGTGGTTGCCAGTGTTCAGGGTTGGCAGTAGACCGAACTGGCAGTGTTCACACCTACAGAACAGAGCGGATTCAGGCCTTGGTGGACAGCATGTGGCTTCTCTGCTGCATAATGAAGTTCTGCATGGCTACAGAAGAGGGTGTGGTCCATCGGCTAGATTGCCGACTTTGATGCTGGAAACCAGGGTTCGAGCCTCGGGGTCGCGTCCACATCCTGTGATTCTGGGCAAATCACTTAATCTCCCCGTGCCTGAATGTGTAACGCAACCGGTGCTCATGTAAAGTGCTCCAATACCTTTGGGTCGAGTTAGCACTATTTAAATCTGCCTTTAAAAAAAAAAGGCACGGCTGCTCACTAGGACTGTATGCGCAGCGAATCAGCTTGGCGGTTGGTGCCCAGTTTACCTGTGCACGTGCCTGTCAGAACGCACGTGTACTAGGAGGGCTGACTGCGCAAGAGCTGCCCTCCCTAGGGCTGCCGACGAACAGGGTTCTTTCTCTGTGTGTAGGACTGCCAACAGAGCGTTCTCAGAGGACATCTTTATATGTAAGGCTGCCATTGCACAGGGCTTGAAGTGCACACGGCACCCACTCACAGGGCATCCTGTGTCGAAGATGCCTGTGTGCAGGGATGGACGTAAACTCTTTATGCAGGGCATACATCTGTTAATGTGACAACATTTTCTTAGTGCGTGTGTAAAACGGCACGCACACACACTGCTGTTAACGTGCAGTCCTGTCAGTGCACGGGGCTATGTGCAGGCCCGGCCACTGCAGAGAGCTCTCTTGTACAAACATTGGGAAAAGAGGGCGTCACTGCAGGATGAGGAGGATGGCGCTTGGGTGGAATGCAGAGAGTGGAAAACAACAGCAGCCGACTAGGAATGAGGAGTATTTGAACTGAATGCGATGGTGAACAAAATTATGTATTTTAGTTCAATTGTTACCCAACATGGTTGTTCTGCCCTCGGAAGCCTAAAGAGGAAATCAACATAGAGCCTCGTTAAACCGGCAGCGAGAAGAGCCAAGTTCTGGGCTGTTTACGGAAAGTCAGAGACAGGGTTGAAAGCAGAGGGCATGGAATTCCAATCGTGTGCAGCCAAGTAGGACAAGCCCGGCGGAGCATGGCGCGGCTCTTGGCGGGGGCGGGGAAGCTCATTGCAGGCGGGGGAGCAGACCCTTTGAAGTGCGATGCCAAACGGATTGCATGGCGGCACGATGCGCGTGATTGTGTGCGTGCTCGCCATGCAATCCGTTTTTCGGAGCACTTTTGGGAGCCCCTTAAAATAGTCTCGCTTTGCGATCGCTTACGCGATAGCAAGGCGAGACCTAAAAAACAATACATTTCAGGATGTGAGGAAAGCTCTTTTCTCATGTCCCAACATTGGGCCGCATTTATGAAAAGTGTTGCCGCACTGCGGGAAAGCAGCGATGCGACACTTTTCATAGAGCCATTCGTGCGACACCATGGATGTGCCATATTTACTGTATGGCCCTCCATGTCGCAAGGATTTACAGATATGTCAGTATTCCTGACGTATCTGTAGGCTCAAAATTGGTGCATTGCTGCGGCATGTCTGAAAACAGACGCAACTCCCGCAATGTGTCCTTTCACATGTGGCAAGCCCTATGTGAAAGAGCCTATGTCACTCCTTACGCCTGCTTCAAGCAGGCTTAAGGATTTGACGCAGTGGCGTCCTAGAAGTGGCTCACTGAAATGTCATAGATTTCACTGCGCCACTACTACTACTGATGCAGGTATAATATAGCGCAGGGGGTTACAAAGTGCTGCATCTGCGGCGTAAAGGGCTCATAAATAAGACCCATTTCGTTTTATAGGGATTTTCTTTAGCGCTGTAGTGGATAAATCGTTAACATTCATCATAATGCAAAGGTAATGTGATGGACATGAATAGATGGTTTAGCGCATATAAAGAGTTAAAGTTCCCGTTACAAGCAACCTCTTACCTCTAAGGTCACAAAATCCCACTGATCCAACTGTTCCTTATTTAAGACACAAATCTACGCAACACTGGTTCAAATTTTTGTCTTACATTAGCTCATCCACTGATCATTTTATGCGATATGGCTCTATTAGTTCAAAGCTTTAGCTGACTGATCAGTTTAAAAAAACCCTAATAGAAATACATGCAGATGCTTTATGTCAGTCCTCTTCTTCCATTGGTCTATTCAAGTGCTATTCACATTTTTCTTCCACCCACCGCACCTTTCAACATGGGTCAGTGTGTAAACCCACTTCAACCACTGGCTTTCTTCACTGTGTGAGAGACGGCATTTTGCTTGTGCATACGTGCACATACATCATGTAGACTTCAGTGCCAGTGCTGATATGCAAATCTCTGCTTTTATTTTTGCTTTCATCCCATGTCCTTTTTAAATTGAATTTGTAATGGGTCATTTTTTCACTTTTTTTTGCAGACACACGCACGCCACTTTTAGATGGCAACATTTTAACTTTTTTCATTACTATTACGATTTTAATGACAACTGCATGTTTGGAAAAAAAACGTGTGGGACCGCTAAGGTCAAACTTATTGGCTTTACCAATGCTTGTTTTCATTTGCGTGAGATATTTTCCATGGACTTTTTCTCCCCCCCCCCCATCATGCCCCCTTCACATTTTTAGGTCTCGACCTTGCTATCGCGTAAGCGATCGCAAGGCGAGACTATTGTAAGGGGGTTTGAAAAGTGCTCCCAAAAAGTGGATTGCATGGCTAGCATGCGCACAATCACGCGCATCGTGCCGCCATGCAATCCGCCTTTTGGGAGCACTTCAAAGGGTCCGCTCCCCCGCCCCCAAGCGCGCACGCGCCACGCTCCGCCAGGCTTGTTTTTTTGGGCGCATGCACGCACACACATCTCCCAGGCTTGTTGCTCGCGCTTCTTGTTCTACATTTATGTTGAGCGCGGCGTCCACTTCAGGGACACGGCACTCTGTTTATTTTTTTTTCATGTTATTTTAGGCGGAGCTGCATCCAAGTGCCTTACTCAGTGGCTGGCTGCTTTTCAAATGCAGAAACTTCGAAGGCAAGGGCGAGTGTCTGCCCAGTTTAGCTGCTGCCCACCCCCCGCAATTACAGACACTGTGCGGGAAAACTCCCTCAGTGTAATCAAGAGTATGAGATTCCTGGGTAAGTAGTTTATCGGACCCGTGTTTTTGCTTTCCATTCTGGGACTTCCCTGGACATCCTATTTAGCGCACGATAAAGTCAAGACTAAAAATATCCGAATGCAACGATAAAACCTCCTGGGCGACTTACTCCACCGCAGAGATAGGAAATCCAGGCGTTCTGTTCAGTCTCATGACTAGCGCTCAGAAGATGGCATGCAAGCGCTACACAAAACGTCAGTGAGAAAGATATGGGAGGCGTCTCTTACCCTCCCAGTCCGCTGCTCTTGTGTGCCAGCACAAGCCCCCCTTCTCTCCTTCATTCATACTGTTTTTCTCCGCTGCCTCGTTCCTTTTCCTTCTTGCTTGCTGTCTTTCGCCTTTCCTCCAAAAGTCTCTTTTCCCACTGGTTCTCCTCTAGTGCTGGGCTGTTTGTCTCTTCCCCCCCTCTACCTTTTTTCTTTCCCTCTCTCGGTACCGTCTTTCTTCCCCTGCTATCTTCTTACTTTCTTTTTCATGTTGTAATTTTCGTCTATTTCTCCTTACTTTTTGCGTCCGTGCTCTTTTCTTGTTCTGCCCTACTTTCTCTTTCAATATAAATTTTGCGTCAGTTTATTTTTCTTTGCGCCTCTACTCTCTCTGCCCCCTTCTCTATCTCTCTTTCTATACCCTCCGTTACTCTTGCCTCCACTGTTCTCTCGTCCTCCCGTCTCTCCGCCGGCCAATCGGTCTTCTTTCCTGAACTGTGGCGTTTGTCTGAGACTCACTTGACCCCTCCCTCTTTCACCACCCTGTCTTGAAGAGAAAACTTTTTCACGCATTGCTGCGCCAGCTTGTCGTCTTTCTCCTCCTCTTTCGTAGCCAGGGGGAAGTCACTTCCTTAACAATGCATTGTAAAGTATCCAGCCGTCGACGCAGATAGCTTGGTGGGTTAATTCACCTGGTGCAGGGATTTGCCTTTAATGTGAGATGATAGGGAGGAATCGCACCTGCAGTACAGATGTGATACGAAGATTACATTTTCAATCATTTTCAATCATTAGTTTGATATGTCAGAAGGATAACGTGCCTCCTGCAAAACACTGTGAATTGTGCGCGTACCATCTATGGGCCTCTGTTGGTGCCGAGCTCCTCAACCATCTGAGGTCGAGAAAATTAATGTCATGTAAATATAAAGTGCATTTATAGAGCGTCAGGTCAGCTAAAAGAGTTTCTAGGCGCTAGATACCTCAGGTTACCAGATCTAGGGTATTGGGAGAAGGGGTTAAAAAAAAACCAGACGACTAAATTTGATAAAAAAATTAATTGTTCATATTTAAGACTCGCGAGCTGTCCTAATTGAGTAGCACAAACCTCTCGAAGCATCGTGTTCTATAGTTTAGCACCAATAAAAGGTAGATTCAGAAGCAACCTAGCCGCCGAGTTTTGATCCAACGGAAGTTTCCTATTTAGGCAGAACCAGGTACAAATGAGCTAGCGCAGTCAAGTCTGGAGGTGATTAGAGCATGGATTGCAGGTTTTCTTTTCTGTGGCTAAAGGCAGAAACCCCAAGATTTAAGTTGGTTAGCAGTGTTCTTCCTGGTTAGGTAGTTGAGTGTGGTCATGGTATGACAGAAGCCCAAATCACTGGTGCCAGAGAGCTCATATAAACGTTAAGGAGCCAGAGGCGTAGTTTACTCAGTAAGATTCGGGAAGTGGGCTCACATTTCTCAACTAAAACAGTGGGCAACAGGGTGAGAATGTGTGGGGTGACCACGTTGTGGGATGGACTAGTCTCATGAGGAGCAATGGTCGGTTCTGATTTGCAGAATGTGGGCCTTTGGGACTAATTTAGAGTTTGGCAGACCTGTACTCTGTCTCGCATTTACACGAGTTTGAGCTATTGACTTTGCACATAACAATGCTTTGTATTTTTGATTAATTTTTAAAACATAAATAAAAGGCATTGTCATTTATAAAAACCAATAGCTTAAACTCGTGTAAATGCGAGACCTATTGCATTGCAAATGCTTGTTTGTTTTTCGCAGTTTCATGTAGCACAGACGAGGCCCATGGGAATGGAAGCAATTTTTCTGAGCACCAGTTACATTACATAAGGTCAGATTACTTTTACTCTAAAGGCAGGGGGAGATGAAATGAATCACCATAAACACGGCATGTTCATTCGGCACCAAGCCTCGAACGTGTTTCCCTATGTCCAAAGTCAGCAGCTCGGGCCATAACGCCACATTCTCAGCCGCATTGTGTGTGGTGATGTCTTGTTAACACTGAGCTCCTAGGTGACTGTTTACTGCTGAACAAGATGCTTTGGAAACATGGCTCTGCTTGTTGTGAGGTAGATTTCATCTAGATCCCGAGTAAATCCAGGAATTGCTGGCATGTTCCTTTAAAGGCTGATAACCAATCAACAACCACTGTAATTTAGTCGGTTGAACTCCCTCGGGCAAGGAATTTAAACATTTTAATACTTTTGAAAATGTACAGGTCCGCTTAACTTTATCAGTATTTTGCTGTGACCATTTTCTTTCCCTTTTGTTGCTGTTGTTAGTGTTTGTTCCTCCGTCTTGTTTCTTTTGTTGTTGGTAGTGTTTGTTTGTGGAAACAAACATGTCGACGCTGGTGATGTCCAGATGTGCATCTGTAGCACTTGAAAGAGCTCCCAGGCCCGTTATCCGGTATCTCCTGCTGATTTACAGCAGCAGAGACATTACAGGGAATTCTTCCATTGCTGTTTGTTCAGCTTCCAGTCTCTCTGTCTCCCTTGATTGGTATCTTTGTGTGTTTTCCTGTTTGTCTGGCAGATTAGTGGGTGGTTGACTGTCTCTCTTCGTCACAATTAGGTCGATGACTCATAACAGACACTACTGACTGGATTCTCTTTTATTTGATATGTGTCTGGACTTTCAGGGACCTAGTTGGTGAAATAAGGTCACTAGTTTTGTGTTTCTCTTCATCGAAGCGTGCAGATAAGTTCCAGCTCACTCACAAACCTGCACAGAGCCAACAAGCTGACCTACGTTCACAGAGTTACCCAGAATAGGACCATAGTGCAAAGACCTATGAATATTAATATATAGCTAAATAAACAACATTCACAAAACACAAGCTTCTTCATCAACACGCATCATTTTTGTGCTGTTTCAACACAACTGTTTTCTAGAACAAAACCCTGCCATTCGCTGCATTTTGACAACATGGCTTTGACAATAATTAATCAACCAATTCTTTAAAAAAAATGTAAAAACCTCTACATTGGACACAGTTCTTCTTGGGTTTGTGGGTTCAGACCTCTAGAACTCCTTAGCATAGATAAAACGGTTGATAGATGGCCCCCAGTAGGACCTCAAGTACATTTTATGGGGCACATATAGGGTCACTGTAGGAAACTGGGTTTTTGTTGCAGTAGTCCCCCCCACTTTTTGCCTGGTGTTTGATGCAACTTTGACGGAAGTGCACTGGGTTCCTGCTAACCAGGTCCCCAGTACCAGTGTTCTCTCTCTAAAAATGTACAATTGATTCCCCCATTTGGCAATACCTTTAGCACCCTCTATAAGTCCCTAGTTAATGGTACCTCTGGTATCTCGGGCCTGGGTTACTAAGGAGGGCCCCCCAAGGGCGGCAGCACAAATTGTGCCACCCTAAGGGAAACCTCACCAAACCTAGGCAGGGCTGCTATGCAGGCTGCTTGTTTTGGTGCAGACCAAAATGAAAACACGACCTGACACACATCCCTGTGTGCCAGGCCGCCTAACACTGCATGCAGTACTTGTAAGTCACCCCTACAGCAGACCTTACAGGCCTAAGGCAGGGTGCTTGTTATTACATGTGAGGGCATACCTGCATGAGCAGATATGGCCCTGTGCTGGTCGGTTCCTTTGCTGCCAGTGTAAGTGGACAGGGAAGCCAATTTAGAACATGTGCTGGAAACTGGTGAAAATGAGTTTCCCTGCTACATGACGTTTGGTATCAAACATCTCATATTGATAAACTCACTCTGAGTACAGTGTTAGATTTACCAATAGATGCAAACAGAAGGCACCTTAGAGGTGCCCCCTGAAAACCTACCAGCCTCTGGTGTGCTGCTGACTGTTTTATGCAAGCCTGCCACATGAGACACTGTTCTGACCTCTTAGGGTGAGAGCCTTTTACTGTCAAGAGACCCAGAACAAAAGCCTGTCCACGGAGATGGTGTCAAACCCCCTCTCACAGCATGACCTGCTGATTAGCCTTCCAAGGCCAGCAAGCTTCAAAGAGCTGCCACCTTTTAAATATTAAACTGATTTCCCTCACAGGAGAGGAAGCCAATGCTCTTTTGTCCAGAGCCCCTTTGGCACCTGGACAGGCAGGAAAATTAGCTAGTCAGGTAGGCGTGCCACCCGCAGGCTAGTACCACCTGTAAGGTGGGCTAAACTGAGGTGGACACAACTTTTCAAAAGTAGCCATCTTTGCGATGGCATACTTAAGAATTCTGAGGCAGGGTTATGCCCACTTCCCACAGGAAGTGGTCACATATGGGAGCGTAGTGACCCCAAGGGTCAGTAGCCCAGTGGCTACTACCCTACACTCCCCTAAGACCCCTAAATATTCCCTAAATCAATTATTATGGGGAGCCCCTGGCACCAGAGAGACAGATCCTACTGACCTAAAAGACAAAGAAGGACGAGTAGAGTCGCATCCTGCAAAAACAGAAGATCCAGCAACTGACTTGGCACCAACGCTGCCGGGCTGCCTGCTGGCTTCCCCAATTGCATCAAAAGTCAACTGTCATGCAGCTGCTGAGTCCCCAAAGCTCAGGAAACGGCCAGCATTTCACCCAGGACCCAAGATCACCTGAGAAGTAGCAGACCTGCTTCCCTGCATCCCGCAGGCATCCAAAGAAGGGAGGACTCAGTGACCACAAAAACTAGACGCCTGAAGATACCACTGCACCCATTGCCCCAAGTCCAAGCTGAAGTGGGCCAATAGTGTCAGAGTGGTCCCCCTGCCCTCCAGAGACTGAGTCCACTGTGGTGAGACCTCTCATGGACTCTCTGACATCACCTGCATTTTCTGCACGCAGGCCCCCTCTATCGATAGTGCTCCCGGTAAGAAAACCAGATGCCTAAAGACACCTCTGCACCTGTCCCCTGTGGGCCATGAAGAAGAGGACCAAAGGTGGCCCTACATCCCGAGCATTGTGAGGCCTGTGCCCCCCTGTTGGTTCAGTCAGACTGGCCCCCCCAGTCAAAGCCTGCAGCCTCTTTTTACTGTGACTGTTTTCCATAGACTAACCTTGGATATTTTACACTGTTTTGCACCTCTGCACCCAGCCTCCCTAGTGTGGCTGATGGTGTTCTCTTGGTGTTGCCTTGGACCTTGCCCACCACTCACTTTAACTCCTGGGGAATGGCCTGTAAGTTGCCGTACTATACCTGAATGCCACATTGACTTTTCCTCCCATAGGATAACATTACACTGTCGACTTTTTGAACTAAAAAATAATTCATATTTAGAAACGTACTTACCGGAATGATTTTCATCTGATGCCTAAACATATATAAAGATACTTGTTATTTTTATAAATGTGTGTGGATCTCCTTCTTGAATCATGTCTCATTTATTGACAATTGTGTGTATGTTCAGATGTCTTACACTCCTCTGTGATAAACCTAAGGCTGCTCGACCACACAATGACCACAGGGCCCCCTAGCACTTGACCACAATACCCCCTACAGAGCACCTTGGGATTGCCATAGCAAACCCTTGTCCACTCATAAGGGACCCTCTGGGCTCATTACACAATATATCTTATTTGGATATATCATGTAAAGAGCCAGCTTCCTACAGTCACAGATTAAACTATCTGCAAATACTCTTTCTCTCACTCTCCCTCTCTCTCTATAAAATAGAATAGTATAGAATAAAGTGGCGTATAGTGGAATAACATGTAGTGAAGTGGCGTAGAGTGGAGTGGCGTAGAGTGGAGAAGCATAGACTGGAGTGGTTTACAATGGAATAGCTTATAGTACAGTGGCATTCACTGAAATAGCGTGCAGTAGAGTAGTGCAGAGTGGAGTAGCATACAATAGAGTGGCATACACTGTAGTGGCGTATACCAGAGTGACATGGATTAGAATAGCATAGACTGGAGTGGTGTGGAGTGCAGTGGCGTATAGTGGAGTGGTGTACAATGGAGTGGCATACAGTGGAGTGGGGTACAGTATAGTACCGTACAGTGGGATAGCGTAGAGTGAAGTGGTGTACAGTCGAGTGGGGTATGGTGGGGTGGTATTTGAGTTCAATAGAGTAGAGTTGGGTGGTATAAAGTGTACTTGCATACAGTGGAATAGTGTATAGTGGAGTTGTGTGGAGTGGGGAAATGAAAAGTTGAGTGGTAGAGAGTGGAGTGGCATAGAGTGGAATAGCATACAGTGAAGTTTTGTGAAATGGAGTGGAGAAGAGTGGACTGGCATAGATTGGCATACAGTTGAGTGGTTTAGGGTTGAGTAGCATAGAGTTGAATAGTGTAGAGTTGAGTGGCATAGAGTATAGTTGCATACAGTGGAATAGTGTATGGGTGAAGTGGCATGGAGTGAGGTCAAGTTGAGAAGCAGAGTGGAGTGGCATAGAGTGGAATAGTGTACAGTAAGGTTTTGTGGAGTAGCGTAGAGTGGAGTGGCGTAGAGTGGGGTGGCATAGAGTGGAATAGTATACAGGGGAGTGTCATAGAGTGGAGTGGCTCACAGTAAAATAGCGGACAATGGAGTGGCCAAGAGCGGAGTGGCATAAAATTGAGTGTAGTAGAGTGTGATAGCGTACAGTGAAGTAGCGTAGAGTGTAGTGTTGTAGAGTGGAGCGGCGTACAGTGGAGTTTGGTGCATTATAGTGGCATACAGTGGAATGGTGTAGAGTGAAGTGACGTAGAGTGGAATAGTGTTAGAAATAAGGTCTCCATGTGGTAGAGGTATGACCACAATCCTATGGACAACTGTAGCCTGAGACTGTAATCCCCATCCGGGGGTACAGTTTTTCCGAGATGGTCCTACTGTACTTGCGTCAATTGGAATATCAAAGATATTGACGGAAACGCCTCACTCACATAATAGTGACATGCTTCATCATCGGCGTTACCTCCACACCCAGATAAGGTGATACTATCTGGGCGGACTCAACCATAGATATACCGGGAGTTCTGATAAGTAGGTCACTGGTTTAAGAGGCGAACCAGATTTTTTGGTGTATTCGTTAAAAATACCTACAAGTGTACCTCCTCTTGATCCTTTATTCTGAGGCACTTGTGATATCGATAAAAGCCTAATGTTGGGGTTTTTTTGAACCTTCGTGTGTTCAATTTTACCCTCTGCTCAATGCCAACATGTTTCGGCCCTCCCTAAATAGCCCAGTCGGGTCTGGGGCCTTCGTCAGGGCGTGGTGTTTATAAAGCCTACTTATGAGTCCTAATTTGGGCTTCTTACATGTGTTCCATGCACACCAAATGTGAGGCCTAGTGCACTCACCTGTATGTCTTTTGTTCGAACTCCAGTAGTATTTCTATAAGGAGTAAAAAAGATCTCTTTAATATACACTCGCATCTCTAGTTCATGTGTTCCATGACTTCTGTGCAGCTATAGTGCTCATAAGTTTTTCAATGATATTGAGTGATTTGGTGCCAACTGACTACGTGCTCACTATTCAATTGTATGTGAGACTATTTGTTCGTGTTACATATTTTTATGCCATCTCCATTACATTTGCAACCTCAAAAATGACTTCCACCGCCTTTAGTGATGATCTAATCCATATTTGTGATATTTGTAGAAAAATACGAAGTTCTTCTTAGTTTATAGGGGACATAGCGATTGTTTACCCATGGGTTCCGAACCATCGGTGTGTAATCAGCCCCTTCGGGTTTCAGTTGTGACCCCACGTGCCCTACTTCTGGGTGGTCTTTTTTGTGCTCTTATCCATAGGTTATAGCAGCGTGTTGAGTGCTCATAACACTATTTATTGTGTGTGAATTCAACTAACACTTCATTTAAAATATAGCACCCTGCTTGGTGCATTGCTCACCTACTGGTGGATGCTATTTAAGCATCATGCAGGCTGGAGTGTGTCAAAGGTGGCGTCCTGTAGTCACACACTGCATTAAATAACAAAGGTTTAGTTATTTAAAACATTCTGTATTTTCCCTTCCGTTTGGATGTGTGTCTCCAACCTTTGAACTCTCACTAAGTTTATTAATTATTTACATACCCTTTTATAGTGAACGCAGGGTGAAGAACGGGGGATTCATGTAGACAATATTACCAAAGTCCGCTCACTTCTATTCTCCCCCCTATGGTGGTTGTACCTCCGGTATTATGGCTAATTACATACTCTCTCTGTAATTTCCGCCCTCGGTTTGCTACATCATGCCCAGTGGGTCTTCTATGTGTTCGGAGCACTCGTTCACCTCCCCATTCCAGTTGTCAAAGTGAACTGCTTCAATAGTCTTTGATTTAATATAGACCAAAGAGGGTTGGCGAGTAATATGCTAGAACCAGATTCGCTGAGTGAAACGGGAAAAGAGGACGTGAACGGGCGCTTGTATTTAAGAGGAAATAAGTGTCACACGCCCACTGTTTGTCTCTTGTATGTAAACGGTAAATCTAGCGATACCACGAGTAACACGGGAAAACGGTTCACTTTGACAACTGGAATGGGGAGGTGAACGAGTGCTCCGAACACATAGAAGACCCACTGGGCATGATGTAGCAAACCGAGGGCGGAAATTACAGAGAGAGTATGTAATTAGCCATAATACCGGAGGTACAACCACCATAGGGGGGAGAATAGAAGTGAGCGGACTTTGGTAATATTGTCTACATGAATCCCCCGTTCTTCACCCTGCGTTCACTATAAAAGGGTATGTAAATAATTAATAAACTTAGTGAGAGTTCAAAGGTTGGAGACACACATCCAAACGGAAGGGAAAATACAGAATGTTTTAAATAACTAAACCTTTGTTATTTAATGCAGTGTGTGACTACAGGACGCCACCTTTGACACACTCCAGCCTGCATGATGCTTAAATAGCATCCACCAGTAGGTGAGCAATGCACCAAGCAGGGTGCTATATTTTAAATGAAGTGTTAGTTGAATTCACACACAATAAATAGTGTTATGAGCACTCAACACGCTGCTATAACCTATGGATAAGAGCACAAAAAAGACCACCCAGAAGTAGGGCACGTGGGGTCACAACTGAAACCCGAAGGGGCTGATTACACACCGATGGTTCGGAACCCATGGGTAAACAATCGCTATGTCCCCTATAAACTAAGAAGAACTTCGTATTTTTCTACAAATATCACAAATATGGATTAGATCATCACTAAAGGCGGTGGAAGTCATTTTTGAGGTTGCAAATGTAATGGAGATGGCATAAAAATATGTAACACGAACAAATAGTCTCACATACAATTGAATAGTGAGCACGTAGTCAGTTGGCACCAAATCACTCAATATCATTGAAAAACTTATGAGCACTATAGCTGCACAGAAGTCATGGAACACATGAACTAGAGATGCGAGTGTATATTAAAGAGATCTTTTTTACTCCTTATAGAAATACTACTGGAGTTCGAACAAAAGACATACAGGTGAGTGCACTAGGCCTCACATTTGGTGTGCATGGAACACATGTAAGAAGCCCAAATTAGGACTCATAAGTAGGCTTTATAAACACCACGCCCTGACGAAGGCCCCAGACCCGACTGGGCTATTTAGGGAGGGCCGAAACATGTTGGCATTGAGCAGAGGGTAAAATTGAACACACGAAGGTTCAAAAAAACCCCAACATTAGGCTTTTATCGATATCACAAGTGCCTCAGAATAAAGGATCAAGAGGAGGTACACTTGTAGGTATTTTTAACGAATACACCAAAAAATCTGGTTCGCCTCTTAAACCAGTGACCTACTTATCAGAACTCCCGGTATATCTATGATTGAGTCCGCCCAGATAGTATCACCTTATCTGGGTGTGGAGGTAACGCCGATGATGAAGCATGTCACTATTATGTGAGTGAGGCGTTTCCGTCAATATCTTTGATATTCCAATTGACGCAAGTACAGTAGGACCATCTCGGAAAAACTGTACCCCCGGATGGGGATTACAGTCTCAGGCTACAGTTGTCCATAGTGAAAAAAAGTTGTATTGGGAGAACGCAACTGTTAGATTCATTCTCTCACTCTCCATACGTGAAAAAGATGACCACAATCCTAGTCAGAGTAATTCAAAATGATCCTGTACTCACCCCCTGGTAACTTTGCACAGAGCAGGCAGGCTTAATTTAGACGGCAATGTGTAAAGTATTTGTGCAATTATCCATACAATTAAACAGTAAATACACCACAAAAAGACTCCACAACAGTGGAGAAAAAAGAGAATATTTATCTGCGTAACATAAGAACAAAATTATCAAAATCATTCAAGTAGAAGTTGAGATATTGAATGTGGAAGACATAAATGCAATAAAGTGCTTAGAAGCACAAAGTGCTAAAGAGGTTACTTCAGGTCACGAGGGGCCGCTGCAAATCCAAAGTTCAGGCCGACCGCGATGGAGCGCAGGCCGGCTACCCGGATCCACTTGGGCCCGCTGAACACAAAACCTTGGATCCTGGGATGCAGTCTGTGCTGTGAGGCTTTGCATCGTTTAACGTCAGTTCTGAGAGGCTGTGCGACAGGGCTTTGTGAGGCTATGCGTTGTCCGTATTCGCTTCCGAGAGCTGTCAGCTGTGCGGCGATGCTTTGTGGAGCTTGGAACTGCGTTGTTTCTGATTTCTCAGAGACTCAGCTTTAGAACTCACTTCTGAGGCCCGGAACTTGGAGGAGATATCTCCGGCAAGGGTAGGACTCACAGAAGGCAGAGTCCCACGGCACCAGCAGAACTTCAGGAAGTCTTTTGTATCCCTGAGACTTCAGAAACAGAGGCAAGCCCTTGGAGATCACTTTAGAGGGAAGGCAGAGTCCAACTCTCTTTCCGACAGAGTCAGAGAGCAGAAGGCTGCAGGGCAACAAGCAGGAAAGCAGTCCTTCCAGAAAAACAGGCCAGTGGAGTCCTTTGAGCATCATCGCAGTTCTTCTGCCAGAGATTCGTGTGGGTCCAGAAGTGTCTGTTTTGGGATGGTCAGAGACCCAGTACTTATACCCACATGTGCCTTTGATGTTGGGGAAACTTCAAATAGTGGTTTTGAAGTGAACAAGCACCCCTTTCAAGCCAGTCCTTTCTGCCAGGTTATCTATGGGGATCACCGGCCATTTGTGTGGGGTCATCTCATTAATCCTTTACGTCCCGTTGTGAGCCCCCTTTCCTCCCCGCCTACCCAGGCTGACCATCAAGATGCAGATTTATGCAGAGGGGTGTTCAGCCACCCGTGGCCTTCCTGGGTTTATGGCTGTCAAGGCGGATTGGTCAAATGGGATTTGTCACCCCATCCAGATGGGTATTGGAGACAGGCTGGAGATCTGATAGAGCAAAGTTAAGAGCAGAAAAATACCCATTGTCTGAAAGTGGCATTTCTGCCCTAGTAGTGTTAAATCCAACCCTACCAGCAAAGCACATTTGTCACTACTATTCCACCGATACCAAATATGATAAAGCTACTCCCCTGGGATCAGGAATTACCACTCAGAAGCACGTAAGGGAATTCCCAATGCTTGTCTATAAGGCGGGTAGGCCACACCTTAGTGAAAAACAAAATAGGGTTTTTTCACTACCATGATATGTAAAGCATACAAGCACGTCATTCCCTTTGCTTATATAGCACCTACTGCCTGGGTTGCCAAGGGCTGTCCTGGGGAGTGACTTGTAGGAGAGTAGGATCTGCTTCTTATGGTTAGCCCCACTTTTTGCTGATGTTTCACTGTTTTTGACTTTAGTCTGGCTGGGACCCTGCTATTCAGGGCCCCAGTCTAGCTGCTTCCTCTCTAAATTGATTGCATGTACTTTAGGTACACTCCAGATTGGATTCTGGGGTACTCTTATAAGTCCCTAGTATATGGTATACTATGTACCAAGGGCATAGGTACCCCAGAGGCCTACCAGGGGCTGCAGCATGTATTGTGCCACCCCTGGGAAGCCATTTAAAATGACACAACAGGTCTGCTACAGCAGCCTGTGTAAAGAGGTGTATGCACCCCTTACTGAGATATAGGTTCCCTATATCTCTCCATATCACTGCACATATAAACCTATCAGTCACCCCTATGGCAGGCCTTATCAATCCTGAAGGCAGGTTGCTGAGTTTTATGTGAGAGGGTGCCCATGCATGAGCAGAGCCCCTCTGCAGCCTCCGGAACCTTAATTCCAAGGTTGTTTGTGATGCAGCCAAACCATATACTCTTAAGTGCATTATAACCTCGCGGTAAATGCTAACTTTGGAATGGCTGCATGGAAACATGTCGTGTTTGGTGTCAAACACCTTGGAATCATACCTCCACACCAGTAACTGGTATGGGAGGTATGATTCCACCCTACTAGAGGGAGAACCATGACTTCACCGGTACCAACTTCACAGACCCTGGCATCACAAAATGGATGCTGCCAGCCACAGACACGAGTCTGCCCTCCTACTGCTGAACGAAACTCTGGCAGGGGAGGCCTGGACAATAGGTTTCCTGTCACAGGGAGGTGTAACCACCTCCCAGACAGGCTTTAGTGTATTGGGGCTGGGTGGGTGCACTCCAAGAGTGCTTTGATGTCTGCACTGGGGGCCCATTTGGTGTCCCTGTGCATAGTACAGGTCAAACCGGTTGCAGGGGCACTCAGCCCCTGTTATGTCGCGAAACTGGACAAAGGACATGGATTTAGCCACCCCTCTGTCCTGACCCTCCAATAGGTGGGTCCCCAGAGTTTTTCCCACCCCTTCCTTGGGTATAGAGTAGGCACCCCTGACTACAGGACTTTAGATTTACCTGGACAAAACTCTGCTACAGAATCCCAGAACTTCTACTATCTACACGACGTTGGTTGACCAAAGAATCTCCCTTGTAGAAAAGGAGTTACTCCCCTGAAAGGCAGGCACCAAAGAAGCATCTGTCCGGTTTGCATCGACGCTGCTCCCGAAGGACACCGATGATTTTGCAACACAAGCGGTGGGTTTCCAAGCTTCTCCGAGGCCGATCTGTGCTCTCAGCAACTCTGAGATCCAAAGCCCTCGTGGGGACCGTGCAACCCGAACCCCTGGACACCGCGTCCATTTGCAGCAGCATATGCTTCTTGGTGGCCCCTGAGGGTGTGCTTTGGGCTGCTTATAGTCCAGACCCGAGCAGTGATTCCACCGAAGACTGCTGGCCTACACTCCTTGAGTGACCCGTGGGCTGGTATCTAGTGATTCCTCTCGAGGTCCCTTTGTGATCCCTTGTCCGTCAACTTGTGCGTCCCTGAGAAGGGTACTTTGCCTTTCAATGGGCTTACCTGGTTGCTCCAGGTGTGTCCTGACTCTCCATTGCTTGGGGAGTCCACAGGACCTTGCTGGTCCACACCGAAGCCATTTTTCTCTCACCGAGTGGGTTGCCATTGCTAAGGCTTGTTGGTCTCCAATCCAGAAACTGACCCCCCAGCACTCGACATCCTTCGTGGGACAGCTGGACTGCGGACTGTGGTTGTCATTGACTCCTCCTGGTCCCCGTGGCAGTGGAGTTAAGCTTCACCTCTTCGCACCTGAAACACCAGAAATCGGTGAGCATTCGTCTGTCGTGCCCCTGGTCACTGGCAAGTGACCCAGACTCTGTCCCCTCTGCTTTCAGGTTCTTCATATCTCCGATCCTTTCTTGGATCACACCAGACACTTCTTTCCACAGCAGCAGCACTTTGCAGCACATCACCATTGAAATCAACGAAGATTCTCAACACCATTTTACACCTATGCACCCAGCTTCTCTGGGTGAGGTAACATGAGTACTCTGGTGCTCCCATGGGTGCTGACCCTAGAACCCTCTAAGTCTAAAGGGGTTTGCTCAAAGTCCTCTCCTAAGTGTCCTTATTCTTTAAAATTCCAACCGCGACTTTCCTATTGAATTATACGGGGCTCGCGGCTGTGTTCTCACACTGCACACGTCCCCCGTGGGTCTCCTGTGTCACTGCCTTGAGTGGTTCCTTGGGGTCCCAGAGATTCTACATGCTCTAGCCACTGTGTCTATTCAAGTCGTGGTTCTTATACCACTTTCTTAATATATGATTTTGTCTCCCCCTGGGGCCCATTGTATATTGTGCTATTTACTGTCCTTTAATAATTGTATTCTTGTGTGCCTTGCTCTCCAACTTCATAAAGAGGTTAGTAGAGAGTGATTAGAAATAAATACATGTATTTTATATATATACCTTGTGTGGTTCTCCTTTCATTTAGTTATTCAAGAGGTTATAATCTGGTAAACCAAGCTGCTTTACACTCCTTCAAGACTTAACCTGAAGGCTGCTCTCCATAGCTACCACTAGGATAGCTTTCAATAAAGATTGTCTTAAACCAAATCATCAATAAGGGTTGTTCGGACTGGTGCAAGGTGCCCACTATAACTAGTGGACAGCATATACCAGGCCAACTTCTCACATGACTTATATATGTAATAAAAGTGGGAGTTCAGGGCTTGGCAAGTAGTTATATCTAAGAAGTCACAGTGACATCGAAATGCATTTGCAGGCCCTACTGTGGCAGGCCTGAGACATGGTTAGGGGTTTACTTACGTGGGTGTCATAATCAGTGCTGCAGACCTACTAATAGCAAGACAAGCTTGGGTTTTGACTCATGGGCAGCAGGGCCAAGTCAAAAGTACTAAATAGAACAAAAGGGATGCCGGTGCTGCACTAAATTTTAGGGGAAGTTTTGCCAAATGAATAGATTAAATCAAATCCATTTTAACCATTTATTGGCTGTTTTAATCAAAAATATTTATGCAAATTTTTCTTATTATTTTGCACGGTAATATTTAGAACAATTCAACAATATCTACAAAAATAAGGACAAACATTAAGAAACATTTCAAATATTTACATGACATTACATAAACACATACATATCACCACACCACTAGCATACCTCAAACATTCAGACAATGGGACAACATTAACTTAACACTTCTATATACACAATAAGCCCATAAGTGAGAAGCATTTGCAATATTTCAAAAGCATCTATTTTAAGATTTGTTTGGCAGTTCTTTAACTGAAGGCGAAGACAAGTCAAAGTAGGTCAACGCGTTTCGAATCCCTTCACCGGGGATTCTCATCAGGACCAATGCTAGAATTTGACGCACAAGAGGGCTCTAATTGGATGGTAGAAGGACGTCCAATACAGGATTGTCAGATGTATGTGTAGTCTTCTAAACACGTCTATGACCCCTTGTTTCAAACAGGGCAGTGTGGGAAAGCTTAAGTCAGGAGTTGAGGGTCGAGAAACAATCACCGGCCGAAATCTGATTACTCGCATGAGTTGCGCGCCCTTGGAGCCGACGTGAACCGTGCACCATGACAAATTCTAGCATTGTCCCATTGTCTGAATGTTTGAGGTATGCTAGTGGTGTGGTGATATGTATGTGTTTATGTAATGTCATGTAAATATTTGAAATGTTTCTTAATGTTTGTCCTTATTTTTGTAGATATTGTTGAATTGTTCTAAATATTACCGTGCAAAATAATAAGAAAAATTTGCATAAATATTTTTGATTAAAACAGCCAATAAATGGTTAAAATGGATTTGATTTAATCTATTCATTTGGCAAAACTTCCCCTAAAATTTAGTGCAGCACCGGCAGACCTACTAATAGCATTTAAGTTGCAGGCCTTGGGCCCCTGTAGTGCACGTTACTAGGGACTTATAAGTAAATTAAATATGCCAATTGTGTACGATCCAATGTTACCATGTTTTAGGGAAGAGAGCACAAGCACTTTAGCACTGATCAACAGCCCTAATCTGTGTAGAGTCCTCCAGCCAGCAAAAATGGGTACAGGAAGGTGTACAGGAGAAGAAAGTTGGAGGAAGACCCTCCCAAGGCTGTTAGGTCCAACAAATAGCATATAGTGGAGTGGAGTAGAGTGGAGTGGTGCAGACTGGAATAGCGTATAGTAGAGTGGTGTACAGTTGAGTGGCGTAGAGTGGAGTGTCATAGAATGGAATAGGATAGAGTGGAATATTGAGAGTTGAGTTGCGTACAGTGGAATAGCAAAGAGGGGAGTAGCGTAGAGTGGTGAATCGTACAGTGGAGTGGCGTAGGCTGAAGTGATATAGAGGGGAGTGTCATACGTTGGAGTTGAGTACAGTGAATAGTATAGAGTGGAATGGCATGCAGTGTAGTGGTGTACGGTTGAGTAGCGTAGCCTGGAGTGTCGTACACTGGAGTGGCATACAATGGAATAGTATGCAGTGAAGTGGTATACAGTGCAGTGGCATAGAGTGGACAGTAGTAGAATGGACTGGTGTTCAGTGGAATAGAGTAAAGTGGAGTGACTTAGAGTGGAGTGGCATACAGTGAAGTGGCATAGAATGGAGTGGTGTGGAGGGGACTGGCATAGAGTATTGTATTGTAATTTTATTTATTTAGCGCTTACTACCCCTGATGAGGCATAAAAGCGCTTTTTCGCAGAACCCATAAAGGATTAGTGGTGAATTAGTATGGTGTAATACGAAAGTGATTTGATTGGTGGATAGGTTAGTCAGTTTTTGGATTGAGAATGATAGTGGAGGGCTAAAAGAGGGAAAAAAGGTTTGTATTTATATAGCGCTTGCTACCCCTGATGGGGTGTTGAAGCCCTGTTTTTGGCGAGTAGTACGCTACAACGGAACACATAATGGATTAGTGGTGAATTAGTATAGTGAAATATGAAAGTAATTTGAGTGGTGGATATGTTAGTCAGTTATTTGGATTGAGGAGAGTGAGGGACAGTGTAGTGGTGTGTAGTCTAATAGTGTAGTTTACAGTAGTGTACAGTTGAGTAGCATACATCGAGTGGTGTCCAATGGAATAGCATACACTGGAGTAGGGTAGAGTGGAGTGGCATAGAGTGGAGTGGTGTAGATTGGAGTGAGATACGGTGTAGTGGCATACAGTGGAATAGCATAAACTGGAGTGTCGCAGAATGGAGTGACATATAGTGGAGTGGGGTAGAGCGTAGTGTTGGAGAGTGAATTACCGTAGAGTGGAGTGTTGTGGAGAGGAGCAGGGCAGAGTGTAGTTGAGTAGACTGCAGTGGCATACAGTGTAATAGAGTACTGTGGAACGGCGTAGAGTGGAGTGTTGTGGAGTGGAGTGGCGTTCAGTGGAATAGCATAGCATGTAGTGACAAAGAGAAGAGTGGCGTAGAGTTGAGTGGCATATAATGGGGTAGTGTACAGTGGACAGTGGAATCACTTTGAGTTTACTTGCATACAGGGTAATGGAATAGAGTAGAGTGATGTACAGTCGAGTAGCATAGAGTAAAGTGGCATAGAGTTGAGTGTCATACAGTGGAATAGTGTAGAGCATAGTAGCGTAGAGTGTAGTGACGTAGAGTGGAGTGGAGTGGCTTATAGTGGAGTGGCCGAGAAACAAGTGGTGTACAGTGTAATAGCATACAGTGCATTGTCGTAGAGAGGAGTGGTGTAGAGTGGAGTGGGGCAGAGTGGAGTGGTGTACACTGGAAAAGTGTACAGTATATTGGTGTCCACCAAAGTGGCATACAGGGGAGTGGCAAAGAGTAGAATAGCGTATAGTGTTGTAGAGTCTAGTTGCATACAGTGGAATAGCGTACAGTGGAGTAGAGCAGAGTTGAGGGGCATACAGTGGCATACACTGAAGTCATAGAATGGTGTGGCGTACAGTATAATAGGGCACAGTGGAGTGGTGCAGAGTGGAGTGGCGTAAAGTGGAGTAGAGTGAAGTACAGAGGATTAGCATAGAGTGGAATGTTATATAGTGGAGTAGTGTAGAGCTAGGTGGCGTAGGGTGTAACAGGGTAGAGTGCAATGGCGTAGAGTGGAGTGTCATAGAGTGGAGTGGAGTAGAGTAGAATGTGGTAATTGAAACAGATGTAGCGTGAAAGTGTGTGAACAGATGTAGATGTAACGTGACAAGACTATACATTATGATATGTAAATGGTAATTTGTGGTAGTATGTGTGAATAATGTAAGTAGTGTTAAAGTTATATGTTTTAAAACACATAGCTATATTTTGTGCCACGGTACACCATTGTAAGTTCACAGTATACTGTGGTACAAAGATGAGAAGTTAGTGTATGATTGGCTTAAGCCTGTATTTACCAAAGGTAAAAGGCAGCCATGTCGTTTTTAGCACGGTTTGCTGCGTTCTGCATTTTACTGCGTTCTGGGTTACAGTCTTATATATATGTAAATAGCGGGTTTTATGGTTGTTCACTACCTTTGCAACCTTATTAAAGTGGCAATAGGTAGAGAAATACAATTATACTTTTCTATATATTTTTACAGCAGTTTAGGGCGAACTGCACATTTTGTTTGAAGGTTTTTTAAGCAGCACATGAATTTGTTGGTATTATGACGGTACTCCTTACACTTTTGTGTGCATATTTTAATAGAAAATACACTGTGGTACACTATATTTGTAAAATATAGTGTATTACAGTGATTTTTAATTTATTAACATTTTTTAAAAATTAATTTTAAGTACTACTGTACTTCTGAGGCAGTACTTGCTACTTTGAAAAAACTATGGAAACATAAATATTTTTCACTACCTATTACCACTTTAATAAAGTGGTAATAGATAGGGGAAATTATCAAACCTAATAGTTACCTATATCTGAAGGCGTAATGCTAAACGAAGCCAAAGTGTACCTAAAAACAACATGGCTGCCTTTAACTTTTGTAAAGGCAGTCAATAGCCAATCACATAATGCTATGTACCATGGAACCTACCCGAAATACCGCACAATTTTGCGAAATTACAGAGACAGCAGATATCAGTAAGTTAAAATGCCTTATAAATTTCATTCAAACCTGTCCAGCCTTTTTCACGTTACGTGTGAGTACAAAGTTTATGGGAAAGGAATTGGTTCCCAAATGCATTTTGGGTCCCCCCTTTTTTCTTTGCCACAACCTTGAGGTATCGCAGCAAAACTTTTTATACTCCACCAATGTTTTTATACTCCACCAATGTAGAAAGAGGAATAATCAATCAATCAATAAATGCTTTATTTCGGTCAATGACCATAAAAGCAACATAAGATAAAAGTCACATTGAATTAATAGACAAGCAGTTCAATAAATACATTCAAGCAAACATTTTCCAAGGGGAAAAACTATGGTAAAAAATATTTCATCATTAGGTGTAGATAAAATCTGAATACAGACTTTCACACTTTAAAATATAAGTTTGAGGGTGATGCTATGAAAAATCAAATTTTGTAAAGTTAAATCTATTCTTGAATTATTATGTTTGGCGGTTCATCCAATAATGGTGTGCAGCTGTGGCTAAAAAGTCATTGTTACATTCATTTTTTTTTTTTTGTTCAGCGATTAAGTTCTGGCGTTTGCATGAGTATTCTACTGTGAATTGGCCAAACTGATTCTAGAAATTTGGCTATCGAGATCACCACACAATACCCCGTGTCAGCCTGCAGATACACAATGCCTGTCTCTATTGCTCTGTTCCAAGGTGTCTGCTTAAGGGAACGATCCAGCGTCTTTGCTGTTTGGTGTATGCGGGGCAAAAAAAGAGTAAATGGGCATACGTCTCCTGTACTGTGCCACATGCCGAACAAGCAGCACTACCCCTTGGGTGAGATCTTCATTTACTGGTAAAAGCTGCGAGTGGCAGAGTCCCCAGCCTGAATTCAATGTATAGAGATCTAGTGAATGGCGGGCCAATTTCATCCAGGAAACTGTTGAACCTCTGCTCAGTTTTTTGAGACATCAGAGAGTCAGCACGACTGCCACTGGCGGTGGATTCCAGTACCTTCCTCCATTTGTTTGCCCAGAAGTCCACTCTGATCCCCCTTACAGAGGAGGCAGAGATGCCCTCCGGGTGTTGCCAAAGGTCTGGAGCCCCAAGTGCAGTGAGCTAATCCCTGATGTAGCTGAGCCACGGCAAAGTATTAACACACCTTGGGGTCATAAGGATATCCTTTAGTCTGTTTCTAAGCATTCCAGCTCTGGGACCAGCCATAATCTCAGCCAGTACAAAATTGGTTTCAAACTCACTATGGCAGCAATAGGGCATAAATTTAAGTCCATTCTGTAAAAAACCTGCGGTGTGCTTTGTGGAGGTCTACGTGCTGTTCTCAGGAACTTGTTTTCGGCAATACCCAATGGGTTAACATTACTCTGTGGCCCCATAGTTCAGAGCCATAGGTAGCCGCAGCCACGGCTTGAGCTCCCCAGATTTCCAACAGTGGGGGCATAGGATGAAAAGATGTGTTCCTACCAAAATTCAACATGGCTGCTGCCCTGTGGTTAAGGAGTAATCTACTCTTGGCAACCTGGCTGTTCCATGACCTGGTGCTGAAAAGGCGTATACCCAAGTAATCAACGTTCGAGACTCTCTCTAAATTGACTTCCCCTAGTCTAACTGTTCCTAGAAATTGTCTGTGTGGGTGGTCCTAGAAATTGTCTGTGTGGGTGGGTAGCCATACATTTGGTTTTGTCTGCATTTATTGCTAGCCCATTGGTATTACAAAATAGATTAAATCTTTCTAGCAATACTTCCAGGCCTTTGGGAGTTTTTGACACCGAAAGGGTGTCATCAGTGAATAGTAACGCCGGAATCTTAACACCACCCAAGACCGGGGAGTCATTTACGCACCCCATTAGGAATTCGACACATCTGTTAATGAAAAGAAGAAAGATTTGTTGGAGCAAGGACACATCCTTGCCTTACGCCTCTATCTACAAAAGTACTCTCAGTTAAATCACCCTCTTTGCCCCATCTCACTTGCGCATAGTTTCCAGAGTCCAGTCTCATGATTTTTTCCAGTAGCACGAGAGGGATCCCCATGTCTTTCAGGGCAGCCCAGAGTTTGTCTCTAGGAACCATATTGAAGGCAGCCTTGAGGTCCACAAATGCTACGTAAAGGCTCCTTCCATTAAGTTCCACCATTTTCCACCTCAGCATCAAGAACCTAAAGACCTGATCTACGGTACTTATTTTGGTGTGGAACCCAGCGTGGAATGGGAACAGACTGTTATTGTCCTCCAGCCACATGCTAAGGTGGTTCAGGACTTGTTTGCAAAAGATCTTCTGGGCTACATCTATCAGGCTTATTGGCCGGTAGTTAGCCGAAAGCGCTCCCACAACTTTATTATATATGGGGACTATTATTGCTCCCTTCCAGGAGTCAGGAAGCGGTGCTCCTGCCACGATGGAATTACAAATGTGGTTTAAGTATGGTGCCCAAATTTCAGGTACAGATTTAAACAAGTCCCAGGGAATGCCATCTGGCCCGGGAGCCTTACCAGTTTTTAATTCATGGATGGACTGTTGGGCTTCTCTCAATGTAAATGTCATAGTTTTGTTTGCGTGTCCTAACCAAGACTCGAATAAATATCAGCCCGTGTTTGGTCTTTAGGCAAGGGCTCTTACGTGGATAAGTCCCGCTCGGAGTAGGTTGATTTATCCACAGTATAAAGGGATTTAAAATGAGCCACCCAATCTGTAGGCAGAATGTTAATTTCAGGTCTCATTTTACTTCACTTGCTTCTATGGCTCAGTATATTGCAAAAGGTGGCCTGGTTTTCATCCGTGTGGCTTCTAGGACATCCTCCCAAATAGACGAGTCCCATCTTTCTTTTACTATTTTTAAGGGTTGCTTTATACTTGGCCCTTGCGTCCTGTATTAATGGTTGTTGGCCATTTTTATAGTTTTAACTAAAGAGGTTTTAGGTTCCCTGTACTCTTTATTATACCAGGAATGGTTGTTATTATGTGAAAGGGGGTAAGAGAGCACTACTTCCATGTAACAGCGCCATTACCCCATAGCGTCTTGGTAGTCGTAGTTCAGTTTTTCACACAAAGTTCATATTATTTTTCAGCTAATGCCGTCTTTCAAAATCGTATCTCTAGACACCAGTGTTTTGGGATTCCTCCGTCATCAGAAGAGAATATTTACGGGTTGCTGGACATTTTGCCAATTTTCTCAGGTATAATCCCACTCATTGCTTGCAGGCATTCCAAAGCTCGTCAGCTTGGGGGTGGCTCACGACGAGAGCCTTTTATCAGTGAAAGTGGGTAGGAACGCACTGCTTGCATGTAACAGCACCATTACCCCATAGCGTCTATGTAGTTGTAGTTCAGTTTTTCACACAAAGTTCATATACGTATATATATATATAAATGGACGTATTAGCCGCTGCAATCCTCAGCATAAAGACGATGCAGACCCAGAATCTGTGCTAAGGTGAAATCTTTATTTAAGGACCCGTTTGTCCGCCATGACGCGTTTAAGCCTGCAAGAGGCTTTGATCACATGACGCATTCATGAGGAGGAACAGTATTTAAAGTGCCAAGTGCATAATTCAAAGTGTCACATGATTCATAGACATAAAAGATTGTAAAACTTGTATATCAAAATGACTATAGTCCATTATGTAAAATGCATATGAACCTATAAACAAACATTTAAGAGCATTCATGCCCTTATTTGTTAAACGGCAGAAGGCACAAAAAAAGTTTTTTATATGTAAATGTCAAATACATTATATGCGCTTGAAGAATGTTTCAGAATGCTAATTATCATATTGCATCCGAAAAATTACTGAGCAATTTGGCCTTATTCAAACATGACAAGTTTAACATCATAAGATATAAAATGCTTAAACCCCAGTGGGTGTATAAATATGATGGTAAAACTTAAAACCAATAATGACTGGCTAAAGTAGTATGCAATATAATATGCCTATATAAATATATGTAAGTGTATAAAAAGATTTGATATATATACACAAATAGGTAAACACATAAATATATAAATACATAGCCAGTATCTCTATATAATGCATTTATACCTTGTCCCAATATATGGACATTGCCTGTAATATCTGAATGAATAAAACTGCGCAAATGTATTTGCAAATTGTACAACCTCTGCCTAATATGTCAAATCAATGATGTGACACAAAAGATCATGAGTGTTAAGTAGTTGGTGTAAATAATTTAAAAATAAAAAAATTATGTGTACCTAAAAAAATACACATGAGAGGAGGCTGCGTTATTGGTAATAGATCTAACATTCAAACGCTATACTGAAATTCAAATAGTTGGACAGACTATATCATAGGCATGTATAAAAATCCTCACTTGCGTTTAGCCCATTGGGGGTCTTAGTATCTAAGATCAGAATGAAACGAGTTTCCAAAGCACGAAGGCGGGCTTCACGGTCACCGCCTCTTCTCAGTGGCATTATGGAATCAATAACAAAGTATCTAAGGAGTTCCGAGTTGTGGTTGTGGAACTCCTTAAAATGACGAGCCACCGGATAAGTAGCATCGTTGCTTTTGATGGCCCTTATGTGCTGGAGTATCCTCTTGTGAACCTGCAACTTGGTGCTACCAACATATTGCAGGCCACAAGGACACTCCAGCACATAAACTGAAAAATCAGTCTTGCAGGTGAGCAACTTTGAAATGGAAACCGGGGTATCTTTGAACGGAATAGAAACAGATGTTTTGTTCATGCCCTGTCTGCAAGCTTTGCAGGTGGTGCATTTAAAAAAAACCCTTCCTGCAATTGATCCAAGATCTATTAGTCAACAATTGAGGGCTGCTCTTAACCAAGGCATCACTCATAGATCTAGCTTTGCGAAAAACGATGTCTGGTGTAGCAGGCATCATCCTGCCAATGACAGGATCATTACGAACCAGGGTCCAATTTTTTCTGAAAATTTTACGTAGAGCCTGGTTCTGCCTAGTGAATGTTAGTATTAGTCTGGTAACTGTCTGATCCTCGTTACCTTGAGTGACTAGTATGGATTGTTTATTCATAAGATCCACACCTATATTTCTGCCATTGGCCTTACTTATTGCTTTATTCACCAATTGCTGCGAATAACCTCTGGCCAGGAACCTTTCTTTGCTAGACTCTTGTGCCATATTGCATTCAAACTGTGTGCTGCAAATACGTCTTATACGCAACAATTCCCCGAAGGGGATGCTGCGTATAAGGTGACTAGGATGGTGGCTAGTGGCATGAAGTACAGTGTTGCCTGCAGAAGATTTTCTATAGAGTCTAGTCTCCAATTTGTTGTTCAGAATGAAGACTTCTACATCTAAGAAACATAGCCTAGTACTGCTGGTATTGCCTGTAAAATGTAAATTGATACAGTTGTTATTGATAGTGTCAATGAAATGGAGGGCCTGCTGATTAGACCCCCTCCAGATTAAAAACACATCGTCGATGTATCTAAACCAGTGTACCACATTGTCAGAAAATTCCTGAGCTAATTCACCTCGTAGGACCTGCTCCTCCCAAAGTCCCATGTGGAGACAGGCATAACTCGGGGAGAAGCAAGCCCCCATAGCCACGCCTCTGATCTGTTGAAATATCTGACCTGAGAACATGAAAAGTTGTTATTGAGGCACATTGCAATCATGGATAAAAGCATTTAGTTGTGATCAAAGAAATGCATAGGCCTAGTACCCAAAAAGTGTTCTACTGCCTTGATACCATCCTGATGGTGTATGCATGTATACAATGAAGTAACATCCAATGTCATTAACAGATATTCTTCTTGCCACACGACCAGTCTCAATTTTTGTAGGAAATCCCCAGTATCTTGTACAAAGGAAGGCAAAGAATTGACATGCTCCTGTAAGAACGCATCTACATACTTGGAAGTGTTCAATGTAAGACTGAGTTTGGCAGAAATGATGTGTCTGCCCGGCGGTTTATCAATGTTTTTGTGCACTTTTGGAAGAAAGTACATCGCCGGAATGACTGGATGGTCATTTACTCATCTTGGCTCAACAAGCCCGCACTTTTCCAAGCTAGCAGTTTGGCATAAAAGTCATACCATGATTGCTTTACAGATCTAATATCACTTATTTTGTAGCATTGTCGATCATTCAATTGACTATAAGCCTCTTCCAGGTAAAAGTCACGAGGCCATAGTACTACTTGCCTCCCTTGTCTGCTTGTCTTATGATTATGTTATCATTGGACTGGATTTTCTTCATTAGTTGGATATATTTGTTATTTTGTGCATTGAACTTGTAATGCACCCGATTGGTATTGGAACATAGTTTCTTTAGCTCCACGGTGACCAGTTCGTGAAAGATATCCAAGTATATATATATAGTACCAGCTCCTTGTTATCGAGCCATGATTCCAAGCCAGTTCACGGGCTCAAGCAGCATGTGGCACAACTCATCAGGTTCGAATGCTTATGGCCTTGTCTGAACTGGGGTGGCAGAGTGGGCTAAAGAACGGTGATGGATCAAACCCAGATCTGTTGACTGGCTGTGAGTGTTTGATTGGTTTTGATGCTCCGTCCATCACCACCCCCTTTTGTACCGCTTTGTTCGCCATAAGTTGGCAGGGTATGCTCAGACGTGAGTACCTTGCTCACTTTGCCACTGGATTCAAGCAAGCCTGGCTGAAGACGGCTGACATGCCAGAAACCGGTCCTAGGAAGCTTGTTTCCGGTCCAGGGAAGGAATGGCTTGGCAGTTCGGGCTGGACTGTTCCCATGAGGCACAGGGTCAGACTGATTTGCTTATGGCCTTGTCTGAACTGGGGTGGCAGAGTGGGCTAAAGAACGGTGATGGATCAAACCCAGATCTGTTGACTGGCTGTGTGTGTTTGATTGGTTCTGATGCTCCGTCCATCACCACCCCCTTTTGTACCGCTTCAAGCAGCATGTGGCACAACTCATCAGGTTCGAAAGCTTTTTTTTAATTTTACCATTTTACTTACAAACAAACTGCATCATGCAGGAGAATCGATAGCCTACTCGTTTTGGCCGGAGCCTTCTACTGGGCATCAGTATCACCACCCATTTAAAAACAACACTAGACCATTACCAACACTTCCTTTTGACAGAATTGGTAACCTTCCTTAAACCTCGTTTCTTCCAATGTCTGGAAGATCCAAAGACAGACAAACATTCAATCTATCACAATTTGGCAAATAAAACTATTTCTGTCCAATACTAATTATCTTGGAAAAGTACCTAGTATTACATTCATGTTTCATGCAGACCTTAATATGATATAAACAATTAACTCTTACATCCATATAATTTCATGCATTGAGATTATTTTGTCCCATCTAATATGGATCAACATTAGTCACTTTAAAAGAAAAACATTTTGCATGGACAATCTTTATCCTCATTTTGGTAAAGTACCATGCATATCACCATGACCTCTCCATACAGAAAAATATGACAGTCTGTTTGCTATCATTCATAATTTTAGACTTCTGCAGAGATTTTTTAGACTTTAGACATCATGATCTCAGTTTTTGAAGTACATTTTGTCAGATCCCACTCGGGTCCCAATCCAAAACCCTCCTTACCCTATGCAAAGTATCTCTTCAAAGTTTTTAGAATACAAAGTGTCAGTGCGTTTAACCCCCTTTCCCAAATGAATACATGAATTCTTCAATATGTAGAGCTGCACCTGAGTGTATTTGAATAAAATGCTTCTTAATGCATAAAGTTCAATAATCCAAAGTCCTTCTAGGGATTTTTATTTATTTTATTTTTAAAGTTTTATATAGCGCTAGCTAGACCCATGGGTATCAGAGCGCTTTACATACACAAAGGAAAAGAAAAGATTGCACAACATCGCAGGACATGAGGATGCATAAAGATAAAAGCAAAGACATAATACTTATGTATCCAGTGAGGGGAGAAGGACGCAGGTGGCTGACACAGTCAGAAAACCACCATCCTTGAAGGTCAAAGTGAGTGGGGAGTCTATGAGGTTATTGATGCCTAGAATAGTTGCCTTGGTCGGTAAAGTATTGGTTGAGGAGAAAGAGTTTCAGGTCCTTTTTAAAGCAAGAGAAGGAGGGGTTGCATCTGAGGTCAATAGGGAGTGCTTTTTTATATGCCGACTGGGTTGGTCGAAGTTGTGCTAGGTGAAGAGTCGAAGGGTTTAGTCTCCAAGTCCGTTCTGATTGTCTGGGTTGTCTTCTTTCGTTATTAAGATCCACATTGAACCAAGATTTAGATTTGGTAGATCTCAAATGTTTGAGTTTGAGTGGTGCTACTTGATCTAACACCTCTGTCATTGTGGAATTAAAGTGGGCTGTGAGGTCATCGGCCGTCATATTGGAAGGCTGGGGTTGTGGATGGGCATGAATCCTGGATTCCAGTTCAGTTATGGGGACGCCTTTGATGTTCCTGGTCCAATGCTTAGGTTTGTCAGGTCGTATTGGTTGGTTTCTGACATGTGAGTCAATATTAAACAGTATGAGGTGGTGGTCAGACTAGTCAATGGGAGAAATCGATCTCAAAGAGACCAGCTCATTTTTGGTGATGATCGTATCCAGAGTTGCTCCTTTGATGTGTGTTGGTTCATTGCAGAGTTGTTTGAGGTTGGTAATTTCAAGCAGGTTGGAGAGGTTTTGGGTTGTAGTGTCTTCTGGGTTATTTCAGTGGATATTGAAGTCACCCAGGAACACGTCTTCCATGTCTGTTAAGGAGAAACGAGTTATTAAGTTGGTTATTTCTTTAGCGAAGAGGGTACATTCACCAGGAGGATGGTAGATGGTGTGAAATTTGATGGGCGTGGTGCCTTCGGCTGTAAATTCAACACCTAGGTACTCAAGAGTCAGGTATTCTGAAGATTTTAATCTGGTAAACTGATATTTAATTATTCCTGAACACCATTGAATAAAGTGCTCATTCTACAAACATTGCAATCACTCAAAATCCTTTTAGGGATATTGTTGGAAATCTTACAAAGACCGATGACCAAATGTTATAATATCCTTCGAGTATTTTCTCTCACTGAGGTAAATAGCTGTTCTAAAATGCAGTTCAATAATATCCTTATTTTCACTATCAAGTTTTGCTCAAAGTAATCTCCAAAGTCTGTTTCCAAAGATAGAGGGACCAAATGTTATCACATTCTTCAATTATTCTATCGTACTGAGGTGAGTAGATGTTCTAAAGTGCAGTTAAATAAAGTGCTTGTAATCAACATTCCGGTTTTACTCAAACTAATCTCCCAGGATCTAAGTGTCATAGGTTAAATTCATATTTCTGGGATCATTTAGTTGTCATAAAGTGTAGTACCAAGAGTGCATGTTTTCCAAATCTGGATTTACGTTACTTTACTGTGAAGAACCCCAACGAATCTTAAGTGCTGTGGGCAGTGATCTACTCACACCATCTGTTATTCCAAGACTAAATGGTTGTGCCTGTTTACAGAATCTTACTGGGCAGACTAGTTATTCCAAAGTTCAGTACAGAAACATGCATGTTTTCAAAAGTGACTGTGCATGATTAAAATTGCATCCAATCTGTACCATTAAAATAATCGATAAACCCCTGAGATCCAACATGAATTTACATAATGTTTCATAACCAACCTATCTTGGCATATTTCAAAGATAAGGGAAAGAGGGGAAGAAGGGAGAGAAGTGAGTGGAGAAAATCAGAAAACAAGTTATCATCCTTTAACATCTTCAAGAAACATGTAATTCGCTTTCTCTAAAACTCATGGTATGGGAAATTCAGTAAAATCTTATAAATGCACATAAAGTTTGGTATCAGTATTAAAGCCCCAGGGAATTTCAGTTCCAATTGTGATAGTTCACTTGGATTCAGATCTCCTTAATATTCATTCACCATCTCCTCCTCTGGGTTTGGCTCGTACGCGCTGAATTCCATAAAAATATAAAGTGCTTTTATCACCCTCATGCTCCTCTCAGATAGGTCCAGCCATTACATATGGAAAATCTTTGCTGGAAATTGATTGCAGATGCTGGAGTATGCGAAGTTTAAGTTTATTGACCATGCTCCCAACATATTTCTTGCCACAGCCGCATTCCAACCCACAAATCACGTGAGAGTCATTTCACAATGTATCCGTTCTTTATTCCTTTTAACTCGGCCATCTGATAAATTAAATGTTGCTTTGTTACGACCATGTTGATAGTCCTTACATCTTTGGCATCTGAAAAAATAGTTTCTGTAACCAATTCTTTAGTTCAGATTTTTTTTGATCAGTGATATAACTTTGAATCAAAATATCACCTAATGAGGGTGTTTTTCTATAAGTAATGCTGGGATGATCAGATACCATTTTCTCAGAACTTCATCTTTTTTCAAAATACTCCAGCTATTATTGTGCAATTTTCTGAATTCATTGTTTGAGTGATTAAAGTCAATGATACACCTTGTCGTTGTTTCATTTTTTGAGTTTTTAACTTTCTTTAAAATTAATATTTCCTACCTATTTCTCATTCTTGCTCTTTTGAGTGTATTTTTCAATACTGAAGTTGGATAGCCTCGTCTCCTGAATCTTTGACCCATCATGTGCACTTGGATATCAAATTCTTCCATTTCAGAAGAATTTTTGTTTCACTCTTAAGAATTCTCCCTAAAGCACAATCTATTTTAATTTGTAATGTATTTATTTGTTTGTATAAGTTAATTAAAAGCATTGCATCACAATAAAACGTTAAAAAAGGACATCGCAATTCGTAGAGGTAAAAAAGAATCTGGGCAAGTGCAATAGTTGAATGCCAGCGTTTGACTAGGGGCTTCTTATCATGTTTGAAATTGACAATCCATTTTAATGCATTCGCATGCACACTGAAAACAGAATACTATTGCAATTGCTTGGCTTTCTGTGTATCTCAGTGCAAATTTTGTTGATTTCTATGTATGCCCAAATCTCAAGATAATTTATGCTGCTATTACTGATTTCTTAAGTGAATTGTAACTTCTATGAACATCTTTTGTCTACTTATGCACCTCTGCTCTGGACTGATGTCACGATTTTTGGTCTGGCATTAGACAACACATCTTGACTTTACTATATTTATAAGGAACCCAGCCATCCTCATCCACTGATGTGTTATTGTGAAATTCATATTTTTCTTCTGCCAATTACAGTATTAATAATGGAGAAAAAGGTCACATCACCTCAGATAGTTGCTAACTTTACTGTGAGTGACAGTATTCTGCCCTTACACATTTACACTCAAAGCTTCCTTCAGCACGCTGGGCTACTATAGCAATGTGTAGTGTTTGAGGCTAAAAACATACTTGTGCAGGTAGAACTTTTTTTTGATTGACAGGGACCTGGCAATTTCCCCAACAAGAAAGATTTCCAAAAACCACGGCTAAAGGAAATAAGCAATGACAGCCAAAAGGCTGGCAGACAACGCCACCCCTATTGGCCGTGCCAATGCTTCTTGATCTTGGTTCCGTTATCTCCTCACCGCTTTCCCCAAACGTTCCCCTGAAATTTCTTTTCCGTCAGCTCGTTCACTCAATTTGTTGTTGCCACTGTGCTTGGAAGCATTTTTCAAGTCACTAAGCGCTATAACGATAATAATTATATTAGCAAGAAAAGTGACAGAAAATGTACGACAATAACGACTAAACCAGAAATGTGCATTTGCATTTAGGAAAAAAAACGTTGTAAATATCTGTAACGCTGGTAATCTTCTGTCCAAGAAGGAGCTTTTCTTGAGAAGTGCTGAGTCATTAAACCTTGCCGCAACACGTGGCTGCCCCTGTAGAAAGGGTTTCCAGCACCAGAATTCTAAGCAGGGTTCATCAGCACGGCACCTTCAGGCACTATGTGCCAGGGGCAGCTGTTTACTCTCTGTGGAATGCCACATGTCCCTCTAATGCCAAACGAATGAAAGGAGTGTTTTGTGCTCAAGAATGCAGGAAATGTCGGAGTTCTGCAGCGCTTAAAAGACACTTAACCATTTTTCACTCTTTCCAACTCGTGACGTTACTATAGAATAACGCCAAGTGCTTGCCCGTGGCGTGCGAATTATCACTGACCGGTGGCAAAATAAATAATGGAAGATGTATGCCCTTACGTTATCTGTCTGGCCAGTGGGAGACCTGCTTCCTGTCGCTTAAAAGCACAGTAATACTAGGCCATTGACTTTGATGATTTTTTCTAACAGGATACTTAAAATCAAAAGTGGTAATTCTTATATATATATTTTTTTTTTTGATACATACTTTATTCGATAACAAGGTATCATAAAAGTAAATACAATACAGCATAAATAAAAACCAGAAAAATTAGTAAAAACATATATAAATACACCTAAAATTTCTTAAAAGTACATAGCTAAGAATAAAAGGCACAATGAATAAAAAACATAACAAGGCTAGAGGAATATAACAAACAGATACACATCAATAATAGGGCGCTATTTCATATAAATGGCACAGTTACACAGTATAGCTGTCTAGCCGGTACTTGGTACAACTAGCTTGGTTCGCAATTGCCATGCTTTTCCTAAGTATTTAGCAACCCCACAAATTACTAGCATGGATGTGGTATCCGTTGTTAGGATACGAAGGGCTACTGAGCACTGCCTAGTTCCCAGGTTTCTACATACTGGGCTTAGCCAACGTTTTCTAGGCGCCCTGTATGCTTTACAAGCAAACAGGAAGTGACCAAGTGATTCACTTGGATTAGAACATCCCGGGCAGGCTGTTTGATGGGATTTAGAATTTTTCCAGCTATTAGTAAAAACATTCAAGGGTAGCGTGCCTAATCTCATTTTAAGGAACAGGGCTCTATCCCTTGGTGAAGAGATAAAATCAAGAAACGGCTCCAGCTTCGGTACTGGTTTGTAAGTCAGAAATATGTCAGTTAGAGTGCCCAACTTTGGATTTTTCAAATCCGTTGCTTCTATACTTGCCCAGTATAATTTCTTGATAATATCTTTTGGCGGAGGCTGCTGTGAGAACCATTCTTCTTTTAGCCCCAAGTTGGTAACCAAATCCCTTAAATTTTTCAACCATGAGATCACCCCAAAACCATTTAGAGCAATGAGTTCGTCGAGGACTGCGGCATAGTTACTAAGTTCTGGAGTCCTTCTGAGACGAACCCAAAAAAGTAGGGGGCGAAGCCCAACAATATCTTTAATTGAGCGACGTCCCAAATCATAAAGTAATGGTTTGATAGGGGTGGAGACTGGAAGGCCCACTAACTCTCTCATGAATTTATGTTCTGCTGTAACTAAATCAGGAACTCTTTCTGATCCCCACAATTCTGAGCCGTAAGTTGCGGCAGACAGTGCCTTGTCCTCATATACTAGTAAAGCGGGGCTGATAGGCTTACTAGAGGTCAGGCGGTGGTCTCTAAGGATTGCTCCTGTCACTCTCTTAAAATGTAAAGACATCTTAGCGATGTGGGAATCCCATTTCATTTTAGAGTTTATCCTGACCCCTAAGTAATCAAAGGCATCCACTTCCTCCAATAAGGTGCCATTTAATGCAATATTGATTTTCTTATATTTTTTGTTTCTAGACAGTACCATCAATTTGGTCTTAGTAGTATTGACAGTAAGGCCACGATTATTGCAAAAGACGCTAAACCTATCAAGCAGTTTCTGGAGGCCGGAGGGAGTTTTAGACATGAGGAGTGTGTCATCTGCAAAGAGGAGGGTAGGTATTTTTTCCCCCGCCAGGGCGGGGGCATCCGCTGGGTCCTACCTCAGATGGTCTGCCACACCATTAATCAAGAGGGAGAACAAAGTCGGAGCCATCACACATCCCTGGCGGACCCCCCTCTGAACAGGTATTCGATCAGTCAATTGGCCTTCACTCCCCCATCTAATTCTTGCGTACGTGCCATCATGCAATCTTTTTATGAGTTCCAAAAGATATCGTGGGAGCCCCATATCATGCAGTACCTGCCACAATTTAACCCGGGGTACGAGGTCAAAAGCGGTTTTAAGGTCTATAAAGGCCAAGTACAGAGAACCCCCGCCAATCAGGACAGTCTTCCAGTAAGTGGCTACAAATCTGAATACTTGGCCCATAGTGCCTATTTTCTTCCTAAAACCAGCTTGTAAGTGTGTTAGGATGTTTCCCTCTTCAAGCCAAGTCCCCATTCGTGAATTAAGAACCCTACCAACCACCTTTTGGATGACGTCAATTAAGCTTATCGGTCTGTAGTTGGCAGGGTCCTCTCTCGCCCCCTTCTTGTGTATTGTGACCACCTCGGCGCCCTTCCAAGAATCTGGGACTACATGGCCCCGTAACAATAAATTCATCATATTAAAAATAAGACTTGCCCATGCTAAGGGGTCATGAAGAATCAAGTCTCCTGGCAGCTCATCTGGGCCTGCCGCCTTCCCAGGTGCTATGCTTTTAATGGCGGTCTGTACCTCCACAAGTGTAAAGAAATCTGTTAATTCAAGCTGTACAGAAACTAGGTTAGGGTCTGGGCTGGCAGTCGCGAGGTAGTCGGGCTCTACGTCACTACAGTATAGGTTTGAAAAATGCACAAACCACTGCTGCTCGGTAATATAATTGGGGATTGGATCAGAGTCTCTTCTGGTTAATTGGGTTATTAGGGCCCAGAAGGTACTAGAATCTTTTTAAAAAGGCTGCCTTCTTTAGTGCTTGCCAATGATCCTCCTCCCACGCCCGTTTAGCAACTTCGATGGATTTTTTATAAACTTGTCTGGCCAGCCTAACAGCTACAGAATCTCTTTTGCGTAGGGCAAGTGAGATGGCCTTCCTCTGGGTTCTGCATTCAGCAGTGAACCATGGATTGCCTCTTCTAGCTGCGGGGTTCGTACCAGCCTTTGACCCTTTAATTTTAAAATGAGTGCCTATGTCCTCAATAAATACTTTATAACAATTGTTAAGCTCTACACAATTCGTCTCCACCGACGTAGAATTAAGGAGAGCAAATTCTGCAGCCTTAGTGGCCACTTGAAGGTGTATAGAAGATAAGATGTCCTCATGACATGATACTTTATGCCATTTCAGCCTTCTGTTGCAGTTTGAGGGGATTACTGCTTTTGATACTAAATTCAAATTTAAGGAGTTTGTCCTTGTATGCCATTTTATAACTGCACAGAGAGGGTTATGGTCACTATCTGGCATCTGTTCTATCTTCATATCAACCACATACCCCCAGGATTTTGTATCTAAGATGATATAATCAATGCGCGATGGCCCATTTAATCTATTAAAAGTCATAGCCCCATAAGGGTCGGAGAGGGTTCTTCCATTTAGTGCTCGAAGATTGAATTCCAAAGTGAGACCGGTAATCTGCAGTGCCCTCACTGTCCATCTCTTGACGGGACTCAGATTTAAGGGAGGGATACAGTTTTTAATGTCATCCTCACTGAACCCTAAAAGATCTACGTCTCTTAACGGTTCATATGTGCAGTTTAGATCACCGCCTAAAATAATATTGGAAAGGGGAGGGATGCCTGTCAAGGCATTTTCCAGGGAGGAAATGGTGACAGAATTTTGATTAGGAGGGCCTCCTCTTGCATATACATTAAAAAGATCAACTCTAGAGCCATTCCATGGCCGTTTGAAAGATAGATGAAGAATGTCTACTGACTTGGCATTATGGACTTTGATATCCAAATTTAGTGCTACCTTAATCCATATGTGTAGGCCTCCCGAAGGGCGCCCCACACCCTGGTGCACTGCCGGTATATAGAAAGTAGAATATCCAGAAATATAGAGGGGGTCCAGGCTCCAGGTCTCCTGGAACATGCAGATTTCATGTTGGTTAACAAAGTCAAGCCAGTCCGGGCTAGCCAGGTGCTTCTTAAGGCCTGCAATGTTCCACGAGAGTATATGGATTGTTCCAGAGTTGCCCCCCCCACTATCTGATACAGCCTTGGTCGAAGGAAGGAGACAGTGGTCACTAGCTGATTGTACCTTCGATGAATCACAGGGAGAATGCTGAATGTTGTCTCCTGGGGAAAGTCAATCGACTTCCTCTAGTCCTCTAAGTGGGGAAAAACGATTAAAAGTAGGTAAATTAAAAGTAGGGGGCCCTGCTTGTGGCCGAGAGGACATATTAGGGTATGTTGGGTTCCTGGTTAATGTCTGCGGGTAAAAGTAAGTTAGGCCAAAGGTTCTAATGGCACTATGATATTGGCCTTGGAACCAGTTAACTATGTGTTAATGGATCATCTCATACCTCTCCGGCAGAACACAGAGAGTACGCCTCCCTCCGTTCCGCTCTGAGGCCACCGAAGTCATCTGCGGCGTCCCGCAAGGATCATCGCTCAGCCCCACTCTCTTCAACATCTACATGAAACCCCTCGCTGCCATCGCACGCCAACACAACCTCAACATCATCTCCTACGCCGATGACACCCAGCTGATTCTCTCCCTGACCAGAGACCCCGACACCGCCAAAGCCGACCTACACGAAGGGATGAAAGATGTCGCCGAATGGATGAACATCAGCCGCCTGAAGTTGAACACGGACAAGACAGAAGTCCTCATCCTGGGACCATCGCCCTCTGCATGGGACGACTCCTGGTGGCCCCCGGCCCTGGGCACCGCACCCAAGCCAACGGACCACGCACGCAACTTGGGCGTCATCCTGGACTCCTCCCTATCGATGACCAGACAAGTCAACGCCGTCTCCTCATCTTGCTTCCACAACCTCCGCATGCTCCGCAAGATCTTCAGATGGATCCCGACTGAGACCAGGAAGACTGTCACCCAGGCCCTCGTCACCAGCAGACTAGACTACGGAAACACCCTCTACGCCGGTACAACAGCCAAGCTTCAGATAAGACTTCAGCGTATCCAGAACGCCTCCGCCCGTCTCATCCTGGACGCCCCCCGACGCAGCCACATCTCGAGCCACCTAAGAGACCTGCACTGGCTCCCTGTCAACAAGAGGATCACGTTCAGGCTCCTCACCCACGCACACAAATCCCTCCACGACCTGGGCCCAAGGTACCTCAACGACCGCCTGACCTTCTACACGCCCACCCGACAGCTACGATCCGCGTACCTCGCCCTCGCCGTCGTCCCTCGCATCCAGAGAGCCACCGCTGGAGGAAGATCCTTCTCCTACCTGGCGGCTAAGACATGGAACTCCCTGCCCGTCCACCTGCGGCTGACCCAGGACCACCTCGCCTTCAGGAAACAGCTCAAGACCTGGCTGTTCGAGCAGTAGCAGACCCCCTCCCCCAAGCGCCTTGAGACCCTTCCGGGTGAGTAGTGCGCGATATAAATTCCTTGATTGATTGATTGATTGTCTAGTTGCTCTATGATCTCTGAAGTTAACAATAACTACATCACCTTCGATGTCATTTGGCCGTGAGCCCACCCAACCAAGCCTACGGACATTCAAGAGTTCACCATTTATGTTAAGAGGTAAGGGCCTATTCTTTCCCAGCCAGTGCAGGACCTTATTTTTTAGGTCATAGTAGCCCTCTTTCTTGCCTACCTCTAGTACTGGGACTCCTGTCATAAGTACAACATAAGGAGCTGCCTCCGGGGGCAGGTCTATATGATGACAGCTAGCACCATGCATTTTATTTGAGAAGGTGCCAGGGAGTACATTACTTGTAGAAGGGTGGGGACCATTAAAAGACAGGGTAGCAGTTGTATTTCGGTTGGGTGACAAATTAGTTACGTTTAGTGATGATGGAAGAATTTTGGCTTTAGTTATCTGTAAACCACAATCATCTGGCGCGGAAGCTGGATTAGGACAAGAGTTACTATTTGATGGTGCCAAAACCTTAGCTGATGTCTCTTTTGAATGGTCGATGTTTTTCAAGATCATCTGCTCAATTAGCCCAAGATGGTTCGACACACCCTTCATCCTTTCTAACAATGGGAGAAGTGATTTGACAAGTGTCTCAAGTCGACACATAATGTCGTTTGTTAAAGAATCATAATTATAAGGGTCCGACTCCGTTGCTAGGTCTATAGGCTGTTGGAGGGGGACAATTTACAGTATTTTCTACTTGGTTACACTTGTCATTGCCAAAATGGTTCACTTTATTGTATTTCTTTCCTCCCTTCTTCCTTTTCTTTAGAGGGGGAGGACCTTCCCTTCTTTTGTGGGCTAGGAATAATGGCAATGGGCATAGCCCTAAGAGCTTGCGAATTCAATGATATACAGTCCAAAGAGTGATTAACATGAGGATTAGAAACGGGGGATGTTAAATGTGTATGAGGTTGCGTCACTATCTTGCTGACACGAATAGGCGAGGAAGATCTACAGGCAATCTGGCTAATATTTCAACAGGAGGTAGGTGGAACCATCGCCGGTGAAACGGCCGTCTGGATAGGGCCGAGCGAAGAACGTTTAGATTGTAAAAGTTCTGCCGATAGACGCCGCTCCACCATGGCAATCTCCTTTTCAAGAACAGAAGCTGCTCTAGTGATGAAATTGTCCAGCGTGCCTCTAACTGAGCCTCCCAGCATGGATGATTTACGTGTTGGTGTTCGTTTTGACATTATATTCAATAGTCAGATGGACATGCCCGTCAATGGGAATTTACAATATCACAACCACAAATAAACAGAGCACACAAGCGAAATCGATGGTCAGTCAGGGTGTACCACTTAGCATAAACAGATGTACAGACAGTACCTTTGAGGGTGGTGTAATGATCTTAGGGAAAGGGCCCGGCCCTGCCTCCTCCTGCCCCGGACGGCCACAGACGGCCCGCCCTTTGCCCGGGCTTAGCCCGGCGAGTCCCGCTGCGCGTCCCGCGAAGCGGGAGGCGCGAGTTCTTTTGAAGTCCGCCGCCGGTGGGAGGGAGGGGCTGCTGATGGTGACACTGCCCCCAACGACTTCTGGGCCAAGTAGTTTAGCGATGATCCGGTCAGAAAGATCCTCACTCCATACGCTGCGCGTCCCGCGAAGCGGGAGGCGCGAGTTCTTTTGAAGTCCGCCGCCGGAGGGAGGGAGGGGCTGCTGATGGTGACACTGCCCCCAACGACTTCTGGGCCAAGTAGTTTAGCGATGATCCGGTCAGAAAGATCCTCACTCCATACGCTGCGCGTCCCGCGAAGCGGGAGGCGCGAGTTCTTTTGAAGTCCGCCGCCAGAGGGAGGGAGGGGCTGCTGATGGTGACACTGCCCCCAACGACTTCTGGGCCAAGTAGTTTAGCGATGATCCGGTCAGAAAGATCCTCACTCTATACGCTGCGTGTCCCGCGAAGCGGGAGGCGCGAGTTCTTTTGAAGTCCGCCGCCGGAGGGAGGGAGGGGCTGCTGATGGTGACACGGCCCCCAACGACTTCTGGGCCAAGTAGTTTAGCAATGATCCGGTCAGAAAGATCCTCACTCCATACGCTGCGCGTATATTAAAATGTGGTCACAGTTAATACAACATATTATAATAACCAGGGCACAAGTCCTATAAAAAGAAGTGGGGGGACGCTGACGTCACGACCGGAAGTGACGTCATGCAAGGTGGCTTGCACCATCAGACTCATTGCCTCCCCTCGCTCACCCCTTAGATGCGATTGCATCAGAGAAGCCAGCGCGTGAGCAGCGTTCTGAATGGGCTCCGATCTCGCCCCAGAGAGGCCAAAGAGTGAATGTGTGGCTCCATTTGCTCCAGTTATAGAGCTCCTGGTAAAATAAGTGGGGGGACGCCGCCCACCCGCGTGGTACCCCGTCTCGAGTCCTGATTAGTAATAACTTATTTTGTAGAGCACATTGCGCCGCAGATACACAACATTTTATCCATGTGTGATACCCAACCACAGGCGTGATGCACGAAACAGTTTTACAGTCGCAAAGTCTGTGATTTGCGATGCGCATAGCATACTTTGCGACTCATTCCGAATCAAAATGTGAAGAGGATCCCCACCGACGCCCCCAGCTCCTTGACTGATTTTCAAAGTGGGAACTTCCCGAGAGCAAATCACCCCTTGCGGCATCAGTGGGAGCAGCCAGTCTCCCGAGGCGGGGGGGGGGGGGTAGGGGGTACTTTGTGGGCCTGTTCTCGGATTCTCCGCTATTCACAGTGAGTCAAAATAAGAATACTGCCTTTTACCTATAAACGAGGCAGGATTTTTTTGCGATCTCTTGAATAGTGTTGTTGCTTTGCAAACGATTTTCACATTAGTCACAGTACAAAGGAGAGGTAGGGTCGTAAAGCAGTCCCTGTGCAAGAAACAGCAAATGCTTTGAGACCCGACGGGGCATATCAGCAACAGCCTGCGATAATTATCGCTAAGCGCGCTTAGCGCGAGGATATTTATCGCCAGCTATCACTGGATTTTATTGCAGAGATAGCGTGCAATCAGCAACGCTTATCTCCAATGCGATAAAAAATCCAGCGATAGCTGCTAAATGTGCGATTATCGCTGAAAATCCAGCGATAATCGCACAGCGATAGGCAATACGTTAATGATAGGGCAGGGTGGTCTCATCCTCAGAATCTACCACCCATAGGCTCTAATGGCTTAGTCAGTTTAAAAGCAAGTGTAATGAAACCTGCGATAAGCGCGGTTAGAGCTACTTTTCTCGTCGCTACACAGGTTAGCGATTTGCTTGATAATTGGAGAAATGTCTGTTAGCGACATTTACCACGTCATTTTAGTAGGGTATGCCCACTTTGCATATCATTGGCGTTGCAAAGATGGGCGTTAGGGAAACCGGCGCTGAGGCATAGGAAAACGTGTTAGCGTGTCCTTGCTGATAGTGCGATATAATTATCGCCGCTTTTCGCTCGAAAACGGACGCTAAAGCGGCGATAATTATATCGCTTCCCATTGATGATATGCCCCAACATTTGTTCATGGGCCCTCAAAAGTCGTAGGGCCTGATGCATGAAGGATCATGTGGCAAAGTGTTTGCTCTTTTTGCACAAAGCTTCATTGAGACCCAATTCATTTTTGTACTGTGATTTACGTACTAATCTGAAAAAAAGACATTTAGCCGAATTTACAGAAATCCGGTGAATCCTACTGGGTGGCTGTGAATGCAGTGTTGGAGGCCTAGGAGGGACAACAGACAGCCATTGACAAAATTCTGGAATCTCAGTCCATGTATCTTATAGGGACAAAGCTGAAATCAAAATGTAAAAAGTGGACACGATGCAAAGGGTCAATGGGGAGCATGCAGCAATTCCCAGGACCCCTTTTGGCTTCTCTTGTTGCCTGCAGCTCACATTAACAAAGGGAAAGTTGTTCCTCAAAGGCAGCATTTTGTATGGGATGGCACACCCTTTCAGATGGCATTATCTAATCACACCCTGCAGAATTTTGGAATTTCACAATTTGCAATAAAACCCACACAATTGTTACAAAAGTCCCTAACAACTCCGAACAGAGAGCAGCACGGAGATCGGTCTGAGTGGGCAGGAAAGACGCCCTGCTCAGACCAGAGGGTCTGTGGGGGTTTCTCCAGCACGGCTGTTCAATGCATTGGGCTGGAGAAAACCTAAGTGTGCTTGTGTGTTTTGGTCCGCCTGAGATGGCCAGCCAAACACACATGAGCACTTAGGGAGTGGAGTGCACTAGCAATTTTTCAGAACCACCCACGCTTAGATGTTTTTTATGAGCAATAATGGGTTTGACTGTTCATATGCAGATAAAGTAGGTGACTTAGGGCTGTCTTCAGGTTTTTGCTGTAGCAGGGGATAAAATCAGTGATGTGATTTGAGACGTCATCAGTGATGTCACTAACCATATCATGAGTGATGTAATATGTAATGTCAAGAAGTGCATTGCGGGAGCATAAGTTATAGTTAGCTCAGGTAAATATAACTGCTGCATTACAATGGTTTTGCACAAGTGAATTCTTAGCCTAACTATAACATTCCTGTAACCTTTGTTTTTTTCAGTGAATTTGTAATGTTTTTTAATTCTATTTCCTAACTATAACATCCCTGTAACCTTTGCTTTTTTTCAGTCTATTGTTGCTATTAAATAGTCTTCCTTCCAAGTGGTTCCGCAAACTTTATTTAAAAAAATCTATAGACTCTCATATTTAAGATGGCAATGATGTCACATATTGAGCGAGAAAAGTATCTATGAATCTTGATTTGTTTTCTAATAAAGATCCAATGTTGAGTGACTGAGTGTGTGTCCCTGTGTAGGTCTGGGAGTGACTACATAAGTGCCTGACTGGGTGCATGACTGTCTGATTGGGTCTGTGAGTGGGTGCATGAGTGTCTGACTTGGTTTGCGGGTGTCTCAAAGACAGTGCTTAATTTGTGCCGGTGCTTTCCGGTGCTTAGCACCAGCACTTAATTATCAGGGCCGGGTCTATGCATCTGCTACGCACGTCCACAATGATGTTTTTTAAAATGTACCTTTACTGTACTCAATGCAGTCACAGGCCCGCAGCGTGTTTTTCACGTATCCCGCCGAGTGTGAGTCACAGTGTCATGGCGTTTAGTGTTGCGACTCAATTCTTAATCACTTAGCCTGCAGCCCTGCCCAAGTCCAGGAGAATAGTCAAATTAATAATAAATATATATATCATGGCGGCCGCGGGCCCACACGGCCCTTCTTCGTTCAGTCAGTGCAGTGTTGATTGTTTGCCACTTGCCAGTGGGCGGGCCGTGGAACACACACTGATTTATTTGGGCGGGCCATGCTGTTTGTTCTGAAGGGGTAGGTGCTGTGCGCGCGTTAGCGCGCGCAGATCTTTTTCATTTTGCCACCAGTTGCCACGCCCCAGCATAACCACTGCAGCTCCCCATGAGTCATCGTCGACGTTGTCGGCCCGGCCCGACCCGACCCGACCGATGACGTTAAGGGCAGAGCTGGGCAGCCTGTGCAGGCATCGATCAACTGGCAGCCAGTAGTACTACAGTACTGACGGTCTGGTAGCAAGCAGGCAGCACCAGGCCGCAGCGGCCTAATCAATCGAACTAATTAAAGCAAAGGCACAAGGCAGTGCAGTGCAGCCAGTGTGTGTCCCTGCCGACCGGCCCACCAAGAGAGACGGTAAGTGGATTCCTCACTGTTTTCATAACAAACTATTTATTTACATAAGTGTATGTGTGCATTCTCACACTCTCCGCAGCACTTCATGATTATGTGCAGCAACGCCGCTGCACCACATTTACAGCACATCTCCAAACTTCATACACCTCACCCCACACTTCTGTGGTAAGACAACCTACGTCTAACAAGCGCGGCGTGCCCTTGTCAGGAGTTGAGTTGGAAGCCCTATGTACATACTACAATGCAGTACAATACACACACAAACACTCATGTATGCGCACACACAAGCACAAACATATACGCACACACAGTCATGAAAACCCACACACAAACATGCTTTCACACATGTGTATGCATGATGCACACATACGCACTCACAGGCACATAAGCACACACACACAAGCACTCAAGAATGCACTGTCATATTATTAAATTTGCAGGGACCATCAGCAAGACAGGGGCCCCTTTGATTGACTGCACAAAAAGGGTTTCCAGGGACTTCGCAGCCACTGCGGCGCTAGGGATCTGAGTTTACACATCCATGCCAGAGAGGCCTAACTGCGCCAGGCTCGCTGGAAAGCAGGGTGGAAGAGAAACAAAGCACGAATGCCGGAAACCAGGGGGGAAAAACATGTTATTAAAGGGGTCTACAAAGTGCAGCACCTTAGTCCAGCTGAAGGTGCGGCTTTGTGCAAAATGCTGGACTGCACCGTTCGAAAGAGGGTGTTAAAGAGACTGTCAAGTGTACAGAAAAAACACAGTTCTCTTTATCGAGTCCTGCATCTTTATAATAATAATTCCTATTTGTGCGCATATCAGCCCTTAATGTTTCAAGGTGCTGTGGGTCGCCGGGGAGATTAAGTGAGCTATTGGCCAGAGTCACATGAAGCTGAGCTGCCACAGGGAATCGTCCTGTGAATCCCTCGCTCCTTCTTTCTGTCAATAACCAATAGTAGGTGTTGTAGATTGCAAGTTTGATGACGTTAGCGCAGGTTTTGCGTTGTTTTGTGATGTCATCTACTGCATGACTGCTGGTTTTTAGCATGTGTTCATCTGCTTCCGCTAGTTTGAGGGGCTGGCAGCAGTGGCACAAATTAAGCACTGGTAAGATTAGAAGTTAAGCACTTAAGTAGTGATTGTAAACTAACTAACTTTAGTACTAGTAGCTAAGCGAAGCCAGCTAACTAGGGATGTCATTGGTTATTCAATCAATCAATCAAAGCTTTATTTCGATAAAAATTATATCATAAAAGCATCAACATACAGACATAAAAGATGCAGTTTGGCATGTTAAAGGTAAGTAGATAAAAATTCATAAATACATTTGATATATAATATAATATTTACAATCAGATAAAAAAGAATTAAATTCAAATATTCAACCCAGTGCTTATGATTGAGAGAAGCAATCTAAAAGAGGTGAGGTATTAAAAGCTAGGAATTCATATCAGAACGGAAAGACTTGAGCCTAATTATCCAGGACCATCCGAGAAATTTGACCACACCACAAACCAGCACAGCCCTGGTGTCTGATTGTAAGATTCTAAGGGCTACACGATGGTTCGATGTTCCCAGCTGTCTACAGACAGGACTTAGCCATCTGTCTCTTGGGTTTCTATAGGCTGGGCATTCGAACATAAGGTGTGCAATGCTTTCAACCTTCCCGCTACAATTCGGGCAAAATGCCGGTGTTTGGAAGGGAGGCTTCCATTTGTTAGTGTACTCTCGGGTTGGTAGTGTGCCCAATCTAAATTGTATGTAAAGCGTTCTGTCTCTTGGTTTCTGGATAAAATCAAGATAAGGCTCAAGGCTAACGACTTGCTTGTGTAGATAGAAGTCTTCTGTTAACCTACCTAAATTGGGGCTACTAATCTCTTTAGTGTCGTTCCATGCCCAATATGCTCTTTTGAGGTCGATCTTGTTTATTAATTTGCCGGATTCCCAGATTGGTTATTCCAATCAGGCGGGCAACTAGAGCCAAATTTCTTCGAGCCATAGGCAGAGTGGCTCTAAGAAGGGGTGAACACACATCAAAAGCCTGATTAACAAGTAAATGGTCATTTAAAGACCTGTGAAGTACTCGGGTGTGGCTGCAATTAGAGGGTCGCCAGCCCGCGAAGCTGTCTCAGCCGGGCTGACACACACGACCGGGGGGGGGGGAAGCATCATCATATCAGCCTGACCCTCCTCACTGAGCAGTAAAGTGGAGGTGGATGGGCCCTTGGGGGGAGGAGGGTTGTGTGTGTGTGTGTGTGTGTGTATATGTGTGCTTGATGATTGTGTGAGACGAGGTGAGTATGTGTGTATCTTATATGTTATAAAACAGCAAATAAAACATAACTTCAAACACTGTGTGCTGATAAGCGATGCATTCACATCTGACTGCTATGCTATTTAGTGCCCATGTTCCTACAATCTATATGTATGCAAATACGATCTTGTGACTGAAGGACAAGTGTAACATATTCAAGCACACAAAAAGCCCGCTTTACCTCAAGCTACAAGGTGTGAGTGGGCGTCCCTTTGTGAAATGCCCTTTAACACTCATCGGCTGCCATGCATTGATTTGATCTGCAGGCACCCCGCTTACTGATAATTGCTGAAATTAAAATGGGTGTGTGATGGTATTGAATGGTGTCTGCGGGAAACACTCGCTTTCTTGTGCTAATCTTACCACCTGTTCACCAATACAGATGAAAAATCACTCGAGCAAACACTTCTGTGTATTCCGCACTGGGCTACAATTCAGAGTGAGAGAGAGCAGGAACCCAAGGAAGACAAAGGATGGCTGGAAGCACATGGACGAGGAAGGGCATGGTAGCTGATCAGAGAGACAATGCTATTTCAATTGTGCATTCATTTATAAAGGCAATTTAAGAAAGTGAAGGCAATATCCAGCACCATTTATAATTGCATCGCAATAAGGGGTATGGTTATGAATTATGCTGCAGGTGTAGTGGCGCCGGGATCCAGGGCTGCGTAAGGCCCACTGAAGCTCAATTATATTGTCCTTTTATAACCCAATCAGGTGATAGGCAGCCTATTTTCCATCTTTGCATTAAGTCCTGTGGCAATCAAGTTATGCCACAGATCTCAGTTAGTTCAGTTATACTACAATGTATTACATCCTTACTATTACATTTGTGATGCTTTGCTCGAGCAGAAGTGAATTACAAAATGAAAGGGAACCAAAATCCATGGCTATTGGGGCTGTTCAGTGGGTCTGTTATAATAATAGTTTTCATCAACTGTCTTTTCATTGATTCTGACCCCTAGGAGGCACCAGATATTTTTCATGTCTGAGCATCATTTCAAGTATTTTGTTCACGCGTTTTGTCTTTGACTTTCTAACATAAGTTTTCAGAATAATGATTTGCATACAAACCTACATAATTTTCTCCGTAGAGGTAGGTTTATTTTGGCTCGAATATAAAAAGGTTCTAACCTACAATACTGGCAGTTTTTATCAACAAAGCTTCATGGTGGATGGGAGACAGGTCATGCAGTACCTGGATATCTTTAGTGAGTTACTGCTGCCAAAAGGTAACTAGTTATAAGACTAAGGAAAGAACCGCTCGAGAACTTGGTAAATGGAAACTATTTTCTCATATGGCTGGGGAGCAAAAATCAAAGAAGCAAAGATTCATTTTTTAGGTGGTACCAATTGCACATATCGACGCAGAAAAAACAATTAAACAAGGTAAAACCTGTTTAATATGAAATAGTTTGATGACTCCTTTTAATATCTCAGGATGAAGGCTAGAGGCAGGGAAGGCGCGAAGCATGCCCCAGTGTGAGAGTCAGGTCCTGACTGAGTTCCAGTCTCTGCCCAACAATGCCTCCTTTCTCTCCCTTCCACAATCTGGTCCCTCTCTCCCCACAAGGGCTTGATCTCACTCTCTCCAATCCCTTTATGCCTGGACATTCTTTTTTTTTTATTTAAACAAGCTTTCACTACACAGCTGTATGCACACAACCCGGAGGCCGGCAGCACCAATTATAATATTCCTTGACTAACAGGACACGGCTTTCATGCCTACAACCCAGCGGGCCGGCAGCGAAGTCAAACATTTGTGTAGTAGCATCCCATTGTCTTTTGATAAGCCTGTCACAGCATATGTCATGTGTTTATTTACAATAAAACCTGATTTAACTTACCAATAACCCCCCCTGCCCCCTCTCACCTACCATATTCGAATGGACTGTAGTGCCACCCTGTGTGTCGTGTGATGAATCTGAGTGATGTAGTTGGTCCGATCTTCCATACCCTTTCATGTCACTTGTCCTGGAGTTACATCTCTAGTTCCCCTTGCCCTAGATCCCAGTCCGAAATAGTTAGTGATTACCCCCAGCCCCGGCCGCTCTACCACAGCATATATGCTTAGTTCCTGCATAGGTCTGAACCTCCCGCATCAAGCCAGGTGGCAAATGGTTGCCAAATATCCAAAGGTCTGGATCTGCTAGGCATTAATTCCCAATAATTGGACAGCTGGTCCTTGCAGTATATTACATTATTCAACCATGCTGCTATTGTAGGGGCTTGTCGCTTCTTCCAATTAAGCGCAACCTGCCTTTTAGCTAACAAGAGCAGCATGGACGTAAGTTTTCGGGACTTCTTCAGGACTTCTGCCACGTAGCCCAGGAGTTCTGTCAGCGGGGATGCCCTTACCTCGGTGTTAGTTATTTGCTTGATATGCCCCAAGACTGCCATCCAAAAGCCCTCAACAGGTCTGCAGTACCATGCCAGATGGGAGAATGTGGCCTCTTGGGCCCCACATCTCCAGCATTTCGTGTCCGGGTAGATGCCCATTCTATGCAGTTGGGAGGGCGTCCGGTACAATCTATGCAGAAAGTTAAAATGAATTAGTCTTAGTCTATAGTTAGGGGAGAGGTTTTCTAATTGTGAACAGCAATATTGCCATTGTTTTTCTGTGATCATGAGATTGGAGTCATTCTCCCAATCTGCTCTTGTGGTGCATATGATTATAGGTGACTCTTTTTGTGTTATACTGTAGATTCGCGTAATCAATTTGCGGGGAGAGGGGTTAACCAATATATTCTCTAGTGCAGGCAGTGCAGGAGGCGCTTGTGGAAATGACGAGTATCTAGCGCGGCATGCAGCCCTAATCTGATAGTACAACAACATGTCAGATGCCGTGGGTGTATCGGCGTTACACATTTGTTGTAACAACAGAAACGTGTCTCCCAGAAATAGATCGCTGCCCCTTTCCAATGCATGTGTCTTTGCTCTTAATGCAATGGCTTTGTCCATTAATGGAGTCAGTATCGGGTTACCCCCTATTGGCATGGATGGGGCGTATAGTTCCTCAAGCTTGGCCCTCCGCGCAATTCCTGTCCATGCCCACCTCATGGTCAACTGTCTTTTCATTGATTCTGACCCCTAGGAGGCACCAGATATTTTTCATGTCTGAGCATCATTTCAAGCATTTTGTTCACGCGTTTTGTCTTTGACTTTCTAACATAAGTTTTCATAATAATGATTTGCATACAAACCTACATAATTTTCTCCGTAGAGGTAGGCTTATTTTGGCTCGAATATAAAAAGGTTCTAACCTACAATACTGGCAGTTTTTATCAACAAAGCTTCATGGTGGATGGGAGACAGGTCATGCAGTACCTGGATATCTTTAGTGAGTTACTGCTGGCAAAAGGTAACTAGTTATAAGACTAAGGAAAGAACCGCTCGAGAACTTGGTAAATGGAAACTATTTTCTCAAATGGCTGGGGAGCAAAATTCAAAGAAGCAAAGATTAATTTTTTAGGTGGTACCAATTGCACATATCGACGCAGAAAAACACAATTAAACAAGGTAAAACCTGTTTAATATGAAATAGTTTGATGACTCCTTTTAATATCTCAGGATGAAGGCTAGAGGCAGGGAAGGCGCGAAGCATGCCCCAGTGTGAGAGTCAGGTCCTGACTGAGTTCCAGTCTCTGCCCAACAATGCCTCCTTTCTCTCCCTTCCACAATCTGGTCCCTCTCTCCCCACAAGGGCTTGATCTCACTCTCTCCAATCCCTTTATGCCTGGACATTCTTTTTTTTATTTATTTAAACAAGCTTTCACGACACAGCTGTATGCACACAACCCGGAGGCCGGCAGCACTAATTGTAATATTCCTTGACTAACAGGACACGGCTTTCATGCCTACAACCCAGCGGGCCGGCAGCGAAGTCAAACATTTGTGTAGTAGCATCCCATTGTCTTTTGATAAGCCTGTCACAGCATATGTCATGAGTTTATTTACAATAAAACCTGATTTAACTTACCAATAACCCCCCCACCCCCGGGGGCGGAGCTTAGCTCGCAACGGAGATGGCTGCTTGAGCTCGGAGCTCCGGCGAGCCACGCCATATATTCGCCAATTATCCTGATCCCAACGACGCCCAGAACGACGGTTGGCCCCAGCGGAACATCCTGAGGAGCTGGGCAGTCGACCGGCGGAAATTCCAGCCCGATCGAGCGAAGAGGCGACCTCCGGAGCCGGAGACTCGGGACGCGTCCTAGGCCGAAGATCCCCAGCCTCGCGTGGGGAGGACGGCCGACGACGTGGGGCGACGTGCGGCCAGCGGCGGCCGCGAGAGGCGGACCCGAGGCTCATAGAGGCTGACAGCAGAGATCGGAGGTGGAGACCTGCGGCGAGTACAGAGGCAGCAGATAGCGCAGTGAGCGGGGCGCCGAGGAGGAGCAAGCGAGATCGGCGGAGAGCACACTGGGAGGCCCTGGGTGAGCCCCGCAGCGCTCGATACACAGAAGGTCAGCAGCACCCCCTTAAGCCCCCGCAGCGACCAGGAGAGAAGTGGCAGAGCGACTTGGAGTGAGACACATTGGAGGCATTCCCGGGCCTCGTTGCAGTGGCGGCCTGGGCGAGGGAAACTGGTGCACCCTGCTGCGGTAGTGCGGAGGAGGCCGCAGGAAAGGAGAAACCACTGGTGAGGTGCCTCCGGTGTAGGGCTGGGTGCGAACGCCACGAGCTTGGAGTGTGAGGAGCTGAGACAGAGCGGGCGGCCTAGCGGCGGCGAGGCGAAGACTGCAGAAGACTGGCACGCCTGGTGGAGCCAACTGGAGGTGAGCAAGCCACCAGGACGCCCACGGAGGGCTGCCTGCGATCGCGGCACGGCTACGTGGCGACTGGAGCACGCCCAGGCCGGACGGCGCTGCCCTGAACGGTGTGTGGGTCCAAGATGGGCAAATCCGATAAAACCCAGTCAAAACTGACGTTCGAGCAGCGGCGCCCCAAGACGCAGACACCGCTGGAGGGGGCTACGGGAGGCGAGTCTGCGCCCGCGGAGGACGACCGGGACTTGAGGGGCCTCTTGTTGTCCATGGAGAAGGGGTTGCAGAGCGGCATCACCGCCCTGGGCGCTAAGATTGACGCGCTCTCCTACCGAATGGACCGCATGGGGGAGCGCCTGGACAAACATTCGGAGCGCCTGGACCAAGCCGACAGTCGCATATCGGAGGTGGAGGGCGCGCAGACGATACTGGATCGTGAACACAAGAAGCTCGAGCGCCAAATGCAGATGTTGCAGGACAAAACGGAGGACTTAGAGGCCCGTTCTCGGCGGTGCAACTTGCGAATCACTGGCCTGCCGGAGTCCACTGCCACGGGCCGAATGGAGACCTTCGTGGAAACACTGCTGATTGCGCTGCTGGGGAAAGATGTGTTCTCTGGGATGTTCGTGGTAGAGAGAGCGCACAGGTCCCTGGGCCCCAGGCCCCCGCCAGGTGCACCGCCCCGACCGGTTATAGCCAAACTATTGAACTACAGGGACCGAGATGCAGCGCTGAGGGTTGCCCGGGAAAAGAAGACATTGTCCTACGAAGGGTCGCCTATCTCGCTCTACCCGGACTTCACGGCCCGAGTGCAGGAGGCCAGGCGACAGTTTGCCCCTGCCAAAAAGCAGCTGCGGGAACTAGGAGTAGACTATGCAATGCTGTACCCTGCTAAGCTGCGAGTCAACCGGCAGGGCAAGTCGCACATCTTCCAAGACCCTAAAGCACTCCAAAAGGCGCTGAAGGACTGGACGAAGGAGCAGCGCCGGAGCCCAGCGACGTCACCGCGGGAGGACGAGAGAGACGGCGATCTGGATGCACAGGACTGACCACGAGGACAGGACTCACCTAGATTGTATTTTTGGCGGGACATGCTTGGCTGAAGGGAGGTAGGCTTGGGGGGGCACGGGTGGGGAACATTTGGACGATATCGTTATGGAGTACAGTACAATGTGAGATGCACCCCCCCCCCCCCCCCTGACTAGACGCGAATGGGAGGCCCATGGACAGTGACTCATCCCCCAGTTGCTCCAATCCTGTATATGGTTATCGAGGACGCTGCTGGGACCTGCTACCTGAGAGGGCCGCTGAGAAGTGGTAACTTTGCGCTGGGATGGGACGGGAGACACAATAGTGGCTCGCTGGGCCGGGCGGCGGCAGTTAGGTACTAGGCGCTTCCACACTAGTGTGTGAGCGCTGAGCGACCTCCGCCCGCGTGTGCGTGTCACACCTTTGAGGGTTCAAAAGTTATGGGTGGGGTGGCGGGAGGTATGGGGTGCCCAAGTATGGGAATCTGCAAGGCCGAGTTGGGGTGGGTCTGCTGTGGGTGGGGGGGAGGGGGGGGTTTGGGTTACGGGGGTTTGAGGTCACTAGGTTGGGGTGCGTGGTTTTATCTGCTAGTATGCTCCTGCGCTTGGAGACGCGCTCAGTTGAGGGATTTGCACCCTAGAGCAGGCTATGGCGAACACCGAAGCGGCCATGCCTGAGAGGCACGACACACTAAGAATCCTCACTTGGAATGTAAGGGGCCTTAATGATTACCGCAAAGCCCGTAAAGTAATGCACTACCTTAAGAGGCATAAGATAGATATTGCTTTTTTACAAGAGACGCATCTTCCTAATAATAGCCCTATCCTACGCACTAGGGACCTGCGGGAGGCACATGCGGCGGGGTTCACTACTCACTCTAGAGGGGTGCTGACATGGGTTAGCGCGCGGGTGGAGCACAGATTGCAACGCGTGGCCAAAGACAGCGCTGGCAGGTCCACGCTCACGCGCTTCCAGGGAAAGGGCATGGATTTACTCCTGGTTAATTGTTACGGGCCAAACTATGACTGCCCGGAGTTTTTCACAGCGATGACAGGCGCGGTTGGGGATGCAGGCGCGCGGCATGTGCTTTGGGGAGGCGACTTTAATGTAGTATTAGACCCGGAGCTGGATAGATCAGGCGGCCCGACACGAGCGCAACCAGCGGCAGCGAAGGCGATTGCTCGAGGTATGCTTTGTTTGGATCTCGTGGATTTGTGGAGAACTCGTAACCCGGCAATAGGGGGCTACACACATTACTCAGCATACCATAACCTGCATACGCGGATAGATTACTGGCTACTATCTGCGTCCCTCCTCTCGCAGATACGCGAGTGCGCGGTATTCCCGCGCACGCTTTCCGACCATTCGCCGATACTGATCTCCCTGGCGGCGCCCAGAAGGGTCCCACCGCCGTTTCTTTGGCGATTTCCCCCTTACTCGCTGCTGGATCCCCTATTTAAGGAGGAGCTGGCAGCTGCGATCGAGCTATTCTTTGACACCAATTTGGGCTCCGTGGAGGATTTCCAGACTGTCTGGGAGACCTTTAAGGTCTACATTCGCGGAGTGTCGATGGCCAAACACTCGGGGGTTCTCCGAGATATCCGGCAGCGCCTTGCGACGCAGGAGCGCAGTCTGACTGCACTGGAGACCAGACTACTAGAGACGGGAGGAGAGGACGTTACTGAGGAGATAAAAACTCTCCTGGCAAAGTACCACGAAACTGCTGATGCAGAGGTGCTGCATCTGGGGAAGTATGCTACGGCCAGGGTTTATGGTGAGGGCGACAGACCGGGGTCGGTGTTAGCTAATCTGCTCAAGGCCCGCAGACGCAGAACCGCCGTCACGCAGCTCAAGTCTGGGGATGGCTCGCTGCTCACGGCGGAGGAGGACGTGGTGGAGCGATTTAGGTCGTACTACGCCGGGCTCTACGCTTCTCAGCAAACCGGGATGGAGGACAGCATAAGGGACTATCTGGACTATATAAAGTTGCCGTTCCTAGCGAGCGAACACAGGGAGTTTCTATCCCTGCCCATCGAGAGGGATGAAATTCTAGAGGCCCTTGCGAGCATGAAGGCGCAGAGCGCCCCTGGAGCTGATGGCCTCACTGTCGCGTTCTACCGCGCTTTTATAGACCAGCTTTTGCCACACGTGTCGACGCTGTTCGACGATATGTGTGTCAAAGGACATATGCCGCCGTCCATGCGCGAGGCGCTCTTGGTCGCTATACCGAAACCGGGCAAACCACCCGATGAGTGCAGCTCCTATCGACCGTTATCGCTGCTCAACGTGGATGCGAAATTATATGCCAAGGTCCTGGCCACGCGGTTAGCCCTTCTCGCTCCCGAACTGGTTGCCCCAGAGCAGGCGGGGTTCATGCCGGGCAGGAACCTCACATACAATCTTCGGACGGTGTTTGGCGTCATGCAACATGTCCGCCCTGACGCGCGCGCGCTCGCTGTCTTCCTCGACATGGAAAAGGCCTTTGACTCTGTCGAGTGGCCATTCATGCGGCAGGTCCTGACGAGAATGGGGCTAGGCCCGATCTTCCTTCAAATGATAGGGGTGCTGTATAGTGGCCCCACGGCGAGAATACGATTGGGCGATCGAGTCACGGAACCGATAACAATCTCGAGAGGCACGAGGCAGGGCTGCCCCCTGTCGCCCCTGTTGTACGCCCTAGTGGCAGAACCGCTGGCGTGCGCTATGCGTGAATACCACAGCCTACGAGGTATTAATTTTCCATCTTACAGGATAACGGTATCCACGTACGCAGATGACACCTTGCTGTATGTCAGGGACCCAGAAAATAACCTGGCCCCAGTGTTGAGGGAGGTGGTTCAATTTGGAGCGCTCTCCGTGCTAAAGGTTAACTGGGACAAGTCTATCGTGTTCCCGCTGACACCGGTCACGACCCCATTTGATATGGAATACCCGTTGCAATGGTCTGAGGAACCGGTCCGATACCTGGGGATCCAGCTCCATAGGGACTCAGAGGTGGTGCTGTCTGAGAATTACGGATGGGCCATCAGTAAACTTGAAGACGACGTGGAGACCTGGATCAAGCTGCCCCTTTCGTTATTGGGGCGCATATCCATCATGAAGATGGTGGTACTCCCTCGGTTTCTGTTTCTGTTTGCGAACATCCCCATGGTGCTGTCCCGTGCTTTCTTCGCGCGACTACAGGCGTCAATGCTGAGGCTGGCGTGGGCAGGCAAGCAGGCGTGGACCAGCTGGAGAGTACTGACGCTGCCTTACCAGATGGGCGGCCTGGGGGCGCCCGATATGGAGCTGTACTATCGGGTGGCGCAGGGGGCTCAGGCGCATAGCTGGATACACGGGGGTGAGACTGTCCCGTATCTCAAGTTAGAGACATTGTTTGCGGCGCCGCAGCCGCTCCCCGCCGTCATTTTTGGGCATCCGGACCGACGCACGGGGTTTCTCGACTCCTTGAACTCCACTAGGCATGCCTGGAACTGTATACTACAGCGCGAGTCGGGGGCGCAACTTTATTCGCCGGCAATGCCAATTGCTTGGGCGGTGTGGCTGGCCCCTTGTAATGAGGACGGAGTGCGGCGATCGCTTAAAGAGATAGGTGTACACACCTTGGGTGACATGTTTGCCGACGGCCAGGTCAAGACGTGGGAGGCGGTGGCAGCCTCCGGCGTAGAGGGCACGCAGTTGCAGCGTTTTCAGTATCACAGAGTCAGGCATGCCTGGAGGCAGTTGTTGGGGTGTGACATGGAGGAGCCGGCGGAGGTTCAGGAACTGACGTACATAATTAAGAATGACAACCCCCAAGGGTTGATTTCTAAGCTGTACCGAATGGCGCAATCTCATAGGGTGCACGAGTTCGCAAAATGCAGATTGGACTGGCAAAGAGACTTAGGTGTTACAATTGACGATGCTATGTGGGCATACTGCTGCACAGGGATCAGGCGCATCTCTCTGCATGGCAGGCATCGACTCGTCCATTTCAAGTTCCTCAACAGGTACTACTACACGCCGGAGCGCTTACATAGATATGGGCTGCGTGAAGACCCTGTATGTGAACGGTGCAAACACCCGACGGCGGACTTCCTTCACCTAGCGTGGCAATGCCCGGGCATATACAACTACTGGGAGGCGGTATACCACCAGATAGTAGGGGTGACGGGGGTGGAGTTGGCTCCGGACCCGGCAGTGGCGTTATTGGGGCATTCCAGAGTGGTGCCGAAGGCGGCCCGGCGCCTGGTGGATATGGGGATGCTCGTTGCGAAACGACGAGTTACGATGAGCTGGATGCGTGGTCCCTTGCCCACGGTGGAGCAGTGGAAGCGCGATGTGCTATACTGCTGCACCCAAGCGGAGAGGTTCAGTGAGTTGCTGCCACCGCGTAGCCGGCCAAAAAACTTCTGGGAATTGTACGTAGACTACCTGAGCGCGCGGGAGACTGCGGCGGAGGGCCCTGATGCGGGTCCTGTTACGGAGATTGCAGAAGAGGAAGCTCCCGGGGGAGGGGTTTGTGTGGGGGACGCAAGATGAAGATGAGTGGCGGCTGAGTGCGGGAAGCGAATGGGGCTGCGACTGACTTAGGACCTCAATTGTTTAGCTGGGGTGGGTGGGTTAGGGGATACCCCGGTTTTAATATCTCAGGAAGAAGGCTAGAGGCAGGGAAGGCGCGAAGCATGCCCCAGTGTGAGAGTCAGGTCCTGACTGAGTTCCAGTCTCTGCCCAACAATGCCTCCTTTCTCTCCCTTCCACAATCTGGTCCCTCTCTCCCCACAAGGGCTTGATCTCACTCTCTCCAATCCCTTTATGCCTGGACATTCTTTTTTTTTTATTTAAACAAGCTTTCACTACACAGCTGTATGCACACAACCCGGAGGCCGGCAGCACCAATTATAATATTCCTTGACTAACAGGACACGGCTTTCATGCCTACAACCCAGCGGGCCGGCAGCGAAGTCAAACATTTGTGTAGTAGCATCCCATTGTCTTTTGATAAGCCTGTCACAGCATATGTCATGTGTTTATTTACAATAAAACCTGATTTAACTTACCAATAACCCCCCCTGCCCCCTCTCACCTACCATATTCGAATGGACTGTAGTGCCACCCTGTGTGTCGTGTGATGAATATGAGTGATGTAGTTGGTCCGATCTTCCATACCCTTTCATGTCACTTGTCCTGGAGTTACATCTCTAGTTCCCCTTGATCCCAGTCCGAAATAGTTAGTGATTACCCCCAGCCCCGGCCGCTCTACCACAGCATATATGCTTAGTTCCTGCATAGGTCTGAACCTCCCGCATCAAGCCAGGTGGCAAATGGTTGCCAAATATCCAAAGGTCTGGATCTGCTAGGCATTAATTCCCAATAATTGACAGCTGGTCCTTGCAGTATATTACATTATTCAACCATGCTGCTATTGTAGGGGCTTGTCGCTTCTTCCAATTAAGCGCAACCTGCCTTTTAGCTAACAAGAGCAGCATGGACGTAAGTTTTCGGGACTTCTTCAGGACTTCTGCCACGTAGCCCAGGAGTTCTGTCAGCGGGGATGCCCTTACCTCGGTGTTAGTTATTTGCTTGATATGCCCCAAGACTGCCATCCAAAAGCCCTCAACAGGTCTGCAGTACCATGCCAGATGGGAGAATGTGGCCTCTTGGGCCCCACATCTCCAGCATTTCGTGTCCGGGTAGATGCCCATTCTATGCAGTTGGGAGGGCGTCCAGTACAATCTATGCAGAAAGTTAAAATGAATTAGTCTTAGTCTATAGTTAGGGGAGAGGTTTTCTAATTGTGAACAGCAATATTGCCATTGTTTTTCTGTGATCATGAGATTGGAGTCATTCTCCCAATCTGCTCTTGTGGTGCATATGATTATAGGTGACTCTTTTTGTGTTATACTGTAGATTCGCGTAATCAATTTGCGGGGAGAGGGGTTAACCAATATATTCTCTAGTGCAGGCAGTGCAGGAGGCGCTTGTGGAAATGACGAGTATCTAGCGCGGCATGCAGCCCTAATCTGATAGTACAACAACATGTCAGATGCCGTGGGTGTATCGGCGTTACACATTTGTTGTAACAACAGAAACGTGTCTCCCAGAAATAGATCGCTGCCCCTTTCCAATGCATGTGTCTTTGCTCTTAATGCAATGGCTTTGTCCATTAATGGAGTCAGTATCGGGTTACCCCCTATTGGCATGGATGGGGCGTATAGTTCCTCAAGCTTGGCCCTCCGCGCAATTCCTGTCCATGCCCACCTCATGGTCAACTGTCTTTTCATTGATTCTGACCCCTAGGAGGCACCAGATATTTTTCATGTCTGAGCATCATTTCAAGTATTTTGTTCACGCGTTTTGTCTTTGACTTTCTAACATAAGTTTTCATAATAATGATTTGCATACAAACCTACATAATTTTCTCCGTAGAGGTAGGTTTATTTTGGCTCGAATATAAAAAGGTTCTAACCTACAATACTGGCAGTTTTTATCAACAAAGCTTCATGGTGGATGGGAGACAGGTCATGCAGTACCTGGATATCTTTAGTGAGTTACTGCTGGCAAAAGGTAACTAGTTATAAGACTAAGGAAAGAACCGCTCGAGAACTTGGTAAATGGAAACTATTTTCTCAAATGGCTGGGGAGCAAAATTCAAAGAAGCAAAGATTAATTTTTTAGGTGGTACCAATTGCACATATCGACGCAGAAAAACACAATTAAACAAGGTAAAACCTGTTTAATATGAAATAGTTTGATGACTCCTTTTAATATCTCAGGATGAAGGCTAGAGGCAGGGAAGGCGCGAAGCATGCCCCAGTGTGAGAGTCAGGTCCTGACTGAGTTCCAGTCTCTGCCCAACAATGCCTCCTTTCTCTCCCTTCCACAATCTGGTCCCTCTCTCCCCACAAGGGCTTGATCTCACTCTCTCCAATCCCTTTATGCCTGGACATTCTTTTTTTTATTTATTTAAACAAGCTTTCACGACACAGCTGTATGCACACAACCCGGAGGCCGGCAGCACTAATTGTAATATTCCTTGACTAACAGGACACGGCTTTCATGCCTACAACCCAGCGGGCCGGCAGCGAAGTCAAACATTTGTGTAGTAGCATCCCATTGTCTTTTGATAAGCCTGTCACAGCATATGTCATGAGTTTATTTACAATAAAACCTGATTTAACTTACCAATAACCCCCCCGCCCCCGGGGGCGGAGCTTAGCTCGCAACGGAGATGGCTGCTTGAGCTCGGAGCTCCGGCGAGCCACGCCATATATTCGCCAATTATCCTGATCCCAACGACGCCCAGAACGACGGTTGGCCCCAGCGGAACATCCTGAGGAGCTGGGCAGTCGACCGGCGGAAATTCCAGCCCGATCGAGCGAAGAGGCGACCTCCGGAGCCGGAGACTCGGGACGCGTCCTAGGCCGAAGATCCCCAGCCTCGCGTGGGGAGGACGGCCGACGACGTGGGGCGACGTGCGGCCAGCGGCGGCCGCGAGAGGCGGACCCGAGGCTCATAGAGACTGACAGCAGAGATCGGAGGTGGAGACCTGCGGCGAGTACAGAGGCAGCAGATAGCGCAGAGAGCGGGGCGCCGAGGAGGAGCAAGCGAGATCGGCGGAGAGCACACTGGGAGGCCCTGGGTGAGCCCCGCAGCGCTCGATACACGGAAGGTCAGCAGCACCCCCTTAAACCCCCGCAGCGACCAGGAGAGAAGTGGCAGAGCGACTTGGAGTGAGACACATTGGAGGCATTCCCGGGCCTCGTTGCAGTGGCGGCCTGGGCGAGGGAAACTGGTGCACCCTGCTGCGGTAGTGCGGAGGAGGCCGCAGGAAAGGAGAAACCACTGGTGAGGTGCCTCCGGTGTAGGGCTGGGTGCGAACGCCACGAGCTTGGAGTGTGAGGAGCTGAGACAGAGCGGGCGGCCTAGCGGCGGCGAGGCGAAGACTGCAGAAGACTGGCACGCCTGGTGGAGCCAACTGGAGGTGAGCAAGCCACCAGGACGCCCACGGAGGGCTGCCTGCGATCGCGGCACGGCTACGTGGCGACTGGAGCACGCCCAGGCCGGACGGCGCTGCCCTGAACGGTGTGTGGGTCCAAGATGGGCAAATCCGATAAAACCCAGTCAAAACTGACGTTCGAGCAGCGGCGCCCCAAGACGCAGACACCGCTGGAGGGGGCTACGGGAGGCGAGTCTGCGCCCGCGGAGGACGACCGGGACTTGAGGGGCCTCTTGTTGTCCATGGAGAAGGGGTTGCAGAGCGGCATCACCGCCCTGGGCGCTAAGATTGACGCGCTCTCCTACCGAATGGACCGCATGGGGGAGCGCCTGGACAAACATTCGGAGCGCCTGGACCAAGCCGACAAGCGCATATCGGAGGTGGAGGGCGCGCAGACGATACTGGATCGTGAACACAAGAAGCTCGAGCGCCAAATGCAGATGTTGCAGGACAAAACGGAGGACTTAGAGGCCCGTTCTCGGCGGTGCAACTTGCGAATCACTGGCCTGCCGGAGTCCACTGCCACGGGCCGAATGGAGACCTTCGTGGAAACACTGCTGATTGCGCTGCTGGGGAAAGATGTGTTCTCTGGGATGTTCGTGGTAGAGAGAGCGCACAGGTCCCTGGGCCCCAGGCCCCCGCCAGGTGCACCGCCCCGACCGGTTATAGCCAAACTATTGAACTACAGGGACTGAGATGCAGCGCTGAGGGTTGCCCGGGAAAAAAAGACATTGTCCTACGAAGGGTCGCCTATCTCGCTCTACCCGGACTTCACGGCCCGAGTGCAGGAGGCCAGGCGACAGTTTGCCCCTGCCAAAAAGCAGCTGCGGGAACTAGGAGTAGACTATGCAATGCTGTACCGTGCTAAGCTGCGAGTCAACCGGCAGGGCAAGTCGCACATCTTCCAAGACCCTAAAGCACTCCAAAAGGCGCTGAAGGACTGGACGAAGGAGCAGCGCCGGAGCCCAGCGACGTCACCGCGGGAGGACGAGAGAGACGGCGATCTGGACGCACAGGACTGACCACGAGGACAGGACTCACCTAGATTGTATTTTTGGCGGGACATGCTTGGCTGAAGGGAGGTAGGCTTGGGGGGGCACGGGTGGGGAACATTTGGACGATATCGTTATGGAGTACAGTACAATGTGAGATGCACCCCCCCCCCCCCCCCTGACTAGACGCGAATGGGAGGCCCATGGACAGTGACTCATCCCCCAGTTGCTCCAATCCTGTATATGGTTATCGAGGACGCTGCTGGGACCTGCTACCTGAGAGGGCCGCTGAGAAGTGGTAACTTTGCGCTGGGATGGGACGGGAGACACAATAGTGGCTCGCTGGGCCGGGCGGCGGCAGTTAGGTACTAGGCGCTTCCACACTAGTGTGTGAGCGCTGAGCGACCTCCGCCCGCGTGTGCGTGCCACACCTTTGAGGGTTCAAAAGTTATGGGTGGGGTGGCGGGAGGTATGGGGTGCCCAAGTATGGGAATCTGCAAGGCCGAGTTGGGGTGGGTCTGCTGTGGGTGGGGGGGAGGGGGGGGTTTGGGTTACGGGGGTTTGAGGTCACTAGGTTGGGGTGCGTGGTTTTATCTGCTAGTATGCTCCTGCGCTTGGAGACGCGCTCAGTTGAGGGATTTGCACCCTAGAGCAGGCTATGGCGAACACCGAAGCGGCCATGCCTGAGAGGCACGACACACTAAGAATCCTCACTTGGAATGTAAGGGGCCTTAATGATTACCGCAAAGCCCGTAAAGTAATGCACTACCTTAAGAGGCATAAGATAGATATTGCTTTTTTACAAGAGACGCATCTTCCTAATAATAGCCCTATCCTACGCACTAGGGACCTGCGGGAGGCACATGCGGCGGGGTTCACTACTCACTCTAGAGGGGTGCTGACATGGGTTAGCGCGCGGGTGGAGCACAGATTGCAACGCGTGGCCACAGACAGCGCTGGCAGGTCCACGCTCACGCGCTTCCAGGGAAAGGGCATGGATTTACTCCTGGTTAATTGTTACGGGCCAAACTATGACTGCCCGGAGTTTTTCACAGCGATGACAGGCGCGGTTGGGGATGCAGGCGCGCGGCATGTGCTTTGGGGAGGCGACTTTAATGTAGTATTAGACCCGGAGCTGGATAGATCAGGCGGCCCGACACGAGCGCAACCAGCGGCAGCGAAGGCGATTGCTCGAGGTATGCTTTGTTTGGATCTCGTGGATTTGTGGAGAACTCGTAACCCGGCAATAGGGGGCTACACACATTACTCAGCATACCATAACCTGCATACGCGGATAGATTACTGGCTACTATCTGCGTCCCTCCTCTCGCAGATACGCGAGTGCGCGGTATTCCCGCGCACGCTTTCCGACCATTCGCCGATACTGATCTCCCTGGCGGCGCCCAGAAGGGTCCCCCCGCCGTTTCTTTGGCGATTTCCCCCTTACTCGCTGCTGGATCCCCTATTTAAGGAGGAGCTGGCAGCTGCGATCGAGCTATTCTTTGACACCAATTTGGGCTCCGTGGAGGATTTCCAGACTGTCTGGGAGACCTTTAAGGTCTACATTCGCGGAGTGTCGATGGCCAAACACTCGGGGGTTCTCCGAGATATCCGGCAGCGCCTTGCGACGCAGGAGCGCAGTCTGACTGCACTGGAGACCAGACTACTAGAGACGGGAGGAGAGGACGTTACTGAGGAGATAAAAACTCTCCTGGCAAAGTACCACGAAACTGCTGATGCAGAGGTGCTGCATCTGGGGAAGTATGCTACGGCCAGGGTTTATGGTGAGGGCGACAGACCGGGGTCGGTGTTAGCTAATCTGCTCAAGGCCCGCAGACGCAGAACCGCCGTCACGCAGCTCAAGTCTGGGGATGGCTCGCTGCTCACGGCGGAGGAGGACGTGGTGGAGTGATTTAGGTCGTACTACGCCGGGCTCTACGCTTCTCAGCAAACCGGGATGGAGGACAGCATAAGGGACTATCTGGACTATATAAAGTTGCCGTTCCTAGCGAGCGAACACAGGGAGTTTCTATCCCTGCCCATCGAGAGGGATGAAATTCTAGAGGCCCTTGCGAGCATGAAGGCGCAGAGCGCCCCTGGAGCTGATGGCCTCACTGTCGCGTTCTACCGCGCTTTTATAGACCAGCTTTTGCCACACGTGTCGACGCTGTTCGACGATATGTGTGTCAATGGACATATGCCGCCGTCCATGCGCGAGGCGCTCTTGGTCGCTATACCGAAACCGGGCAAACCACCCGATGAGTGCAGCTCCTATCGACCGTTATCGCTGCTCAACGTGGATGCGAAATTATATGCCAAGGTCCTGGCCACGCGGTTAGCCCTTCTCGCTCCCGAACTGGTTGCCCCAGAGCAGGCGGGGTTCATGCCGGGCAGGAACCTCACGTACAATCTGCGGACGGTGTTTGGCGTCATGCAACATGTCCGCCCTGACGCGCGCGCGCTCGCTGTCTTCCTCGACATGGAAAAGGCCTTTGACTCTGTCGAGTGGCCATTCATGCGGCAGGTCCTGACGAGAATGGGGCTAGGCCCGATCTTCCTTCAAATGATAGGGGTGCTGTATAGTGGCCCCACGGCGAGAATACGATTGGGCGATCGAGTCACGGAACCGATAACAATCTCGAGAGGCACGAGGCAGGGCTGCCCCCTGTCGCCCCTGTTGTACGCCCTAGTGGCAGAACCGCTGGCGTGCGCTATGCGTGAATACCACAGCCTACGAGGTATTAATTTTCCATCTTACAGGATAACGGTATCCACGTACGCAGATGACACCTTGCTGTATGTCAGGGACCCAGAAAATAACCTGGCCCCAGTGTTGAGGGAGGTGGTTCAATTTGGAGCGCTCTCCGGGCTGAAGGTTAACTGGGACAAGTCTATCGTGTTCCCGCTGACACCGGTCACGACCCCATTTGATATGGAATACCCGTTGCAATGGTCTGAGGAACCGGTCCGATACCTGGGGATCCAGCTCCATAGGGACTCAGAGGTGGTGCTGTCTGAGAATTACGGAAGGGCCATCAGTAAACTTGAAGACGACGTGGAGACCTGGATCAAGCTGCCCCTTTCGTTATTGGGGCGCATATCCATCATGAAGATGGTGGTACTCCCTCGGTTTCTGTTTCTGTTTGCGAACATCCCCATGGTGCTGTCCCGTGCTTTCTTCGCGCGACTACAGGCGTCAATGCTGAGGCTGGCGTGGGCAGGCAAGCAGGCGCGGACCAGCTGGAGAGTACTGACGCTGCCTTACCAGATGGGCGGCCTGGGGGCGCCCGATATGGAGCTGTACTATCGGGTGGCGCAGGGGGCTCAGGCGCATAGCTGGATACACGGGGGTGAGACTGTCCCGTATCTCAAGTTAGAGACATTGTTTGCGGCGCCGCAGCCGCTCCCCGCGGTCATTTTTGGGCATCCGGACCGACGCATGGGGTTTCTCGACTCCTTGAACTCCACTAGGCATGCCTGGAACTGTATACTACAGCGCGAGTCGGGGGCGCAACTTTATTCGCCGGCAATGCCAATTGCTTGGGCGGTGTGGCTGGCCCCTTGTAATGAGGACGGAGTGCGGCGATCGCTTAAAGAGATAGGTGTACACACCTTGGGTGACATGTTTGCCGACGGCCAGGTCAAGACGTGGGAGGCGGTGGCAGCCTCCGGCGTAGAGGGCACGCAGTTGCAGCGTTTTCAGTATCACAGAGTCAGGCATGCCTGGAGGCAGTTGTTGGGGTGTGACATGGAGGAGCCGGCGGAGGTTCAGGAACTGACGTACATAATTAAGAATGACAACCCCCAAGGGTGGATTTCTAAGCTGTACCGAATGGCGCAATCTCATAGGGTGCACGAGTTCGCAAAATGCAGATTGGACTGGCAAAGAGACTTAGGTGTTACAATTGACGATGCTATGTGGGCATACTGCTGCACAGGGATCAGACGCATCTCTCTGCATGGCAGGCATCGACTCGTCCATTTCAAGTTCCTCAACAGGTACTACTACACGCCGGAGCGCTTACATAGATATGGGCTGCGTGAAGACCCTGTATGTGAACGGTGCAAACACCCGACGGCGGACTTCCTTCACCTAGCGTGGCAATGCCCGGGCATATACAACTACTGGGAGGCGGTATACCACCAGATAGTAGGGGTGACGGGGGTGGAGTTGGCTCCGGACCCGGCAGTGGCGTTATTGGGGCATTCCAGAGTGGTGCCGAAGGCGGCCCGGCGCCTGGTGGATATGGGGATGCTCGTTGCGAAATGACGAGTTGCGATGAGCTGGATGCGTGGTCCCTTGCCCACGGTGGAGCAGTGGAAGCGCGATGTGCTATACTGCTGCACCCAAGCGGAGAGGTTCAGTGAGTTGCTGCCACCGCGTAGCCGGCCAAAAAACTTCTGGGAATTGTACGTAGACTACCTGAGCGCGCGGGAGACTGCGGCGGAGGGCCCTGATGGGGGTCCTGTTACGGAGATTGCAGAAGAGGAAGCTCCCGGGGGAGGGGTTTGTGTGGGGGACGCAAGATGAAGATGAGTGGCGGCTGAGTGCGGGAAGCGAATGGGGCTGCGACTGACTTAGGACCTCAATTGTTTAGCTGGGGTGGGTGGGTTAGGGGAGTTGAGGGAATCGTGGGGGGAGGGAGGGGGTTTGGTGTTTACGGCCACAAACGCGTGACTGTGCCCTACGTTCTGAGGGAGGAGCACGCTAGAGCCTGGCCGCCGACAGGGGGACTGCCCCGCAAACGAGCGTCGAGGTGGAGAGACACTCGAGAAGCAGTGGGTATTACATCAGTTATGCACGGCGATGCCCGACCTCCGGGATGTGGGAGAGCCGATACAGTTGGTTGCTATATGAGAAAAGGTGGCGGGCCCTAGGTTGGTGGCGCACGGATATGTACATTACTGTGCCTTGTTTGCAGTCAATAAAAACATTTAAACAAGAATAACCCCCCCGCCCCCTCCCACCTACCATATTCGAATGGACTGTAGTGCCACCCTGTGTGTCGTGTGATGCATATGAGAGATGTAGTTGGTCCGATCTTCCATACCCTTTCATGTCACTTGTCCTGGAGTTACATCTCTTGTTCCCCTTGCCCTAGATCCCAGTCTGAAATGGTTAGTGATTACCCCCAGCCCCGGCCACTCTACCACAGCATATATGCTTAGTTCCCGCATAGGTCTGAACCTCCCGCATCAAGCCAGGTGGCAAATGGTTGCCAAATATCCAAAGGTCTGGATCTGCTAGACATTAATTCCCAATAATTGGACAGCTGGTCCTTGAAGTATATTACATTATTCAACCATGCTGCTATTGTAGGGGCTCGTCGCTTCTTCCAATTAAGCGCAACCTGCCTTTTAGCGAACAAGAGCAGCATGGACTAAGTTTTCGGGACTTCTTTGGGACTTCTGCCACGTAGCCCAGGAGTGCCGTCAGCGGGGATGCCCTTACCTCGGTGTTAGTTATTTGCTTGATATGCCCCAGGACTGCCATCCAAAAGCCCTCAACAGGTCTGCAGTACCATGCCAGATGGGAGAATGTGGCCTCTTGGGCCCCATATCTTCAGCATTTAGTGTCCGGGTAGATGCCCATTCTATGCAGTTGGGAGGGCGTCCGGTACAATCTATGCAGAAAGTTAAAATGAATTAGTCTTAGTCTATAGTTAGGGGAGAGGTTTTCTAATTGTGAACAGCAATATTGCCATTGTTTTTATGTGATCATGATATTGGAGTCATTCTCCCAATCTGCTCTTGTGGTGCATATGATTATAGGTGACTCTTTTTGTGTTATACTGTAGATTCGCGTAATCAATTTGCGGGGAGAGGGGTTAACCAATATATTCTCTAGTGCAGGCATTGCCCGAGGCGCTTGAGGAAATGACGAGTATCTAGCGCAGCATGCAGCCCTAATCTGATAGTACAACAACATGTCAGATGCCGTGGGTGTATCGGGGTTACACATTTGTTGTGACGGCAGAAACGTGTCTCCCAGGAATAGATCGCTGCCCCTTTCCAATGCATGTGTCTTTGCTCTTAATGCAATGGCTTTGTCCATTAATGGAGTCAGTATCGGGTTACCCCCTATTGGCATGGATGGGGCGTATAGTTCCTCAAGCTTGGCCCTCCGCGCAATTCCTGTCCATGCCCACGTCATGGTTTCTACCGTGTCAATTTATGAGTGGGGTCTCTTGTAAGGCTGGTAGATTGTCGTGTTTAGAGGCATGGGGGCTATTTTATCTATTTCTACCGCCACGTGTGGCTGAAATGGCATTGGGTGCTGCCAGAAGTGCAAGTACTGCGCTTGTGCGCTGTATGCATAGAGTTCGAAATCGGGAGCTCCCAGTCCTCCTTGCGCAAATGGCAGGTTCAGCAGCTTCCAGGCAGCCCTAGGCTGCTTGCCCGCCCACACCAGATCTATCATAATGGATCTCAGTTTCCGGAAAAAGTGTGTATTCAACGGCATCGGGATGTTTACAAACAAGTATAATAGTTTGGGCAGGATTACCACCTTGATGATGGATATGCGGCCCATCAGTGTTAGTGGAAGTTGTCTTGATCGCTTTATCTTGCCCTCTATCCAGTCCATTACTTTCCCATAGTTCGCAAGCCATATTTCCTGGAGTGATCTGCTCACCCATATTCCCAAATACTTAACTTCACCATTTGCCCACCGAATAGGGAATTACGTCTGTGAGCCCACCATAGCGGACGATGTCTCTCATTACAGCTACAAAGTTTTCTTTCGGGTTAGTCAGATATACTATCATATCGTCTGCATACATAGAAATCAACAGTCCCCGAGACGTAAATCCTATGCTCCGCTGCGTATGGTGCTGGCGCAGCCGGGCTGCCAATGGCTCAGTGGCGATGGCAAACAACAAGGGCGACAGTGGGCATCCCTGTCTTGTTCCCCTTGTTATGGCAAAATGCTCCGACATTTGTCCATTAATCTTGACTCGTGCCACAGGGCCTGCATATAGCACCTGTATTTGACGGATGAATAGAGGGCTAAGCCCTAAGCGGGGCAGCATTGTAAACAGGAAGCGCCACTCCAGCGAATCAAATGCCTTCGTGGCGTCTAACAATGTGGCTATTGCTTGAACATGTGGAGCTAAATAATGTAGCAGACCAAACAGCGTACGCAAGTTATGGGCTGTTGAGCGACCCGGTATAAAACCAGATTGGTCCGGCAGCGCTATCTGCGGCAGCATAGGTTGGAGCCGGTTTGCAATGAGTTTGGCGTATATTTTTGCATCTAAATGTATTAGGGAAAGGGGCCGGTACAAATCAGGTGCAGTAGGATCTTTATCTGGCTTCAGCAGGGCGATAATGGTGGCCTCACGTAGGGTGGGAGGGAGGAACCCTGTCTCCACCGTCTCCATATATACCTGCAGGAGGCGTGGGGCTATTAAATCAGAATATTCCTTATAAAAGGCTGCAGTCAGCCCATCCGCTCCCGGAGCCTTTCCCGCCGGCATACTTCTAATCACTTGTTTAATATCTTCAACCGTGATGGGGAGCTCCATGTATTGTCTAGCACTGTCACTAAACAACGCCAGTGCCATAGTGTCCAAGTAATCTACTATGTCAGACTGTGATGAACTGGACTGGGAAGTGTAGAGCTTCTCATAGTATCTGGTCATTGTGGTGAGGATTTTTGGCGGTGTTCTGACCCTTTCACCGTTTTCTGTAGACAGTTCAGTTATATAGTCAGCTCCCTTGGGTGCTCTCAATAGACCTGCTAACGTTTTCCCGGCTCTATCCCCTTCTCCATATCGTCGCGCCTTCACATGCATGTATAAATATGCTGTTTCCCTTTCCGCTTCTGCTTGGAATTCCGACATTTTAGTTCGGATCTGCGCCGCAATAGCCTGGGATGGGGCACGCTCCCTGGCACGCTCAAGCTCACCTGTCTCCCTCTCCAGTGTTTGTAGTGTGATACGTATATCTCTAAGTACCCTTGCTTTAGTGCTATGCAGTCACCTCGTATTAAAGCTTTAAATGCCTCCCATAGCATGCCCGGGGATTCCACTGTTCCCTCATTAAATATAAAATACTCCTCTATCTTTCCCCGTAATTCTTCACGGAATACCTGGTCCAGCAGCGCTCCCGAGGGAAATCTCCAACTGAATGGGGTTGTATAGGGATCTGGTACTTTAAGTGTCAGTTGTGCAGGTGCATGGTCCGAAAGAGTGTGCGGGTGGTGCATCGCTTCAGTGACCCATGTGTGCATGTCTCTGAATAATAGCCAGTAGTCAAGCCTCGACCATGCACTACGGTGCTGTGACACGCATGTGCCCTCTCTAAGGGTTGGGTGTAGCATTCTCCAGGAGTCCACCAACTCTAGTTCAGACTTAATATCCTGGAGCATTGCGGCTGCTCTCAGATGGTGTTCCCGTGATGATCCCCGCCGATCTACCTCCTCGGAGAAGACCACATTGAAATCTCCGCCCCAGACCACCGCAGCAGGAGCCAAGGAGTGCACCATGTGCCTAACATGTTGAAAGAAGGCCGGAGCATCCGTGTTCGGGCCATATGTGTTTCTGATCACCATGGGCGTATTATATAGGGTGCCTTGCAGTAATATATATCGTCCGTCGCTATCTAACAATGTGCTGTGCGTGCGCCACTGCAGTCCCCTACGTATAAGTATAGCCACTTCCCGTGAGTAGTTGGAGTACCCGCAGTCCACCACCTCACCCCATCTGTTATGTCTAAGCATGCGTTCCATATCCCCGGTTAGATGGGTTTCCTGCAGTAGACATATGTCCACTCCATGTCTAGCGAGGTATGAGTATACCAGTCTCGTCTTCCTACGGTCGTTCAGACCTCTTACATTCCATGTGAGACATTTTAGGTGTGACATGTCGAGTATAGATATTGAGTAGATGGAGACATTGAGGATGACGTAGCTCCCTCTACAACAGAAAACCTCAAAGTTTTGGCCCAAGTATCAGACTTCAAAACTTCATTTGCAATAAGTAGCAGGTAAGCAATCCCACGTGTCAACCACAACACACATCGAGGTGCACATTTTCCATGTGGCAGGTGTTTCAGAATATGCATTACAAAACCCCCCTCCCCACCCACACCAACCCACCAAACAGGTTGTGATACCCTCCCACCTAAACCCTTCAACTGTAAATAAGAGCTCTGAGTTAGGAACCCTAAGGGAATCATCCCATGGGGAACGTGGGTCCGCCGGCTTTACACCCCTGCGCTCATGGCAGGGTGGCCGAGTTTAGTGCTTACTGCCCCAAAACATAGAGTGCTTATATGTCTACAGCAAAATCCGACTGTGCTTCAGACAAAACAGAAGTCTACAAACATTTTAACATGTGCCAACATCGCAGTTTCATATGTGGAGGAACTTTCCTCTGTCGTTCTCCTCCTATATGTGTAAAGGCTTTTTATTGTATACCTATCTGCACAGCCATGGTAATCTGCCGGGGTCCTCAGTCATTGTCACTCAGATTGTTTGCCTCGGTAGGGTCCGTCGAGCTACTGCCCTGTTTCTGCTCCTTGGCAATCTTCTTTGCGTACGCTAAAGCCGCCTTCGCATCTGTAAAAAATGTAGGCCTTCCGGGACCCTGGACTCCCAATTTGGCTGGATAGATCAATGAGTATCTGGTGCCCATCTGTTGAAAAATCTTCTTGGCTGGCAGGAACTCTCTGCGGGACGCTTGGACTTTTAGCGTGAAGTCAGGGTAGAGCGCTATATTGTTACCATTGTATTGTATGCCTCCTTTTTCTCACGCCATTCTAAGTATCATGTCTCGATCCCTGTAGTTTAGGATCTTCGCTAGGATGGGGCGTGGTGGTGTTCCTGGTCGTGGCTTCGGGCCCAGCGTTCTGTGACCCCTCTCCACTATGAACATGGTGGACAGGGCGCTTCCGAAGAGGTCCTTCATCATGGTCTCTACCTACTTCTCCATGTTTTCCATGTCTGTTGTTTCCGATATTCCCGTGATTTGTACGTTGTTTCTTCTTGACCGTGCTTCCAAATCCTCGTTCTTTAGCGTGATTGCGTTCAACACCCCGCCTATCTCGCGCATTTTCTTGTCCAGTTCCGTATGTCCCTCTTCGGTCTCCGCAACCCTGGTTTCCAGCGCTGTCATTCGGCCTTCCTGTTTGTCTACCCTTTGCGACATCCTTTCCAACCTGTCTGCCAGGGAGTCCATCTTAGAGTCCAGGCCCTGGATACTTGATTTCAGATCTTTGAACATTGAGCGAATGTCCTCTATCGACAGCAGCGCCGAGGTCGCCTCCTCCGTTTGATTCTGCTGGCTAGTTACGCCGTCAGGTGCCTTGTTGGATTTTTTCTCAAAAGTTATTCTTGGTTGGCGTGTGTCTGGTTTACCCATCCTGGCTAGCGCTTGGCGACTCGCAACAATGAGGGTTCGAGGCAGACCCGCCTTCCGTTCTGCTATCCGTCACCTGGCGCAGGATTATGTGCTACTGCGTATCTCGCCGAGCTGTCCGATACTGGTCACTGTCTGCCACCGTCGGCACGATCTGCAATCTACCCCGGATTGAGTGGGCCTCTCAGAGTCAGGCTGGACACTGGACAGCTACTCCGCAAGCGCAGACGCACTGGCTTCGAACGGCCTCCAAAATTGCGACTCCTGTTTAGTTTCCTCTACGCTCAGTCCACGCAATGGCATCGTCCACCTACGGGCACTACCCTCCACTGGCGCACACCACGACAGACCACTTGTCCGAGATGTGTGGCGTATTTTTGTCAGGCTTTGTACTTCCTGCCCGAGTATTTCAGAGGGGTCCCGCGTGATCCGATTCAGCTATCAACCAACACAGGCTTCCCCGCGCCCAGTAGCACAGGGCCGACAGCTCAGCTGTAGTGATTATTTACTGCGTTCCAGCACCAGCACACTTGAACTACGCGAGATGGCAGGATCTCAGTGCCCTCTCCACCACCACGGTCCGCAACAGCCAGGTCAGTTTTCCTATGGCCGGTCACAATCAATCTGTTCAGCGCGCCGACTCCTACCGATCTAATTAGTATAATTGTAGCGCCACAGTAAGCTCCCAGTAGACTGCAGTCCTCCTTCGCCAAAGTAGCAACCACCACTCTGTAGGCAATCTGTAGGGGTCCGCGCGCAGAAACAACCAATATTTACTGCCCCCGGAGGTCCTGCAGTAAGACGTCGTCGTCAGCCATGACTGCCCAGCACTTCATTCCTTCTCAGTGGCGGTGTCCTCAACACGCCGCCCTCTGCACCCCCCAGGGACCACACTTCATTGCAGGTCAGCTTCTGTACAGCGCATGCAGCGCGTCGCTCTGCCACTCACCGCCACCATTCCCTGGGCATACCGCAATAATCCGACAACGCCGCGCGGACCGGTGCAGCTGTCCGCGCTCGGCGCTTTGTTCCCGTGTCACGGCGGGTCTCCCGGGTTCAATCGATGGTCTGAGGACGGGGTACTGCATACGCAGTCAGCGCTCTCCTCTACTCCACGGACCGGTTCTTACCGCACCCCGGCACCTCCACAACAACGGTTCCGGCTCCCCGGGGCGGCGGCTACTCGAGGTCCCGGCTTCGCCGTCCCGGATGCGGAGGTCCGCACCTGCTTCACTTCAATCACCCGCTATGCTGCTTGCCTTTTACGGGTCCCAGCACTCCAACTACTCGAGCAGGACAGTCAGCTAGCAATCGGTTCTCGATTGGTGCAGTATGGAAGAATTTATAACGGATTAATTATACTCGGCCGGCGGTGCCGAACTAATGCACGGCCATTTCGCAGCCCTGCGAAGCCACGCCCCCTCATGCCTGGACATTCTTTCCTCAGCAATCATTGCTCTCCCTCTTTCTCCCAAACCTCTTGCCTACAAACCTTCTGCTCTCAGCCCGTTTCCTGCTTTTGCCCAGTCTCCCCTCAGCAGTGCCTGCTCTCTCACTCTCCCTACCCCTACCTGCTTTGTTCTCAGTATTGCCTTCTTTTATACCCTCCCTCTCCTTGGTCCCTCTCTTCTCAGCACTGCCTTCTTTCTATCCTGTCCCTTCTCCTGATCGCTCTGAAGTTTTGCTCTACTTAGTAAAAGAGGGTGTTCCACTATCCCTGGTGAGTGACCACAGTCACAGTCAAATCTTGGTGCAGTGTATGTACACGATGAAAGTTGTATGGCTGTTGTGAGAAATTAGGTTGTTGATTGAAGGGGAGGGTGTGAGCCCTTCTGAAGCAACAGTAACAATCCCTGTCAGGGTGAACCTTAGAAGTTACTAAATTAATCTGTGCTTAACCCTCGGAAGGCTTGTCACAAGAGCAGTCAGGATTAGCATAGAGGCAATGTGTAAAGTGTTTATTCAGCATTCACAAACAGTATTAAAGTGAAAACACAACATAGGAAAAACCCCACACCAATTTAGAACAATAGAGTAAAATGTAATACATTATTTGACACCAAAAATACAAAAATCTAATTGTTAGAACTGCAGATGTGCAATTTTAAAGATTTATGGTAGGTATTGCACCTAAAAGCACAAAGCCCCACTTGCGGTCATCTGGTCGATCTAGACTGGGGGAAAGTCAGAAGTTCAGGCTGACCGCTAAGATACAGGGGCCAGGATATACCCCAGTATTCTCCTTTCCCCAAGTCGGCACATAAAGCACAGGAATATTCCATGTATTACCTTTTAGTGCATTAGTGATTTTAGCAAATTTATGCCAAAATTGTGCTTTAAATGCACTTTGTGATTTACTTTTTTTTCAAAATTTACTTGGGGCGCTGGAGGGGAGGAACCTTCTATCAAAACCATGTTGGAGGAAGGCTCGCTGGCTGAAATTCAACTCCGGTATTACATCTGGCTTTCAGCAGTGCCAGTTGTAGAATTAGGACGGAGCATATACAGATGTGGGTGGAGCCAGTGGTGGAAGTAGGTGGAGTCAGGGGAAGTGGGTGTGGCCTAATAAAAAAATTAGAGCACATGCACTTAATATTTTATAAATTAAGCACTGCTCAAAGAGTGTGTGAGTCAGCCTGTGAGTGAGTGCATGAGTGTCTGAGTGGACCTGTGAGTGGGTGCTCGGCTGTATTACAGTGACAACATATTTTGAAGAATAAAGGAAGTGATTGGAACAAGCGTCTGTGATGAATATCATTCTCAGACATATTTATTTATATATTAAGTTTGTACTTACACTGGTTGAGTACCACTTCCGTGAGAATTAGCACCAGGCAGATTTCTGATAATCCTTCATCTCTCTCTCTCTCTCTCTGTCTCTCTCTGTCTCTCTCTCTCTCTCTCTCTCTCTCTCTCTCTCTCTCCCTCTCTCCAGCAAGCTGATAATAAAGTAAATGTAAGTATCCTGGTGTTGTCCTGGAGTTTCCGTATTGGTGGAGACATGGTGTAAATAGAGTGGGCCTCTGGGGCCCGACCAGGACCACTGCCACACACAGCCCCGGGTCTCCGGATCTTGTGGATGTGGATATATATATATATTTGTTTTTGCTTTATTTGGCTTAAGGGAGTGGACAATAGTGAACCGCCCATATCTATCTATCTATCATCTATCTATCTATCTATCTATCTATCTATCTATCTATCTATCTATCTATCTATCTATCTATCTATCTATCTATCTATCTATCTATCTATCTATCTATCTATCTATCTATCTATCTATCTATCTATCTATCTATCTATCTATCTATCTATCTATCTATCTCTCTATCTATCTATCTATCTATCTCTCTATCTATCTATCTATCTATCTATCTATCTATCTATCTATCTATCTATCTATCTATCTATCTATCTATCTGTCTGTCTGTCTGTCTGTCTGTCTGTCTGTCTGTCTGTCTGTCTGTCTGTCTGTCAGTCTGTCTGTCTGTCTGTCGAACTATCTATCCATCTATCTTCCTTTCTGAAATAAATTCTTTGTTTTAAAAAGAAACTTCATAAGGAAATCGTTCACACAAACATATTGTCCAGAGAAGGAATAGAAACTCTTACAGATCAGGAATGATATGTGCCTGGACTGCAGAGACAGATGCCTGGCTGCGGAAACAAAACTCAAACAGACTCTAAACATAGAGCAGAGTAAAGGTCTGGCACGCTCAACAGCTTCCAATTTTGCAACACTGCTTGTCCCAATTCTTCTAAGAAATGATAATGTTAATGTGAACATTCACATCACATATATTCAAAGCTTATGGTTCAACACTAGGAAGTACGCCCTTGGTTTCTCAGACGCTTTTAGTCGGAGGCAGTAATTAAAGGTCAGAATGGTGTGACCAGGCACATGTGGCTTAGATTTCTAAGCATTATCTCCAATTGGGAGATAGTTCAGTGAACAATATTTTGTTCACAATAATTATGTCAGTTGATATTGTGAAATGATATTCTGGAACCACGCGGAATGGACTTTTGCCACTAGTCTGGAAGGCCATTGTCTCCTTCCGCATATCACAAGTATTTGATATCTGCATTTCACTGTAAATGTCCTATCCTCACTACAGACCTGAGTGTAACCTTTCACATTTCCATGGAAATGGTGGATTTGACAGATATTGACTTATTTTGGCAGATTGCTGGGTCTGGATTGAATCACCTTCTGGTGAAAGAGAAATGCCTCATGCTCACATCATTTTCATAGTCTAGTTATTTATTCTGATATTTAAGTAGCGCAGACATCACCATATTGGTAGTGGACAGCTTCACATAAAACACCATATTACATAGAAGTAGATTGCAACACATGGTGATACCGTTTAGAAGCATAGCAACAACTAAATCACAACTTCAAGGAGAATAAAGCAATCAAATAGATGCAGCAGTAGCTTTGAGGGGTTCAATAGTTATCTGGTTTCAGATAGTTGGACTAGGTGAGTTTTTCAAGCCTTTCCCATCACTCAGAAGTTTGAATTACTTATGAGGCTCGAGGGGGTCTTTTTCAAGTTCTTGGGCTTGGTAACAGAAAATTGGTTTGAGAGTTTTAGATTACTTTTTTGTCAATGGGGTTGCAAAAAGCTGTGCAGATTTGCCTCTGGTGCCCCTCTGACCTCCTGTGATCAAAGTGAATCACTTTGAGCGTGAGTGAGAGAGTGAGTTGTTCTATTTAAGTTGCTACTCACTACACCGACCCCCATGTTCCCTAAATCTACACAAAGGGCCCTTAACTTACACTTCACATAACTGCTTTCGATAAAGATCTCCAATAAAGAGCCCCCCTTGAGGGTGCCTGTAGGGCATACCAGCACTCGCCCGACGAGGAGCAAGCCCAATGATGAAGCATGACACCCGCAAGGATGTGTGAGAGCCCCATTTCCATAAAGGAACCACTCCCCACCTAGTGGCTCCTTGTTCTCTGACCTATTCCCCTTTTTCTTTTGTCCTCCCTTAGGAACAGCATACTTTTTTTCGAGATGTGTTTTTAGTCAGCTATAGCCTAATTAGTGATGCTACAATAGATATCTACCCACAAATCATCTCCGATCATAATTCACTGGGTCTCATAAGAGATCACTGTGTTCAATTTCTAATCCAATTAGATGGACCATTAACAGAACTCTTTCTAAAAATGAATCTAATTTAAATCATATCACCAAGATATGAAAGAATATATTGATGTTAACATACATAGCACCTCTCCCATCATGGTATGGGAATGCCAAATGGCTATAATTAGGGGGCTACAGTATATATACGGGGTGCCGCTCGCTGCTTCACGGACCTTCGTTACTCCTGGTGATTCTGGTGTTCTCTTGGACCTTGGGGAGCTTGTGTTGCATTATCCGTTTGCCGGTGGGACTGCGAGGACCAGCCTGCAGAGCGTTACCACCATCGCTGCAGCTGGGGCCTCTTCCCGCCCGCTCCTCCCATTTGTGCAATAAAAAGACTCGCGGCCCCCGCTTCGCGGGAGCCGCTCGCTGCTTCACGGACCTTCGTTACTCCTGGTGATTCTGGTGTTCTCTTGGACCTTGGGGAGCTTGTGTTGCATTATCCGTTTGCCGGTGGGACTGCGAGGACCAGCCTGCACAGCGTTACCACCATCGCTGCAGCTGGGGCCTCTTCCCGCCCGCTCCTCCCATTTGTGCAATAAAAAGACTCGCGGCCCCCGCTTCGCGGGAGCCGCTCGCTGCTTCACGGACCTTCGTTACTCCTGGTGATTATGGTGTTCTCTTGGACCTTGGGGAGCTTGTGTTGCATTATCCGTTTGCCGGTGGGACTGCGAGGACCAGCCTGCACAGCGTTACCACCATCGCTGCAGCTGGGGCTTCTTCCCGCCCGCTCCTCCCATTTGTGCAATAAAAAGACTCGCGGCCACCGCTTCGCGGGAGCCGCTCGCTGCTTCACGGACCTTCGTTACTCCTGGTGATTCTGGTGTTCTCTTGGACCTTGGGGAGCTTGTGTTGCATTATCCGTTTGCCGGTGGGACTGCGAGGACCAGCCTGCACAGCGTTACCACCATCGCTGCAGCTGGGGCCTCTTCCCGCCCGCTCCTCCCATTTGTGCAATAAAAAGACTCGCGCCCCTGCTTCGCGGGTGCCACTCGCTGCTTCACGGACCTTCGTTACTCCTGGTGATTCTGGTGTTCTCTTGGACCTTGGGGAGCTTGTGTTGCATTATCCGTTTGCCGGTGGGACTGCGAGGACCAGCCTGCACAGCGTTACCACCATCGCTGCAGCTGGGGCCTCTTCCCGCCCGCTCCTCCCATTTGTGCAATAAAAAGACTCGCGGCCCCCGCTTCGCGGGAGCTGCTCGCTGCTTCACAGACCTTCGTTACTCCTGGTGATTCTGGTGTTCTCTTGGACCTTGGGGAGCTTGTGTTGCATTATCCGTTTGCCGGTGGGACTGCGAGGACCAGCCTGCACAGCGTTACCACCATCGCTGCAGCTGGGGCCTCTTCCCGCCCACTCCTCCGATTTGTGCAATAAAAAGACTCGCGGCCCCCGCTTTGCGGGAGCCGCTCGCTGCTTCACGGACCTTCGTTACTCCTGGTGATTCTGGTGTTCTCTTGGACCTTGGGGAGCTTGTGTTGCATTATCCGTTTGCCGGTGGGACTGCGAGGACCAGCCTGCACAGCGTTACCACCATCGCTGCAGCTGGGGCCTCTTCCCGCCCGCTCCTCCCATTTGTGCAATAAAAAGACTCGCGGCCCCCGCTTCGCGGGAGCCGCTCACTGCTTCACGGACCTTCGTTACTCCTGGTGATACTGGTGTTCTCTTGGACCTTGGGGAGCTTGTGTTGCATTATCCGTTTGCCGGTGGGACTGCGACGACCAGCCTGCACAGCGTTACCACCATCGCTGCAGCTGGGGCCTCTTCCCGCCCGCTCCTCCCATTTGTGCAATAAAAAGACTCGCGGCCCCCGCTTCACGGGTGCCGCTCGCTGCTTCACGGACCTTCGTTACTCCTGGTGATTCTGGTGTTCTCTTGGACCTTGGGGAGCTTGTGTTGCATTATCCGTTTGCCGGTGGGACTGCTAGGACCAGCCTGCACAGCGTTACCACCATCGCTGCAGCTGGGGCCTCTTCCCGCCCACTCCTCCTCTGGCCCCTCCTACGACTTATGTGCCCTGTGCATACGCGCCAGCGGAACGCGCGCGGGACGACGCTCGGGGCGAAGACCGGGCAAAGAGCGGGCCGTTTGAGGCCGTTCGAGAACGGGCGAGTTAGGGCTTGGGCCCTATCCCCCTGCCAAAGTCCCCATATTACAATCTTGGTACTTTGTTCGGGACTATGACTTCCAGAGAAACGAGGAGTAAAAGCTCACTGGCCACCGGGAAGACAACAGGTACCTTGGATACGTATTTTGCCAAAGCGGGGCCCCTTCTTATTGATGAGATCACTATCCTAGAAAGGCGCATTTCGCAAGAAATTGACTGGGTCAGGAGATCTTCTTTGGGACCCATTGCTCACGCTATTACTCCAGAACAAACGCCTGATTGTATATTATCAGTTCCAGGGGGGATAAATGGCATGCCTGCTTCATCTAACCTAAATTGCTCTGTTATTTCTACTATTGATTGTGACATCTCTGCTACTGCAGAGCTTAGTATATTACCCCTTCCAACATTTAAGGCCCCTTCGCCCCAAATTATTGCTGAAGGGAGTGTCTCTAACATGAACACAACTACTGATAGGGCTCACCAGTTTGTGCAGCCATTACAGGGAGTGAGGGAGGGAGCTATCCCGAAAAGGAAAAAAAGGGCATATACTCCAGGGGGGCGAAAGCCAAAGATTCCAAAACCTAATCCTAGGGGTGAGGGCAACCAACCGGGTACAGCTGGCAAAGGGTCAAATTTGCCTTTAAAAACAGGGGCATCGACCCCCCAGATCCCGCCTAAAATCCCTTCTAGCCAAAATGTTCCAGTGGGGGTGGAGGATTTGACTCTCTTGGGTATTCGTACTCTTCTGAGGGAAATGCTCACCCCCCTAGAAGACCGCTTAGTAAATATGGAAATGTGTCTACTGGACTTGCAAAAAGGACTTTTACACCCAGCAGCAGGGCCAAGAGCAAGCTCACACGGAGCCCATGGGGCAAACACTGGGACTTCTTACACCTCTACTGATCCAATCACTGTGGTTCCTACTTTGCTAACAGCCACCTCTCGGGAAAACACTACTATAGTTCCCTTGCCACAATTTGTCCCTGTATCTCTCCCTAGGCAACTGCCACCAACACCAGCTGTCAGGAGGTCGAAACCGTCTGCTCCGGCCCCTACTTCAGGCCAGGAGAGATTAGCAAATTAAATAGTTAACTACCCACTTCGGTCAGTTAGCCCTTATAATTGGCGAAAAACAGTCAATTTGCCTCCAGAGGCGGCAGCCTATACTGTGATTCTGAAGGGGGTACCTGTGCTCCCCGGTAATGTGGTGGAATCTTATAATTCTCTACGTAATAAGGTCACTAGCTGGTTAAACATCCAAAGGTCTCTTCCACCTAATCTAAGAGGAGAAATCCTTATGGTTAGAAGGGTTCCATGGGTTGGATACACCGCTAAGAAAAGTGTGGGGGACTGTATAATTGTAAGCTTCAAGAGTCCGCTGGTTGTGCCTTATATTTGTAATTGGTCTGGGAGTGTAGGAGCCACATCCATCGAATTGGTTCATCTGTCATATTTCTATCCCAACACACTTGACCCGATTATGATGAGGGACGATGGCTGGACAAGGGTGGAATCTGCTGTTGATGGGTCCAGATACAGGCCCACTCATAATGTTTTTACTACTCACGGCAACCATATAAACCCTAATAGGTACAGCTGTCTTGACCAGGTTGATTGACCATATAAGGGTGTATCCTCACGGTATACCCAAGGTATCACTAGTAAATCTGTAGGACAGGGGACCGTGAGAGGTGATACAGATATTATCACTCGAGAATCCCATGCACCCCCGTGGGAGAATTTAATCCCTACTAGCTCCCGGGGTCAAGTAATTAATATACTTCAGAGTCCACCTGGTCATAACTTAACATCGATAGTCCCGCCTGCTCCCCATATAACTTCTACTGTCCCATCCATTTTGGAAATATCACTGCAAGAGCTTTTAGTCCCAACACTGGAAGTCGCACCTGAGGAAACTGGGGGATTGGGATTAAAACCTTCAGTTGAAATCCTGAAGGTTCTCTCTTGGAACGTGGCGGGCATCGCCAATAAATTACATACAAATGACTGGGACTCCCTAGTAGGCAACAGTGACATCTGTCTTTTTCAAGAGACTTGGGCGAGGGAACCGCTGTGTAGAGTAGGATATGCAGTATTTGAAATTAAAGCTAGTTGGACTGGTAAAGGGAGGCCTTCAGGTGGTCTGGCGGTTTGGGTAGCTAGTCACATTGGGTGCACTGCGGAGAATGTACTTACGCTCTCGCAGGACATACAGTGTGTTCTACTCAAGTGGCCCAATGCTTTAAATATAGCAATCATTCATGTGTACTCCCGTCCAGTTAGTGCGGCTATGGAATCACCCACACTAGACGATCTTTCGTTTTTTTGGGTCAACTTCCAAATGATTGTAAGAAAGTGATGGGCGGTGATTTTAATTGTCACTTTGAACCTCTGGAAGGTCTAAAGGAAGGTGCCCTTACTGCTGAAGACGACTTTTGGGGTGTTCCCCCATGTCAATCCCCCACGCCAAATCTTGGTCCCCCCTTGCAGTACAAATTATGTCCCTAACATTAAACTTTGCGCTAAGGGCTTGTAATGGACGCACTCCTTCTGACATCCCTTCATCATGTACCTTCAATAGGAAGGACCATGAATCGCGGCTGGACTACATTTTTGTAGACATTGGTCTCTGGCCCAAGGTCCAGGATTTTAGAGTAATTGCAAGAACAGACAGTGACCATAATGCACTTTTACTGGATATGGTGCACCCCGCATGGGCTGTTGGACCACCCCCCGCCGAGCCCAGTGAGGACCCAGGGAATTTGGTTCTTAGTTCCAACAGACGCAGGGTTAAATGGGGGAAATTGGCCAACTCAGAAGAGAGTATAAGCAAAATTTATCAGCTAGCACTCCCTAAGCTAATAGAATTGGATGTATTAATTAACCAGCCCAGACCCCTAGGGCCCGATTCACAGAACTAACTTAAGACAAAATACTAAACTTACTACCATTTTGGTATTCACAGAAGGCACTTACTCATTTTGGTATTCACAGAAGGCACTTACTCATTTCGGTATTCACAGAAGTTAGGAGTCCTAACTTTAGGACACCTAAATGCCTTCTGTGAATACCGAAAGTCTTAAAATTAGGATTTTTCTCAGTTTAGTAGTAGTATAGTTAGGACTCCTAACTTTAGGACTCCTAAATGCCTTCTGTGAATACCGAAAGTCTTAAAATTAGGATTTTTCTCAATTTAGGAGTCCTAAAGTTAGGACTCCTAACTTTACTACTATTAAATTGAGAAAAATCATAATTTTAAGACTTTCGGTATTCACAGAAGGCATTTAGGAGTCCTAAAGTTAGGAGCCCTAACTATACTACTACTAAACTGAGAAAATACCTAATTTTAAGACTTTCGGTATTCACAGAAGGCATTTAGGAGTCCTAAAGTTAGGACTCCTAACTTCTGTGAATACCGAAATGAGTTAGTGCCTTCTGTGAATACCAAAATGAGTAAGTGCCTTCTGTGAATACAAAAATGTTAGTAAGTTTAGGATTTTGTCTTAAGTTATTTCTGTGAATCGGGCCCCTAGAATTCAATGAGAAGCTAGCCCAAATCCACGAAGACCTAGTGGGAGCCTTAGGTGAAGTTTTCTACCCAGTGGTACCACTATGGAAGGAAAATACCCGAACCCCAACCTGGTACAACTCCTCCTGTAAAAAGATCAAGACAGAACTAATAAATACAATAAAAGTAGGTTCTGATAAGGGTACGGTCATTGAGCTTAGGCGGAAATACAGGAAAGCTATGGCATTGGCAAGATCGGAATGGGACTGGAATAGATGGCAGGAACTCTCTCTAGCACTAGAAGTGAGGGATCCGAGAACATTTTGGTCTTTGGTAAATACTGGCACAGGAGAACCTAAAGCTGCGGTGGAGCCAAACATTGCAGCTTCTGTCTGGGAGGCCCACTTTTGCAAATTGTACCAAGAAACCCCTGAATTTGCTAATGATGTGGCCTCCGTTGTCCTATCTAATCCTGTAGCTGGACTGGAATTTACCCTCGGCGAGGTGGTTAGTGCAATAGAGGGTCTGGCGATAGGGAAGGCCCCAGGACTCGATAGATTGCCTGGTGACCTCTTTCGTCAACATCCAGAGATCTGGGGCCCTTACCTCCTCATTCTTTTTAATTCCATTGCGGGAGGTATGGAGATCCCCTGTACGTGGCTGGGGGCGGAGATAGTACCTATTTTTAAAAAGGGCTCTCCTCTTCTCCCAGCCAACTACAGGCCGATCAGCCTCATAGATGTCCCCCAAAAACTATTCTCTCGCCTCCTCCTGGACCATCTTTTAGATTGGATGGAGACAAATGAAATCCTCAGCCCCCTCCAGGCTGGCTTCAGGAAAAACACGTCCACCATGGATCAGATTTTCCGCCTCGTTCTCCTCTACTGGAAAACTGTGAGGATCGAGGGGGGGAGGCTGTACATGGTGTTCGTGGACCTGAGGTCAGCCTTTGACCTGGTCCCCCGCAAGAAATTATGGGAGGTCCTAAAGGAGTTGGGTGTTCCTATCCATCTATTAAATGCCATAATTAGGCTTTATGACAACAACTTTGCTCAGGTTAGGTGCGGGAGGGATGGAGCGTTGTCATCCAGGTTCCCAGTCCTCAGAGGGGTAAGACAGGGTTGCGTTTTGGCGCCAACCCTGTTCTGTCTCTATGTTAACAATGTCATATCCCATCTTGACAACATTGGGGACAATGACGCTCCCTCTTTGGCGGGCAGGAGGGTACCGGCCATCATGTTTGCGGACGATACCCTCCTGCTCTCAAAATCCCCGATGGGGATTCAACGGATTTTAGATGGATTTGGTCTTTTCTGTAGACAATACGGTCTAGAAATCAATACAGAGAAGACCAAGTTCATGATATTTAACCCCTCACCTAAAACCAGACCTAATCCATCACTGAGTTCAGTAAGACTGGAGAGGGTAAAAACTTTTCAGTACTTGGGGCTCACCTTACAAGAGAACTTATCATGGGAACCCCAAATAGCAAGATGTCGACTAAAGTTGTCCCAACTGTCTGGGGCAATTTTGAAGGTTGTAAACACTTCTACTTTTAAACCCATCAGTCCGGCAGTAGAAGTGTATAAAACCCGGGCTACAGCGGCCGCATCTTATGACGGTGAGCTATGGGGGTATAAAGCAGGGGCAGAACTTGTTACTGTAGAAAATAATTTTCTTAGACGCCTCCTGGCCCTTCCCCGTGGTACACCCCTGTTCCCTTTAAGACTAGATAGGTCTTCGCTCTATAGGAGAGGATTTGGAATTAATGCCATTAAGATTTTGGCATAGGCTCTGGTCCACTGGCGAGCTGGTACATTATAGGCAAGAGCTCATTCACGTAATGAACTTGAACCAGTGCGATAGAATCCCGTGGTTGGCTTATATAAAGAAAGAACTGTATCGTTTGAGACTCCCTGAGCTGTGGGAGCTTCCTGAACAAGGCTGCCAAAGGGTCTCACGAAAAAGTCTTGTGGAGATATATAAGGAGAAAAGTCTAGCTTCTCTGGTCTCTGCATCCAATAACGGTATTCTAACTGATCGATTTTTGGATTTTAAAAATTCCTATCATTTTGAAGGTTTTATGGACATTATCTTCCCCACCTCAGCTAGAAAATTGTTCATCCAATGGAGGTTAGGGACTCTGCCTATTAAAACTTTTACCTGTAAATGGATAAAGAGGGATGATAAAATCTGTCCTGGGTGTTGTAATCATGATGAGGAGGAAATTCACGTACTGTTCTTCTGCCCAGCTTACAATAGACCAAGGAAATATTGGCTAGTACCATTATGCAGAAACCTGGGTATACGGAGCCACTCGCACTCATACAGAATATTGAAAACGAGCACGCTCCCCCATATAGTCTTTGCAGTTTCCAAATTCATAATGGCCATGTGGCAGATAAGGAGAAAATTACTAAAAGACTGAACATTGATGATATGAACTGCAACTGCCCCCTTTGATCAGAATTCCCATGTAAATTAATTTTTACGATTTTTATGGAATGATTTTAATACAAGTGGATGTTTTTATGTTGATATTTTATTATTGTAACTTTCATGGCCTAATATGGCCGAAATAAAGTAATAAAAGAAAGAAAAGAAAGTATATATAATACAAGCAAAAAAGATAAGGAGGAGTTTCAAGGGTCAGCAGAACTGAGTGATAAACACCAAAGGTTGGAAACTGAGCTAGGGCAGATTGTTAGATAATGGGCGGTTTGTACCTCACCTTTATATACTTTGCTGAGCCAGCTTAATGTAACTAGAATGCTAATTAAAAACATCTGTGGGATAAACCTGCTAGACACTCTTGACTTGTTTAAGATTCTTTGAGATTAATGAAGATCTGGGGAAAAGTTTGACCATGCAGTGTAAAGAGAAAGAAAGTAGAAACTATATATAGGCAATCTGCAACCCTCAGGGTCAAATAATAACGGAGAAAGAAGGGTAAATCTCAACTTTTTGTATGTTTTATGAGACACTTTACAGTGAATCTAAAGATTTTTCACTGAGTGAAGTTAAGGCCTATATAGAGGATGCAAAGATTCAAAGAATAAGCATCACACAGCACAACTTATAAGAGCTACAACTCCACAACTTCTATGGAACTATAAAAAGGGATTGATGATCTCCCCACTGGCAAGGCAGTTGGATCAGACTGTATTCCTTTGGAGTTCTATAAAAGGTTCATTGCTATTCTTATGCCACTATTTAGGAATGTACTAAGCTATGTAGATAGTAATAACTTGATCTCACCCTCCTGGAAAGAAACAAATATGGGGGGATGTTACCAAGAAATTGCGATAATTATTGCAAAGCGCGCTTAGCGCTGTTTTTTTTATCGCCAGCTATCGCTGGATTTCATCGCCGAGATAACGCGTTATTATCAACGCTTATCTCCAAGGCGATAGTGTATCCAGCGATAGTGGCGAAACCCAGCAATAGCACGAGAAATCCAGCGATAAATTCAACGCACTAATGAAAAGCTTGCTAATAGGCAGGTGAGGACTTAACCTTACAATCCACCTCCCATTGACAAGAATGGTTAAGTCAGGTTTTTAGCAGAGGTTAGATACCAGCGATAGTCGCGGTTAGCGCAAATTTTTTTATCGCTTCGCGGGCATTGCAAATAGGGGGAAGCTGTGTTGGCAACTGTTTTCAGTCGCTTTAAGTTTTTGAACGCCTACTTTGCATGTCATTAGCGATATATATATATATAACTGCTGTTAGCGACAGCTTGCTAATAGGGCGATAGAAATATCGCCGCTTTAGCGGCAAAAAGTGCTGCTAAAGCGGCGATAAGGCCCTTGCTAATATCCCCCCTAGTCTTCTTCCTTAAGAAAAATAAAGACCCTCTCAGTTGTAGGTGGTATCGGCCAATATTATAATGCTGATTCCAAGATGTATTCTAAAATTTTGGCAGCTAGATCGAAGTCTTAGATTAATAGCCAGGTTGACCCCCAAATGGTTTTGTTCCTAGAAGAGATACCACGCTTTAAACAAACCTAGCTGTCGCTGCCTTCAATGGGGCACCAAAACTCAGGTTAGCTGCTGGCATGGTCCTGCTAGATGTCGAAAAGGCATTCAACAGGCCTTTTTTCTGGTGTGGTCTGAGGAGTTTGGATTTGGCCCAAAACTGACTCAAAGAATGGGCATGCAATGTAATAAGTTTACGGAGAACACACTAAGGCTGTCTCCTCTTCCCCCAATTGTTCATCTTATATCTGGACCCCTATATAAATAAATAAATTCAATCCAAGCATATCCTACCTTTAGTTTTAAATGGATCTACCAGGAAGGTTGTAGCTTACGCTGATGATGTGGCCATTTTTTACATCTAACTCAGTCACAGCAGCACTCGAATAAGAAGCCAGAAAATAGGGTGATTTGTCTGTCTATGCTTTAAATGTGGATAAGACTCAAGTCTTATATAACAGAAAACATCCCCCCCGATTTATACTCAGGGTTCAGATTATACCTATTCTTGCTGACATTTTCATCCTTAATTAATACATCACTGATAAATGACTTTTCTCAACTTCTTACACAATGACAAAATCTACCCGTCCGAATAAAACGCTGATGTAATGTGAATAAGGTGTTAGCCTTGCCAAAAATTCTGTTTTTTTCTGGGCTTTACCTATCTGGATTCCCAATTCCTTCTTTGACAAGATGGCTAAAATATGATCCCAATTTATATGGCAAAACAAGAAACCAAGGAAAGCTTTCTCTCAGCTGCAACAGCCATTAAGCAATTGGGGGTGGGCACTTCCATGCTTAAAGTTTTATTTTTAGGCCAGTTTTTCAACAAGACTCTTACAAGTTCTTGCCACTCCCTAATGTCCGACCTCAAAGAATTTTCTAATGTGAGCTAGCACCAATGCGCGAAGGTTCTTTGAATCTTTCTACTTTAAAAAAAAATAGACTGTATCGTTATATCGAATAAACTACAGATTCCTAGAGTCAATAAATATATTTTGTTATTACATAAATCATGTTTTCCCAGTTTTCTATAGGACGGTTTAGTCCAAATCTGGTGCTGCACAAAATTGCAGACATTTTGTCAAATATTTGGATAACGCTCTACATCAATTTAATCCATTGGCATCAACATTGATTCCAGTTTCGGGATATTAAAAAGAATTATAGATCATGTATTATTTCAAAGGTCAATCTATTAATTTAACATCAATTACTTTTATAGAATATATGTTGTCTTCTAGATATTAGGGCATTATCTGTAAGGTCTACTATCTTTGTTTGGCGAAGCAACCTCTAACATCCCAAACTTGCGGATGGATGTTTTTGGGCGCATTCCAAACCAATTTCCACCCAGGAAGCATAGCATATCATGTGTTCAATCCATAAACTTCTAAATGTTTCTCAGCTTAAAATTCATAATTTTAAACCTATTCAGGGTAGTTACTATACACTGACAGGCTGCATAAATGGTGATATCGAGTTGACTCAAAATGCCATGATGCCACATAGCCAATTCTGACACTGCCCATATGTTCATTACCTGTCAAGCTATATAGGAATATTGGCAACAGGGGGGCGTGGCTTGGGCGCCGATGGCGATGGTCGCCTGAGAGCTCGGCTCCGGGACTGAGCCCGTAATTATCCTGTAAATCGGCGGCTACGGGGCACCCCGACCCCCGTATTTTGGTGACCGGCCCAACGGAGACCTGCCGGGACCCCCGGCGTGATCGGCGCGAGCGGTAACCCGGTGCAAATCGCGGTTGAAGGAACTGCGGAGTGTGACCCAACATGGCGCCCGGACTTCTTTGTCCCCGTGGCCGGACCCGATAGAATGGAGGATCGTCGCTGACGACGGGGCGCTCCCTGCTCGGTGGTCTCCAGGTGGGGATTGCAACTGGACATCGGTCAGAGTGGTCTCTTCTACTGGGGATTGCACTCGGATGAACGGATGCCCACACCATAGCGGATCCCACGTTGGGACAACCGGAGATCCCGACGGTGGCCCCAATCCCGGCATCGTACTTGGCTACTTTCTCCTGGCTGACCCACTCCCATGGGAGGCGCAACCCTTTGGAGCCGCGAGTCGTCCGATAGAGCTGGTGACACCCGGTCGGCCGTGTGGGCTTGCCCGGCCCAGCGACGATTGTCCCCGCCTCCTCCACGGTGCCCCTGGACAGCAAGGCGGTGGCGCGGGCCGCGGCTGGGACGATCCAACGGGCCTTGGAGACGGAGATCTCCGGCACTTGACCTAAGGCCTAGCACCCGAGGGAGTCGTAGCCGGTGCCGACACTCGGGGACGCCTGATCCGGGACCCGTGCGGAGAACGGCCGGAGACATGGGGAAACCTAGAGGTGCCAAGGGGACTGCCCCGGTCGTCTCGGACTTGGAGACCCAGGACAAGGAGGAACGCGGAGGTCCGGAGGAAGCCAGTGGTGCACCTCTGCAGCAGCAATTCGACCGCGTTTTGGAGGCAATAGAGACCACGCGCTCGGCCCTCCAGCAGGACATTGCCCAGGTGGCGACGAGCCTGGGTCTCCTCAGAGCGGACCACGGCAAACTGTCGGACCGGGTCAAGGAAGTGGAGGGCTCGGTGAAAACCTTGGAGCCGGCGCAGCGCACCCTGGCCGCGGAAATGAAGGAGGCTTTATCCCGGATCACGGTCCTCGAGCAGAGAGCGGAGGATGCAGAAGGCCGCAACAGGAGGAACAACATTCGGGTGGTTGGCCTGCCGGAAAAGGTCGAGGATGGTGACATGGTGGCGTATCTGGAGGCTTGGCTCCGAGACACGGTGGCCCCGGAGGGTTTGTCCTCCTTCTACACTCTGGAGCGTGCCCATAGAGTCCCGGCGAGGCCACCGCAGCAGGGCCGTGCCCCGCGGCCGGTGGTGGCGCGGATGCTGCACTTCAGGGACAGGGACCTGATCCTCAATGCCGCCAGACATAATGGACCATTCAAAGTGGCGAACAGTCAGGTGAACATCTTCCCGGATTACACCTATGAAACCCAACGCAGACGGTTTTCCTTCCTGGCGGTCAAGCGCGAGCTCCGGAGTGAGGGTATCCAGTACTCGCTCTTCTACCCGGCGAGGCTCCGCGTAATTGTTGATGACAAAACCCAGTTCTTCGAAACCCCAGAGGATGCTTGTCACTGGCTCGAACTCTATAGAGCGGGGAAAGGTGGATCCGGCTCGTCGCCTCGACGGATGGCAGAGCCGGGACAGAGGCGGAAATCCAGGAGGCCCCGAGGTCGCGGAGGCCGAGCGGGGGGTCCCTCAACGGTGGAGACATCGACGGAGCGGAGAGGAGTGCTGGAGGTTCTGACGGCGCTGTCTGGGTCACGGGACGATGCCACGACGGAGGAGGGGATCCCGGGTGACGAGGGGGGTTCAACGGACTCCGAGGGATCTGTACCGGACAGTGGCCATACGCCGGAGATCACACCACAATCGGTGGAGGACATACTGGATGGACAGGGGTAACTGGGTGTGCTTCTTCAGTTTGGGTGGGGGCCCGGCGGGAGGATGGCGGATGACGGTACGAGTTGTTGTCTACTGGGGTAGGATGGGCGGGGTGCCCTGGACTGGCCCCCAGGGGGTCTTTTCGTGACACTGTTGTGGGCTTGCTCTAGTCCTGGTGGCCTGGGCGACGAGGGCCCATTACCTCCGTCCGGCCCGCACCTGGCCCTTAAGGCCTTCCTGTGGTGGCGACTGCAGGATTAGTAGGGTGTAGTGGGTTGTTGGTGAGTGTGGTTTGGATGGGAACTAGATGGTGCTATTTGGGTCCTGTTCTGGGGAGGGTGGATGGGGAGTTGATTAATATTTGGGTTGTTCAGTTTTGTTTGGGGACAATGGCCGCCATCAGTGCTATGAGGATCGATGTCCTTTTATGGATGGGACCCAGTTGGGGAGACTTTGCGAGACTGATATGGGACAATGGCTGAGATTGCCAATCTGAAATGTGTTACGTGGAATGTACGGGGGCTTCATACAATGTCCAGGCGTCACAAGGTCCACGCTTATTTAGTGCGTAGGGGGATACAAATGGCGCTGCTGCAGGAAACCCATCTGAACAAGGCGGAAGGGGCGGCGCTACAGCGTAGATGGAGAGGGCAGGTCTTTTGCACCTCGTACTCCGCGTATGCCAGAGGGGCGCTGATCTGGGTTAGAGCTGGAGTCCCCTTCCAGGTCACGAACACAGTGATAGATCCAGAGGGGCACTATGTGGCCATCTCGGGGACTTTGGGAGGGAGAGACCTAAACGTTTGCTGTGTGTATGCTCCTAATGTCGACCAGACTGCCTTCCTTTCCAGGTTATCGGGCTCGCTGGCCCACTGCCTCTCCGGGCCCATCCTGCTGGGTGGAGATTTCAATTCGGTAGTGGATGTAGACAATGACCGTTCGCACCCACCCCTCCCTGATTCTCCGGTTCGTCGTTTGGCTAGGGACCGTCGAGACTGGCAGACTCACTGGGGTCTAACGGACATTTGGAGGGCGCAACACCCCACAACTAGGGACTACTCCTACTTCTCGAGCCTCCATGAATTGCACGTTCGATTGGACGGCTTTCTTGGTTCGCCCGAATTGGTTTCGGCGGCGGTCCGGTCTGAATATTTGACCAGAACCATTTCTGATCATAACCCCTTCCTGATGGACCTTCGCTGGTTTCCTGGGGTGCCGGCGGTGCCCACCTGGAAACTGCGTCCCGAGACCCTTGAGGACAGTGTCTTCAAGGCGGACCTGGGTGACACGATCTCGGAGTATTTCGCGTCCAACGGTGGCACCGCGAGCACGAGAGCGCTAGAGTGGGACGCTTTTAAGGTGGTGGTGAGGGGGTACTGCATATCTAAACAGGTAGGGGTACGGCGAGTTATCCTCGCAGATCTGGAGACAGCGGATCGGAAACTCCGCGAGTTGGAATTACGCCGCCCGGGGCACCCAGACTTACAGGCGCGCACGGCGGAGGCGAGGGAGGCGGTGGCAGCAGAGGTCGAACGGCTCCGCTGTTTTGACTATAAAGCCTATACGGTTCGGTCCATCGCGGAGGGGGACAGGTCGAGTGCGCTGTTGGCATGGCTGGCCAACCCTACGCGGCAGACTTCACTGACAACGTCCATGCGCAGGGCAGACGGAACCCAGGTGTACACTCAGCCGGCGATTTTGAGCTGCTACCGGCAATACTATGAGCGCTTGTACCGCAGTCGCTCTGTCCAAGACCCGGCCCTTCGAGATAATTATTTGCGGCCCCTAGAGATTCCAGCAATGGAGCAGGAGGTGGCTAAAACCTTGGGGGCCGACATAGAACTGGGAGAGATCCGTAGCGCCATTAAAAAGATGGCGAGAAATAAGACCCCTGGCCTGGACGGGCTTCCTGTGGAGTTCTACGCGGCTTATGCCGATCTCCTGGCCCCTAGGTTGATGGTGGTATATAGAGAGGCGAGGAGGCTGGGGCGCCTTCCAGGCTCGATGTGTGAGGCATTGGTGGTCCCGCTCCTCAAGCCCGGCAGGGACTCATCCGATCCGGGCTCCTACCGTCCCTTATCGATGCTGACGGTGGATTATAAAATACTGAGCAGCATCTTGGCCACGAGGCTGCTTGGGCACATGAGTTCCTTAGTGCATGAGGACCAGGCTGGCTTTATCCCCAGGCGTAACACGACCATGAACATTCGCAGGTTGTGTCGCTTGCTTGGGGAACCGCTTGTGGACGCCCCGTGCCCGGTTGTCCTATCAGTGGACTTAGAGAAGGCTTTTGATAGCCTGGAATGGGACTACCTCTGCACTGTGTTGCGGAGGTTCGGCCTCGGGGAGGGTTTCGTCAGCTGGACCAGGGTGCTATACGCCTCGGCGTCAGCCAGGGTTCGGGCGGGTTCGCTGATTTCCTCGCGATACCCGGTCGAACGGGGCACGAGGCAGGGCTGCTCGCTCTCCCCACTGCTCTTTGCGCTGGCGGTGGAGCCTCTTGCGTTGCATCTCCGGTCGGGAGCCCATTACGCGGGCCTGTGGACCCTGTCGGGCCCGCATTACGTCTCGCTATACGCAGACGACCTGTTGCTCTTCCTAGAGGACCCGCTTGCTGCCCTACGTGGAGCTGCGACGGCGCTCACGGAGTTTGGGGAGGTCTCGGGCCTTCGAGTGAACTGGACTAAGACTTGTCTTTTCCCGATTCGCAGGGGCACCCCTACACCTGCCTTGAGTGGGGAGATTAGATGGGAACCCGACTGCTTCAAATATCTAGGGGTGTACATCTACCACGAACCTTCTGGCCTCCTTGACGGGAACATTGCCCGGGGCATCCGGGCTCTCCGGGGCAGTATGGGCTTTTGGGCCACGCTGCCGCTCTCGGTGGCAGGGTGGATCGCTTTGCTTAAAATGGTGGCGCTCCCCCGGCTGTTATATTACTTCCGGACACTACCGATCTGGATCCCACCGACCACGTTTCGACTCTTACGGTCAATGATAGTCGGATTCCTTTGGGGCTCGGGCCGCCGGCGGGTGGCCCTCAAGACCCTGATGAGGCCGAAGGAGGAGGGTGGGCTTGCGGCGCCGGACTTCGAAAAGTATTACTTAGCGGCGCAGCTCCAGACCTTCACCCAGGAGATCGCTCGGGAGTTCCGGGGCCCTGAGGACGGGAGGGGAACGGGTATGGCCAGGCATGTTCTCTCCTTCATAGTGATGAGGCAACGGTTGGCCTTGCAGGACTTGTCCATGGAGGAGCGGGCTGTTCGCCTGTGCTGGAACCGGGCTCACGCCCGGGGCCACCAGCGAACACCATATGCACCCGAAATACCGCTGGGGATGCTAACGGCTTTACCCCATGGGGGTGATTGGTCGCGGCTGGCGACCTGGGAGGACGCCGGGCTGCAGCTCATCGGTGATCTCTACGAGGACGGGACGATCCTGCCATTCCAGGAGCTCATGGATCGCTTCGGGATTCCCCGCGGCGACTTTTTGCTGCACTCGGCCCTTGTTCGAGCGATCCAGGCGCACTGGAGGTCCGGGCAGGCAGAACCCCTTTTATCCCCGGTGTGCCAATACGTGATGATGTCCGCGGGCACGGTAAGGGCGGTCACATGCCTTTACGGTAGACTGTTCACGGAGGAGCTGGCTCCCTTCACCACCCTGAGAAACCGATGGGAGGAGGACATTGGCAAGGAGATCCCAGAGACGACCTGGGCTCAGCTGGTGCGGCGAGCCTGGAAGGGCACGCGCCACGCCCGCTTTCAATTAGTCCACTATTATGTGCTCCATAGAGCATATTTGACCCCGGTGAAGATCAGGCGATATTTTGCGGCGGCCTCGGCGGAGTGCCCCAGGTGCCCGGCCCAGGAGGCGGACCTTCTCCACATGCTGTGGGCCTGCCCGGGATTGGCGGCCTATTGGGAGGAAGTGGGGAAGACCCTGGAGGAAACGACGGGGAGATCCCTTTCGTTGGATGCGGCGGTGGGTCTCCTGCATTGGTTCCCTCATACCCCCAAGAATAAAATATCTAGCAAATTCATCGATTTGGGGCTGCTCCTTGCTAAGCGGGAGGTGACCAGGAATTGGAAGGCACGGACCGGCCCGACAGGGAGCCGGTGGCACAGTGAATTTTTGAAGTGGGCGGCGGGGGAGAGTACGCTTAGATACCAGCTAGCTAGGAGGCAGCGTAACGAGAAGGCCGAGGAGACAGCGCTGGAGTGGGAGATGCTCGTGCAGGCCCTTAGGGAGTATTGCGCCCCCGGCGATGCAGAACGTGAGGAAGCGGCGCGCCCTGAGTCCCGTTAGACGGTTGCACTTCTCAGCTTTATCGCTTTCCCCATAGATCCCCTAGAAGATCCGGTTGCGGTTGATGCCGCGCGCTGATGGCGGGGGGGGGGGGGGTTTCTGGGATAGGGGGGGTTTCAAGGGTGGGGGGGTGTTTTTCTTTTTTTTTTTTTTGGAGTTATGGGGTTGTTTAGAAAAGCAGATGAAGGACAACGAATCCTCCGGGCCGACCTCGTCAACCTCCTGAGCCCCCATGGACTTTTGCCGCCCGACCCCAGGGTTGTGGGCTGAACGGCTGTGTAAGCAACTTCCGGAGGGGATCGGAGGGGTGGGTTTCAACGCTCCGGCTTGAGATGTAATGCGGTCCGATGGTGTAAAGATTTACTGATTCCTGCAATAAAAATAATTTAAAAAAAAATAGGAATATTGGCAACAGACGGAGAGGGAACCAGGCCGTTTGTTAAAAATAGAAATTCCCATGTCACCAAAATTAATTTTGTTTGGGTATTCTGAAACAATTCTGGCAAGATTTAAGGGTATTATTCTTGCTTCTGTCGTACTCTCTAGATTGCAAATCACCAGATTATGGATGGATTGCAACCCGCCCAATGTGACAGGATGGGAGTACCAAATTATCGATTTGTAAGAAAGTCAGTCATTAATCATGGTAAAAGTCCACAAAATATTTTAAAAAACCTGGAACCTTGTGTTTGATTTTTTAAACACTTTGGGGCCGATTGACAAAGGTAATCTGAGTCAAAAGTCTAACTTTATGACTTTTGGTGTTCACATAAGTCATTTACGACTTTTGGTATTCACAGAAGTCATTTCCGCACTTGGGGCGGAATATCCACACCTGGGCTGGAATCTCTACACCCAGGCCAGAATCCTCACACCCAGGCCGGATTCTCCACACCCTGGCCAAACTCTCCACATCCGGGCAGGGCCGGACTGGCTACCGGGCGTTTTGGCATGCTGCAGAGCTGGGGGCTGGTTTCGTTGATGGGGACCTGCGTGTGCTGAACGAAATTTGTTTCGCTTTGTTTGAAGCACACGCAGTTCTCTATCAACGAAATTAGCCCCCACCGCAGTGACATCAGCCCCCAGCTCGGCAGCATGCAAAAATGCCCGGTAGCCAGTGCGGCCCTGCATCCGGGCCGGAATCTCCATACTCGGGCCGAATGGTCATTGTCTTCAATGCTAAACACCTGTGTAAGTGATTACCACTCCCCATGCTTACACAGAGTTAAGTCAATTGACACCACCTGCAAGACCTGCACTACAAACAATATAAAAGCAGCACACAAACAAGGACCAGGTTTGCCCACATAGAGTTCTCTGGGCATTACTTCAGGAATTTGCTACACCAGAGGGGGAAGAAAAAATATACAGGGGAGGAGGCCACCATGATCTTGGAGTTTATTGTGAGGCACCACAAATGGCTCCATGGTTTTCCCCCTTACAGCACCAGTGGCACACAGAAGGCAGCCCTATGGCTGCAGTTAGCCACTGTATTCACAGCAATGGGGTTGGATGTCTGCACTGTCACTGACATAAAGAAGAAGTGGCAGGATAAGAAGAGGCGGGTGAAGGGGGAGTATGCCAGGATTGAGGTAGCCAGAATTCTCACTGGTTTACAATCCGGAGCCCGCCTCTGTCTCACCCCACTAGACGAGGATGACCTCAACACCATACACCCCCACATGCTCCATGGGCTGCCTGTGAGTGAGTGATGTCCACAATGTGGTACCAGGTAAATGTGATGACAAGAACATGGATATGAAATGTCTGTCTGCATTGCACCACAATTGTGACTAAGAAAGTTGTCCCAAGTATGTATAAAAAGAATAGTGAGTCAGAGCCTCATGTGTCTCCTTCTGTACATTGCACCACAAGTCCCAGAACCCTTTGAGATGGAAATGGTAAATCTCATTCCCACTATCAAAAAAACATGGGCTCAGAACTGCTGGCGTATGTACCGAACAATGGTAAATAGCAATAGACAAAGATCCCCTTCCACTTAGCCAGCTGTGGCCAGTACATGTAAAAGTGATATGGGGTGGGGCGTGGTGGGCGGGTGAAAATCGACAGACAACGTAACAGGTAAAATAAAATAAAAAGAATAATCAAAACCCTTCTTTACCTTGCGCTCGCAGCATTGGCAAGCACAAAGTGAGTGATTTTCTTTTTTTTTAAATAGATTTTCCCTAATCTGTCGTCTGCCTAATTTTCCCCTGCCCAACCCTACCATGTACACCCCCATCGACCCCGTCCACTGCTCCTACCCCCACCGGCCACAGCTGCATTTAGCATTACTGTTAGCATGTAGATGCATTGAGGACATTTCTGACAAGTTGCACATGTACATTTTTGGTTTACGGACTTTTCTCTGTTCTCTTAGCTTGACACATTCAGCCAGAGTACAGTCACCCACTGTAGCAGAGGTCCCTGCATCTGCTGGGATGAAACAACATCACCCACAACAAGCCATACCACCCTCACAAACTGGTAAATAAAACTGGTCAGGAGAGGGTCCAAAAGCCTACATTGTCAGCAGACATCAGATGGACATATTGGGCACGATTCACAAAGGTAAAGTGAGATGAAAGTCTAACTTTATGACTTTCGGTATTCAGAAAGGCCATTTATGAGTAGTAAATGCCATTTGTGAATACCAACAGTCATAAATTCGATTTTTGTCTCAGTTTACCTTTGTACATCGGGCCATTACATGTATTTCATCAACAGTGCCAAGACTGTAAACTGAACTCTCAAATTGAGTGCATCACATATGGCAACTGGAATATTAACTGGCAAACACGTATCGTTGTAGATCCAATGATGTCATCCAGGATTAGTTCCAGTCCCCTCAGTGAAATCTGCTACAAGGTTTGCTGTGAAATCTGGTCAGGAACCACACACTGAGCAGATGCGGGACCCAAGAATGATGTACCTGAATTCTCATGAAAGCAACAGAAAGAGATGACTGGGCTGTTCCTTAGGAAAGGAAAGAGGAAAGGATCACTAGGAAAAAATGGGGTTAGTGCTCAATGGAGGACAACCCCTGGGTATCCAATTTGTTGGATATAATGGCCTCACACACCCTTGCGAGTGTCATGCTTCATCATCGGCAATGCTCCACGTTGTGAACACATCTCTGCCAAAACATCCCTGATCCGCCCAGCGAACTATGCAAAGTTCAGTGTACACCCGCTGGCTTGGTCTTACAACAGTTATCATGGCCAATACACATGCCTTGGCGTACCACACTTAATAAGGCCAATCACTTCCCACTTATCACTGAGCTACACCGCCATTTTAGTGACATAACCCTGAATGTGTTCACTGCCTTTTTGTACACTACCCCCCACTCCATCATGGCCGCCCGATTCGCGAGGGAAACCACATGATCTACGGGCGGGTCCTACTTCCTGTTTGGGATCCTGTGGAACACACCCTGGGTGCTACTTAATGAGGAGGGACACGACCGGCTTTCCACTATCCGGACCCGGTGAGATGGGTAGGCTTGACTGGCCCTGACACGAGCAGTAGAAAGTAGGTGTACCGCCTTCTACACCAGCAGGGATTTCCAACCCATTATGACTAAAACCTCTTTACCGCGCTGCAGGGTCCTATTGCCTGACTATTTTTTAACTATTTTCCTGTTATTCTTATAGCGGCCCTGGGAGGAACAAACAGCAGTTTTGAATTGTGCGCTTTTACAGCGACCAGGAATTAATATCCGTTTTTGACCAGTACTCACTGCGGCACATTAGTGTCCCATGACTCGGGTCTAATTTTACTATATTTTTACTCTATCTTTGCAATATCTTTATAATACAACTACAATGGGAGCGTCTCCCCATTGTTAGCTACCTAACATGTCCAAAAACCTAGCCCAGTCCACCATCTATTAACGGGTTATTACTGGCTGGATAGAGGAAATTTAGCTTACTCCCACGTAGTGCCGTGTAGCGCCTCAAATACATACTACTTAGCCAATATTCCACCATTTGGCTTTCTACTCCGTAGACAGAACGTCTGCACCGAGGCAGCAGGATACATATGCGCCCAACATTTGAGTTTACCACTTATCTCAATACCATCCCACTTTTGTCCTTTTCTTCCCAGCCTGAAACTTTATGGCTTCTCCCTTGATGTCAGATCCACCGGGTACTGTTGACACCCTATAACTCTAACCCTTAGGTGAGTAACAGTATCACCGATTCCATGGGTGCGTGAAGTAGTTCAAATGGATACTGATGCTACCAGTTTTTAACTTGGTTTTTAATCACATACTAGTCACTATCTGCACTAGTATGTCACTTCTTCACAGTGTGTTCACGGTCACTACAGGGTCATGTTGTTACTTACCTGTGGTAATGTTCTCCTTTATCTTCACTTTCTAGGTAGGAGCAGTGTCATACAGGTAGTACAACTTATGTGCTGTATTTAAACTGATACTAATCATTAGGTCATGTTTTGTAGATTGTAGTTTTTTACTAGGTCCTGAAGACTCGCAGTCAATGTACTAGAAGCGAGAAACATGTTGACCACATCATTTGCACTCTAGCCCTGGTCCATTCCGGGAAACCATAGTCCCCATGAGCACCGGCTATCCTTGATTTTACTTGTGGCAGAGGACCACCAGAATAAAAATTGCTTTCCGGTACCTTAGGCCACATTTTATCCCCACCCACACTATCTACTCTGTCCTGGCCCCTCACCCCCACTTCACCCATAGGCAGTTGGATAAAAGATCTCCGATAAAGAGCCCCTCTTAGAGGTGAGCCCTTAGGGCATTGCACCGCCTGCCCAACGTGGAGCATTGCCGATGATGAAGCATGACACTCGCAAGGGTGTGTGAGGCCATTATATCCAACAAATTGGATACCCAGGGGTTGTCCTCCATTGAGCACTAACCCCATTTTTTCCTAGTGATCCTTTCCTCTTTCCTTTCCTAAGGAACAGCCCAGTCATCTCTTTCTGTTGCTTTCATATCTGGGGCTACGACTGTGGCCGGACCTTCCATTCCCTTCTCTTGTGAATGGTAATTAATGCCCTACTGGATCACAATTGATCCTTGTCTTCCCCTACCTATTGTTACATCCTGAATTCTCATGCTCATAAAATGTGGATTTAATGTCTACAGAATGCTGTATGTGTTCAACATCACTGTTGTCCTTCATCACAATATGCCCACATATGGCCTTTACTGCATACCATATCACATCATGGTGGCTAGTGAAAGGATGACACTAAATGTATGGCAAGTTAGTGCAGTATGTACAAAATGGACTATATTGTGTCATGTGAAGTGGAGTAGCCTCAACTGGATTGTAAGTCAATGATATGAAAACTCTCAAGGAAAACCACAGGGCACAAAATGTATGGAAATTCGTGTGGATGAGGGTCGCACTGATGCCATTTTTTTCTATTGTTTTGGGAGGGGTGTGTGGGCGCTAAGGTGGATGTAGAGGAAGTGAAACATATATATCAGGTGGCTGAACTGCACAACCCAAATCCAGTGTAGGCGGTAAACATCCAAGCATTTACACTTTACCACAATATGTATTTAAGCTGTCTCCTCTTCTATCGTATTCCCATTTATAAGTGACAGGATAATATATGAGGTTAGGATGTGTGATGTACAAGAAATGATCCATTGACAGCTAAGTTCTACCATGATGTCGTACATGTATAATGGGAACTGAGGACACACAAAGATTGAACAAAACAAATGTGTGATCTCCCAGTCCTAAGTGAGTTTTGTGACTTCATGGGGAGGAAAGCACAAATGTGCCACAAAATGAACCTCACTATTGGACATCTCACATATAAACTCTCCAGTGCAATTATATGATCTGATGTGCAAATGTGAAACTGTTCTGCGTGATGATGCACACTCCTTTAGATTTGTCAACAGACATCATACTCATGAGGCATGATGGGCCTAACAATGAAGGTGTAACCAAAGGTAGGCAGAGGCGTTCAGCATAATTATCGCCTTCCTTCAAATATCAGTGATCTTCTCATACATGTTTCTCTGTTAATGTGTTATCTTGTTGATGTCAGTGTTGTGTGGAGGTAAAAGCTGTCAACTGCTGCTGGTGAGCATGGGCCCACTGTGAGAAGTTGGCCTGGTATATGCTGTCCACTAGTTATAGTGGGCACCTTGCACCAGTCCAAACAACCCTTATTGATGATTAGGTTTAAGACAACCTTTATTGAAAGCTATCCTAGTGGTAGCTATGGAGAGCAGCCTTCAGGCTAAGTCTTGAAGGAGTGTAAAGCAGCTTGGTTTACCAGATTATAATCTCTTGAATAACTCAATTAAAGGAGAACCACACAAGGTATATATATATATAATATATGTATTTATTTCTGAACACTCTCTACTAACCTCTTTATGAGATTAGAGAGCAAGGCACACAATAATACAGTTCTAAAACAACAGTAAATAGCAGAATATACAATGGGCCCCAGGGGGAGACCAAACCATTTTTATTTATTTTTTTAAGACCTTTATTGACACTGCACCTTAGTATCACAGCAATATGCCTACATTCCAGCGGGCCGGCACTGCAGCAGTCACTATTCATGGCTTAGGGCCGCGAGGATGGAAACACAACAAGTCGCCTACAACCCCATGGGGCCGGCCGCGTCAGGTGGGCAAGCATTATGGGCAGTCATCAACTCAGGTCACCAGCAAAGACATAACACCCCCCAAAAACCATAAACCCCTTTACTAAAGCCATCCACGCCAGGCGCACCAGAGCATTTCCACTTCATTACCCATCTATCGCTTTCTAGTCCATGTCTTATATCCCCATCAGGACTAGCACAGTCCCCGAAACCCAGTGAGGTAGGCAGCGCAGCCTTATCTCCCGGACAGACCCAGCCTCCCCCTCGCCCCCCCACCGTCTACGCCATGTCCCCCACTCTAATTCGGTTCAAGGATCGTGTCTACAGGTGTGGTGTGTGCTAACAAATATGTGTGAAGAGGAGCCCAAATATCTCTAGGACAAGAGGAAGGTGGCATTAGGTCAGCAAAAGGGTGGAGCTGCTCCTGGCAATAAATCAAATCAGCCAGCCAGTCCTTGAATTTTGGAGCTCGACCACGTCCCCATTTACTGGCTATTCGTCTCTTCGCCATAAGGAGAGCAAGTGATGCGTACCTCCGCACCTTAACAGGGATTCGCTCTGTATAGCCGAGAAGGACTGTGAGGGGGTCATCCGGCACGTGTACTCCTGTCATTTCATCCAGAGCGTGTAGTACTTCCCCCCTGTATTCCCTGATAGGCGGGTAGCCCCAAGTCAAGTGTCCAAAGTCCGCCCCGTCCGCTCCGCATCTATCACAGCAGTCCGTGTCTCGCAAATGCAGCCGGTGAAGCCGGGCCGGCGTGTAATACAATCTATGAATATATTTATAATGTATAAGCCGCAACCTACTATTGGCGGATATATTGCCAATCTGCCGGCAACAAAAAGCCCATTGCTCAGTCGTAATGGAACTTCCCAGTTCCGCCTCCCATTTTCCCTTAGCCAAAGCCGGATCCCTCTCCCACTCCCCCTGTGTAACGCGCTACAAGAGGAATGTTTGTGAAAAGATAGACAAGTTTAGGTAATACCACCATTTTAATCAGGGATATCCTGGCCGCCATTGAAAGGGGCATCACTATTCATCTGGTGACCTTGTCCGCTATGGCCTCAAGAGTACGACCATAATTAGCATGCATCAACTCCTCCCGGCAGCGGGTGACGTGTATATCGAGGTATTTAAGGGTTTCCGCACACCACTCCAAGGGGTAATCTGGCCTAAACTCAGAAGTGGAGTCTGTGAGGGGTAACATTTGTGACTTACCCCAGTTCACCTTGATTCCAGAGAGGTGGCCAAACCGAATCAACAGACAGAGAATGGGGTTTAGACTAATGGCAGTGTCCCGCAGATATAAAGTAAGATCGTCTGCATATATAGAAATTAAGATCTGCCTTTCTGGGTGTACCAATGCATGATCCCGAAAATGTTGTCGGACTTTGGCCGCGAGTGGTTCGATGGCTATGGCGAAGAGAAGAGGTAATAATGGGCACCCCTGCCAGGTGCCACGTGTGATCGTGAAGGGGGACGACTGGATACCGTTCACCATAACTCTCGCTCGCACACCCGAGTATAATACGTTTATCCAGGCCAGAAATGGGGCGGGGAAGCCCATCCGCTGCAACACAAAATCTAAGTATTCCCACTCCAGGGAGTTGAACGTCTTAGTGGTGTCAAGAAATATGGCAGCCGCGCTAACGTCAGGGTCCATGTCCTGTAGCAACGCAAACAACGTTCTCAGGTTATGAGACGTACCCCTTGTAGGCACAAATCCTGACTGGTCAGGGAGTACCAGGGCCGGCATGAGAGGACTGATGCGATTAGCAATTAATTTAGACAACATTTTGGCATCCACGTTTATTAGAGACAAAGGCCTATACGAGTCACAGTATTGAGGTGATTTGCCCGACTTAGGAAGAGAAATTATACGTGCATCTCGCATAGAAGGAGGCAGTATCCCAGTCTCGCGAGCCTCCTCATATACATGCCGCAGTATCGGGATGAGTAATGGGTGAAACGTTTTATAAAATTCAGCTGGAAGGCCATTCAGCCCTGGCGCCTTTCTGGATTGCAATTGCATTATGGCCTCTATTATTTCCTTATCTTCGTGATGCCGCAAGAGGAATTCCCTCTGACCATCCCCCAACCAAGCGATTACGGTATCATCAAAAAAGGAAGTAAAATCAACTGGGTGGTCTCTGTGAGTTTTGTACAGACATTTATAAAACCTGCGAAACGTCTCCACTATCTCACACGTGTTTCTGTGCGTCTGCCCATCCTTATCCACCACCTCAAGGACCATATTGGAAAAGTGCAGAGGACGAATTAAAGCCTGGTCTATCCCCCTCCCCGTACTGGCGAGCCTTAAAATATTTCCCTCGGAACCTACACACGCTCTCGGCCGTCTCCTGGTATTCACTGAGTACACTACGTAATTGAGACTGCAACTCTGGCGTGGGACTAGATTGTATTGCAGCCTCAATGCTCTTAAGGTCCGCTTCCAGTCTGCGTAAGGTGGAACGTATGTCCCTTAAGATCCCTCCACTCTTAGCCATGCATAAGCCCTGTATGGTGACTTTAAAGGCTTCCCAGACTGTGGAGTATTGCAAGACCGAATCCACATTACGAGAAAAGAAATCTGTGATCTCCTGCTCGAGTTCCCGTTGAAAGACAGGGTCCAGCAGGGACAGCGGATTCAGTCTCCAAGAAAGAAATGGAGACTCCACATGCGGTGGACTGAGGGCGATGAGCACTGGTGAGTGATCCGAACATGTCCGGGGAAGATGTGAGGTGTGTGTAACCCAGGGGGCAAGACCTGTAGTTATAAGCCACGCATCAATTCTGGACCAGGAGGCCCGGGCCGTAGTGTAACAGGTGCCTTCCCTCCCCAAAGGGTGCATATGCCGCCATGCATCCACCAAACCGAATCATTCATGATCATTTTAAGGGTAGATTGTGCATGTGAGTAATGATGTGGTTGCGGGTGGGAACGATCCATTTCAGGGTGAATAGTGACGTTGTAATCCCCTCCCCAGAGTAGATATGTGGACCCTATCTCTAAAATCTTACCCCATAGGATCCGGAAAAACTCTGGGTTGTCATTATTCGGCCCATAGCAAGAAACAAATGTAAAAGAGTGATTAGCCATCCTACCCCACAAGATAGCGTAACGCCCCTGTTTGTCCGTAATAGAGCCTATTGGGGTGTAGGGGAGGGATTTCCGTATGAGGATGCATGGTCCACGAGCGTATGATGAATATGAGGAAATGCAGGTGTAACTGGCCCATCGTGCAGCAAAGGAGGGGGGCAGTAGGTCTGAAATGCATTTCATGCATCATCGCACAGTGTATCCCATGCCGGTCTAAATAGGACAGTATGTGTCTGTGCTTACAGGGTTCTCTCAGTCCTCGCACATTCCAAGTGAGGAATTGATAAGTGGGGGGTCTAGTGCTGTCAGTCATTGTAACCCCACAGGTATGTCATTGGTGAGGAAAGACCTGAATCAAGTCGACAGCGGTGTCTGGGCGTATAGGTTAATAGTATAGCAGTGGCACGTGGCTGAACGTATGCACCATTATGGCTCCATTGAACCAACTCCCTCCCCCTCCCTCCTCCCACAGCAGCAGCCCAATCCTGCCGTGACTGTCAGCCCTCCCCCCTCCCTATTTACCCGTAAGGCCATGACCCCAACGTGGGATCTTGGCTCAACCATTAACATTATCAACAAATGAACACTGCTCTGGTAAGGGTTCACCTAATGGGTGGAGTCTAGAGGGCGACCAGGTGCTTCCTCGCCGGGGCGAAGGTGTTCGGGTGGTCTTACATATGTATTACTCGGTCTACTGTCTGGTGTATCAGATAATTTCAATGCAGTCCGCTTTCCCAGCGTTGTAGTCACTCTAAGCAGCCTATGGTATCAGCTGGGCCAGGATCATGAGTCAGAGCTCCTTAAAGCACTATTCCCGAGACACCATGACTCCAGAACTGCAATCAATTCCCCACGTAGGGGGAGGGGGGTCAGCAGCGACCCCTCCAGTGTGAGGGCTACTTTCTCAATTTCCAAACTCTGTCTCCCATCATTGTCAACAACCAGGCCCCTGGAGCGTGACATTTGGTTCAGTGATCTATGACTGGGATAATGCACTCATAGGGCGCAACACTCTCCGTTCACTCTATATCAGAAGTTCCCCCTCCATCCACCATTCGGCGGGGCGGGGAGGAAATGTCCCGTCCCGGGCGTCGGCAAGGTCTTGAGGAAATCCTGCGCCAGCTGTGGAGAGCTGAAAAAATGGTGTTTGCTCTGATATGTAACTTTGAGTCGGGCAGGAAAGAGCATCGCATAAGGAATATTGAGCTGCTGCAGCCGCTTCTTTACCGGTAGGAATTTCCATCTCTGGTCCTGCACGGCCATGGTGAAGTCGGGGTAGAGCAAAATGTTCACCCCCTCATAGCGGAGCTGACCCCGTTCTCATGAAAGGCGTAAAGCTGTATCCCGATCCCGGTAATTTAGCATCCTGGCAATTATCGGGCGAGGCGTTGCCCCAGGGACCGGGCGTGTGCCAGTGAGCGATGGGCCCGCTCCACCACCAATACCGGAGAGAAGGCCTCCCTACCAAACAGCGTGACCAGGAGGCGTTCCACATAGTCCTCCATCCTGCCTGTCGCCGTGGACTCCGGCACTCCCAGAATGCAGAGGTTATTTCTCCTAGAACTGGATTCCAAGTCCTCATTCTTGGCCGCTATAACTTTCAGGACTCTCTCCATTTCAAGCGTTTTCGTCGATGTCGCGGTGGAGGAGTCTTCCAAATCAGAGATGCATCTTTCCGCTTCCGCGAGGCGATCCTCATGGTTGTTTACTCTGTGTGTAACACCGTCAAGACGAGCATTCATGGAGTCCATTTTAGATCCACTGTGTCCTTCTCCCACTACTTCTCCCTCCGGTATGCCAGACTAATATTTGGGCAGCTGCCCCCACGCTCTCCACACCCTCAGTGTTGCCAATGAAGCCTCAAAAAAAAAAACCTGCTTGATGACCTCTTCGGTGGTGAGTTATGACCTTACCACCACATCTCCTCCAGAAAGCACCCGCGGCTGCCCAGGCGTTATCAGCAAGGCATGGCCTACCCAGCCATCTGTCGCACCGGTGCCCAGGGGATGTATCCTGCAGTGGCAATGGCAATGCCCCCAGCGTCTAATCCATGGCACCCGCAAGATCAACACTCAAATTCCATGCGGGGGTGGCCAGGGCACAGTGGGGTGTAATTAGTGAGAGTCATAGAGTGCAGCAATGGCAGTTGGGCCTCTTTATGCGTTTCTAGGCCGCTCTGGAATGACCGGGGGGGGGCAGTCCGTTCCCCCAGTCATCCCCACTCTTAGCACACAATGTCCTCCCCTCAATGGGGCCAGTGCAGCTTCTCACGGCACTCTGCACCTCGCCGCATTCGAAAATGTCTATTGCCTTCCGGCGTCGTACCCATGCCTCTCAGCACAAACCACATTGGAGGACGATCATGCCCTGCAGGGTGGGCAGCACAGCGGCAGTCGCCGGCTCCGACTGCAGCTACGAGGGAGTGTCAGCCGGCCCCAGGAGACGATGCGCGCTCACCAGGTCCAGTGCTGCAGCAGTCTCGGGTCCGCGACTCGTCTCCCTAGCGGCCGCTCACCCCCACACCGGAGTGTTCAGCCGCAGCAGCGCGTCCACAATAACGCACCTCTCAAGGCACAAGGGAGCCTCAGTCCAGCAGCAGGCGCCTCCTCTCAGTCTGCGCACGGGGGTCCGAGCTGCATCCAATGTCTGAACAGGAGTCCCCAGCCGCATACCACTCCACCTCCGCAGCGCTGGCCTCGGGAGACGTTGATCACTCACCAGGTCTGGAGCGGCCGCATTCCCAGGTCCGCGACTCATCCCTCCAGCGGCCGTTCACTCCCACATCGGATCGCTCAGCCGCGGCAGCGATTCCACACTATCACAGCCTTCAATTCGACAGGGAGCCCCGGTCCAGCAGCAGGCGCCTCCTCTCTGTCCTCACACAGGGGGCTCATGTCCCGTCCAGCTTCCTGCACTAGAGTCATCTGCTTCGCGCCGTTCCGTTCTTCAGTTGCCGGCCGCCGCCATTTTATGCACTGATGAAGTGAAGATCTCCAGCAATTTCAGTCGTCCCGCCAGCAAATTCCTCAGATCTGTCAGCTTAAATGGGCTGCCAATATGTTCCGACGCTTGTTTTTATGTGTTGGGCGCGTCCACGCTACCGAGTTTACAGGATTTTAGCCGGATCTAACCCCAAACAGCAAGAGCCTCACGCAAGTGCGGCCATCTTGCTTGGCGCCCTCTAGCGCCCCCCCGGAGAGACCAAACCGTATATTAAGAAAGTGGTATAATAACCATGACTTGACTAGACACAGTGCCTAGAACACGTAGAATCGCTGGGACCCCAAAGAACCACCCAAGGTAGTGACACAGGGGACCCATGGGGGACGTGCACAGTGTGAGAACACAGCCGCGAGCTCCGTACAATCCTATGGGAAAGTCGCGGTTGGATTTTTAGAGTTTAAGGACACTTAGGAGAGGAGTTGGAGCAAAACCTTTTAGACTTTGAAGGTTCTAAGGCCAGCACCCATGTGAGCACCGGAGTACTCGTGTTACCTAACCCAGGGAAGCCGGGTGTATAGGTGTCAAATGGTATCGGGAATCTTCGATGTCATCAATGGAGAGTTGCTGCAAAGTGCTGCTGCCGTGGAAAGGAAAAGTGTCCAGTGTGATCCAAGCCTGGATCGAAGATGTGAAGAACCTGAAAGCAGAGGGGTCAGAGTCTGGGTCACTTGCCAGTGACCAGGGGCATGATAGACAAATGCCCACCGATGTCAGGTGTTTCAGGTGCGATGAGGTGAAGCTTGATTCCACTGCCACGGAGACCAGGAGGCGTTGACGATGACCACAGTCTGCAGGTGAGCTGTCACACAAAGGATGTTGAGTGCTGGGGGGTCGGTGTCCGTATTGGAGACCAACAAGCCTTGGCAACCCACGCGGTGAGAGTAAAACGGTGTGGACCAGCAAGGTCCTGTGGACTCCCCAAGCAATGGAGAGTCAGGGCACATCTGGAGCAACCAGGTAAGCCCATTGAAAGTCAAACTACCCTTCTTAGGGACCCACAAGTCGACGGACAAGGAATTGCGAAGGGATCTCGAGAGGAATCACTAAATACCAGCCCACAGGTCACTCGAGGAGTGTAGGCCAGTAATCTTCGGTGGAATCACTGCTCGGGGTATGTACTATGAGTAGCCCAAAGCACAGCCTCAGGAATTGCCAAGAAGCATATGCTTCAGCAAATGTGCACGGTGTCCAGGGGTTCGGGTTGCACGGTCCCCACGAGTGCTTTGGATCTCAGGATTGCTGAGAGCACGGATTGGCCTCGGGGAAGCTTGGAAACCCACCTCATGTGTTGCAAAGTCTTCAGAGTCCTTCAGGAGCTGCGTAGTTGCAAACCGGACAGATGCGTCTTTGGTGACTGCCTTGCAGGGGAGTAACTCCTTTACTCCAATGGAGATTCTTCGGTCATCTAACGTGGTGTAGATAGTATAAGTTCTGGGATTCTGTAGCAGAGTTTCATCCAGGTAAATCTAAAGTCCTGTAGTCAGGGGTTCCTACTTTATACCCAAGGAAGGGGTGGGAGAAACTCTGGGGACCCACCTATGGGAGGGTCAGGACAGAGGGGTGGCTACACCCATATCCTTTGTCCAGTTTCGCATCAGAGTAGGGGCTGGTAGCCCCTGCAACCAGTTTGAGCTGGACTATGCACAGGGACACCACATGTGCCCCCAGTGCAGACATCAAAGCACTCTTGGAGTGCACCCACCCAGCCCCAATACACTAAAGCCTGTCTGGGAGGTGGTCACACCTCCTTGTGACAGGAAACCTATTGTCCAGGCCTCCCCTGCCGGAGTTTCGTCCAGCAGCAGGAGGGCAGACGCATGTCTGTGGCTGGTAGCATCCATTTTGTGATGCCAGGGTTCTGTTAAGCTGGTACCGGGTGTACCAGTGAAGTCATGTTTCTCCCTCTAGTAGGGTGGAATCATACCTCCCCCGCCAGTTACTGGTGGGGAGGTATGATTCCAAGGTGTTTGACACCAAACACAACATGTTTCCATGCAGCCATTCCAAAGTTAGCATTTACCGCGAGGTTATAATGCACTTAAGAGTATATGGTTTGGCTGCATCACAAACAACCCTGGAATAAAGGTTCCGAAGGCTGCAGAGGGGCTCAGCTCATGCATGGGCACCCTCTCACATAAAACCCAGCACCCTGCCGTCGGGATTGATAAGGCCTGCCATAGGGGTGACTGATAGGTTTATATGTGCAGTGATGTGGATAGATATAGGGAAGCTATATCTGAATAAGGGGTGCATACACCACCGTACACAGGCTGCTGCAGCAGACGTGTTGTGTCATTTTAAATTGCCTCCCAGGGGTGGCATAATACATGCTGCAGCCCCTGAGAGGCTTCTGGGGTACCTATGCCCTAGGTACATAGTATACCATATACTAGGGACTTATAAGGGTACCCCAGAATCCTATCTGTGGTGTACCTAAAGTATATTCAATCAATTTAGAGAGGAAGCAACTAGGCTGGGGCCCTGGATAGCAGGGTCCCAGCCAGACTAAAGTCGAAAAACAGTGAAATATCAGCAAAAAGTGGGGGCAACCATAAGAAGCAGACCCTAGTCTCCTACACCCACATGTAAGGTTGTAGAGGTAAATATGAGGCACACTGACCAGAATTAGCATTTCAATGTTCTATGACAATGACATATACATGTTAACTCATTGCTATCATCCTGTGTACTTAAAAATGGACATGTATTTCTCATAACAGCTGCTGGCAGGCTACCATCAGTGTTGCAGACAACACCATCCCGTGGTATGTAGGGCATCCTGGCTGCAGCAGTGAAACCCACTCGCATCTGTTCATCAGGTAAGTGTGCCATAAAGTGTTCCCCTATTATGGATTCCAAAATCATTTCAAAGATCCAAATCCCCTGATCCAAGCATCTGTAGTTGGTGTGTTAAAGTTAGGTACATACTATCTCAGTAATATGAATGTCATGTGTGACTGTTAGCATATTAGTCATTCAGATCATTAAGAATGGTGTCACTTCCCTCTAAAGTTCCTGATTGGTGGACCGCTTCTTCAGCCACACATATGAGGTGTCAGGTTCAGTCATTGACATCAAGTGGGGTTGCAAAGCAACACAGAGCTGGGCTGGAACTGGTAAGTTTGCTTATGCATTGTACATCCCCATTCAACACCTTAGTGCTATGATGTGAGCTGTCAAGTGTAGGTGTACCCAAACCAGATCACATGTGCATCATCTGTTGATGTAAAGTACATTAGAATCAACCCTTGTGTCACACCACATCAGATACTAGGTCAATTACTTATCCTGTTGCAACCTCTGTCTTCCAAGTGATGAGGACAATGAGGACAATCTGCCTTCCACCAGTGGTGGGCGACTGGCAATCGAAGGAGAGAATCCACTACTCTTACAAGCAGAAATTTCAGCTGCCCGTACTGCGCAAGAGGAGGAGGAGGAAGTACTAGAGGAGGCTGCTGAATTGGAGGATGATGGAGACTATCTGGCCCTTCTCACAGAGGATGAGGAGTTAGATGCCCTGATCAGAACATTTATTATACTGGTCAAAATGTGGAAGTCCACCCCCCCTCCGCCCAGCAAAGTAACTCCATATCCAAAGCCCAGGATTGCCTTTCCTCAGCATAGCACTAACCAGCCACAGCTCTCACACACCCCAACTCAGACATCAATCCCTCACAGCCCTCACATCCAGGACAGATGTGGTAGATCCCCTACACACTCCGACTTATAGAGGCATCCTAGGCATTCTCTCGACCATCTAAGGGAAGTACCATCCCTGGTGTGGGGTAGGTATCCCCTGGGCACCAATTGCCTGTGCACAGACTACCACCTGTCATCCTCCCCCCTGATGGGGGACCTGGCGGTCTTATCCATGGCCGTCCCATGCAGAGAGGGCCAGTAGATGTCCATGGTGGCCAGTGGGAGAACGACTTCTTCTAACAGCAGACTGATGTGAGGCAGGACATTCGTGCGATAGTGGCTACCCTGTCAGATATGTCCGAGGCACTGCAGGAAATGCGGCAAATCCCTCAGGTGGTGGGCAGACTAACCCAGCTGTAGGACAGGATGGATAGATCTTGGCAAGACATGTCCAAGAAAATGAAAGACATTATGTCCACCTATAGGGAAGAGAGTGCAAGACACCATGCCTTGACCATGAGGATGATGGAGGGCATGCTGAAACGTATGTATCCAAAGTCTCACTTCAAGTTCAATGCAGGGAGGGGAGCCATCAGATCTACCTACAGCACATCACACCCACACACCTGTACCACAAACTGCACAGGCTTGCAGCAACAGTACACATTCACCATCACCCTCTGTCCAGGCAATCCCCCCACCAGCACATCCACCACCATCCCCTGTCCAGGCACCCCCTAACCTGCACATCCACCACCACCCCCTGTCTAGGCACTCCCCCACCTGCACATTCACCACCCCCCCCCCGTGCAGGCACTCCCCCACCTGCACATCCACCACCACCCCCTGTCCAGGCACTTCTCCACCTGCACATCCACCACCACCACCCCTATCCAGGCACTTCGCCCACCTGCACATCTACCATCACCCCCTGTCTGAGCACTCCCACCAACTGTACAGACATCATCAGCCCGAGTCCAGGAACTGCCCCTTGTGCAGGCAGATGCACCACACGAACCTGCACCTCGGCAACAACACAAACGCACTTACTCACTGCGATCTTCAGCACCAACTTTGCGAAGTCGCAAGCACGATTCTTCTTGATCACAGGAAAAAATATCATCCTGAATATTTGCAAATAAAAGATAAATGTCCCCACAAGTCAAGACTAAGTTGCATATTATGTACTGATGGCTAAGGGCCTGATTCACAGAACTAACGTGAGACAAAATCCTAAACGTACTACTTTTGGTATTCACAGAAGGCATTTAGTAGTAGTAAAGTTAGGATTTTGTCTGTCTTAAGTCTGTCTTAAGTCTGTCCTAAATTTGTCTTAAGTCTGTCTTAAGTCTGTCCTAAGTTTGTCTTAAGTCTGTCTTAAGTCTGTCCTACTACTTTTGGTATTCACAGAAGGCATTTAGTAGTAGTAAAGTTAGGACTTTATCTTAAGTTTGACTTGTTTGACTTAAGACAGACTTAAGACAGACTTAAGACAGTCTTAAGACAAACTTAAGACAAACTTAAGACAGACTTAAGGCAGACTTAAGACAGACTTAAGACAAACTTAGGACAGACTTAAGACAGACTGAAGACAAAATCTTAACTTTACTACTACTAAATGCCTTCTGTGAATACCAAAAGTAGTAAGTTTAGGATTTTGTCTTAAGTTAGTTCTGTGAATCGGGCCTTAAATGTTTACCCTTGTGGCGGCCTGGAGATGTGAGGATGAATGTGTGTGAGTGACACATGTAAAATTGTAACCCCATCAGTGCAACAAGCTATCATCTGCAGAGCAAATAACTACTCCCAAGGTATATGTCCATATTTTGAACACAACATTTATAATGAAGTTAACAAGATAGAGAAAGTTTGATTCAACACATAAATTTATGTAAATTATATTGGATTGGAAAAAAATAATATATATATATATCAGTCCGTTTGGAAGGGAGAAAGGAAAGCAAATAATGTTCTTTAAACAGAATGGACTGGGGGACTTGGATGGGTTTGGGAAACATAAATAAAACACGTCAGGAAGTGTCAGGGGAACCTGTCTATATACAAGGGGCAAAGTAAATAATGTCCAAAACAAAGTAATAGTCCAAAAAGTCAACAGTCCTTCTGGTCATCCTCAATCTCCACAATGTTTAAATCCTCCAAATCCGATGCAGGCACCTGGCTGGCCGGTGCAGGACCAGGCACCACATGAGGTTGGAACACGCAAGGAGTGCAGGGGAAAACAGTGTGGGGCAACGTACAGGGGGAAACATTGAGGGTGGTTTGGGAGCGACGTTGTGCTAGGACAGACAACATGGTTGCACCCACGGAAGTGACACTGGCAGTGAGGGTGACCATAGATCTTGCAAGTTCCTCTCGTATCATACGCACGTCATCACAGATCACTAGCATTACGCGAGAGGACCTGTCTGTCTGACCTTCACATGCCCCCATCACTTCCTGGAATGCAGCCACAGGAGTTACAATACATGGAAGGGTTTGGGTTGAACATGAGGGGTTTGGTGTCTCTGGGTCAGAGCCTATATTATCGTCTTCCTGGCAGCCCCTTAGAGGGGGACTTGTGGCAGGGGATTCAGCTGGAGACCCCAATGGAATGGGGGCCTCTAGAGTCAGGGAGGGGCTGATGGCAGGCCGAGGTTGTGGTGTGGCCTGTGCCAGGGACACCTCGTCAAAAGCAAGTGGTGAATAGTCAGGGGGAGAGTCGATCTCCTGCCACCCTGGCCAGAGGTGTCCAGTTCTACAATCTCCTACATGTCCTCAGCCTCCAGCCGGTCTGTAGCACTTGAGCTTGCTCAGTCCGGTTGGCCACAATTCTCCTGCCTTCTGATGTTAAAGGTCCCTCCTCCTCCTACTGCTCCTCTTTCTCCTCTTCCTCTTCAGTTGTGGAGAGAGGTGCTCCAACGATGTCCTGGTCCCCTTAGCCAGCTGGGCCCATTGAAATGGAAGACAAATAATAACATAGTGGTTGTACACATCAGAATGACACACATAACTACATAAAGCAAGGGCAGACTTTGTTCTCCTCTGATCACACTTTACAAATATTAGTGTCTTGGAGCCTAAGGTACGTGTATGTTCACTGTGATATCCTAATTTGACTCACACATAGACATCTTACTTGAAATTTGATGGCTAACACTTCTGTACTGACCAATCCTCACCTTCTGCATTCTAGTAATCTGTGTTTCCTGTCATTACTACATAGACATCTTCTAATGTCAGTCTACAAAAGGAGATCGGAGACAGTCCGGGTGGTATTGGAATGGTCTTGTGGTATGGAGTCTCTACACTCTTTCTAACAAATGGCATCTGCTGTGCAGCATTGAATGAGACAATGCAAATGCAGATTTGATTGTGCATATCCAAATAGGGGCTGGGATTTTAGCTTTGTTAAGTGGGGAGTCTAACATTTTGATATTCCCTCACAACAGCAGACAGTCTAGTGCCACATTTTGCCCTCAAAGAATGCTCAGGTAGTGCCGTACCCTGGTGAACAGATGTGCCTAGCTACCTTGACTAGACAAATGACATACAAGCCACTGTTGGGAAGACATGAGTATGTGGACCCACTAAGAGAAGTTGGTATCACTTAAGAGTGAGGCAAGGAACTCAAAGTCTGTCTTAACTCCATGGCATATAATGATCTGTTTAATCAGAACCTAATATCACCAAAGGCAATGCAAATCACAGCATCCAACTCCCATAGGACTCTCTTCCACACACTGGACAGTGTCTGTACCAGTCCTCACCCAATGCACACATCAGTTATAAGGCCCTTGGTTCACTGGTAATGGTGCTAGCAGTGTAATTTTATATACAAATGCACGTGTGTGGCTCTATCACCCAGTGGCACACAGAAACCACCTCTCCCAGAATGCACTCTTCCCAGTGCATTCTATGTGCTACAGAGATCCTTTGGCCTTATAATGACTGCTGCATTTGCACAGAATAGGTAAATGGAGGCATGGGACACCTGATGGTACAGCTTTGTCATTCCTCACATCCTACTTTCAGATACATATTGCAGTTAATCCACTTACCATCTCTCTGCTGCTCATTCTCCTCCAGCTGATCATGGATTGTTGGCCAGACTGCCCTCAAGACCCTCCAGTACAGTGGCAAGAGGCGGGCCGGTGCATATGGTGCTGGGAGCACTGGTCCAAAATTTCCTGGGCCTTGATCCTGGCCCAGCGTTTTAGGTCCTCCCAGCGCTTACGGCATACTCTGCCCCGCTGGGCATAGACGGCCACTGCACTACAGCACTCCCCAATAGTGGACCAGAGTCTGGTGCGCGGGACATTACTCAACTGGTCCTCAGCAGCTGACAGACTTTCTAGCACCCCCTCTGCTAGGATATCCAATTCCTTTTCAGTGAAAGGTGGTGCTTTCTCCTCAAGATCCCCCAGCTATGTTGGGGGTACTTGTTTTTGTACTGAGCAGCAGGATGGCAGAGGATGACTCAGAATGAACAAAAATGGCTGCCAGCAACTTCCTTTGATGTTTTTCCTGCCTACCACTTCCTGTATGTCATTTCCTATGTGAACAGATTAGGTTCTGGCCCATTTCTGAAATCTCCAGCCCGAGTCTGTACTCCCCAAAGCCTACACTCCTTATGCGAGACGCCTACGCTTCGCATACTGGGAGTACGCACTTGGGCTGAAGATTTCTGAAACGGCTGGAACCCATTATGTTCATACAGGAAGTGGTAGGCAGGAAATACATCACAGGAAGTTTCTGGCAGCCATTTTCTGCTCATTCTGAGTTATCCTCTGGCACAGATCAGATCCTCTGCCATCCTGCTGCTCTGTAGCAGAGATTCCAAAAATGAGACATAAAAGGATCATATGAGACAAAAGGTAAAATAGACCATTTAATTATATTTGGGCAGGGAAAAAGGTGTGGCCAGACACAACATCACTTCCAAGGAGAGTTTGCTTCTTTGCGTTATGGTACATGTAGTCCATATTTTGCGCTCAGCTTAAGAGTTGACTGTAGTGTTACGGTAAATTCGGGGGAAGCAGTGCTGTGTATCCCAGACACATAGGGCCAGATTCACAAAGCTCTGTTGTGGGTGATTCGTTTCAGTTGGGGTCTAATACTCCACAATGCAGTAGTTAGTATCCTTTGTGAATCAGGCCTCCATTGTCAAAAAGTCCTGAGAGGTCTCACACATGCACATACATTTAATCCTCTGAGGCAATGGATTCCTTAGAGACATTGACTACACTGATTGCTGACATCTGCACATGACCCATTGCATGGGCAATTTTTTTACTCCTGTCAACAGCTGTGGTTTACATACAATGAGTGCGGCTTTCAAAGAAGTCTCAGGATGACATTTTTGGACTGAGTCATAAATATCGGGCTCTCATCATTGGCAACAGACTGCAAACCACGTTTTGTCCATAACACATCAGGTTGCTCAGGTAATAAAAGTGCCAACCAGCTGATCATGGACTTGCATACCCTGCCCTATGTTCTGTGCAATGGCCTGGTTGCCCGGATTCAGACCTAGCTGAGGGTCAAGAGATAGGTGGAAGCCATGACTTAAAGCTATGTTGTGCAAGACACAACAAGCTAATATGATCTTGTACTCAACTTCAGGGGGATACATCAGTACTCCCCCCGTACGGTGAAGACATCTGAATTGTGACTTCAGGAGACCAAAAGTGTGCTCTATGATGTCTCGAGTTTGTATGTGTGCCCTATTCTACCTACGTTGAGGTACAGTGGTTGCACGTCTGTTTGGTGCGAGGAAATGAGGGGAGAGTGCATACCCAGCATCACCTGAGGAGGGAAAATAAGGCACTTGAGAACATGTCCCTCTTGCATCTGTACTGAACATGATCGATACTTTGGTGCATGCAGTGTCTGTTGAGGCCGTGTATGTGGCATGATGAATCTTATTGTAAAATGTTTGTTTACGTGAGATGGGATTCATACATAACATTTATACATATCCCACATGTTTTCTGCTTGGTACTTGCCCAGTAGCCACATGCTGCCAAATTCCCCCACATCCATTTGCTGGGCAAGAGGTGACATGCGGAATACAAAGCTGTCATTAGTACTGCCTAGAAAAAGTGCATGCACATCAATGAATTTACCACTGGCATTGCAGACACCCTGTACATTGATGAAATGCCATTGGTGTCTGTTGCCGAAGATGTATGTAATGAGCTGGGGCATACGTTTGTGAAGGTGGGCTCTCGTACTGATGCAGTTCAGTACTTGATGCAAGCACCGTGAATTGCTTGCCTGAGATATGCCCACTAGGTCCCTGGAGACCCTTTGGAACGACCCCGTAGCAAACAAATGTAGAGCAGCAAGGATCTTGAGATAGGTTGGGATGGCATGGGAGCAACAGGTCCCAGAGTCAAGTTCCTGCGCCCATTCAGAGACCATCTCCAAGATGACATCTGGGGGAAAATGGTATCTGGCCCTGACATCTTGGCAGAACATCCCAAATAGGTTAATCATTTGTCTGAAAATCCTCCCTACCCTCCTCCTCCTCCTCAACTCTTCTTGCCGCACGGCAAGAGGCAGATCAACATACACATTCAGCGACATGTTGGAAGGATTGTATGTGTTAGCTCTGCTTTTATGCTTTCTGCAAGGCTGGGATTGGCTGTTGGGCTGCAGTGTTATAGCTAGAGCAGAGTGGGGGGATGGTAAGCACTTGCACATGTGTTTAGCAATGAAGATAATGACCATCTGGCCCGAGTGTGGAGTTTCCGGCCCAGAAGTGGAGATTCCGGCCTGGATGCTGATATTGTAGCCCGGGTGCGGAGATTCCGTTCCGGTGCGGAGATTCCACCCGAGTGCGGAAGTAAAGATACAATTTGGAAAACACTTCTGTGAATACTAAAAGTCGTAAATGACTTCTAAGAAAACCAAAAGTCGTAAAGTTGGACTTTTGGCTGAGATTACCTTTGTGAATCGGCCCTTCTGTAAAGAACTTTTACCTTTATGCGATGAAATCGCAAATATGTTTTTATCTATTTTAATATTTCTGTAATCAATAATGTGTCTTATTGGTGATATGAATGTCCTGTGTGGAAATCACTACATTCTTTTTTCTAGTCTTGATGAATTTGCCAAATAAAAAAGAGATGTATACCTGACTATGCTTTCTTGGTATTCGACGCACTGGTGCCAGTTGTGGGCTTCAGAGCAGAGCTTTGGGCGACGGCACTTTTGGTTTTAAAGTTAAACACTGGTTTTGACTATTTTGTAAAAAGGAATTCATAGAAAGAGTTTTTTCAAAATTGCCTTCTAAAATGTTTTTTAAAGTGCAAATGCCATTTATCTTCAACATCGATTCATTCTATTGATTTTTCTATAAGGATTGCAAACATCCTTTTTCCTTCATTGCCCTACATTTTCCACTTCCTGTGACACTTCATTTTTTTATTTGCTATTTCAGGGATTTAACCCATGAACTCATCTTTTCTCTTTTCACTGTTTTCTTCCCCTCCCATGCTACTACTACTCTCTCTTATTCTCCTTCTACTTCTACTTTCTTCTTTCCCCCTATTTTTTATTTTATTATTTTCAAGTGGGACACCCACAAACACACTTCTTCGCCTATTTTTATAACTATCTTATTTTCTCCCCAACATGCTCCTCCAGTCCCTATTTTAATTTGTGGGACCCTCTTTTCCATACCCTCAATTTGCCTCTTAATTTTTTCCCTATTCTCTTTCCCTGTACCTTCGCCGCCTTACCTTTTTTCACTTTATTATTAAAAATAAGTGTCTCCTTTAGGCCTGGCAAATGGTTCGCTAGTTTGCTGAGGGAGGGGGAAGCAGAGGCAATGACCAAGTTGGGGGACACCCTGTTGCCCTATGCAGAGATTCCCACTTGCTTGCTGCTGATCGGTGTGTTTGCGAGGAGAACTGTCTCCCTTCACAGCACAATAGGTTTGCCCAGCCGTCAGTGTTTATAGCACCCACTCATCAAACGTTTTAGTTTAGAGAAAACAAATGGCTCGACCACAGAGAGCTTTCTCCCTGTGTATGGGGGCCATTTTGCATTTTCCTTGCCCAAATCCATCACACACCACATGGTGCACATGGGCAGGAAAAATGAGAGATAGTTGCCCAATTCTCAATAGGGTGTTGGACGGCACTGTGACCTGACAGCCCCTTTATGGACTGCCAGCCAGACAGAGATGTACACCAGTGTGAGTCTGGTACTTTCCCTGACTGTAAATAGAGTAGGGGAACCATGTGTTTGGGAGGGAGCACACCCAATCTACTGCGGCACTCCTGCTTCACAAATTCTAATTAAAGTTCCACGTTCCCTAACTAGGATTCGCTGTGAGAGTCCATTATATTTAGCATTTTACTTTTTCAGCAAATTGATGTTAATTTCTTTAACTGTTTTTAGGGAAGTTCCATTATTTATTATCTAACTGTATTTCTATTAACTGTTTTTTTTGCTAAATGGATTTTCAGTTAATTGCTTCAGTTTCTCAGATCTGTGTATCTTTTTTGTTTTTCTATGAATGAACATACTAAATGTGTTTCCATTCTCCTGCTCTTCTAGACAGGCATTTACACTGATGGTGATACTTTACACTGAAGGTGATACACATAAATTTCATCTTTGATCCAAAGCACTTATTCATACATCAAATTAACAAAGTTGTTGAGAACACTAAAACTAAACTTACCATGCATTAAAGAATTTGACTTCCCTTTCAAGCAGAGCATTGCGTTAAACTAACAAGGTCTTTGGTGACGAAGTGGCTTGATTATTAGAACATACACTGGAAAGGCCACGGAATAAAATGTATATTAAAATGCAAGCGTGCCTCTGAAACTCACCATAAAAAATTAAGTCCCACATGACACCAGCCTTTAATTCCCTCCTTGGGCGTTATAGAAATCAACTTCTCCCCATTACACAAGTTTAAGAACAGACATCAGGTAACCATCATGGAATACTTTGACCTGAATGGGCATGTTCTTCAACTCTTCATGAAGGTCTCTGCTGCTGTGAAAGTGCTTATGGTGGTGGTAATGTCAGTAATGATGGTGGCAAACCTGTAACTCTCCTCTGTAGCGTTCCCTCTGCTGAAGATGGATAAAACAGTATTCCCTTGTCTGAATGCACCATCTTTCTTCCCTCCATGGTGTAAGTTGACCTGCACTTTGGAAATAAAGCAAGAGAGAAATGAAGAAAGAAAACAAAGTGATAGAAACAAGTTTAAAACAAAAAATACAAAAAGACTATGGTGATAAAAATTGAGCTATCAAAGAGGAAGATGGAGGAAAAAGTGCGGAAATAATGAAAAGACAGGAACGATGGGGAAAAACTCAGAACAGAGTGAGAGACAAGTCACAAATGAGACAAAGAGGAAGAAAACAGTATAGGGAGGAACAGAACGTGTCTTCTTTACTGCTGTGCTTGTAAAATCGTCTGAAGTCTTGTCTACCGCTGGATCATTTACTGGTGGTGGCCGTGCATCCTCTGGCATCTTTGCATGGGGAGATGGTGCAAATATACAGTCCGGGCAAAGTTTTTCTGCTTTTCTTATTTCCATCAAACACTCAGCAGTGATGGTATGGTATTAATAATGCACCAAAATGTCATCATGATAGTTTAAGCCAATCCATATGAGCGAAGCATGTAAAACAAACAGGCATGTACCATTTTTACCATGAGCAATGGTTCAGCAAATTACGTTGGTGGTGCCTGGCACATTTGCCACACCCCCGTGGAAGGTAGTCATCTATTTGTGTGGACAGAGCTCCCGCAGCCCGCATCCGAACCTTGGAGTGAATGTTTGCCATTCCACCCCTACCTACAGATAACAATATTTTGCTAACAAATAGATTGGAGTTCTGGGAGGAGGACAATAACAGAAGTGCAATATGGATTTAGGAAAAGACAGGCACTGCGTAACAGTCGTTAAAGCTCCATTTATTAATTGGTAAATACACTGTAGGCACACAAGGCTTCCTACATCTGGCCTTCATGGATTCGACCAGCGCTTTTGATTTTGTTTCTCACTTTAAACTTTGGTCAACAATGTTAAGCCTAGGTGTAGAGGAGGCGACAGTAAATTTCCTGTGACAACTGTACTCTAAAGCATCAGCGAGAGTAAAGTTTGGCCAGAATACTGAATTTTCCAGTTCATTCAAGATAGGAAGAGGTGAGATACAGGGGTAGGAGTTAGCACCCTTCCTATTCACTCTATACGTTAATGCTCTCGAATCCTATTTTGTCAACAAAGTTCTAGATATTCATAAGGTAGCTCCTCATGCCATCCCCATCCTGCTTTATGCAGATGATGCAGTGTTGATGTCCAGAACTGCAAATGGTTCAGAAAAGCTACTAGATGCCTATGCTATTTTTATGGACAAGTGTGACTTAAACACAAATCTATGTAAAACCTTTGCTGTGTCTTGTGGGCCAAGGCATAAGTTACATGCTCATTCACTACTAGGCACCTATGTTGAAAGGTTTTATACCTGTTCTTACTTTGGGGTACAGTTTGATTTGAAAGGGAACTGGTTTCATTTGAAAGATATAAGGAAGGAATAATTTGTAATGCCTCAGAGTAAATTTTCAGATTTGATAACAAACTCGGCCAAAAGCCTGTTAAGGAATTGTGCTTGCTCTATAAATCAAAATGTGTCTCTGTGTCGAGCTACGGAGCAGGCTTTTGGGGCTATGCATTGCTGACTAAGGGATCCTTCAAATACTGGAAAGCTGTTTTTTGAAGAGACTTTTTGTGTTGCCAACAAGTTGCTCAAATGTTATAGGTCATCTAGAATTGACTCTAAACTGCTTAGAATATCTTACTCTCTCTCTAGTTGTGGCATGCTGTTTTGTCTGAAATGGAAACCACGCTCAATCGATTGGTTTTACAGAATTGTTTACTTCTTGATCATGCAGTTCTATTCTCCTGACTAGCCTGTATTGAAAATGTATGTTTGAGACCGGTCAAATCCGAGTCTTTTAGGAACCCTGATTCTGATTCTTTGTGTAATATCTCTAAAATTGAAATTAAAACCCTTTTTTGGATATGTGTTATGGGAAGCTGTGGCAGTTGAAACTACTAAACCTACTACTGCTGCTCACTCTTTACTTCTAACTTCAGAGGGTATGCAATTTGTCGGCAGCCACTGATTCTGCATACAGGGACTCACTGACATGCTTTTGGCATAATAGGATACATTTTAATATACCGTTTGCAAAAGTGGGAAAATGTTCATGTGATCTTCCTCTTTGTCCCTGTAACTAGATTTTCACTCAAACTACTTTACCGTACGTATTATTTTGTATATTTTTTTTAAGAGGCATACTCTTATTACACACAGCCATTATTGAGGAAATTTGGGGGCATTTTTGCAATGAGTGAGGCGTTAACCGTCATGGCTTAACGCCTCACTCCGCCACTTCAGTAACACAAGGCTGCACCATATTTACAAGGATATGGGGGGGCCTTGCGTTTCCCCCTGCACTGGCACCCTTGCACCATAGTACAGGGGAGGATTGTTTATGTGTAGAAAGGTGTCCCTTCCTGCACATAAACAATCCTGTTTATGTGTGTTTCAGTGACGTTGTGGTGGCGATAGGGGTTTGTAAATATGCCTCTTGGTTTTTGACAATGCAGACCTGCTCTTATATTCCTGCAGCAACCTCAAGATATGTTCCTCTACTTTTCCAGGATATCCTTTTTTATAAATTATACTTTAACCCCTTCGATGCTCATGACGGAGCGGTTCCCTTACTGCAAAGGACAAAAAATGAAGTAGAAAGAGGGGGGGGGAGGTTGCTCCATGGGGAACGTGCGGAAAGAGAGAGTGCTTTAGTGATACCCCTCCTTTAACCCCGTAGGTGTGCAACACGGATACCACACCCACACTCAGGTTGCCCCACACTGTCATGAGGAAGACCCGCAGGCCGAGGCCCCAAAACCACCCTCTGAGCCCAAAGTTGGGTCGAAACGTGGATGTCCATACCTATTTAGCCTGGATCACATGCCCCCAATTCCAACGTGCCACACAAGGATATATCTGTGTATTTCAAAATTGAATGTAAATAGAATTCGATTGACTAAAATGTGGCCGGGCTATAAAAGACTGATATTTGATTATCAGTCCAATCTATGAACAATTGTAAATTATTTTCTTCTTACCACACCATCTGGAATCTTTTTCACCCCTTTAACACTAGAGCACTCTCTCTTTCCGCACGTTCCCCTGGAGCAACCTCCCCCCACTCTTTCCACTTCGTTTTTTGTCCTTTGCAGTAAGAAATCTACTGTTGATTTAATCTTGATGGAATAAACCCTTGTTATTTTGGACAAATTTCGGTTGTTGCACTTTAGTGTATTGATTGTATTGAGTTCTTATCACACACTATCAGCGGTTGAGGTTATAGAACTATGTGTGCACTAGCTAGATTTTCATTTATAGTTCACTTTTACTGCGCTTACTGTCAGTGGCCCACCGCTATAAGTCCACCTATCTCAAAACATTTAATCAATTAAAGGAGCGAAACAATTTTCAAACACGATTATGAATCAATTATTCTGTGTCAATCAAGCACTCACGCTTGATAAACAATATGAAATAATAAATGGGTCAGTCAAAATAGGCAATACCACCCAACAAGGACTGTAAAATTGATCCATGATAAATTGGTGGGATATAATAGAAAAAAACACTCATTTTGGACTGTAATTGGGTTTATGATTATTGTCATGAAACTCATATTTGAGTATTTGAGTTTTATTCACATATAGGCAATTGCCATCTGAGAGGCCAATCATGTGAGATCATGTGAGAAAGCAACATTAGAGAGACCGAAATAGGCAGGGCAATTTAGATAACACACTATATATACATACATTTGAGATAAGTAACACCGTACTGTCAGGATATTACAGAATTAGTAGTAATTAAATAAGTGTTTTCCTTTCGGTAATATTAACTTAAAGCACGAAAAGAAAACGGAATTTTAATAGCGAATTAAGCTATATGTAACACATAAGTGAGTTTTGATTGGCGAAGTCATAGTAGCCTGTGAAAGTAAGCGAAAACCTGGAATATTGGGGATTTGATACTATTAGTTTTATATCTTGTAAATAGTATAAGCATAGGAATACGAATGGAACGAAATGGGAATCGGGAGTTGACACACGACAAAATGAAATGGAAATCGGGAACACGGAGAGTAGACACTATTAGATTTATATCGCGTAAATAGTAGAAGTAGATGGTAAAGAACGGAACTTGAATAGGTGAATTCTCATTGGTGAAGTCACAGTAGCCTTATGAAAGCGAGCGGAAACGCGAACCCGAGATGTTTACATTCTGGAATGTGACATGATTGGTCGCTCGTCATTAAACTAAAGTTTAACTGATGTTATTAAAGCAAGCGGAAACTAACAGACATCGGCGGACCCGAGAGGGAATATGTCGATTTTGAATGCGATTGGACACCGGGTATTAGACAGGTGTTGGGTAAACGCGGCACTGAGGGGACACAATGATTGGTCGGACCAAATAGAGAACATGCAAGCGATTAGAATAGGTGGCATAGAGAGACAACAAAGCGGATTGGACAGTGAGTTCATTACACATCGATTCTTATTGGCTGGTTGCAATTTAAATATTGAAGCGTAGAGCGCGAGTTTTCATGCCGGCATTCAGGTAAAGCGGTGAATCGGATGCGTTTCAACTGAAAGGAGTGCACGGTAAGCAGCAGTTATAGATAGTTTAGGATTAAGGTCTTTTTATATTTGAAAACCTGAAATAGTTAATTACAGTTGTGGGCTACTTTATGTTTATATTTTGCAGAGAATGGCGTCTACTAACTTATAAATTGAAGACTCTATACATCAAAACTACTGGCTGAGAAAGAGAAAAAATAGCAACTAAATTTGGAGGAATAATAATATAACGGTATGTAGGGGTGGTTTATTGTTGTTACAAACTTAAAAGATAGTGAATGTGAATGTGGTTGGATTTTAAGTACTTTATCTCTTTGCAGAGAGATATAAGGGATTCTGGTCATTTTCAGAAGTTATGCATGGTCCAAGCAACTTGAGCTAACAATTCAGGCACTTAGTGTATTAAGTACTGGTACATAGACTTTGGTTTCACATTGAATAGCAGTCAATTGTATTCTCTATTAAAAATAAAGTTTGAAACCAGATTATACTTATTCTACTAGGTTGTGGAGGACGCTTTGGCAAAGAAGTTGTATATGAGGGTACCTTATATTAATCCTTCCCAACATTTTTACGGTATGAACTAGCAGCAATCTTTTAATTTAAATTGCTTACCAAATACAGTCCCAAATGGTGTGAGAATTTTTTCCTATCACTAAAGATTGGCATATAGAGTGTATATCGTACAGGTAGTTCCAAGGACTGAAACAATAATGTATTAAATTGTGGTGTTATTATGCAAGAACATAAGCAAATTGATTGCAAATACTGTAGATATGTCATTGGTTAATAAAAATGTAATAATGAATGAAGCAGATAACATGTTGAGCTGGACATTAATGAGTAAATGTCTTCCGTCTAGAACAATATGGGGATAATAATGCAGAATGGAGATAGGCAGATTTAATTGATGTTGGCATTTAAATCAATGTACAACAATGTAATATATAATTTGAGGTGTCCATTACACTGATTGGTATATATTTTTTATTCTTTCAGCCCTAATGAAGTCCTATGTTAGGACGAAACGCGTAGGCTGACAATGTATGAAATTTGCTTTTGAATGTTCAGAAAATATGGATGGATCAACTAACATATGAAAAATAAGAATATGAATAAGAATATGGTGCAATGAACTTTAAAGAATAAAAGATTCTTCAACAACGAAAAATTATCTGCCTATGAAGTGGAGTGAGTGATTGACACAGAATAATTGATTCATAATCGTGTTTGAAAATTGTTTCGCTCTTTTCATTGATTATATGACTGTATTGAGTACTGTGAGCTAACAGTGTGCATGCTCAAGAAACTGTTTTTCAAAAAACTATTGTAGGTTTGAATCATATAGTTAAAAAGAAAGGTCTAGGACCATTGTCTTTTGTATCAGGAATGTGGGCGTGTGAAAGTGATGGGCCCTTGAATGGCGCTGTCTGCTGATGTGAGTGTTGTTATGTGCTGGGCCCGTGGCTGGTGGTGTGAATGGTTTTGTATGTGTCACACGTATGAAAGGTGTATGAATGGCCCATAAAGAGGTTGGTGCTTTGTCGCGGCTTTACAGCTCACGAGCTGTGAGTCAATGGTTCAGTTTCTCATCCTTTCAATTATGAACAGTGCATTTAATTTTTGTGAAATCTCTGGTTAATACAACTGTATATACTGAACCATCACTCACCCTCGTGCCAAATCCAACCAGTATGTATGTGTGCTTGAGGAATAGGTGGTTGTGCAGAAATATTTGTCTTTTCTGTTTTTGTCAAGCAGGGTGTACCTTGTCCCTTTTTGTGAATGTTGTAATGTGTTGGTTTTGTGCCTGGTGGTGTGAATGGTCTTGTGTGTATCATGTATGAAAGGTGTGTGAATGGCCTGTAAAGCGGTTGGTGCCTTGTCGTGGCTTTCCAGCTCATGAGCTGCGAGTCAGTGGTTCAGTTTTTTGTCCTTTCAATTATTGACAGTGCATTTCATTATTGTGACATCTCTTGTTAATAAAATTTTATATACTGAACCATCACTCGCCCTCATGCCAAATCCAACCACTATGTGTGTGTGCTTGAGGAATAGATGGCTGTGCAGTAATCTTTGTCTTTTATGTCTCTCTGCCAAGGTGTACATTTCATCTAAGAATATCCTACCAACTGTAGATTTTGTCGTAAACTAAACACCCATGGGAATACATGGTGATGTCTCTCTTGTGGATGCCAACAAGTTATCTTACCGACAATATCCTGAAAACCTCAAAATGTGACTGTCACATTTTCCTTGCATTATTGTGCTCACATTTTCACGCTGCAGAAAGTAACAACAATTTTCCAACCCCCCAGCATTTCTCCAAGTATACCAATAGAAATGGTACCTCACTTGCATGGGTGGGCCAAGTACCCGTGGCAGGGAAGGGCCAATGCGACATCAAAATTACCTATCACAAACCAACCTGGTTTTGCAAGGGGCGGGTCCCCATGGGTTTTTGGCCCGGGGCTCGGCGGCCATCTAGGGAAACTTACTAAACCCACACATTTCTGTAAACTAGACACCTGGAGGAGTCCAGCGAGGTATGGCTTGCATGGTTCCCCCAACATTCTCCTACCCAGAATCCCCTGCAAACCTCAAATTTCGCTGAAAAAAACACTTTTTTCTTAGATTTCTGTGTGGGAAAGTTCTGGAATCTGAATGGATTCACAAATTTCCTCCCACCCAACGTTCACCCAGGTCTCCTGATAAAAATGATACCTCACTCGCGTGGGTGGGTCAAGGACCCGCGACAGGCAAGGGCCCAAAACCTATTGAGGCGACATCAAAGTTACCTATCACAAACCAACCTGGTTTTGCAAGGGGGATCCCATGGGTTTTTGGCCCGGGGCTCGGGGGCCATCTAGGGAAGCTACCAAACCCACACATTTCTGGAAACTAGACACCCGGGGGAGTCCAGAGAGGTATGGCTTACGTGGGTCCCCAAACATCCTCCTACCCAGAAACCCCTGCAAACCTCAAATTTCGCTGAAAAAATCACTTTTTTCTCAAATTTCTGTGTGGGAAAGTTCTGGAATCTGCGTGGAGCCACAAATTTACTCCCACCCAGCATTTCCCCAGGTCTCCCGATAAAAATGGTACCTCACTCGCGTGGGTGGGTCAAGGACCCGCGACAGGCAAGGCCCCAAAACCTATTGAGGCGACATCAGAATTACCTATCACAAACCAACCTGGTTTTGCAAGAGGGATCCCATGGGTTTTTGGTCCATGGTTCGGTGGCAATCTAGGAAACCTACCAAACCCACACATTTCTGGAAACTAGACACCCGGGGAGTCCAGCGAGGTATGGCTTACGTGGGTCCCCCAACATTCTCCTACCCAGAATACCCAGCAAACCTCAAATTTCGCTGAAAAAAACACTTTTTCTCAAATCTCTGTGTGGGAAAGTTCTGGAATCTGCGTAGATCCACAAATTTCCTCCCACCCAGCGTTCCCCCAGGTCCCCCGATAAAAATGGTACCTCACTTGTGTGGGTAGGCATAGTGGCTGCAACAGGAAATGGCCCAAATCGCACTGTGGAGACTTCAGAATTACCTAGAACAAAACTACCTTGTTTTGGGGTGGGGGGGCACCTGAGATTTTGGCGCCGGGCTCTGCGGTCATCTTGGGAAAGTACCAAACCCAAACTTTTCTGAAAACTAGACACCCGGGGGAGTCCAGTGAGGTATGGCTTGCGATTTCCTTAGTGTCCTGAGTAAAATGATACCTCACTTGTGTGGCTGTCCAAAGCAGAATTGGCTAAAAACGTATTTTTAAAACAAAATGTAGTGCTTAGAATTCTCGGTGCTATATCCTTATTCCCTATGTTTTGGGCTCTTCCCAGTCACAGGCCCTTGTCCCACCCACACAAGTGAGGTATCATTTTACTCGGGAGACTCAGGGGAACGCTGTGCCGGCACATATGTGCCGGCACGGTGATTCATACACAAATATGTGGAAAATGTGTTTTTTTCAGCTAAATTTGTTATGTTATGTTATGTTATAGGGTATTTGTTAAGCGCACGGCTACTCCGAGGAGTGTCCCAGTGCTATCTTGACCCCAGAACAGAGCAAATGAAAGACCTGACAGCCAAGTTTTTAAGCTTCGCCTAAAGCTGAGCAGATCACGTTCTTGTCTAAGGGAAAGTGGGAGACTGTTCCATAATTTTGCAGCTACTACCTGAAAGGAGCGTCCTCCTTTGCGAGAACGGCAAAACTTAAGCACAATTGTCAATTGCTGGGTTGATGACTGCAGAGATCTGGACGGTTTGTAGGGCTGAATTTTATTCCTGATGTACCGGGACCCGATGTTATTTAGGGCCTTAAAAGTCAGCACCAGGGATTTAAAACTGACCCTTTTTTTCACTGGTAACCAGTGCAAAGATCTAAGGTGGGGAGACATGTGTGACCTGGGTCCAACCATGAGCACGGCCCTAGCTGCCGCATTTTGAACTACCTGAAGGCGGTTCAGTAAGTAGTCCGGAAGGCCCAGATACAACACATTTACATAGTCCAGCCTTGACATGGTCAGTGCTTGGACCACAGTTTTCCTATGAGGGATAGGAAGCAAGGGAGGAAATTCCTCATCATTTTTAAAAGCCCGAAACAGGTGCCAGCAACCGATTGGATTTGGGACTTCATAGTCATGTTGGAATCCAATTTCACTCCTAAATTTTCTGCGATGGAGACTGGACTATCGGGGGGATAACATTTTGGCCACCATTGATGCCATTCGTCTCCTGGAGTGTGTCCCAAAAAAATAATTTCTGACTTTTCAGAGTTGCAGAGTAATTGATTTTGCCTGAACCAGTCAAACACCTTGGTTAGGCAAACATTGACTTCATTACCGTTAAGCCCCTCATCCTTCTCACAGGTAAACAGCAAATGCGTGTCATCTGCGTATGATATAATTTTTGCCCCGTATTGTTCGGCTAAAGGAGCAAGGGGGGCCATGTATATATTAAACAGGGTAGGGCTTCAAACGGAACCCTGTGGAACCCCTACATTCAGTGGAGGGATGAGGGCTGAGAAAGGAGGAGCCCAGATTGTTTGCTGACGGTTATCCAGAAAGGAAGAAAACCATCTGAGCACCGTGCCCTCAATGCCGCTCTCCCTCAGTCTATGAAGGAAGCGGTCATGTGGCACGGTGTCGAAGGCTGCCGAAAGAACTAATAATATCAGCACAGCCTTTCCTCCACTGTCAAGGGTGGTTTTGATCGTCTCTGAGATTTCTAATAGAGCAGTTTCTGTACTGAAGTTTGCTCTAAAACCTAACTGGCTCAGGTGGAGCACCTGGCTGACCTCAATAAAATCTGTGATGGTGGCATTCACATATTTCTCCAAAACCTTGGAGAAATAAGGTAAGAGCGATATGGGTCTATAATTGCTGGCTACCAAGGGATCCGCTAATGGTTTTTAGGTCTCGCCTAGGCAGCGCTTGCGCTGTCTCGTTGAGACATGCAGTATATACTCTAGTGGGGAAGCTTTGTTTAAGCTCCGCCCACTCTCCGCCCATCTTTTGGATTGGTTTACATCTTAAATGCTGCATTCTGATTGATTTTCGGCTTGTTAGTCCCTCCCTATAATGACCATGTCGTCATTTGTGTCCTTCCATGGCTATCGGCCCCTTTACTGCACAGACTACTTTCTTCCCGTCCCTCCCCCTCCCTCCCTCTCCGCCCGCCCGCACGCCCCCTTCCAATGCACTAGGTCTCGCTATTCAGAACTGTTTGTGCTTGTCCCATTGTGTTAAGATTAGTGTTATCAGAGCGGCCATTTTGGAGAATGGTGGGTTTTATGAATGTCCGATAGATTTTCAGTATATATTGCAAGTTTGAAACTCTTTTACTGTAAACAGACAAATATTTTGTGAAAGAAATAGGATTCTGGCATATAATCAAATATTTATAAAACATATGTATATACGTACATCAGCTACTTTAATTTTTGACGCTAGACGGCAAATTACCTTTAATTACATCCATAATGCGATTCAGGACTATCTCTGAAACTTAATGGGCAAAAGAACCGTAAACACTGTTTAAAACTACTTCTAGAGCTTTTTTTTTGTTTGCTTGTTAGGAAAGCCTCATTCTTGTCCGTTGTTTGTTTCTACATAAGGAACGTCGGCCGGATTCAGCCCTTGCCTCCTTTCAGCAGCAAAAGAGTAGTTTTGACTCCTTGTGTGCTCCGTTGGCGTCCTTCGTTACCAAGGGCCGTGGTTTCATTGCTATGTGTGATCTTGTTAGAGCCACGGCGGCCTGGTACTGACCCAACTCGAACAATGAGTGCTGCAGCAAGTCCCAGTGTGTTCTTGTTAATGGTGACCGGACAGATACAGCGCGCCGAGGTGAGTAAATAAAATACCCAAATAATTGTTCGTAGACTACTCGTTGTTTGAGACATCAGCATCAACTGAAAGTTCAGAACCCCACTGGCCGCCTTCAAGGACTGTTTATTCATTGTTTAACCTCTGCCCTAACATCCGAATTGTCAGCACCCTCGTTACACCACACCAAAGAATATGTGGGGCCATAATTTTATTAGCTGTAAGCAGGGATTTAATGGGATGAAAATAGCGTGGCTTGTGTAATTAGGGGTCTTAGCTTAAACAGGTGCCCAATTACCACCGGGTGTCATGCAACACCCTGTGTATTTTGTTACTGCTACCCATGTTTGGTTTTATTTTTGGATTATTTTCCATCTGCAAAAAACATCTGTTTGCTCCTAGTTTTCATTCTTGATGTTGGGGTATATTTTGCGATTAGGAACCGTTCATTAATGTACTTGTGTTGAATGTTGTAACTTTTGGGTTATTGCCTAACTTCATGATATGTCAACACTGTCGGGATTTAATTGGGACATTTTCAGTCCTCTTAATACGTTATAAATGTGAAAAGGATATTAAGTTAGTGCCCAGAACGTTACATTTCGTTCCTCATTCTCTTAATTTTATTGTTTAAAAATAGAATATTGTTCACCTACGCTGGAGCATCTTTGCCAGAAGTGACGTGAGGTGTTAGTTCTGCGCTGCTTTTTAGGGTGACTGAATGTGTATTGCACGCTGCATCTCCGAATAAAATGAGCTAGTCTAAAAGTACAGATTCACTAATTATGTATGGGCCACTTATGTGCCTTTTATAGTTCAGTCTAGGGAAACGTGTCAGTTCGCCATCTGTAGCTGCTTATGTACTGGAGACGCTTTTATTGCTATAAAAATTAATTTGCCAGAATCTTTGTCCAAAGAGTTAAAGCAATTTATGCCATAGCTACTCTGCAAACCTACGGGTACTTGAGCTCACAATCAGCTAACATTACATTTCAAGTGTTGCCCTGGGTTGGTGCAAAACTGTGTGAGGTGGTATTCTATTTTTTAATTTTTTTTATTCTATGCTTCTAGCCACTGGCAACATTTATAGAACATATAAATAAACGTCAAAGAGAACATGGTATGTGTAGTTTTTGTTAAAGTCTTTAATTTAATATATGCCTTTCCAACACTTGTAATCTGATTCTGCTTGCCGGTATTGCCTGTTTATACATAGGACTATACTGTATGAAACTTAAATTCATGTTATTTCAATTCTGTTCTCTGGGCGGATTCATCTTTGAAAGGTTGCAAGAGAACATAAGGTGTTTAGATTGTTTACAAATGAATCTGCTGTTCTTAAGTAATCTGGTCCCAGTACAGAGTATTCCGTCAATCTGTTCGTGCTAGAAGAAATGCATAAATGTCTTGTCTATAGACCAGTTTCTACGTTACAATCCTTGTTTATTTGTACCCTAATTTCGATTGGTGGACTTGTTCAGGCTAAATTGCATAGCCTGTTACGGAAGTGTCATATCAGAATGATAGGAAAATTAGTGGGATTAGATCTTGTACCTGGTTTGGTGTTTAGTTGCTGTAGCTTGGTAAAAGAAGCCTTCTTTCTCTAATAGTTGCCCATCAAGTTTGGGAATTCGTATATTATCCATATTGTAAATGTGAACCAGCTGCATAATCCTCTAAAAGTACGAAAAGTGGTTGGCATAGGCAGTGTCTGGCACTCGTGTATTTGGCATCCATCATGATTGTTCAACTCTGTCTCTGGGTGTTGCCAAACTTGACACCGTTTTTGTTGTTCGGCACAAAACTGGGCAGTGGATGGAACTGACCTTCCTCACAAGTCAATTTTAACTTAAGAATCCCTTCCTTTACATAACTGTCAGTTGTTCTGTGTCTCCACCAACATCCATATGAGAAGAAGGTGACAAACGGAAAAACATTTTATGATGTAGACAGGAATGGTAGGTGACAATGCACTACCTACGTTTTTGACCACAATAAAGGTTGGAATTACAGACCAGTGTTGGCAAATCCAATAGCTCGGCCATTGGCTACAGAGTCAGACATGTGGCTTGGTAAAAATGCGGAAGACGCCTACTTTTTATCTGTAAGAGCACAATGCTTTTACTCATAGAGAAGTAAGACACTGGCTAAAGTAGGCCGACCCTGTGCCCCTGTGACGTTTGCTGTGGTGGGTGGACCAAAAATTTGAATGACGCACTTAACGACCAGTGGATAAAGAGAGGTGGCTGGTAGGCAAATGGTACTAGGAAAACGTTGAGTTAATTCGCTAGCTTGCCAAACAACGTGTTATGTAGGAGTTTACTGTTGAAACACCTGATCAGCGATTTCAGGAACTGGGAAACGATTGCATTTGTTTGAAACAGAGAACCCACTTTTCCATGGATAGTGTATTCGTGAAGACTAGAGACAGTCCCAATTTCAATATGAATAAATATGTGAACATTTAGCTTCTCCTCACCATGCTGGCAGGTACTGTCCCTCTGCCTCCTCCTGTTCTTCTCTGGTAACTCCTCTGGTCAAAGTCCCGATGACCCCTTGTCCCCAACGACTCACTGTTCAGCCCCTAAGTGTTGATTGTTTGGGTCAGTAGAATGGGCCCAGGACTGCTGCTCCCAGAATGCATTGTGTAAAACAGGCCAGAGCTGTGTCCTAGGAAGAGTTTTATTCTGTTCTGCAGTTGGATGCAAATTCAGTAGTTCAACTGGAATCAGATTAGAGGATTTGGATATTAGGGAAACCCAGTTCACCACAAGAGGACAATCTGTTGAACTAAAAGACTGCTTGAATTTCTTCCTCAGATCAATTAGTCAAGCAGGCCCTCTCTGCTTAAATAGCCATTCCCTGGATGGTGGCAGCATAGATTCAAAGCTCATGATGGCCTCTGAAGTCACAAGTGCTTTTCCTTCGCCCTCTGGAAGCATATTCTGTTTATGTACATTCATTTAGCACACTCCAACTTTGGGTGGGAACAGGGCACAGTACAAAACTGAACGAAGAAATGATGCTTCCAAAAAAAAATCTGTTTGGGAGAGAACCAAGCTCAACACATCTAAATACTGTTCAATTTATTTTCATAGATTGGAGAGAAAAAGAAAGGAGCAAAGGGCCTGTTTTGCTCTGCTTTTTGTTTGTTCTTTTCTTCTCCTGTTTCTATTTGTTCGTCTCTATTTCCTGCTTTCTTTACTTTGTTAATCTTTGGGCATTTTTTCTTTCTTTAACTCATTTTCATCATTCTGTCTTTATTGTGCCATTTCCATTTTCCCCTTTATTTTATTTTCACTCCAGTTGTCCCCTCTCCACATATTCATTCCATCTCCGTTTCTTTTTCCTCCGTTCTCTAGCATCCTTTCTGTTTCCATATTCTTTCCTCTTTCATTCCTTTGGTAGGTAGAAGACAGTGTCATTTACAATGTCAATACCTCTAACTCTCACAAATGCGAGACCAATTTGCATTGCAAATGCTTGTTTTAGAAGCGGAAGAATTTGTCCATGCTTACAATTTTCTGGCATCCTTCCTTCGGACAGGGATAGATTCAGTATCCGGTTGACAGCTAGATTTATTACCTCAGCAATCGATTCCAAAGTTTTTGCTGGACAGGGTTCAGAGGGAGATCCAGAATTCAGGGCCTTCATAATTTTAAGTGAAGTGCCCATGGGCATAGGAGAAAACTACAAAAGGGTATTCTCCGTAGTGGGGCATACGGGGAGAGGCCTATCAGTATTTCTCTCCCCGTCCAAGGGGGTGCTACTAAAAGAGTCCTGAATAGTTTTAATTTTCCTATAAAGGTATTGTGCAATTTCATTTGTACATTCATCGGTAGGGGCAAGGGAGATTTTAGAAGCATTAGGTGAGGAGAAATCCTTGACAATCTTGAACAATTCTTTAGTGCAGTTTTCAGCGTGTTCAATTTTTATAGACACAAAACTTTTCTTTTCCACTCCAATTTGAGGTTTGCATAGCATTCTGGGTAGGAAAACGTTGGGGGATCCACACAAGCCATACCTCATTGGACTCTCCCGGGTATCTAGTTTTCAGAAATGTTTGGGTTTGGTACTTTCCCAAGATGGCCGGCGAGCCCAGGGCCAAAATCTCAGGTGCCCCCCCAAAACCAGGTAGTTTTGTTATAGGTAATTTTGAAGTCTCCACAGTACGATTTGGGCCATTTCCTGTTGCAGCCACTATGCCTACCCACACAAGTGAGGTACCATTTTTATCTGGAGACCTGGGGGAATACTGGGTGGGAGGAAATTTGAGGATCCACGCAGATTCCAGAACTTTCCCACACAGAACTTTTAGAAAAAAGTGATTTTTTCAGCAAAATTTGAGGTTTGCAGGGGATTCTGGGTAGGAGAATGTTGGGGGACCCACGCAAGCCATACCTCCCTGGACTCCCCCGGGTGTCTAGTTTCTAGAAATGTGTGGGTTTGGTAGGCTTCCCTAGATGGCCACCGAGCCCTGGGCCAAAAACTCATGGGACCCCCCTTGCAAAACCAGGTTGTTTTTTTTTAAATTTATTTTTATTGATTGCACATAACAGTGAGCCAGACATTATAGAGCGATATATGGACATATAAGTACATGGCATAGTTCACATATTTACAAACAGTGTAGGATAACACCCATTAATAATATCGAACATCCATGATAGTCTCTTCATGACATCACTCAGTGGTTTAAGTTCGTTAATATACATCCCAACCGGCGAGCAAATACAAAAGGTTTTCGGCATTTTCATCTACGCCAGGAGTCCAGCCAAACATGTCATGATTAGTCAAATCTATCAGGATCTAATACAGATATAATATTCTAACAAAAACTCTTACCCAACCTCCCCATCCCTCCCCACATGCTCGGCCATATTTTCTAACAGTAGTATTTGCAAATTTTCCACATCCGCAGTTATATGTGTCTCGATCCCAAAGACTGACCTAGGCAAACTGTACAGTCCTGCTAACGTACACAGTATAGCCCACGAAGACTGTGAGGAGCCTATGTGTCCCGTAGCCGTTGATCAAACCCCCATGCAATAGTCCGAGTCCGCCTCAGTAGGACAAAATGTCTATCGCAGCGTATCCTCTATCATTGCATTCCAGCTCAACGAAATCTGTGTTTTCCTTAGGCCTCTATATTCCTCCCGTTCCAGTTCAGCCCCCTACACCTTACCCCATCTCAACATTTCCGTATGCCATTCCTACAGGGACGGGGCCCTAGTGGCTTTCCATCTTGTGGTTATGGCTCTTTTGGCCCGCAGGAGCGCAAGATTAACAAAACGGGAGGCAGAGCTACCCTTCTTCTCACGGGGCCCTAGTCCCAGTATGCAGTATTCCTGTGTGTCATTCCATGCCCCGGGGCTATATCCATCAATATTTTGCAGACCGTCGCCCAGTAGTGTCCCAGTCTAGGGCAGTCCCATATCATGTGTATCAACCCTGCATCGGGTGCACGGCAGCGCGGGCAGGCATCGTCTGCCCCCTGAAACATAGCGCCCAGTCTGTGTGGGGTTAAATAAGCTCCATGTAACACCATCAATTGAATAAATTTAAATTTAGGATTCCTAGAGACCTTCTTGAGGTTCCCTAATATAGTGTCCCACTCCATAGCTGTAAATACACGGCCTACGTCCCCTTCCCACTTGTCTCGTAACGGCCGTAAGGAGACCCTCCTTTCAGTTCGAATTCCATGAGTTAGCCATTTTGTCAGTCGTGCCCCATTTCCCATTAGGTATTGCATGGTAAGTAATGTATTTTTGAATGGTTCAGTGCCCTCAGGTGACCATGTGGTGCGTATTTATCTGGATATGTGCGCGTATGTGCGCGTGTAGGAGGAACAGCGTTTCAGGGGCATCATGTACACGCACAAACGTTTCATGTGTCATTAATACACCCTCCGAAAAGAACTCCCCTATCGTAGTGATGCCCGTTCCAGCCCATGCTTGTAGTGCGCGGTCAGTGGTCAGCCCCGAACGTGTAGGGATACCCAGTAGTGGAATAGTGGGGGCATACGGCATCTTCTGTTCAGTGTACTTCACTGCAATCCGCCAATAAGTACTAGCTAACTTCAATAAGTGGGGTGTCGATGGCAATAGGGGAGCCTGTGGTAATAAGAGCCTGTGTATGACCCCCTTGTCCCTGTCCCGTGACGACATATCCAATTCTTGCAAATTACGTCCTGCCAGCCAATATGCCAGCCACTGCAACTGGCAGGCATAGCAATATGCATGCAAATCCGGCACTCCCATCCCCCCTTGTTTCGTGGTGAGTTGTAATTTCACTAGGCTAATACGTCTGCGTCCTGTACCCCATATTAGGTCGGACACCAGAGAGTTCAACATTTTAAAGATCCTCGCGGGGACTAGTATCGGTAAGTTTGTGAAATAGTAAAGGAGCCACGGCAGCAGCACCATTTTCGTGATGGCTACTCTGCCCGCCACCGATAGGGGCAATGAGAACCAGAACTGAATTTGAGATTTGAGAGCGGCAATCGCACACATAAGATTGCCATCCAGTATGTCCGCAGCATTGTGATAAATTTGTATTCTGAGATATTTAATGGTATCGGGTGCTATGTGGAAGGTCCAGGGGCCAAACACGAAGCTCCCGCTTCTCGCAGCGCCATCAAAGAAATATGCGTATGACTTGGCAGCATTAATAGCCAGGCCAGAAAGATCTTGGAACGACTCGAAAATGGAAGGCATTGGGTGAGGATCTGCAGTCATGTCCTTGATATAAAGAATGAGATCATCTGCATATGCTGAGACAGTGTGGGATGTGCGACTACGCGTTATTCCCTTGCAGATGGCGAAAGCACGGAGTCTGTGTAAAAGCAGCTCCAGTGCCAGAATGAATAGCAACGCCGACCATGGGCAGCCCTGCCTGGTTCCCCAAACCACCACATAGTGCCTTGAAATATAGTGACCCATACTCGCGTGCGCAGTTGGGTTCGTGTAGAGTAAGCGCACCCACGCTATATATTCCTCAGGTATACCAAAACGTGCGAGTGCATAGAACATATAGTCCCAAGGTAAGGAGTCAGACACCTGCCTCAAATCAAGGGATATGCAACCTTCCCTAGTTCCCGTGTCTAGTGTGCCCAGCATGACCTGGTTCAGGCATCTGATATTGAGTGCAGTGTTCCTACCAGGTACAAACCCACATTGATCGGTGTGTATTAGTGTCGGGATAAACTGACCAATACGAGTGGCCAACAATTTACTGAGGATTTTATAGTCCGTATTAAGGAGCGACAAGGGCCTATAGCTCGATATGAGAGGGCATCCCTCCCTGGTTTTAATAGTGAGACCACTAACACTTGCAATGTAGTGGCAGGGAGACCACTCTCTTCCAATGATTCGCGGTACATACATTGCAAACGAGGAGTTAGTAAGTCTGCAGATACCGCGTAAAATTCAACCGGTAGACCATCAGTCCCTGGAGTTTTATTGCGTGGTAAAGCCTTAATCGCCTGCCGGATTTCCGCCCCTGTGATTGGTCTCATTAAGTCCTCGCATTATCGTTGTGTGAGTTGTGGGAAGCATAAACCGTCGAAGAAGTGTTCAAATTCAGTGTCAGTAAGTCCAGGCAACGGACCGTAAAGGTGTTCATAGTAGTCCCTAAGCGCAGTATTGATGTCTAATTGTGTGGTCACTACCACATCCACACTATTCCGAATTTCTAATATGGGCGTAGGCAAGGGGGCATTCCGAACAAACCATGCCAACAGCGGTCCTGACCTATCAGCTTGTGTGTGCAGTTTCTGTGTGTACAGCCGGTAATCAACAACCCGCAGTTCCTCAAGTAGCTCTGCGTATTGAATGTTAGCCTCTCGCAGTTGAGTTAATTGTTCACTTGTCCCCGCAGCCTCCCCCTCCAGTGCGGCTAAGCTACCCTCCAGTGTCGTAAGCCGCTCTATGAGAGCAAGACGAACCCCTGTCTTGGTGCTAATTGCCACTCCCCTGATGACTGCTTTAAAGGCATCCCATTCCATCAGGCGAGTGCTAGCAGTCCCCGCATTCTCCGAAAAATAATGGGCAATCGCCTCTGAGAGGGCATTGCGGAAGACCTGATCCTCCAGCATCGCAGGTTGTAGTTTCCAAGTCGGTATGGGGGTTGGGATCTTGCCCCATTGTAAAGTCAATTCCACTGGGTTATGGTCAGACAGGGTTTTACCCATATGGAGCACCGAAGTAATGGATCCCATCAGTGCACCGGAGCATAGGAACCGATCTATCCGGGTGTGTAGTCTGTGTGGTGGTGTGTAAAAGGAATACTCCCTATGCCCAGGGTGTTTCGCCCTCCATGTATCATGGAGATCCCACCCCTCCGTCCACCTTCCAAGTGCCTCTGCTTGTTTATTGCTTTCAGTGGCATGTAATGGGGGATGAGACCTGTCTAAGTCGACATCTAACACAGCATTGAAGTCGCCCCCTATCACCCAGGGATAGTCAGCCCATTCTGTCAAGACTGTGCCCAGTGTAGTTAGGTATTTATCCTGTTCAATGTTCGGTGCGTATATATAGCCCATAACCACATGAGCCCCATCCAACAAGCCATGTAGTAACACATATCTGCCGTTGATGTCTATTTTCTGCTCTAGGAGCGTAAAAGGGACGTTATTCCGCAACCACACCGCCGCCCCCCTGGAGAAAGCTGAATATGTTGTAGTAAACAGTTGTCCCCTCCATTTTATCGGCAATTTAGCAGCCTCATCAGTATTGAGGTGAGTTTCTTGCAAGTAAGCTATAGCAACCTTCCTTCTATTAAGTTGCACCAGGACCCGGTGTCTTTTATGCACTGAACCCAAGCCCCTCACATTTCACGTGCAGTAGGTGTATGTATTATGTTCTGCCATCGTGGTGCAGAGAGCATAATTGCCACGTGTTCTGTGGGAGCCGAAACCCTGCAAACAGAAACTGTCCAGGAGCCGAGCATGCGTCAACATAAAAAAAATTCCCCAATACTAGGTCCCCCCATTGAACAGCAGAGGACCAAACATTAAACAGAAGTCCAGCATGGATTTCAAACAATGAAGGCATCATCGCAATCGCCTGGGGGGGTAAGGGTCAAACCTGTGATAGTTCGTAAGAACAACGTATTGCCTATACTAATATGGGTAGGAGAATGTTGGGGGACCCATGCAAGCCATACCTCGCTGGACTCCCCCCGGGTGTCTAGTTTCCAGAAATGTGTGGGTTTGGTAGGTTTCCCTAGATGGCCGCCCAGCCCCGGGCTAAATACTCATGGGACCCCCTTGCAAAACCAGGTTGGTTTGTGATAGGTAATTTTGATGTCGCCTCAACAGGGTTTGGGCCCTTGCCTGTCGCGGGTCCTTGACCCACCCACGTGAGTGAGGTATCATTTTTATCGAGAGACCTGGGGAAACGCTGGGTGGGAGGAAATTTGTGGATCCACACAGATTCCAGAACTTTCCCACAGAGAAGCTTGAGAAAAAAGTGATTTTTTTCAGCAAAATTTGCAGTTTGCAGGGGATTCTGGGTAGGAGAATGTTGGGGGACCCACGCAAGCTATACCTTGATGGACTCCCCGGGTGTCTAGTTTCCAGAAATGTGTGGGTTTGGTAAGTTTACCTAGATGGCCACCGAACCCCGGGCCAAAAACTCATGGGACCCCCCTTGCAAAACAAGGTTGGTTTGTGATAGGTAATTTTGATGTCCCCTTAATAGGTTTTGGGCCCTTGCCTGTTGCGGGTCCTTGACCCACCCACGCAAGTGAGGTACCATTTTTCTTGGAAGACTTTGGGGAACCTGGGGTGGACGGAAATGTGTGAAGCCACGCAGATTCCAGAACTTTCCACCACAGAAATGTGAGGAAAATGTGTTTTTTTGGACAATTTTTTAGGTTTGCCAGGGATTGTGGGTAACATAACCTGGTGAGAGCCAGTCAAGTCACCCCATCCTGGATTTTCCTGGGTGTCTAGTTTTCAAAAATGTATAGGTTTTCTAGGTTTCCCAGGGTGCTAGCAGAGCTAGGGTTCAAAAACTACAGCTAGGCACTTTGCCAAAAAAGGGTCATTTTTCACTGTGAAATTGTGGTGTGTCCACGTTGCGTTTTGCGCCGTTTCCTGTCGCGGGCACTAGACCTACCCACACAAGTGAGGTACCATTTTTCTCGGAAGACCTTGGGAAATGCGGGGTGGGTGGAAAAATGTGTGGATCCATGCAGATTCCAGAACTTTCCACCACAGAAATGTGAGGAAAAAGTGGTTTGTTTGACAATTGTTTAGGTTTGCAAGGGACTCTGAGTAACAGAACCTCGCGAGAGCCAGTCATGTCACCCCATCCTGGATTCCCCTGGGTGTCTAGTTTTCAAAAATATATAGGTTTGCTATGTTTCCCTAGGTGCCGGCAGATCTAGGGTTCAAAAACTACAGCTATGCACTTTGCAAAAAAAGGGTAATTTTTCATTGTGAAAATGTGGTGTGTTCACGTTACGTTTTGAGTCGTTTCCTGTCGTGGGCACTATGCCTACCCACACAAGTGAGGTACCATTTTTATTGGGAGACTTAGGGTAATTCAGATTTTTAAAGCAACTGTTATTACCTATTGACTTTCTATGCATTTCTGCCTCCCAAATGAAAGACAATGTGCAAAAAAGAAGTCATTTTGAAAAATGACCGATAATTCTCATGCTAGTATGAGGATTCCCAATTTCGGAAATGTTCAAATATCTACTGTTTCTAAACTCTATATTTTGTTCCCATTTCAGAAATACATAGGTGTCTTTCATACCGATTTTTCCATGTATACATTTTCCCGGAATAATTGCTATATACCCGGTACATAATAAAAAAACATTGCAAGTTGCTGCTCAGTTTTTGGCTCTGGGTTCGTCGGTTTCTTGGTTAACCTACAAGTCCTATATATTCCCACAACCAGTAAGGTCCAGGGGATGTAATGGTATATTGCTTGTAAAGAGCTGTCATAGTTAGAAGAAGTTACAGCTGAAGATGTTGACACAAAAGGCTGTTTTTTTTCAAATAAGTTTCAATTTTTCCTATATTTAACTGTTAGTTTCTATAGAGAAACCTTGAAGGATCTACACAAATGACCCCTTGCTGAATTCAGAATTGTGTCTACTTTTCTAAAATGTATAGCTTTCCAGAATCCATTATTGCTTTCATACCCATTTCTACCATTAACTGGAAGGAGGTTGAAAGCATAAAAAAAAGCAAAAAGAGGCTATGTCCCAGAAAAATGCCAAAACTGTGTGAACAATTTTGGTTTTCTGCCAAAGGTCTGTCATTCCCTAAAAGCTGGGAAAATTGTGATTTCATCCCCACAAACCCTTTTGTGATACCATTTGCAGGGAAAACCCAGACGCTTTAATTTGCAGCATTTTTTCCCATTTTTCCCCCATAAAAACTAAATTTAGCTGTATTTTGGCTAATTTCTGGGTCCCCTCCAGTGGAATCCACAAACCCTGGCTACCTTTAGAATCCCCATGATGTTAGAAGAAAAGGACATGAATTTGGCGTGGATACCTTATGTGGTCAAAAAGTTACAGGGACTTAAGCACGAACTACCTGAAATAGCCAAAAAAAGGCTTAGTACAGGGGGGGGAGGCCTAGCAGTGAAGGGGTTAAAGGTTAGGAGTTGAATACATTTTATATAGTTGTATATACTTGATATACCACCATAATCATTTAAGGTTGTTTTTACCGAATAAAGAAAGATTTGACTTTGACTAACAAATACAATTTTCACACGTAGATATGTTATCATGTCTTCTCTAGTGTTTGTTTACAGATCTCTAAGTCAGGCCTCACACGAGCAGAGTGTTTTGCATCAAACATTAAATGATACACCATCCTAGTAATGTGCAAACAGACAGTTGGATCAGTTGTTTTTCATGGCAAAACACATTAAAGCATCTGGCAGTTGAGAACACTAGCTCAGTGAGCTCTACATCACATCTCCTACACAGCTGGCCTAGCCATGTGGGCTTTATGTCAGCTAATACCTTATATTATATCCCTTGTAAATATTTTGTAGTCTTCTATAAGTGAATACACAGTCAAACTCAGTCCAGCTGCAGTATCCTATATTTTATGATGCAACCTCACTAACAATTCACATTTGACGTTACAAAATCTCATCACAGCCCCTCAATCCCCTCTGCAGTGAAAATGGCTTTCATGTTATGTAATTACATTGTTTATGCAGACCTCACACAAAAATTGGGCTGGAACTGTGTTTAAAGTTGCTAAAAGCTTTACTTTGGAGGTTAAGTTCTGGAACAATTAAACATTTTCCAAGAAACCACAGTGATAGATGCCAAGCAACGGAAACACATCTGGGGCATGGAGTAATCTGCGAATATATCATATAATCTAGAACCGGGCACCAGCACGGTGCTTTCTCCCCCCTGCGGGGGCTGGGAAGGCTGCTCTAATACTTAAATTCAAAGTTGGAGAGAGAGTCACGGGCTTGGCAGCATTATAGGGAAACCATTGCAGTCAAAATGGATTTCTCCAAAATATGGCCTGCATCTCGCGATCCATACTTTCCAGAGGCGGGAAGTGATGTAATCAAGCTGGAAACGTGCACTGTCGTGCAAGACAAGGCCCAACACCCAATGAATAAACGCTAATGACAAATTATATCAAGTTCCTCTCTGCCACAGTTTCTGGGTGGCGGATTCTCACTTGTGCAGACAATTTGTGAAGAGGGAATTTAGCGCACTAATACCGTCCAGATGTGCCTCGGCTCCCAGCTGAGTGCTCGGTCATCATTTGCTGCTAACATGTTTATTTCAGCAGCAACCCTTACAGCGTGACCCATTTTACATGCCTTATCCATTGAACATCACTAACATTTCACAACAATAAGTCAGCGTGGGGCCAAGCTGTTCGTGTGTCGTCATATTCTGCATAATAAACAATATTTTAGTGACCGGAGCAGTCTATTTTGCTAGCACAACAGAGGAGACGAAAAATATACACTCCAAGCAATTCCAAAAGCAATGACGCAGCAAAACCCGGCTTTATATGGGAACGTTTCTGCTGAAAAGAAAACAACGAGCTTTGCTTGGAAAACAAACTGAAATCTGATCACAGAAGATGGCCACGACCTTTGGAAAACACATTTATAATTTGAGAACTGGAATATTAAAATGCAGCAGAGCATAAAAGCTCGCATAGCCAGCTAAGCACGCGGTGTATGACCCGTGCTGTTGCATTGCAAACAGAACAGAACGTCTTTTAAGAACGTGATTTTAGCGGGAAGTATTTCAGTGATACAAACTTTAGGCAAAGTTAGTGGTTCATATTGGATGAGTGGCTCTCAGTTTGGACAAGGAAATTATGAAAACTTTAAACAATCCTAGTCTAGTGGTAGTTGAAGGATCAAACAATCAATGCCACTCGAGTGACGTACCTACTTCCTTCCACGCACTTCCTTCCATGAAGTACGCACTTCCTTAAACGGCACAAAGTAAACAAAGAAACTAAACTAGGGCTTCCTTCTACAGCTCCACCGACAATGTATCTTGGGTGGCGTTAGCTCATGAAAGGTTTGTGCACTGATGTAAGTTTACATCTTTTTTGCTATTCACACACAGCAAGTTAATAGTAATTTCTTTGCATTCGCGGAGAACTCCACACTAGGGTGACCAACTGACATGGGTGCAAATTCAGGACAGTGAGTGTAAAAATTCAGGACAAGGGGTCAAAATTCAGGACAAAAATTCAGGACAGGACGTCAAAATTCAGGACAAAAGGTACGTTTTATAGACACATCAGAGAAGGTTGCGCAATAGTATATAAGTAAGTAAATAGACAACTACTAAAGTACAAGTGAAAATAAGTTTACATTAGGTTGAGACAATTGTGCACTTTATGGTTTGTCAGTGTGCCGCAGCTTTAAGCAAATGTGCAGGTCTTTTTGTGGTAACAAAACCGCCCCCACCCCACCCCACCTTTCCAGCTCCCAGAGAAAACGCCTGATGCCCGGTCCGGCCAGTCCGGCTTTGATACCACCCTCCAATGGCGCCCCTCATCTTCACATAGACCCTCTCTCAAGTGTATTTAATTTCTTCTATAGTGCTAATCATCCCAAGTCTGTGGGGCAGAGTGTTGGAGTGCGTTGCAACACACACATATTATACAGAGACAATCACTCATATAAATGTTAAAGTCAATGTATAGGAAATGTTGCTTAAGATAATGGGGCTTACAATGTGTAATCATACTTTCATCCATCATTCAGTCTTCCACCATTCATTCTGTCCTTCCATCTGTGTGCCACTCCATGTCCATATTCAACCAATTACAAACCTATCCATCCATCCATCATTTCACTCGGCCATCCCTCCATCCACCATTTAACTCATCCATCCATCCATCCACCCTTTCACCCTATCCATCCGTATACTCATCCATCCACTCTTCCACCCATCCATCCATTCACTCATCCATCCAGTCATTTACCTATCCAGCCATCCTTTCACTTACTCATTCATCCATCCAGTCACTCATCCTTCCACCCATTCACCCGTTCAGACATCCATTTACCCATCCCCCTTTCACTTTCAATTCCCCTTTCACTTAGCCATCCATCCTTCCATCCACCCACCCATCTACTCATCCACTCATGAATCCATCCATTGAACCTATCATTCATCCATCCTTTCACTCATCCATTCATACTTTCTCTCATCCATCCACCCTTTCACTCCTTCACTCATCTATCCATCCTTTTGTCCATCTATCCGCCCTTTCCCTCACTCATCCAGCCTTACATCCACCCTTTCACTCATCCATCCATTCATTCACCCTTTCACTTATCAATTCAGCAATCCACCCTCTCACTTATCAATTCATCAATCCATCCATCATTTCACTCATCCATCTACTCATTCTCTTGCCTGTCATCCACCCTTTCACTCATCCATCAATCCATCATTTCACTCATCTATCCAGCCATCCATCCACCCATCCCTTACTTACTCACCTTTTCACATTAATTATGAGACCCATCAAGAACTCCACCCTCGCTGCAGTTCCTAAAGCAAGGGGTGGGGTGGGGCAGGGTTCAGTATGCCCCTGCACTTAGGCAATCTGAAAAAGTGGAAGGCATGAGTCATGCATGATGCACAGTGCCTGGACATGGGGCGACTGTGACATAGTGTTGTTTCCAGAGCTTTAAGTGGGATGTAAAAACTAGGGGGGTCTCTGCAAAAGGGTGTTTAATGTACTAAAATGCGTGGCTTAAAACACATAAGCTAAAAATCTGTGCTTAATATAATGTGCCGCCCGACTGGTATTTTTGTTGCTTGTGTCATTACATCCAGATATATAATACAACAAGTAACGTTACACTTGGAACAAGTAACGTTACAACTACAACAAGCCAGAACTATTGGCTTTGTCAATGGTTGTTGCATAAAATAAAAAAGCAGCAACCATGGCTGCTATACTATAACTATAATCCTTTCCTTTGAGCTTATTTCACCGCCTTCCTTTGGTTAACTGGATTCTCACCTAGCAGCAGCATGGGCGTTTTTGCACTTCCATGAGACAGAATGCCCTGCCCTGGACCGAGGCTGGAGGATGCCACCACATGCTGTGCCAGCCCAGACTGACCCATTGTCATTCTGTATGTGGCAATCAGCCCCACACAGAATGACAATGGGCAGGGTGGGGCTGCTCTTGTACTCTGAGGAGTGGGAGGCGGCCCCATCAGGGAGCTGATGTCTCTTGCAGGGGAACAGATGAGTTCTCTGTAATGCCTAAAATTACGGACAAAAGGCGTCCGTAAAAAGGATCCTCACGGACAACGGACGTGAGGTCCAATTTACGGACTGTCCGTGAAATTTACGGACGGTTGGTCACCCTACTCCACACGTAAGAAGGTAGGACAAGTCCATCTTTTTATGTTCTCAACCTACACTTCCTCTCTGTCATTCTCTCGGGTTCTTTTTTACTCCTGCTTTATCCATTTGTCACTGTTTTCCTATCTCCTTTTATCTGACTTTTCCACTTAAACTCTGTGTCAAAGTCTGAAATAAACAATAAGTCCCCTTCTATAAAAATGAAACCTGCACACAACATAGCACAGGTAGGTTTCTTTTGGGCTCTTGCGGTTGAGATTTGACCCCCAAATATAATTACAGTGCTAGTAAAGCAAGGCACTTTACAACACACAACACTGGACCCTGGGGCCAATGTTGTCCTATGAGGAAAGGTTTTGGTGATACTGCAGTTTTGGGGGTTTTCATGGATTATGTGCGCTACAGACAGTCTGTGAAACACAGCTTCTAGCGAGGATTGTTAAAATAAAGACATTTGCAACAATATGTCTCTCTTGTGCCCCAGTTTCTCAGCAGCATTGGATACAAAGCTGGATTTCAGCTCATGGAGTTTGAGACTGCGAATACAGCAAAAATAGTCCAAAATCCAGAGTAATTGATACCCATTGTCCAAACAGGTCCGAGACACATAGGAGAACCTGGCCGGATTTGTAGAAACCGACAGAGGTGAGTGTCTCTGATGACGGTTGAGTGGGATTAAACTGACAGTACATAGAGCCCCTTGACTACCAACCAAAAGAGGATTGACAGGATTGGTCAAGTATGGTGGTTCTGACAACGAATATTTATTATTTACCATTTTGCACTTTTTTAGCAGAGTGACTTAGTTCTATAGGTCCTGAAGAAAGCCAAGAACTTAGCTGTCATTTATGGCTAAAACATGTTGACCGTAGTAGAATAAGGGTATATATACTTAACCCTTTCTTCACTTGCTTTTTAAACACTACCACTCTTTTGGGAAGAAGAATAAATATTGGTGCCCCAGAGTAGGTAGTTTTTAATCACCACTTTTCTAATTTTTGCACTCTGCCCCTCCTTACCTTTGATTTGGTAGACTCTATATGTGCTTTGCACTCCAGCTCCTTCCCATTAGGGGTTAAGTTGCAGCCCACATGGGGTACCTTGCGGTCCCCATGTGTTGGAGGAACCCAATGATGAAGCATGTCACCCTCGGGTGAATGAGGGTTTTCGTCCAATACTGGTTTGTGCCCCGTCCTTATCCCTCTTGTAAAGGTAACAGGCTGATATGGACTACTATGCAATAAAAGATGGAACATGGAAATCAGCGATGATTAGGCCCACCACGCATGTGTCCCTAGAACATGTCTCCACCCCTCTGGTACCTGAAGATGTTATAGAGCTGGTTCTCACCAACCAAGCTGAAAGGTCCTGAAAAATCAGGGATGGCTCACTTCCTTGAGACAACCGCTGCACAGGCTTGATTCAGACTCGTCTCGGTTCTTGCCCTCTTTTTTTGTGTGGATAGCTCCCTCTTGAAACATCCAGTGGCGTCACTAGGGGGGAGCGGGGGGTGCGGGCTGCACCGGGTGACACCCTCACATGGGGTGACACCAATCTGGTTACGCCGTGTTGGCTGCAGTGCTGGCCAAACTTTCTCCACTCTATCGATAGAGACAGCTCTCTGCAGCGCAGCCTCGCCCCTGCTTTATAATCAGGACAGGAGAAACCCCTTAGCCGGCCGCCGAGCCAAGATCATTATCCAATTAGGCTATAACGACGTGAGGTGACGTCGACGTTCGAAACACGTCACTCACGTGGCTCCCGCTAGTCCTTCCGGGTTTCCTGCCCAGGGTGCTTTAGTTCCTTCAGGTATGGATAATGGCTCGGCTCCTTCTTAAAGATGGCCTTTTTAATCTATCTATGGTTGATCGTTGCTCCAGTTTACTGCCTCCGTTGGTTCAGCCCTGCATTATCCCCAAGGTACAAGTTTCCACACAGTGAAGGTGAGGGGTGAGGAGGGAGGGGGGGAGGCTGCCGCACTAAGTTCAGCGAGATCTCACCGCCCCCGTCCCACACGTAATTTCCAGTAAAAGCAGCTGCTGAGGATAAAAAACGCCGGCGGCTCCCTGTTAGCACTCCAGTCGGGTCCCTTGCTGGCAGGGAGGATTTAATCCCCAAAGAAATACCCCCACGACTCAGGCCCGGTTCTAGACCCTGGCCCACCCAAACAGGAGCCTTGGCCCTCGCAGTGAGGACTTGAAGGCAGGCGCGCACACACACAGTTTTAGAGACCGAGTACTTCACAGGTCTTTAAAAGACCATTTACATGTTAACGAGGCTTTGTTTATTTTTTCACCCCTTCATCTCCACATGGCAAAGGCGACAATGTTCTGCTGCGTGGATATTTCGTTTTCTATGCAGCGCAGGAGAAAATAAGTTTCTTTATTCCAATTCACCTTTCCTGACCCCTGCAGCTGTTTATCACATCAGGCTGTGACACAAAGTTTGACTAATGGAGTAGGTAAGAGAATGTGTTTTTTTTTATTTTTATTTTTTTATTTAAATATGCACAGGCCCAGCAGGACACATACTTCGTGAGTGCTTCGTTTAAACAGTTTTTATCATTATCATGGCCGATGCAGATGCAGGACAACAATAAGACAATACAAAATGCCCAGATAACGCTGGTGATTAATGATCCTGCTGGAGAGCAATCATTTGTCTGTTAGTAGTTTTTAAATGCAGATGAACTGTATTTTATGTGGCTAGCTCAGTGGGTTACTACCTTTGTCAGAGCGATCCTTGTGCTACTTGCAGTTCAGAAGTTACAATTCTAACGTAGGACAGTGACCAATGAACTGTCATCAAAGAGCTGCATACAAACATGAATGGTATACTTACAACTTCGATTTCTATTGTTGTGATATAGTTAGAACTTCCCCAGTCTTTCATTATTCTAATGTTGCTAAAATTAGTATGTTTGGGCAGATATACATTTGTATCAGTAAAGCTGACCCCCATGGAAATACTCTTTAAATCCTAAGGTTGTTTCCCCAGACCAAACCCTCTTAAAATATACTGCCCACCTGTATGGATGACATGTGATTCATACACCCTGTAATACTCATTGGCTTATGTGGCATTCCCTATAGACTGATTTACATACTTGTATGATTCATTGTCTGTATAATGTGTGCGTGTTGTAAAGTACTGACACACACTACACTGATATGAGTAGCACTGTACAACAAATGAAATGCATATGAGAGAGGGGCTATATGTAAAGATGAGGGGCACTGTTGGAGGGTGGCAGTGAGGGAATCCGAGGAGGAGTTCAATAGGGGAGGGGCTATGGAGCGATGAGGGACACTGTTGGAGGGTGGCAGTGAGGGAATCCGAGGAGGAGGTCAATAGGGGGAGGGGCTACAGAGAGATGAGGGGCACTGTTGGAGGGTGGCAGTGAGGGAATCTGAGGAGGAGGTCATAAGGGGGGGGGGGGGGGCTATGGGGATGCTTGATTGGGGAGGCGGGAGACTAGCCTTGAAATCGGTAGTTTCCCACCTGAATCGGGAGGGTTGGCATATCTGCAGGAGTGAGTGACAGAGATGGCAGACATTTCGTTCAAAATGGAAACTTACACAGATCTGTGGCCTATCTAAACCACATTAATAACTTCATTTCTAGACATCAGAAGAAATTAGTTTCAATTGCAATTATGTAAATATGTCTATACATGTAGAATCATGTGTAAGAATGCATAGTACACGTTATTATTGAAACATAACACTCGAAAAACCTTTCCACAAGTGCACATGTAAGATGTTTACCTATAAGCCTCCCGATTTGGGAGTCCACATGTTAGATAAATCCTGGAATGAGCGCATTTGACCAACCTGAGTTTCCTGTACTAAAGGTGCCTATGGTAGAGTTTACTGTGTTATTATGGATGCTTGTGATGCATTTTTTCTATAGACATCTTTTATTGGTTTTTATCAAAATAACAGTAACAAATACATAAACAAAAGCCATCTCCAACCATTTGACATAGAGAATCAGGTCATCACAGCTCTTCTCATATAATAACACTGGAGTATTACTCCCAGGTCAAAAGTACGGAATAAGTCACCAGGCATCTGTATCATTAGATTTCACTTTGTCATCTGAGGAGAGTATCTGTGAGCCCCTCAGGTCTACGAAGTTACCCCCCTTACTCCCAAGTCCCTCTCTGCCTTCTCATCATGCTACATTTTGTTAGGTGCGCCTCATCTGCCACAGCCCATTCAATCACATCCTTCGCCCATGTTTCCACACTGGGACCAGCCTGAACCATCCAGGTAATTGCAACCCTTCTCTTAGCCAAAAATAACAACAGGTGTAAGAACTTATCCATCTCACAACAGGCAATCAACCAGATTCGTCTCTATTGGCATTCTCACTATGGTCCCGTTATTTGTCAACTGTGTCCACTGGCGGAATCGGAGCGGAGGAGGTCCATGTGGTAAGTCATGAGGGGTGACACCATGAGTTACCCGCACCGGGTGACACCAACCCTAGTGACGCCACTGGAAACATCACCAAACAGTGTCCTCTTTTTTCAGGGCTGCCTGCTGGAGTAGTGACTTCCCAGTTCCTAGACCACACCTTGAGAGGTTACTGTAATAAACAGAGTGCTGACCAGGAGAAGTATATATCTAATCTTATGTATAAAGTCTCCTTCTGTGTCAAAATCGATTATAAAGCTGTCAGTCAGAAGGGCTAGAAAACCCCCTACTTTGAGGACACCGCCAGGAAGCAGGCAGCAAAGGTCAAGGTAATCCTCAAAATGTGAACACTTCTGCAGTCTGGAGAGTGTGCATCTTCTCTGTCTTAATCCTGCCGTCCTCTGCATTTACAGAGGAAGAGAAGAGACTAGAACCAAACAGTTAATGGGAAAGTGGTGGTAAGAAGAATGCATTTTGTTTATCTCAATATTTTGTACCTAGGAATTACATGCAACACCTTCTCTACTATTTCCGTGTTTAAAGAATTTGTTTACAATACAAGTGTCAGTGAGAAATATCCTTCTGGTGGCCTACCCCAGCACCATGGTAGAAGGGGGCCTGCGATGCATGCAGGATTGTTTTTGTGCAGGAAGGGGCATATCCCTCTATCTATGTGTGTTGTAAAATGCAGCACTAATAGAAAGAGGAAGTAACAAGAAGAAATAAAGGTATTTCTCCTCGTTAGGACCTCGAGTGTGGAGGCATACCTTTTTGGCGCATTCCTAGGTTTATCAGTTGTGGTAAATCTGGGAATGCTTCGAAAACCATTGGCGTTGCGTGGGAAGACCCACGCAACGCCCATGGAATGCCTTCCCAGGGCAGAGTAAGGCAACGCAGTGATTTGTGCTGCGTTGCCTTACTCTCGATTTATGGAGCCACTCAGGGCCACTCAAAGTGGCCCTGCATTGCTTCATAAATCTGACTTAAGGTTTGCGTCGCTCTTGCACTACGTTGCGTGGTGCAAGAGCAATGCAGACCTGCTAGTAAATAGGCCCCTTAATTTATTGCCATGTTACAAGCTCTCTTTATAGTCAATGGCTAAATTCAGGATTTAACGTACCATCCATCCAGCATTCTGCTACAGATGCCTGGCCCACAGAACTCTGCTCCATACAAGAACCAGGCTAACACTCTCCAATGAAAAAGCACTAACCTAATAAGACACATGACTGAAATACAGAGATATTTTCGTGGGAGTGCTGGGACTTAGGGCCTGATTTAGAGTTTAGCAGACTGGTACTCCATCACAAACGCAATGGATATTCTGTCAGCTTTATCACAAAATCATTAAGATATAATACACTTGTAATAAGGTGAATGGGATAACAGTGAGGTTTGTGATGTGGTGCCCCTCCACCAAATTCTAATTCAGGCCCTTAGACTCTGAAATGCTTTGGATCCTAACCTGAATGCTGAAATCAGCTATTGTTGATTCATGTAACTCTTGAGAGTTGACCTTTTCGAGTCAGCATTTAACTAGAGCCTGTGTGTATATGTATGTATGTGCTTAAAAGGCCACCCAGGTAAGATCAAAACAGTTATTTTTACCTAGTTCTTTATTGCCAACAATTACAAACGATATGCACCCTACAATGTTCCTTTGTTTTGTTATGTTTTCTTGTGGTTTGAAACATATTGTGGCAACATTCTATGGATAAGCATTTAAGGGTAGTAATAGAGATAGATTGCAAGCGTAGCTACAATACCACAGAACACATTATGTGAAAGAGGATGCAAGCAGAAGGATTTATTGGGGGCATCAGTGGTAGGCAGCCCACCTCTGAGGGAGCCATTTAAAAAAGGACAAGAGTGTGATGTCCTGAACTTTCATGTTATCCACAACCTCCATGTTCTGGAATGTGGGGAAGGTTGCCAGGCAGTGGCATTAGAATGCATGGTTTTGTCAGTTAGCTTGGGACGGTTACTGGATGGGGTCTTTGTAATTCCGTGTATCAAATAAACTTCTTTTACCTCTGAACTGGGCCTTCTACAGTGCTTTATGAAGAGATATACTTTCACATTTTGGCGACGAGTTACTTATGCCGCACTTTCCTGACACAAGAGACCACAACAGCTTCAACTTCACCGGAAAACAAAGTACTGAATCCTACCTTACATGCCTTCAGGATCCCACATCTTCCAAAAGAGAGCCTTCAGCAATCCCCAGCTGTATCCTAAGCATCTTGTCCTCTATCCAGAAACTGCGAACATAGAACTAACCATATTCAAGAAAGAAGGCTCGTCAGGCTACCAAGTAAGAAGGAAAAGCTATCCTACAGAGGGCCTGCCTGGCGCCCACCAATATATCAGCCAGCGGGGTGGTGGTTCCAACTTTTGGCCTTTTGGTCCTGCACATTTTGGGGAGTCCCTGAACATGCGAGGAGCCTCGCACAGCTCATGGCATGACATCTTCAGCACGTGGGAAGTACATGCTTGTGCCCATACCAACGCGTCCCTGCACGAGCGCTCCAGCGCTCCACCGGCTGCCGTCTTTGACATCCAGAGCTCATCTACGTGGCGCTGCCCCATGCAACATCCTCACGTTGCATGCGGCCATCTTGGGAGGCAGCAACTCTCATTCAATTTAAAGGGACCCATCGACGAGTCAGCCTCACTGTGCACGGTTACCTTGGCAACGCTTGCATTACTTGCCTCGTTGATGCACACAGCACACGTTTCGCTTCTCCTGCTACACAGCTGATTAGTTTGTTGGCACAACTGGGAGTCCAATCGCTGATGCACACAGCTTCACCTGCTTTACATGTCCCCGTTTCACCAGCATTCACCCTCACTGCTCTTCTGTCGCTTCTTCGCTGATGTGGACAGCTGACCATGCCGTCGGAGCGCTCAGTTGGGAAAGTCCTATCGCTGATGTGTACAGCTTCACTTGGATGTTAACCTGTCAATTCTTCAGCACGCAGTCGTTCCTTTTAACTGCACATCTCTCACTGATGCGCACAGCTCTTCTTACATTTCTCAATTTCACTTACTTAGTAACAGGTGATTTCTTCAGCAAGCATTCCGCTGGCAATGCTTGCCCTGTCCACATCGCTGATGCGCACAGCTCTATTTACAATTTGCTCCTCCTGCTGCACGGCCCTACTTGCATTCTGCTGTTTTGGTTTCTACTACGTATTTGTTTATGCATGTGCACAGCTAATTAGAGTGTGCCCACCTGCGATCCTCTGCTTGAAGCTCTAGTACTGAAGTTCACTCCCCAATAGAATTCACATTTCTATTTTCTACACTGTGCCTGCGCCATGCAAAATGTTACTGCGCCTCAGTTCTCTTTAACCTCCTCAGGTGATCCTCGACTCTTCTGGCAGAAATGGAAGAAGGTGTTTTCACAGTACGCTCATGTTTGTGGTACTTCCTTGAGTGCAGAGAGGAGGATCTCTCAATTGATGCATTGTTTTGGGCTAGAGAGGCAAGAAGTATTTGAACATCTTCCTGAACTCTCTGACACTGACTCTGCTACCCTTAATGAATATGAAATCTGCATAAAAAACTGGATATGCACTACCTCCCTAAAGTAAGTACTGTCCTTGAGCGATATCATCTCAGAAGAAGGATGCAATGGCAAGATGAGTCGGTTGAGCAGTATATAACCATCTTGTGCAAGTTGGCCTCTACCTGTAACTTTGGCTCTATCTTGGAGGAGCGCTTAAAGGATCAGTTCATATTGGGATGTGCGCTACAACACACAACACTGGACCCTGGGGCCAATGTTGTCCTATGAGGAAAGGTTTAGGTGATACTGCAGTTTTGGGGTTTTTCGTGGATTATGTGCGCTACAGACAGTCTGTGAAACACAGCTGCTAGCGAGGATTGTTAAAATAAAGACATTTGCAACAATATGTCTCTCTTGTGCCCCAGTTTCTCAGCAGCATTGGATACAAAGCTGGATTTCAGCTCATGGAGTTTGAGACTGCGAATACAGCAAAAATAGTCCAAAATCCAGAGTAATTGATACCCATTGTCCAAACAGGTCCGAGACACATAGGAGAACCTGGCCGGATTTGTAGAAACCGACAGAGGTGAGTGTCTCTGATGACAGTTGAGTGGGATTAAACTGACAGTACATAGAGCCCCTTGACTACCAACCAAAAGAGGATTGACAGGATTGGTCAAGTATGGTGATTCTGACAACGAATATTTATTATTTACCATTTTGCACTTTTTTAGCAGAGTGACTTAGTTCTATAGGTCCTGAAGAAAGCCAAGAACTTAGCTGTCATTTATGGCTGAAACATGTTGACCGTAGTAGAATAAGGGTATATATGCTTAACCCTTTCTTCACTTGCTTTTTAAACACTACTACTCTTTTGGGAAGAAGAATAAATATTGGTGCCCCAGAGTAGGTAGTTTTTAATCACCACTTTTCTAATTTTTGCACTCTGCCCCTCCTTACCTTTGATTTGGTAGACTCTATATGTGCTTTGCACTCCAGCTCCTTCCCATTAGGGGTTAAGTTGCAGCCCACATGGGGTACCTTGCGGTCCCCATGTGTTGGAGGAACCCAATGATGAAGCATGTCACCCTCGGGTGAGTGAGGGTTTTCGTCCAATACTGGTTTGTGCCCCGTCCTTATCCCTCTTGTAAAGGTAACAGGCTGATATGGACTACTATGCAATACAAGATGGAACATGGAAATCAGCGATGATTAGGCCCACCACGCATGTGACCCTAGACCATGTCTCCACCCCTCTGGTACCTGAAGATGTTATAGAGCTGGTTCTCACCAACCAAGCTGAAAGGTCCTGAAAAATCAGGGATGGCTCACTTCCTTGAGACAACCGCTTCACAGGCTTGATTCAGACTCGTCTCGGTTCTTGCCCTCTTTTTTTGTGTGGATAGCTCCCTCTTGAAACATCACCAAACAGTGTCCTCTTTTTTCAGGGCTGCCTGCTGGAGTAGTGACTTCCCAGTTCCTAGACCACACCTTGAGAGGTTACTATATTAAACAGAGTGCTGACCAGGAGAAGTATATATCTAATCTTATGTATAAAGTCTCCTTCTGTGTCAAAATCGATTATAAAGGTGTCAGTCAGAAGGGCTAGAAAGCCCCCTACTTTGAAGACACCGCCGGGAAGCAGACAGCAAAGGTCAAGGTAATCCTCAAAATGTGAACACTTCTGCAGTCTGGAGAGTGTGCATCTTCTCTGTCTTAATCCTGCCGTCCTCTGCATTTACAGAGGAAGAGAAGAGACTAGAACCAAACAGTTAATGGGAAAGTGGTGGTAAGAAAAATGCATTTTGTTTATCTCAATATTTTGTACCTAAGAATTACATGCAACACCTTCTCTACTATTTCCGTGTTTAAAGAATTTGTTTACAATACAAGTGTCAGTGAGAAATATCCTTCTGGTGGCCTACCCCAGCACCATGGTGGAAGGGGGCCTGCGATGCGTGCAGGATTGTTTTTGTGCAGGAAGGAGCATATCCCTCTATCAATGTGTGTTGTAAAATGCAGCACTAATAGAAAGAGGAAGTAACAAGAAGAAATAAAGGTATTTCTCCTCGTTAGGACCTCGCGTGTGAAGGCATACCTTTTTGGCGCATTGCTAGGATTATCAGTTGTGGTAAATCTGGGACTGCTTCGAAAACCATTGGCGTTGCGTGGGAAGACCCACACAACGCCCATGGAATGCCTTCCCAGGACAGAGTAAGGCAACGCTGTGATTTGTGCTGCGTTGCCTTACTCTCGATTTATGGAGCCACTCAGGGCCACTCAAAGTGGCCTTGCATTGCTTCATAAATCTGACTTAAGGTTTGCGTCGCTCTTGCACTACGTTGCGTGGTGCAAGAGCAATGCAGACCTGCTAGTAAATAAGCCCCTTAATTTATTGCCATGTTAAAAGCTCTCTTTATAGTCAATGGCTAAATTCAGGATTTCACGTACCATCCATCCAGCATTCTGCTTCAGATGCCTGGCCCACAGAACTCTGCTCCATACAAGAACCAGGCTAACACTCTCCAATGAAAAACCACTAACCTAATAAGACACATGACTGAAATACAGAGATATTTTCATGGGAGTACTGGGACTTAGGGCCTGATTTAGAGTTTAGCAGATTGGTACTCCATCACAAACGCAATGGATATTCTGTCAGCTTTATCACAAAATCATTAAGATATAATACACTTGTAATAAGGTGAATGGGATACCAGTGAGGTTTGTGATGTGGTGCCCCTCCACCAAATTCTAATTCAGGCCCTTAGACTCTGAAATGCTTTGGATCCTAACCTGAATGCTGAAATCAGCTATTGTTGATTCATGTAACTCTTGAGAATTGACCTTTTCGAGTCAGCATTTAACTAGAGCCTGTGTGTATATGTATGTATGTGCTTATAAGGGCCACCCAGGTAAGATCAAAACAGTTATTTTTACCTAGTTCTTTATTGCCAACAATTACAAGCGATATGCACCCTACAATGTTCCTTTGTTTTGTTATGTTTTCTTGTGGTTTGAAACATATTGTGGCAACATTCTATGGATAAGCATTTAAGGGTAGTAATAGAGATAGATTGCAAGCGTAGCTACAATACCACAGAACACATTATGTGAAAGAGGATGCAAGCAGAAGGATTTATTTGGGGCATCAGTAGTAGGCAGCCCACCTCTGAGGGAGCCATTTAAAAAAGGACAAGAGTGTGATGTCCTGAACTTTCATGTTATCCACAACCTCCATGTTCTGGAATGTGGGGAAGGTTGCCAGGCAGTGGCATTAGAATGAATGGTTTTGTCAGTTAGCCTCAGACGGTTACTGGATGGGGTCTTTGTAATTCCGTGTATCAAATAAACTTCTTTTACCTCTGAACGGGGCCTTCTACAGTGCTTTATGAAGAGATATACTTTCACATTTTGGCGACGAGTTACTTATGCCGCACTTTCCTGACACAAGAGACCACAACAGCTTCAACTTCACCGTAAAACAAAGTACTGAATCCTACCTTACATGCCTTCAGGATCCCACATCTTCCAAAAGGGAGCCTTCAGCAATCCCCAGCTGTATCCTAAGCATTTTGTCCTCTATCCAGAAACTGCGAACATAGAACTATCCATATTCAAGAAAGAAGGCTCGTCAGGCTACCAAGTAAGAAGGAAAAGCTATCCTACAGAGGGCCTGCCTGGCGCCCACCAATATATCAGCCAGCGGGGTGGTGGTTCCAACTTTTGGCCTTTTGGTCCTGCACATTTTGGGGAGTCCCTGAACATGCGAGGAGCCTCGCACAGCTCATGGCATGACATCTTCAGCACGTGGGAAGTACATGCTTGTGCCCATACCAACGCGTCCCTGCACGAGCGCTCCAGCGCTCCACCGGCTGCCGTCTTTGACATCCAGAGCTCATCTACGTGGCGCTGCCCCATGCAACATCCTCACGTTGCATGCGGCCATCTTGGGAGGCAGCAACTCTCATTCAATTTAAAGGGACCCATCGACGAGTCAGTCTCACTGTGCACGGTTACCTTGGCAACGCTTGCATTACTTGCCTCGTTGATGCACACAGCACACGTTTCGCTTCTCCTGCTACACAGCTGATTAGTTTGTTGGCACAACTGGGAGTCCAATCGCTGATGCACACAGCTTCACCTGCTTTACATGTCCCCGTTTCACCAGCATTCACCCTCACTGCTCTTCTGTCGCTTCTTCGCTGATGTGGACAGCTGACCATGCCGTCGGAGCGCTCAGTTGGGAAAGTCCTATCGCTGATGCGTACAGCTTCACTTGGATGTTAACCTGTCAATTCTTCAGCACGCAGTCGTTCCTTTTAACTGCACATCTCTCACTGATGCGCACAGCTCTTCTTACATTTCTCAATTTCACTTACTTAGTAACAGGTGATTTCTTCAGCAAGCATTCCGCTGGCAATGCTTGCCCTGTCCACATCGCTGATGCGCACAGCTCTATTTACAATTTGCTCCTCCTGCTGCACGGCCCTACCTGCATTCTGCTGTTTTGGTTTCTACTACGTATTTGTTTATGCATGTGCACAGCTAATTAGAGTGTGCCCACCTGCGATCCTCTGCTTGAAGCTCTAGTCACTGAAGTTCACTCCCCAATAGAATTCACATTTCTATTTTCTACACTGTGCCTGCGCCATGCAAAATGTTACTGCGCCTCAGTTCTCTTTAACCTCCTCAGGTGATCCTCGACTCTTCTGGCAGAAATGGAAGAAGGTGTTTTCACAGTACGCTCATGTTTGTGGTACTTCCTTGAGTGCAGAGAGGAGGATCTCTCAATTGATGCATTGTTTTGGGCCAGAGAGGCAAGAAGTATTTGAACATCTTCCTGAACTCTCTGACTCTGACTCTGCTACCCTTAATGAATATGAAATCTGCATAAAAAAACTGGATATGCACTACCTCCCTAAAGTAAGTACTGTCCTTGAGCGATATCATCTCAGAAGAAGGATGCAATGGCAAGATGAGTCGGTTGAGCAGTATATAACCATCTTGTGCAAGTTGGCCTCTACCTGTAACTTTGGCTCTATCTTGGAGGAGCGCTTAAAGGATCAGTTCATATTGGGATGTGCGCTAGATAAAACGAGGGATGCCTTATGGCAAAAAGACACTCCCACTCTTAAAGAGGTTCTTAAAATAGCTCAAAGTCATAAACATTCTAAGGCATGTGTTGACATCATACGAAGGAACTCTTCAGGTGATAAGAAGGAAAACACCAAGGTTAAGGTAGTAGTGGAAAGTTATTAAATCCAAGTTGAGCTCCACTCAAAAGTCATTCAACTCAGAATTTTCAGGGGAGGTGCTTCAGGTGTGGCAACCCTGGGCACATGGCCAATTTGAAAGACTGTCCAGGCTGAAAAGCCACATGCAAAACATGTGGGAGAAAGGGTCATGTCTCCAAGTCAGTCAGGCGAGGAACACAAGAAGGTCAGAGAAGTTGATCTATTTGAGGAGGATGTGGAAGAAATTGAAATCCTCCAAATTGCAGGACATGCGAGTGACAGCCCTCAGGAGCTTGTATTAGTTAATGATGCCCCAGTCAGCATTCTCTTTGACTCTGGGGCCAAGATTACCCTTGCTCTCAAGGCATTCTATGAGTGTAATTTGCTGGGTAAAGTCACTCACTTGAAGCCGGACATTAGACCAAAGGGGTATGGTGGGGTGACCATAGAGTTTCTTGGATTCTTCTGGGGCACAATTGATTTCAAAAGAGGCATCCCCGGGAAGATCTATATCTCGATGAAGGGTGACTCACTTATAAGTTGGCTCCATCAACGAGATCTTCATGTTTTTCTTGACCCAAATGAGAACCCCTCGGTCTGTCTAAAAGAACTGCTGCCTGTTAGGGTGGTTGATGATGTTAGTTGAAACTGGATCAAAGAATTCCCTGCGGTCTTTGCTGGTGACCTAGGGTGACTTAAAAATTATGTACATCGCATAAAAATTAAATTAATGTTGTTCCAATAGTTGCCAAAGTCAGGAATGTGCCCCTGTTGGTAAGAGAGAGCATGAAAACTGAATTGAACAAGCTCTTGGCCAAGGGCATCATCCAAGAAGTGGAGGCAACAAAGTGGGTCTCTCCAGTTGTGATGGCCCGCAAGGCCAATGGAGAGGCCCGGCTCTTTGTCGACCTGAGAGAGCTTAACAAAGGGGTTATTGTTGACCACTACCCTTTACCCAATATAACCAAGATCGCTCGAAGGAGCAAAGCATTTTTCCTCCTTGGACCTGACCTCTGCTTATCACCAGGTCAAGCTTTACTCTGCCTCTCAGGCCTTCACCTCCTTCATGTCATCCTTTGGCACCTTTAGGGGTCTGAGGATGCCCTTTGGTATAATTTCCACTGTCTCTGTTTTTCAGAGGGCGGTGGAAAGCATTCTTGGAGGCTTCCAGGGTGTCAAGGTGTACCAGGATGACGTACTCATCTTTGGGGTCGATCTGGAACAACACGATGCAAGGCTGAGGTCAGTGTTAAAGAAGTTGCATGATGCTCGCCTCACCCTTAGGGCAGACAAATGCAAGTTTAATGACAAGGAGATAGAGTGCCTTGGGCATTTTGTGTCTGCTGCAGGCGTCAAGCCCAAGGCGTCACTGGTGAGCTCCATCTACAATTTGCGTGCCCCGTCAAATAAGGAGGAGTTGGTGAAATTTCTGGGCATGGCTGAGTTCGACCACAAATGTGTCCCTAACTTTGCAGGGAAAAGCTCTTGTTTAAGGTCTCTACTCAGGAGAGGTAGTGAGTTTGTTTGGTCCAAGGGCTGTGAGGAGGAATTAATTGTGTCAATAAACACCTCAATGAGGCACCTTGCCTGGGTAGTTTTGATCCCACAAAGGTGTGTTACCTTATGACTGATGCAAGCTCGAGGGGTTTAAGAGCAGTCCTTTTGCAGAAGGTTGATGGAGACAAAAAACCCTTTTTTTTATCTCTAGTCCAATGAGGGGTGCTGAATGTAAATATTCAGTGGTAGAGAAGGAGGCTCTGGGGTGTTCTGGGCTGTGTGTAAACTGAGGAAGTTTTTTGCGGGGGAAGAGGTTTAAAATCCTTACCGACCACAAACCCCTTAAGGAAGTATTCTCGAAAAAGGGTATTGATTTTGTCTCTCACTGAATACGGAAATGGGTGGTGGCCCTGCAGGAATTTGATTTTGACATCTCATACTTCCCAGGCTCTAACAACGTCCTGGATGACTGTCTGTCAAGACTCGGGTGCGAAGATGGTGTGTCTGCTGATGATGTTGAGTGGTTTGGTGGCGAGGAGCTAGAGAAGGAAGTCATTGTGTGTGTGAACAGTGAAGGGCTGATTTGTGAGAGCGAATGGAGGGAGCACCTTTTGAGCGATGTCGACTTACAGAAGGTCATCACCATGGTTACGGGTGGTTGGTGCGAGAATAAGGACTGTGGGGAGGTGCTCAGAGGTTTTTGGCACGTTAGAGATAAGCTGGCTGTGGCGGATACTCTCCTCATGCATGGTAGTAAGCGGTTCCGCCCCTTGTCCTGAGGGACAAGTTAGTCAAAAGCGCTCATGCATCACACATGGGCATCACCAAGACCAAGGAGAGGATCAGGGAAGCATACTGGTGGACTGCCATGGATGTAAATGTAGAAAGGTTGGTGAGTGAATGTGCAGTGTGTGTGTTGCCACATGGTTTTGAAAAGTTCAGGACACAGCCCATGGTCATTAGAGAGCAGGCTGCTGGTCCATGGACGGACATTTCAATAGACATTTTGGGACCTGTAAAATTGAAGACTCAGGACCGCTATGTCATTGTGTGCATTGATATGTTCTCCCGGTGGCCTGACATCAAAATGGGTAATTCGATTGAGTCAAGTGTGGTGATCGAGTTCCTAGAAGAACTCTTTGAATGCAAGAGTTTCCCGCTGATGCTTTTGTCTGACAATGGTGTCCAATTCATGTTGGTGGTTATGGAAGAGTTTCTGAGTTCTAGGGGAATTAAGCACAAGAAGTCTTCACTGTACCATCCACAAAGTAATGGCGTAGTGGAAAGGTTTATCAAGGTGCTAAAGGAGACAATGCAACAAGCCATTGCCTGTGGTCAAAGTTGGGAGTTAGCCATAAGGAGAAAGGAGGGTCGCCAACATGGAAGTTGCCCCGTCATGGGTAACCTCCAAGAGGGCATTGGTGGATAAAAAGGTGAGCAGCACTGAGGGCTGCAGAGAAAGAGAGAGAGAGGTGATGAGTAAAAGGAAAATGTGGTATGATAAAAGAAGCGCTGTGAAGAACACAGTGCTCAACGTTGGTGACTGGGTTAAGATTAGGTCTCTCAGGAAAGGCGGGGGCAGTTCCAAATTCAGTCAGCCCTTTAAGGTGATTAAGGCTTTTAAGAATGCAATAAAGACCAGTGACTATAGGATCTGGAATTTGGGTAGAGTGGTGAAGTGTCAACCTTGATCTGGTCCTCATTCTGCTGCCACAACTGGTGGAACTGCCTCGAGATCAGTTGCGGAGGAGCCCATCTCAAGAGAAGGGGGTTCTAGGCCATGTCATTACAGGTGTATTCCCCGCCAGTTGCAAGATTGTGTTCCTTAAAATCTCTTCATGTGTTTTTATTTTCAGGTACATCGTTTCTTTCTTTCCTTATTCTTACAGAATTTGTTGGTCATATCGTACAAAGTTTATGACTGTTTTTTTTGGGGTGTAAGGGGGAGGAGGTGTGATGTCCTGAACCTTCATGTTATCCACAACCTCCATGTTCTGGAATGTGGGGAAGGGTGCCAGGCAGTGGCATTAAAATGCATGGTTTTGTCAATTAGCCTCAGCCGGTTACTGGATGGAGTCTCTGTAACTCCGTGTCTCAAATACACTTTTTACTTCTGAACTGCGCTTTTTACAGTGATTTATGCGGAGATATACTTCCACAAAGAGGCTTCTTGAACAGCTGTTCCTTCAGCTTGTACCAGAAGTATAGAAAGGAAGTGGTTTGTCAGAGCTGGCTGGGTATGGGGTTCTGTAGCCTCGGTGCCTAAAAGGAGAAGACAGAATATCTTGTTTTCCCGTTTCTGCACTACCTTCGGCAATAGTGATTGAAGAATACTTTATAGGGGATGTTCGTGGTATCAAGTTTTTTTATATAGACTGCTATGTGCTCATAATCAGCTGAAAACTATTTTGTTAGTGCAAACTAAAATTGTTTTAGATAAATAAAAACATACTTTTATAATGACAAACCCATGTATTGTGTTTATTTAAAGAATGAGAACAAATAAGTGCTGGCACCATCATTTAAAAATACATTTTTGGGGATGTGTAACATTTTGATCAAAATAATAGATGCATTTATCTTCTTCCTTTCTCCCCATTTACTGACTCCTTCCCTATTCGTCATACAAGAACGGCCTGGTCAAAGTAAATGCAAGGTGGTACCCCGAATCCTAGAACATGTCACCATAGGGACATTAGTAAAAGAAAAGTAATTACAAGCTTCTAAGTTGTTAACTGTGGAAATGATGTATGTGTAACATGCAGTCACCTGGCGATGTTTACAGAACCCAAGCAGTGGCAAAAGATGCAGCATAGAGGCTAAGAAACTAGAGAAGAAAGTACATTATTCATAGTCACTGCAACAGTGGTGTTTATATTTATTGATTTCTCTTTCAAGATGTCTCCTTGTTGCTCCTAATGAAAATGTATTATTTTCATAACCCCATTGAACGATACTAAATTCAAAAAGTCTCACAGAAAATTTGTTCAAGGGTTTCCAATATGAACATGTTTGTGGATAATGACATTTATGATATTAAAAACTCAATTTTACAGGAATAGAGGAAGGTAAAGATGAAAATTATAACTGGTGATATAAATATACACAAGTCACTAGAATTGTTATACTAAACATTACTTATTTGCCACCAATATATGTTTGAGAAGCTTTTTGCACTATTTGTTGATGAGATGCTCCTACACAATGTCTTCATGATATAGATGATCACAGAGATGCTCAGCTTTGACTAATAATAACTGTGTCATACATGCACAGGGAGACAGAGAATGTATTAAACGATGGATTAAACCCAGATCTGTGACTGGGGGTGAAAGTTTTGCCAATGTGCAACATTCCGTCCATCATCTTGTGTGTTTTGCTGTTCACCCTATGTGGGAAGGTTATGCCCAGACATGGGTCCCGTGCTCACTACGCCCCTGGAGTCAAGCTATCCTGGCTGAAGAGGGGTGAAACCCCGAAACCGGTCCTAGGATGCTTGATTCTGGTCCAGGGAAGACGTGGCTTGGCAGTACAGGCTGGACTGTTCCCATGAGGCACAGGGTCAAGACTGATTTGCATATAGCCAGGTCTAAACTGGGGTGGCGTGGTGAGCAAAATAACGATGGATTAAACCCAGAACTGTGACTGGGGGTGAATGTTTTGCCAATGTGTGTTTTGACAGAGAATGCATTGTCAGGATAAACTCACCTTAAGCTTGGTATCCAACAGGAGTGATAAACTCTCCTGTGTCTTCAATCACCACACACACAAGAATATGAAGTCCATTTGTAGAAACAGGAAATGAGGATTGATATAAGAGAGTTAACAGAGACACAAGACTCCACTACTATAACTTGACAATTCTGTTGATAAGTGATGGCTGCTGGATGTAGTGGATATCTGAAAGGCAAAGGGATATTTTAAGTAACTTGCTGTATAATGCTCTTTGCTTAAATATAATAGTGAATGGATATACATTAACAATATCACTATATAGCCAACTCTCTGTACTTTGATGTAGCACTTGTAATTCCTGAAAACTAAGGAAACAAAGAACGAGTACCTACTTTGTCACTGTGCACTCGCTGCAAAAGGCGAGTTAAGGTTTCTGCTTGACTCTTACACAGATGCAAGAGAAGTAACAAGTAACAATGTTAATAGTCTGCTGTTCACTAGTCTTAGCAATTCATATGTAAATACTAGAATTCTAATACCTTGCACTTTAATAATCATGCATATCTTGAGCAGCATAGTACAGGCTTAGAATCCTTCCTGCTCCGTCACAGGATAACCCTTAGTAAACGTAACATCCAGTTGTCTTAAATAATTCATCTATATGCTCAAATAAAAATTTAAGTTCGTTTCAACAGTAGCATGAAATTTTGAAATACTTTGGTGCATTTTCGGTGTCATTCGGTATAAATCTATAGAAAAACAAATGGCTCATAGCAAAGGAAATGTGAGATCTGTGTAGTAGGTACTAGCCGCAGCAGGATTGTATCATGTTTGCCTAAAAGACATAGGTTTGGACACCTCACTTTGATGAGGTGAGGTCGTACATCAGCAACCCTACTACAAGGGAGAAAGAATGTGGTCCTGAAAGACCATCAGTGATGGCTGTCGGATGATGGGAGTAAAATGTTGGGGCCTGCTCTTGCACCATTGAAACAAATTATTACTAAAGTTCCAGGGAGAGGCAGTGGCTCAGTCGGCGAGCACTGCAACCAATGAACCAATGATAGCGTTGCTTTGATCATTATGCAACTGCTGCAGTTCCCAGCAGAGACATCGAATGGTGGGTCTTGAGGGTGATACATCAGGATGCTGAAGGCTAATTTGGATGGCTCTAAGCAGTGAGCAGAAGAGGAGAAGCAGGGATCTGGTGCATCCCGGCCCATCGCTCTTCATTGTAAATTTGTATTTTTTTCCTGTGCATCCCTCACCCCTGCATGCTGTGTTGGATTTTGTGTTCGTGCACCCTTTATTCTCAGGCCCCTCTTGGAAGTTCGCTCTTCGTTGTAAATTTGTATTTTTCCCCGACATTCCTCACCCCTGTGTGCTGTGTTGGACTTTGTGTTTGTGTACCTTTCATTTTTAGTCTGTGTAATGTTATATTCTGTACCACTTTTCTCTTTTAACGTAACTAGCGCTATTGTACAGCGCTCTGACACCTTTGGGTAATGTCCGCGCTTTAGAAAAATGCACTAAATAAAAAAATCGCTTCCATATAAATACCCATCCTGTTATGGTGCTGTGAGCACTGGGGCCAGACATACTGGGGCTTGCTGCGGTGTGTGAAAGAAGCTTGAAGGTGTTCCCTGCTGCCTCCCTCTCGTTGACATATGGTATGCTCTGTGGGATTACTAAACATGCTTCCTTTTAGCCTGCATACAATTGATTTGGGTGATGATACCCCCTTCTCTGTTTTTGGTTGGGGCAACAGTGCCTCGAAATACAGGATGCAATTTGCTACCCTGGGTATACCCAAAGTCAGGCGCGACACAATGGGCAGCAAGGCTCCAAACGTTACCCCATGGAAAGAGCCTCATACATGCTCCTTTTTATGCTTAACTCAATCTATAAAATACTGGTTAAACTTTTACATTTTAGGAGATTCCTACCTCTATTGCTGATATTGCTCAATCCGGAACAAAATGGGTTTACACCGAAATGTAATACAATATTGAACATTAGGTGACTATGAAGAACACTTGAAGAAAGACAACATGGATAGACCTAGAGAAGGCATTTGACATGCTTACCTGGCAATATTTGTGTGCGGTCCTCGATCGAACGTCTCTTGGAATGACATTCTGCAGTGGAAATCCTTATTATACTCAGACCCTACAGGTAGGGTACGTATGAGCATAAGGTAAATCGACAGTGGTGTCATTTATCCCCAAAATGATCTCCATTGGAATTGGAGGCTTTGGGTACCAATATGCTATTGTGTTAGGAGAGGCATAATGCTGGGGGTTGGCATGTGCATCATCTTGCTTTATGAGGGTGACCTTCTCTTGTTCCTACAAAGTGGACACACCTGGTTTGATGATATGGTTGATGTCCTCTATAATGTCAGGCCTTGGATGAATTGTGGGAAATCCTGTGCATTCCTTGTTTTCTGAATAGGACATTGGTGCGTGGGCGCGCGTGAGACATAACTTGGGGGACACTAATGTAGGTGAGCAGTCTAAATATCGAGTTTTAAATGTCGACCTACAAGTATATCGAGTTGTAAATATCGTAAGTAAAGAATATCGAAGTCAAGAATATCGATGGACAGAATATCGACCCCAAGGTAAGTATTATCGAAGTTAATAATATCGAAGTCATTAATATAGATGTAAGTAATATCGTAATCAAAAATTTCGATGTCAAGAATATCGATATTTTATTAGTGTAATGTATTTTAATATGTATTTTATTTGTATGTGAAAGATTATTGTAATGTATTTTAATACATTTAAAAAAAAATGTTTAGAGATTAATAATTATTTAAAATATAATTTAGCGTTTTAGTATCAGAGCGGGATGTGGGTTTATAGGGGAATAGGGTAGGAAGTAATTTAATTATAATTAATTAATTAATATGTATTGTTTAATTGGTATTTATGATTAATTAATTGTTAATTCATTACTAATTGTTAATTAAATATATTAATTGATTAATTAATTGTTAATTAATTATTAATTGTAAATTAATTGTATTAATTGGTTAATTATATAAGTTATAATTAGTTCAATATTAATATTTCTTTATTGGTATAGTTAATTAATTAATTGTTAATTACTAATTAATTGGTGATTTAATTTTATTAAGTGATCAATTGATGCTTAAATTAATTATGTGAATTTTTATGTGTAGTGGGTTGTGGGTTTATAGGGGAATAGGGTGGGATGTAATTCAATTCAAATAATTACTGATAATTTTTAATTATTTGTAATTAATAATAATTATTTGTTAATTAATTATTAATTGGTAATTAATTGTTATTAGTACGTTAAATATAGTAAATATAAATAATTTATTATTTCATGTTGTTTGTTGTTATTGCTAATTAATGTATTGTTAAATAATAATTAATTTGTGAATAATTGTAATTTGGTAGTTAATATGTATAAATTTGTAAATAATAAGTATATTAATTATAAAGAATGTATTATTAATTGTAAATAATAGATAAACTGATATTTAAATGTATTGTGTATTTTGTATGTGTAGTGTGTTGTGTGTTAAAGGGGAATAGTGTGGGATGTAATTTAAAGTTATTTATATAAATATTTATTTTAAATAATTGGTATTTAATAATACATATTTTGTAAATTAATTATTAATATGCTATTTTTTTATAACTAATTATTTAATTGGTTATTATGTTTATAGAATCCCTATGCTATCCAGTGCTTTCCCAACTGTTTTACTATCTGGAGTTGGAATAGTAATTTTTAACCCTACGCTATCCAGCGCTTTCCCTAGTGTTTCACTTACTGGAGTGGGAATAGTAATTTGTACCCCTACGCTATCCAGCGTTTTCACTACTGTTGCACTCTCTGGAGTGGAAATAGTAATTTTTACTCCTACGCTATCCAACGCTTTCCCTTCTGTTGGACTCACTGGAGTGGGAATAGTAATTTTTACCCTTACGCTATCCAACGCTTTCCCTACTATTGCACTCTCTGGAGTTGGAATAGTAATTTTTACCCCTACGCTATCCAACACTTTCTCTACTGTTGCACTCTTTGGAGTTGGAATAGTAATTTTTACCCCTACGCTATCCAGCGCTTTCCCTACTGTTTCACTTACTGGAGTGGGAATAGTAATTTGTACCCCTATGCTATCCAACGCTTTCCCTACTGTTGCACTCTCTGGAGTTGGAATAGTAATTTTTACCCCTACGCTATCCAGCGCTTTTCCTACTGTTCCATTCTCTGGAGTTGGAATAGTAATTTTTACCCCTACGCTATCCAGTGCTTTCCAAACTGTTTCACTTACTGGAGTGGGAATAGTAATTTTTACCCCTACGCTATCCTGCGCTTTTCCTACTGTTTCACTTACTGGAGTGGGAATAGTAAATTTTACCCCTACGCTATCCAACGCTTTCCCTACTGTTGGATTCACTGGAGTGGTAATAGTAATTTTTACTCCTACGCTATCCAACGTTTTCTCTACTATTGCACTCTCTGGAGTTGGAATAGTAATTATTTTCCCTTCGCTATCCAACACTTTCCCTACTGTTGCACTCTCTGGAGTGGGAATAGTAATTGTTACCCTTACGCTATCCAGCGCTTTCCCTACTGTTTCACTTACTGGAGTGGGAATAGTAATTTGTACCCCTACGCTATCCAACGCTTTCCCTACTGTTGCACTCTCTGGAGTTGGAATAGTAATTTTTACCCCTACGCTATCCAGCGCTTTCCCTACTGTTGCACTCTTTGGAGTTGGAGTAGTCATTTTTACCCCTACGCTATCCAACGTTTTCCCTACTGTTGCACTCTCTGGAGTGGGAATAGTAATTTTTACCTTTACGCTATCCAACGCTTTCCCTACTATTGCACTCTCTGGAGTTGGAATAGTAATTTTAACCCTACGCTATTTAACGCTTTCCCTACTGTTGCACTCTTTGGAGTTGGAATAGTAATTTTTACCCCTACGCTATCCAGCGCTTTCCCTACTGTTTCACTTACTGGAGTGGGAATAGTAATTTGTACCCCTACGCTATCCAACGCTTTCCCTACTGTTGCACTCTCTGGAGTTGGAATAGTAATTTTTACCCCTACGCTATCCAGCGCTTTCCCTACTGTTGCACTCTTTGGAGTTGGAATAGTAATTGTTACCCCTACGCTATCCAACGTTTTCCCTACTGTTGCACTCTCTGGAGTGCGAATAGTAATTTTTACCTTTACGCTATCCAACGCTTTCCCTACTATTGCACTCTCTGGAGTTGGAATAGTAATTTTAACCCTACGCTATCCAACGCTTTCCCTACTGTTGCATTCTTTGGAGTTGGAATAGTAATTTTTACCCCTACGGTATCCAACATTTTCCTTATTGTTGTTTTTGTTGGAGTTGGACTAGTAGTTTTATTGTGTCTGATATTTCATATGTTTTGTATATTTTTTGCTATTGTAATATATCATTAATAATAAAAATTTATCACATTAAAAATATTGATTTTTATTTGCTATATGTAATTATTAAATATTTATTAATGTTATTATTTTATGTGTATAGATGTATTGGTAATTTTTAAAAACATTTAATAATTTATACGTTACAGAAATTATTAGTAAAATTAATTATTCAGTAAGTATATATATTATAAATTATATGTACATGTTTAATTAAAGTTTTATTAAATTATATATATTAATTATACATTTTAAATATTATACAATATATTTAATTATGTTAAAAACGATATTTTTAATAACGATATTTTTGACATCGATATTTAATTTTCAATATTTTTGTACTTACCATGTTGTAGATAGGATGTCGATATTCTTGACGTCGATATTTTTGTTGCGATATATTTGTAGGTCGATATTCTGTCTGTCGAAATTATGTCATACAACCACTAATGTACAAGCCCCAGGGAATTCAGATCACTGGTACAGAATCAGATTTGTTTTGGGGGACAGTACAGGCACTGAAGACTAGTGCAGTTCCAGAAAACATTTTCTCTGTCAGTTATGGGCTACATAGCTCTTGTCAAAATGGTAATTCTCCCTTGCTTGCTATATTACTTCACCAATATCTCCATATGGTTGCTGAGACACGTTTTAGGGACATAGACGTACTACTATCTGACCTGATCTAGGGCAAAGAAAGACATAGAGTTGTCTAAGCTGAACTGAAGGGGGACTTGTATGTCTGAGTTCGAATTGTATTACCTGATGTGCAGATTCAATGCAAGCCATGATGGCTACCCACTGAGAGCGTCCCTGAAGGGATATTGAATAGCTTTCTAATTGAAGTGGGTTGAAGGCTGGGCATGGCACGAGAGCCAGTGTCACATTAAACTACTGGAATAGAGGCTTACAGAAGTCCTGTCCCAGTCCACGTATGCACCAATTCTGTGCTGGTAGGACTGCTAGGACATATGGAATTTTAGCAGCTGTAGTGACTGTCAGGCACTGATACTCCTTGGGTACTTTGAAATCCATTCACGACTAGACAGAGGGAGATACGTTATTGGGGGGACAATTCCTACAATATGGGGCATTTAAGAGTACATTTCATAAACTCTTGTTGCAAGGAAATTGAACTGTGCCTGGGAACACAGGACATCAGAATGTAGGAACTGAGTCACCGTACCACATCAGTACCTATGGGCCCAAATCCGACTTGCTCATTGTCCCTCACCTGCTCTTGTAACCTTACCAGAGTAACAAGGGATTGGCAACCTAGAACATTTCTCTCTGGACCCCAAGGGAACTGTAGAAACAGATCATCACCTTTTGTTTCTCACTCATGCCCATAATAAACAAAAGAAAGACATTCGGTAAGTTTACAATATTTATTGAAACAATTGTGCAGCAACTGAGCTGTGATTACAAAACATATACAACTGAGCAAAATAATTAGCCTTATCAGCAAACTGTATACAATGAAAATCCCCATCATGGTGAATTATATATTTGAGACAAAGAATGGGCGATGATACTGGCCAGCCCGACCAACGTTCCGCGCAACCCCCGCTTTAAACTCATACAATATTACATACTGCAGCGTGCGTATCTCACGCCTGAGAAGATAAACAGATATTTCTTGCGGACGGACGCTGTCTGCCAACGGTGCTCGTTACCGGGAGCGGACCTTTTACATATGCTATGGCATTGCACTGGTGTGCAGACATACTGGAACGACGTGCTGTCACTGATAGAGCGCAGTGCCGATGGACGGCTACCACGCACGTGGGAGGCATGCATCTTAGGCTTATACAAGCGCACAAAAGCAAATAAAGTGCAGGCGCGCTTCTGGGACATGGGGCTTGTAACGGCCAAACGCCTACTCACCAAGCATTGGAAGGCGACGGCCCCCCCGCACATTAGACACTGGAGGGCCTCCTTCGTTAACTGGGCGCAGGCGGAGAGTGCAGTGCTCCTACGTGAGGAAACTGCGGGGCTCCGGAAGTTCCCCATTGCCCAAATCTGGGATGGCCTCCTTACCACCTTTAAGGCAACCTGCCGGACTCGAGGGATAACCTGAGCCTTAGGAGGGCATCGTTGCCCTACTGGCTGGATAGCGACGTCCCTGAGACCATGGCGGGGAAAGCTCCCGGCCCTCTCTGCTTGCTTGCCCCCCTGGCGCCTCTCGCATATTGTGATGCAGGGGGCTGCTGCTAGACATCGCCTACAGTGCGTCTATGGCGCGCGCGCAGGGCTTGCTGTCGCCGCCGCTTGAGAGGGCGCGCGCGATATTGGGATACGGGCACACCCGGGAAGATATGACCATTCCGCCCCGCTCAGATGTCCCCTCCTAGGCGTGGAGGAATACCTCCCTCGCATGAGAGGATAATCTAAGACTGCGGACGCAGACGCGGCGGGCTCTTGGCCCCCCTCTCGACGGCCCCCTGACCCCCCCTCCCACCTCTCCCCCCCCTCCTTCTTCCCCCCCCCACGACCTGCTACTCGACGCGCCTCCCACATGGCCCGGCTATGCCCCACTTGACAGCTGCTGTCTCCTTCTACACTGCTGCAGAACGATCTCCACCTCCCCCCCACCCCTCTTATTCTAGACCTCACCCGAGTTTTCGACCCTAGCCCTGGCCCCTACGTTCATGTTACACACACGGGGAGCAGTTCGGCGACTGGCTACGCTCCCTGACCGAACCCGTGTCCAACCACAGAAACAGTTGCTGGAAGCGTTGCCCGACACCCCCGAGGCGCTGCCCTACCTAGTGCGCTCTCTGTAGCACTGATGAGGCAGCGCTGGCGTACACTACGCGCAGACGGCGGCTATGCCTGGCAAACGTGGAATGACCCACTCGAAATGTGCAAAGTTCCACGCCAGGCTTGCACAGGCACTCGGCGGCCCGGGGAGCGCACTGCTGAAGGGATAATAGAGCGACATGCGCTGCGCGCATAGGGCTGGGCTGCGAAACGGCACACTGGGCTCGTCGGATGTACACGCTGCTATGTGCGTCTTTGTGAGCTATACTGCAACCTCCTCGTCGCGCTCCAGCTTACGCCAAGAGTAGGTCACCGGGACTCCGTTGCCCAGAGACCAGGGCATTTGGTGGGAGACCTGGTGCCTAGCGCGATTCCCCCTACGAGTCTAGGGGCTAATTCACGGCGCCGCACTGAGGGCTGGCACACAGCGCTCTCCTCTCTTGCAGGCAATACGCTTCAGATGAGACACGACGAAATACAGAAAAGCACCATCGACCCACTTACACACAATGTACATACCTGACTCCTATGCATATGTTCAACTGTTTACCGCCGCCGGACCTCCGGGTTGTCGGCTAAATGGCTGTGTCTCACCATCTGAACGTGTGTATTTTTGTATTGCTGAATTGATGCCTTGGCAAAGGACAGTACATTGTCAATTGATGCAACTGCGGTTAATAAAGGTTTTCAAAAAAAAAAAAAAAAAATGGTGAATTATATATTTGCCTAAGCCTACCCTCACTATGTGAGCCCAGTGATATATCAGTGATCTCTGGGGTAAGTACTGGACCTCATACCTGGAATTTTTAGTTACTTTGTCCGCATCTCAGGTTGCGCAAGTCTGTTGCACCAATTCCAGGTCTTTTTTCCCGCTGCTAAATTTTTTCTCTCTGTTTTCCAAAGGCCAAGTCTCGATTTATATGATAAGAAGTGCTGTGTTGGAAAACAACAGCTGTGCCTCTGTGTTGTGTTTGAACATTAGGAGATGTTGCTAACCGAGCACAAAAAAACAGAGCACCATGTTATTCGACCTTGTATGAAATGTTCAGATTGAATCCCAAGAAGAAGAACTAAATAATAATAACATGTACAGCATATTTTTAAAATAATATCAATGCACAAAATAAATATTAGGTGTGGCTGTGCAAAGCAAAGACAGCCTAAATGTTATAGTTAGGCTAAAATAAGGGAGAACCAATGTCGGCCCTAAAGGAAACTTACTACACAACCCCCCTGGTCGGGCAAGTAATTTAGCGTCTAAGTAAATATTAATAGGCAGAAGCACAAGGCAAGCAAATTCAATGCTTTACTAATAAGTATGGTATACAAACAAAATGATGATCATAATAAAAAATGTATAACATGACAATTTCGTGAACATGGCCAAATTAAGGTGTATCGGAGGCACCCAGGATTTCTTGACTTCTTCCACACGTTCAATGGATAGAGAATCCAGAACAGATTCCAACTCCACAGACAATGATTCCACAATTGCCCAGTTTAGAAGCTCCAGAGAACAGAATTGATCCTCATTATCAGCTGATGCTGAGGAAGTAGCAGGGCAACCCGCATCTGTATAATTAGAGCCAGAGTTCAGTGTTCCGTGTGCCAAAGCACTCCTCTCCGCTGGAGGAAGTGGCTCATACTGTGCCTCCTGAAGCAGCCGCAAGTTCATAGAACAACTCTGAGCATGGGTCATTATAGAATCCATCAACAGTTTTGTGTCCACAGGAACCACCATCAGCAGAGTCAGGTAAAGATCCAGTGCCCTTCAGAAGTGGCACCAAAGGCAATTTAACACGGGTTGAACGCAGGTAAACCAGGCAGGTCAGAATGACAATGACCAGTCAGTGTCCAGTTCCTAGAGCATGGAGACTGCAAAGAATCGTAACATGCACTTACTGCACAGTTGGACTGGCGGTGGTTCCAGTGGGATTTGAAATGGAACACCCATTGCGGAGAAGCAAAAATATAACCATAATCCTACAAACTAGTAAAACGGTATAATGGTATACCTCCTAATATACTGGAAAATAGGGAATTAATAAAAGCTGGTGTTACTCCAAAGATTTTCTAGAATGAACTGACTAAGCCAGTTCCAATAACTTTAAAACAAATGCTATTCGGGGGTATAGGATGCATTCAATATTCAGTGGACCAAATGTAGTGTGAGACTGATGTTTAAAAAGGAATGTATTTCTTTGGATGTCCTTGCCACTTGTAATTCAAAGCTTTCTCTAGCAGATGTTAAGGCTACCTCTTTTTAAAACAATAGTACTTTGAGTCTATTTAGCTTGTTAAAATCTGCCTTCAAAGTTGGAATCGCAGGCCTCAACGAGCTATCAAAAGTCCCTTGTGTGGGAGGGTAGAGCACGTTATTACAGCAGGTCAATATCTGGGAAACTGATAAAATATATGGAATCCCCGCCTTCATTCCGCTGTATGCCTGGTTGTTTAGCATGAAGTAGCTTCCATTTGAAAGGACTGTAATGAGCGGGAAAATTGAAGGGGCTGGTATTCCTGTTAAAAAACAGGCCAAATTTGCTACTATGCATTACATGTGCCTTGAATGTTAATGTGTTCACAAGCGAGTGAATGTCCGACAGTAGAGTTGCATTCCTTTCCAGTAAATAAGATCTCTTTGTTGGCTCATTTACAACAATAAGAAAATGGGAAAGCTGCCTCCCAGGGATTCATATCTACAGACACAGAAATGTTTCATGCAAGCTGTGAACTGAAATAGTGAAATTGGCAAAGATATCACACCATGTACTAATCAACAGTGGAGGATGTTTCTGATATTGTGAATGGGAGCTGTTCTAGTTTCTCGAGATGTAATGTGGTATATGTGGCATCTTTTTTAGCCACAAGTTGTTGTTTTTGTGTCTGATTGAAAGGCAAAAATCCCTTAGTCGAATTAAGGTAAAGAGTGCTGAAGCATTGGGCTTTTGTATTGTACCCTCCACACAATACTATTTTATCACACCCCGACTTATGTAGGCAACTTTATCAATTCACTAGCACAGGCCTTAGATGATGAGTGTCAATTATGCTAATTTTAGTCTTAGGTGATTCCAACATTCAGGTGGATAACACTATAAATTCTTTGGTCCAACGTTTTTTAGACACACTAGCCACACTTAACCTTTTGGTGACACCTGCTGGGCCCATTCACAGATGCATTTGTTTGTTGTAACGCTTTGGGCCCATTCACAGAGCAGGACAGTCTATTGATGTGATCTTCTCTAGTAGCCCCATGTGCTCAGAAATCCCTAGGTAATTAGTCTGGTCAGACCATTCTTTAATACCGTTCTCTTGGCCTTTGCCTACTCCAAAGGGAAAGATTTGAGATGGGCTTGTCTCGCATGGTAGTGCTTAGAACAGGGTAGTAATGCCTAACCTTTAGGAGAACCTGTTGTCTTCCAGACCCACACTAACAGGGGATGTTTCCACAGATTATTTGGCAGTTGACAAATGGCTTTCGGCTGCGGCTAATTTGGAAGCCCCAGAAGTCAGTATCAGGAAAAAGAGATACTCGGCTCATTGGTTTTCCGACAAACTTACCTCAGAGAGAAAAATCTGACAAAAATTGGAGAGATTATGGAGATGACACTATCAAGAGGAAGATAAAATTAAATAGCAACAAGCCTGAAGTGCCTATCATAAAATCAAACGTTGCCACGTGGTACTTTTTACTCCCAAAAAATAAATGAGTCAAATAATAGTGCTGAAGACATATTTTAAATCGTCTTTGACCTCGCTGACCATAATGTGATGGCTCCTCGGTTTGAAATCAATTTGAAATTGTGTTCGGGCTGAGTATTAGGATAAAATTATGAGGATTCCGTCTAACTTTGGGAGGCTAAATCATATTGAGGCCAAGGACCTAGTGCCCACTCCAACAGTGCGCTCATCAAAAGGCAAATTGGTATATTTTGTACCTCCCCAATGAAGAGGAACTGAAGATTTGCCTGCGTTTGTGCAAATCTGGCTCTCCTCTAGATCCATTTCCTCCACCGGGCTGTATGAGTCCAGTGTACCTTGAACTTTTGACTGCCTCTCTGCAATCAGGGACTGTACCAAACTCATGGAAGAGGGCTCATGTCTTTCCCCTTCTAAAAAAGTCAAATGCTGATCCTGAAATTCATTCTAACTTTAGACCTATTTCACTGTTACCAGCTGTTTCAAAGTTGATTGAGAAGATTGTCAATACACAACTATCAGAATTTTTGGACACTTTCAATCTTCTGCATCCATCGGAATCAGACTTTAGGGCATGACGTAGCACTGAAATGGCCCTCCTGGAAATCTCAGATTCAATTAAGCGAAATCTTGATTACGGTCATAACTCAGCCTTGATTTTTTAAAATCTTTCACGCAGCATCTGACACGATCTCACATGAAATCCTGCTTCAGCGCCTCACTTTCATTGGAGTGGAGGTTGCAGCTTTAAGATGGCTTAGATCCTTTTTGGATCAGAGAGAACAAGCTGTGTGGATGAAGCCTTTTAAATCAGAGGTGAAAACCTTGATGTGTAGTGTACCACAGGGTTCAGCAGTGAGCCTCACGCTCTTTAACATTTAAATGTCTGCGTTTGCTATTTTGAATCTTTTGGCATTAAAATTGTCTCATATGTGGATGACACCCAGATACTGTTGACCTATGACGGTGATTCTTTTTCAGATAAGGCAAATTTATCAGCTTGCATTGGAGTGGTGATGAGGTGGTTTAAAGCCATCTGTCTTCAATGTATTCTGGACAAAAGGGATATCTTGCTCTTTGGACTTAACCCACTTCCTAGCCTAGAAGTTACCCAATGCATTCTCCCCCACAGAAATGGCAAGGAATCTAGGGGTGCTTTTTGAGGTTCACCTTTCGTTCCGATGCCAGATTTAATCAGTTATGAAAAGCTTGCTTTTGGATACTTAGAATGCTAAGAAAGTTTCTAGATCTTCTCCCTTCAGAAGCTTGAAAATCAATGGTTCGGGCTTTGATCATATCTAGGCTGGACTGTTCCAATGTTCTTTATTTGGCTGTCCCGGAATATTCAATACATTGGCTGCAAATAGTGCAGAAAACTGAAATCTGCCGTTTGATTAAGCTGCCAAAATGTGTTTCGCTGTCACACTACTGCAATCAATTGCATTGGCTGCTGGTGAGTAAAATAATTATTTTGAAAGCATTAATCATTGCTAGGCTTTCCTGTTTTCAGTTTCTATTTTTGGTAAATTCTGGTGGGTTTTTTTCAGTGTTTTCAAATGATTTCAATACCTTAAAAAATAGTGGTTATCAGTGGTTACACATTTTTGCACCATTAAAAACAACAGAAACAGTGTTTTTTCGGTGTTTATGGAATGTTTTGCTTTTATTATTCCTTGCTTTATGCGCTGACATCGCAGGGTTTATAGACAGTGTACATATAGTGTATTTGAGGTCCAAATACATTTTTGCAAATTTAACTTATTGTAGTACACCATACAATACTTCTTCAGTTAGTCTATGGTCATGTGCACTGGCTCTTTCCTTCCCATGTAAACTTTTTTTATGTGAAAAGGCCCTACCAACATTGCCACTTGAGACGGGCAACGCCAAAACAGCCAGTATACAATTGGTTAACTCTGGTCATTGACATAGCTTTCCATGCCAATACTGGTGCACTTTAAGATTGCGATTCTCCGGGCAGGTTCTGCAACATTTGCGTTGAACTGGGCGCTTATGCCCTCAGAGTTATTGAAGCGGTCAAACATGAAGCAGCATTTTTGAAACTATGGAGGAAATTTCTGTTTATGGAAGGGATCTAGAACTTGTACAGAGTACCACAGTGAGGTTTCATTGACTTCAAGGGATGGTGAAGGGACATTTCTAGGCATCATTGCAAGCCATTTCTTATACATTGTAAAATAAAAGTCTTTGGCATCATCACTCAGCAAACATTCTGTAAACGGTTGCCACCAGGATAATATAGCATTCATAGCCCCTTGGACTAAGAACCATTATCTAAGTGACACAGTTGGGATGACTCTTTCTTTGATGCCACACAAAGCACGAAATGAGAAATATTTGCATTTTAGTTCCTGTGCATAACAAAACAGTCCACCAGAATGGACTAAAAAGTCAATAGCATTCTTCATTAACTCTGAAGATTGTAAAGATGCTTTAGGCATACCATCTACCAAGTGGCAAGGATCTCTTACAGGGAAGCACTTCTGCTCAGGTATCAATTTTGACAGGTCATCACACAACCTTTTTCTAAACGTAGCTGAAACACTGCAAATATAAGCAATATCACTCCAATTTTCGTTGAACTTGGAAAGAACCTTTTTGCAGAGCATTCCAAGTGACACTGCGTTCCATGTTTTCCAGAAGTCTGGTGTCATGTTTTCACCACTATCCCAGATGCTTGGTGATAGCACTCTTTTCACATATACTTGTCACTATACCTTGCATTGAATGTTCCAGCCTGAGGTGTTGGCAATTCACTTACAATCAATACTGACTCACTAGAAACTGGGGCCTGATGTTTCAAGGCTTTTTACCTACTTTCTGTGGGTAAATGTGATGACACATATTGGGAAAGATTCCCAGCCATTTTACCTATCAGTGAAAGAATCAAACGCAGCCAAAATATCAAATATGATTTTCATATTTCATGATTCTCTACAGTTTATAAAATAATTAAACAAGATCTAAAACATGCTTCTAAACCCTGTATCTTTAGACCAAAGATCACAATACTGCAAAAAGCAAAAGGATGAAGAAACAATATTTTAGTGGCATCCCTAAACAACAAAACTCAAGCAGAATAACGTTAACCCAGTTTTTTCTTGCTGCTAACTTTTATAACAAAGTTACATGGTATTGGCATCGTCAAAAAGAAAAAAATGACTTTCACTCTTTTTTCTTTCTTTGAATGGCATTTAGTTTGTGGTTGTGCAGGTGTTTTTTCAGTGTTTATATGTTTTCACTGGGGAGGGCTATTTCTCTTTCAGTGCTGTTTTAACAGTTATTATAGGTTTTAACCTAAAACCAGACAGCCTAATCATTGCGCACTAAGCCAGAATACTACCCTCCTAGTGCCTTGCGCTCACAGGATGCCCAGCTGTTATGTGTTCCACGTATCAAGAGAAAGAGACTGAGTTAGTCTGCCTGTCCTGTCTTGGCGGCTAGGCCCTGGAATGAACTCCAACTTGGGGTTCAAGCACGATCTCGCTAGGAAAGCCCTCCGTATGAGTCGAATCCAGAGGGCTTTCCTAGCGAATTGTGCTCTTCGAGTCCGAGCGACCGAGTATGATGCACCCATATGGTGACGGACTTGGTTTGCTCGGACTGCCATTGAACTCTATGGGAGCCTGTATACTGAACGCGTACACAGGCTCCCATAGCAAAAAGGGGTGGGTGGGGAAAAGCGCACACCCCGTGGTGGGCACCCCATGTTGTCCACCACACTGCGCATGCATGGAAAGGGGGACCCATGGGTACCCCCACGGGACAGATTCGGAGGGCCCCGGGTGAAGCCCCCGAAGTACGATTCCCACAGCCGTTTCGTCTTGCTGAGACCGAGTCGATACGGCTGTCCGAATCATGCATTGTACTCGCTTGATCGGAAGCCTGCTCCATTGTGCGGCACGATTCGGCTGCGCACGAGTCGGACTGACAGGATCGGGTTCAGAAACGATTTGGTTGACACGGACGAGATCTTCGCATCATACTTGGTCATTAGGAACAGGGGACGATTCAGTCAGAAACATAGGCTCTGATTCTGATTTGCTCGTCCCGGAACCCATCTGGAGGCCTTCCTAGCGAGATCGTACTCAGGCCCTTAGAAGTATCTCAGTCAAAACCAACTTCCATAAACAACTAAAAGCCCACATGTTCAACCTATAAGTCGGGGCTTTTCCATGTCCCTTTTTGTCGTAGCACTGGGACACTCATGCAGTAGCTGTGCCCTTTCGAAATGCTTTCATTCATTCAATGCAAGAACCAGACGCATGGCATGGACAAATGAGAATGGTGCCCAGTAATGATCAGGAAGACCTTACCCTTTCCAGTCAATTAAATATTCTAATTGATCTTGCAGTAAATTGGAGTCAAATATGGCACACATCTCCTACTATGCAGGATCCACAAAGACAACCGGAGGAGGAGAAGGAGTCTGTGAAGGAAGTGGATGTGGAGAAGAATAAATCAGAGACACCTAAAAGTCTGGATAGTTGTTACAGTGGGAGGGAAGAGAAGGAGGCACTGCTGCTTGGGAAAGAACAGCTGTAACTGAAAAAGGATATAGAAACTGAAGTCTCAATTTACAGCAAAAAACTACAGGAGGGTCAGAAACCATGAGAAGAGCCACGCCAGTTGACAACCATACAAGACACGATGTGCAATTGCATTTTTACATGCCGGTTTGATGCCCATCACCTATTCAACAACTTTGCTACCAACAGATTTCAGTAGCTCTTTAGCAAAAGGGAAAAAACAAGAAACTACCTGAAGAGAGAATATACGTGGTCGAAAGCCATACATACAGCCATATGTGTAGTATAAGCGAGAAGCTTTAAATGAGTATGAAATTCTACAATGGGAATCCACTCTAATATAGAATCTACTCATCTTGATAATCTGTAAGAATCATAGGTATTGCACGATATCCTGGTTGACTCTTTCGGTTTGAAGATTAGTATGAGGGATGGGGAGGAAAAATCAGTTTTGATATCTGTCCCCTCACTAGGGTGTGGCTACGATCATTGTGATCTGGTGGACCAGTTGAAGACAGATCACCAGATCAAGGCTTTCCCCTACTGCATTCAGCTGAGATTAACAGCAAAACTGTGCAATTCCCCCGCCTCTAAATGGGGCAAGGGGACCCTAGGTTTTGCAGAGCAGGAGCTCTACCAATTTTTATCAGTAGTCTCATTCTGCCAAACTCCAAATAAGACCCTTAGCTCCTTTATATTTCTATTCTTCATTATTTTCGCACTCCTCAAGCAGCGCGCCATCACCTTACTTGACTACTGCAGCTCCTGGATAGTTTAGTGTTATTCATTTTTAGGTCAAGCCTGAGTCAGCGCGCATGCGCTGCTCTGCAAGACTGCTGTAGTAGAGTATGGAAGAGAAGCCCCGTCCACCCTCCGTCCATATTTTTAATTGGCTTGTGTCTTTTTCCTTCATGAATGCTGGCTTCTGATTCCTTAATAGGCTTGTTAGTACCTCCTTGTTTTCATTTGTAACCTCCCATGGCTACTGGCCCCTTTACTTCAGTTGTTACACGTTAAGTGTTATTTCATCTTGTAAGCACTATTTTCTTTATTGAGTTTCTCCTACTTCAGGCATGACGACGTGCTTTGCTTACATTCTGTGTGCTGTGCACGCTTTCACTTTCCAAGCAGCTGGGACAATCGCGACCGCTTGTTTGCAATGCCATAGGTCTCGCATTTAAATGCGAGATCTATTGCATTGCAAATTTTTTTGGGGTTTACTTTAAATTATAATTCTTATGCTTTATCTCCCTGTGCCCTCTCTCCCCACCCCCTCACTCGTCCCACAACAGTACGAGCACGCCTCACCACCCCGACAAGATCACTGAGACCACTGCTTTTTTGTTTTCAATTATATTTGTAAACTTGCGTTAGCTGCAATCATTGGTTTTTTTGTATTACATTTGTGCATTTATGTAGCACAGGCAGTGCGGACAATAATTAATTAAAAAAATTTACAAATATTTACAAAATATTGAGCCGACACTGTGGCTCAAACACCATCCCCGGTTTCCGAGTCGGTAGCTTGCAGGGAGGTTACAGTGGCAAAGAGCTCACTGATTGGCTGTGCCCTCTCTCCCCACCCCTTGTCCCTCCCACAACGGTTGCTATGGAACCGCCCACGACAGCCAGGCAGACTTCAGGCACAGGGCTGCCATTATCTACCAGCCAGGGCATGGTGACCAAGCCGGGGAGGCTGGGCCCAGGCTGTGGCACCGCCGCTCGGCTTTATGTGTAACCGCTCCGGAGACAGGCGTCGGCCACAGATTATGAGCGGGCGACCCGGGACAAAGGTGACCTTTTCTTTCTTTTCAGCAAACATGGTGAATGTTGTCTGGTTTGCTGACTGAAGCAGTTTGTAACAGCTGATGACATCTTAATGCTGAACACACGGCCTGGGGAGCAGAGGCTGACGTTTATGTAAGGAAATTTCTTGATTCTGTAACAGGGTGCCTCTGATGTTCTAGCAGGGATGTTTCTGAGTCAGTCACACGTTTGATGGGAGAGTGGCCAGCAGAGTAATCTAGTCATTTTGTGAAATGGTGCCTCACTCAGGTTGGCATGGCTGGTACTGGGTCAGTACAAAAGAGGGGGGGGGAATAGACCACTTGTCCTGTGTACCAGGGTCTCATTTAACGTGGATGGTTGTCGTTAAAAAACCCTCATATACGTACACAAGTCGCAGGCGGTATATGTTGGTTCTCCGCCTTCATGTGTCGTAATAGCATTTTCATTGGGTTTTTTTTGTCCAAATGCTCGCCTCCCCATGGAGGAAGACCAACTGGTTCTGCAGTAGTGGTCAGAGAGATAAAAAGGAGGGTGTGCTCGTGCTCAGTGAAAAAGTGATTCTGGAGATAAAAATCCTGCTGTCAAAACTCTTTTTCTTTATTCTTGAGATATTTGACTTGGGAGATTAAAATCGTGAACGTGCATGTGGAGACCTAGTTATTGGTCTGATGCACTGGTTATTGTCTTTAAGAGGTCTGGTCTACATGTTTCAGCCTCGTGCAGAGTCTAGAGGCTTTCGTCAGGACCAAGGGGGATTAGGGGGAGCTATCTTGGGCTCACCTTGTGAATTCTGGGGGCGGTTATAGTGTACTCACCACCCTTGATGTAAGGAGTCAGATCTTTTAGTACCTGTTCCTGTGAAAAAGAAATAGCGTGTATTATCACATCCTAACAACACATTAATTGCTAGTGTTCTCTCTCATGGGTAATGCTAAAACGGATATTTTGAACAGACAGTCTTAGTGTACTGTAATCATTGCGCTTCACTGGCGCTTTGTCACACACAGATTTGGTGAAAGAAAGATTTACGGTCGAGTTAAAAACAGAGGTTAAGTAAACATCACATCGCTTTTCTTTGCTTGATTTGGTTGTATAGCATGTTAGCAGCATATGTATTCTCGGTTCATTGCTAATCTAAAAATAGTGGGAAAGAAAAGAAATCGGCTTTCGCTGTTTGAACAAGCGCGAAGTTTCTATCTGAACTAATGGGAGTAATTCTCGTAAAAGGGGATTACCTTGTTTTGGAATTGTACATCTTGCTTCAGGATATTAGTCAGGTGGTAGAAAACCTGTTGCTGTTGGAGAGGGAGAAAGAGTTAGTTTTTTTACTCACTGTTTGGCGCTAATTTTTTCGAGACGGCTTCCGCGTCGCTTACCGGTTCCTCCGGCAGACCCACTTGTTCTGACTCTGACGTTATCCTGGGACAACGTGCATTCCGGTGGACTCGCGTTAAAAAGGCCGTCATTGCAAAAATCGAGGAAAGACTTCTCGGTTTGGTTGGCATTAAGTTGTTTTTAACTGATTGGCAATTTTGTATACAATAACACGCACAATGTTGGGAAAGATTTTAAAGGGGGGGAAGTCAAATTTGGTATCAAAGTGTGGTATTGCATTAAGGTGAATACTTCTGGTTGGCAATGTTATGTATAGCAAAATGGGAGTTGTGCCCATATTATGTTGATGATGTTTATCACTTCTAGATTCATAATGTTTGTCAGAGTGGTCTTCCTTATGTTACGTGTTTACCTCCCTCTTCATGTAAAGTTAAGGAGGTGTTTGTCATCATTTACAGAGAGTGGACCAGGGTATGGAATCGTTCAGCCCCTCTTTATCTGTCTTTAGGCGATGGACCCAGCGTTGTTCCTTTTCGAAAAGTATTTGTTCAGCATTGTGGTTTTTGAACGTTAAGGTCTCCAATATTACCCAATTCAGATCTTCAGGGGTATGGTTAGTGTCTATATAGTGCTTACTCATTTTTGTTGTTGCCCTTTTACACGAAATGTTACTGCGATGTTCAATGATACGTAGTTTGGCTTTTCGGCAGGTCATTCCTATGTATCTCAGGTTGCAGGGACAGACTATCATGTACACCACATGTGTGGTGTTGCAATTTGTGTGATTACGTAATTCCCATTTGAAGTTGGGAAGAAGTTGCAGAGATTTTGTTATTTTAGTTAACTTGCAAACTGAGCAGGAGCCACACGGGTAGTGACCTACTACCGGGCTCAAGTTCCAGGCTGTTGTTAAGGTTACTGTTGTGGTAATAGTCCTTGGTCTCGTGTGGACCAGGATGTCTTTAATGTTTTTAGTTCTCTTGTTGGCAAATCTTGGTTTTGGCCATTTCAGTGTGTTCGAGGTCAGTATTCTCCAGTTCTTATTAATGATTTTCTTGACTGTGTTAGATTCAGTGTTATATGTTGTGACACATGTCATTAAATCCTCAGGTTCTTCTCGTTGTATAGTAGATAATAGATTTTCTCTGGGTTGATTGCGTGCTCTCTTTTGACATTTCCTTATCGTTTTAATAGGGTAATCTCTTTTGGTGAGTCGATGTTCCAGATCTTTTGCTTGCTGTCTGTAATCTTCCAAATCACTGCAATTTCGTTTCAAGCGGAGGAACTGACTGTAGGGTAGATTGTCTCTTAAAGGTCGAGGATGGAAACTCTTATAAGAGAGAATGCTGTTTCTGGCCGTCGGTTTATAGAAAGTTCTGGTGTGTAGTGACTCGTTCATGGAAAAGATGGTTACATCAAGGAAGTCCAGTTGATGTTTATCTGCTGTTAGTGTGAAATTGAGGCAGTCATCCCTCATATTGATCCAAGTCAGGAAGTTCTTTAAGGCTTCTTGGCTGTCTTCCCATATCATAAACACGTCGTCTATGTACCGTCGCCAGAACCTGATTTTTTCGTAGAAAGGGTTGTTGGGGGTTTGTATGTGTTCATGTTCGAAGTTGCTCACATACAATCCTGCTACACTCGGAGCAAATGTACTGCCCATTGAAGTTCCGTGGCATTGTCCGAATAAGGTCCCTTCGAATTCAAAATAATTCTCTGTGAGGGCTAATCTGCAACATTCCAACACGAAATGTCTAGGTGTTCTGTAGGTCCAATCACAAGAGAATAGGATGTTTTCTAGAGTGTTCAAAGTCTTCTCTTGAGGTAAACTGGTGTAGAGACTCTCCACATCTAGACCTACTAGGAGCATGGTGTTTTCATTGTAGGTCTGGCCTGCTAGTAGGTTCAGGAGATCACGGGTGTCCTTCAGATATGTCGGGGTCTTTTGTACCAGTGGTTTTAGGAATTGGTCAGCAAACTGGGAGAGTGGTTCTAATACAGACCCAATTCCTGATACTATAGGGCGTCCCGGTGGTGGAGTTTTATTTTTATGAATCTTTGGTAAAGAGTAAAAATAAGGAACTCTCGGTGTTTTGGTTTTTAGAAAATCCGCCTCTAATTTAGAAATCCATTGGTTGATTTCGGCTTCGTCAACCATTAGCTCGACGGTCCTTTGTAATCTTTTGGTGGGGTCAGTCGTCAGTTTGGTGTAAAATCTTCTGTCAGAAAGAAGGTCAGTGCATTGTTGGTTGTAGCCCTGGTTGGTTAGGAGGACGATGGCTCCTCCTTTATCTGCTGGTTTTATGATCAGGTTGTCTTTTTTGCTTAGTTCATCCAGCGCTCTTTGTTCCTTTCTTGATAGGTTCACGTATGGTTTTCTGCTGTTGGTACTCAGGTTGTCTACTTCTTGCATGATAGCTTGTTCGAAAGCTTGGATTTCAACTGGTACAAGATGTGTTGGTGGATTGAATGTAGATTTTGGTCTCAGATTTGTATCGCTTTCTTTGGGTTGGATTTCTTTGTCTTTAAAGAATGTCTTCAGTTTAATTTTCCTACAAAATTCTGCTAGTTCACATTTCAGCTTGAAGATGTCGAGCGGTGGGGTTGGGACGAAGCCCAGACCCTTGTTGAGGACAATTTCCTGATCGTTGGTAAGGATGGTCTCCGTGAGATTGACTACCAGCGATTCGTCGAACTGGTTCCTGGTTGTTCTTTGGTCATGCTCCGGGTATGTATTTGTCCCTCCTGCTCGTTCCAAGTAACTGTTTTTCTTCTTGCCCTCTGGCGCCCGGGGCCTCTTCCTAAAAAAGGAGAGGGTGATGGTTGTGCATTCATCATTTGGCCCATTTGTGGAGGTCCCTGGAAGTAAGGATTCATCCATCCCTGGTAATTCGGCATGTAGGGTTGGAAAAAAGGGGGTGGTTGTTCGTAGTATCTCGGCATCTGCCAGTTGTTCCCTCTTTGGCGTCGGTTTCTCCTATTTTGGCCCCTACCTCTTCTTATAGTCGTACCTTCATCACCACTCCAGTCAGAGTTGTTGTTGGAGCTCCCTGCTGAGGAATCGTCATCTTCTTTGTAGTCTGGAGAGACGTAGTCTTCCCTTGAGTAGGGGTGCATCTTTTCCATTGAAAACCTTTTGAGGTCTTTGTTCAATTTCTGGATCTTGTTTTGAGTAATGTACTCCTTTGTCTCGTTCATGTCTTTGTTTATCTCCTCGAGTTTTTTCTTGAAGACGGAGATTTGTACCATAGTTTTTAGTTTGGCTTCGCTGGTTTGTATGCTGATTGTCAGTGTTTCAACCAAACGTGTTGCTGTTTTGATTATTAGGACTAAATAGTCTCGGGTACACTTCCAAGAGAAGACTTTGAACACTCTAGAAAACATCCTATTCTCTTGTGATTGGACCTACAGAACACCTAGACATTTCGTGTTGGAATGTTGCAGATTAGCCCTCACAGAGAATTATTTTGAATTCGAAGGGACCTTATTCGGACAATGCCACGGAACTTCAATGGGCAGTACATTTGCTCCGAGTGTAGCAGGATTGTATGTGAGCAACTTCGAACATGAACACATACAAACCCCCAACAACCCTTTCTACGAAAAAATCAGGTTCTGGCGACGGTACATAGACGACGTGTTTATGATATGGGAAGACAGCCAAGAAGCCTTAAAGAACTTCCTGACTTGGATCAATATGAGGGATGACTGCCTCAATTTCACACTAACAGCAGATAAACATCAACTGGACTTCCTTGATGTAACCATCTTTTCCATGAACGAGTCACTACACACCAGAACTTTCTATAAACCGACGGCCAGAAACAGCATTCTCTCTTATAAGAGTTTCCATCCTCGACCTTTAAGAGACAATCTACCCTACAGTCAGTTCCTCCGCTTGAAACGAAATTGCAGTGATTTGGAAGATTACAGACAGCAAGCAAAAGATCTGGAACATCGACTCACCAAAAGAGATTACCCTATTAAAACGATAAGGAAATGTCAAAAGAGAGCACGCAATCAACCCAGAGAAAATCTATTATCTACTATACAACGAGAAGAACCTGAGGATTTAATGACATGTGTCACAACATATAACACTGAATCTAACACAGTCAAGAAAATCATTAATAAGAACTGGAGAATACTGACCTCGAACACACTGAAATGGCCAAAACCAAGATTTGCCAACAAGAGAACTAAAAACATTAAAGACATCCTGGTCCACACGAGACCAAGGACTATTACCACAACAGTAACCTTAACAACAGCCTGGAACTTGAGCCCGGTAGTAGGTCACTACCCGTGTGGCTCCTGCTCAGTTTGCAAGTTAACTAAAATAACAAAATCTCTGCAACTTCTTCCCAACTTCAAATGGGAATTACGTAATCACACAAATTGCAACACCACACATGTGGTGTACATGATAGTCTGTCCCTGCAACCTGAGATACATAGGAATGACCTGCCGAAAAGCCAAACTACGTATCATTGAACATCGCAGTAACATTTCGTGTAAAAGGGCAACAACAAAAATGAGTAAGCACTATATAGACACTAACCATACCCCTGAAGATCTGAATTGGGTAATATTGGAGACCTTAACGTTCAAAAACCACAATGCTGAACAAATACTTTTCGAAAAGGAACAACGCTGGGTCCATCGCCTAAAGACAGATAAAGAGGGGCTGAACGATTCCATACCCTGGTCCACTCTCTGTAAATGATGACAAACACCTCCTTAACTTTACATGAAGAGGGAGGTAAACACGTAACATAAGGAAGACCACTCTGACAAACATTATGAATCTAGAAGTGATAAACATCATCAACATAATATGGGCACAACTCCCATTTTGCTATACATAACATTGCCAACCAGAAGTATTCACCTTAATGCAATACCACACTTTGATACCAAATTTGACTTCCCCCCCTTTAAAATCTTTCCCAACATTGTGCGTGTTATTGTATACAAAATTGCCAATCAGTTAAAAACAACTTAATGCCAACCAAACCGAGAAGTCTTTCCTCGATTTTTGCAATGACGGCCTTTTTAACGCGAGTCCACCGGAATGCACGTTGTCCCAGGATAACGTCAGAGTCAGAACAAGTGGGTCTGCCGGAGGAACCGGTAAGCGACGCGGAAGCCGTCTCGAAAAAATTAGCGCCAAACAGTGAGTAAAAAAACTAACTCTTTCTCCCTCTCCAACAGCAACAGGTTTTCTACCACCTGACTAATATCCTGAAGCAAGATGTACAATTCCAAAACAAGGTAATCCCCTTTTACGAGAATTACTCCCATTAGTTCAGATAGAAACTTCGCGCTTGTTCTAACAGCGAAAGCCGATTTCTTTTCTTTCCCACTATTTTTAGATTAGCAATGAACCGAGAATACATATGCTGCTAACATGCTATACAACCAAATCAAGCAAAGAAAAGCGATGTGATGTTTACTTAACCTCTGTTTTTAACTCGACCGTAAATCTTTCTTTCACCAAATCTGTGTGTGACAAAGCGCCAGTGAAGCGCAATGATTACAGTACACTAAGACTGTCTGTTCAAAATATCCGTTTTAGCATTACCCATGAGAGAGAACACTAGCAATTAATGTGTTGTTAGGATGTGATAATACACGCTATTTCTTTTTCACAGGAACAGGTACTAAAAGATCTGACTCCTTACATCAAGGGTGGTGAGTACACTATAACCGCCCCCAGAATTCACAAGGTGAGCCCAAGATAGCTCCCCCTAATCCCCCTTGGTCCTGACGAAAGCCTCTAGACTCTGCACGAGGCTGAAACATGTAGACCAGACCTCTTAAAGACAATAACCAGTGCATCAGACCAATAACTAGGTCTCCACATGCACGTTCACGATTTTAATCTCCCAAGTCAAATATCTCAAGAATAAAGAAAAAGAGTTTTGACAGCAGGATTTTTATCTCCAGAATCACTTTTTCACTGAGCACGAGCACACCCTCCTTTTTATCTCTCTGACCACTACTGCAGAACCAGTTGGTCTTCCTCCATGGGGAGGCGAGCATTTGGACAAAAAAAACCCAATGAAAATGCTATTACGACACATGAAGGCGGAGAACCAACATATACCGCCTGCGACTTGTGTACGTATATGAGGGTTTTTTAACGACAACCATCCACGTTAAATGAGACCCTGGTACACAGGACAAGTGGTCTATTCCCCCCCTCTTTTGTACTAACCATTGGAAGCTGAATAGACCACCGCTTCTTTTTCCCTCCCCCCCATTGATGATTTGTGGTACTGGGTCAGTCACACGTTTAATGGGGGAGTGGCCGGCATGGTGATTAGGAATTTTGTGGCATGGTGCCTCTGACAGATTGGTATGGCTGGAGCTGGGTCAGTCACACGTTGGTAGTCTAGTCTGGAGGGAAAAGTGGAGAGTTTGCAAAAGGTCGATGCAGAAGAAATGGTGCTTGAGCTGGGCTCGAGTCAGCCACCCACCAGGCAGCGCCGTAGGCATGCGCCTCTGAAAGGCTGACAGGCCAGTGTCAGAGCTGCCCCAGCCTTGCAACCCTACGGAGATCTGGGGTGGGTCACACAATCTCCTGATTTCCCTCTGGATCAGCCTGCCTTTGCTGTGGAGGGTCTGACAGCAGTTACCAGGGACCAGATAGCATGTTGCCTCCTTCTTCAGTCGAGGCAAGGCAGCTGTCTAAAAGTCTTTATCGCATCTTTTTATTTAGATCCGTGGTCTTTGACGTTTATGAGCGAATTTAGGAACTGACTGATAACATTTTGGACCCAGCTGTAATGTAGTTGCACAGACACTGCAGAAACTTTATTCCGATCTGTAGCATGGTGCCAGAAATAACCATTGTATTAGTAGCGTGTAAAACGCCCAGCAGTTCTTTATCTGGTTTCATTTTTTATTTCACTTTTTTATTAAAAGCAAACTTAGCCATTTTATTATTAGAAAGGATGAGCGATATATATGTTGAGCATTCTCAGAAACTTGTGCAGCTGAGGCCTGCATTGTAAAAAAGCCTAAACTTTGATTTCCTTTCTAAATTCAAATACCTATCCAGATGCAATAATGATAGATGTGTCTTCCCATGCCTCTATCATGCATTGGAAAGCAAGTGGTGCCACTGTTAGATGTCATTGGCTGTTCTGGGTACTACTACGTTATTTTGCATCTTGACATGTTGAAAACGGGGTCAGGTCAAATAAAAAAACATCACTTGTATTCTTTGTGTTGCTCCAGTACCTGTATGTGATGTTTGCTTCATAACATTTAGAATCGTTTTTGAGCTTTGATGCCACAATCATAGTGACCATAGAACTACAGATTCTAATAATAAATAAAATAAATTAGGTTAAATGTAAAATAATTAGCATTTTGTTTTCTTCTAAAATATTGGAGAGCCATAATTTATCCTTAAAGACACTACACCCACTACACCAAAGTTGTTCGTAAAATGTTATGTGTTGAATGGCTAAACACTTATAAGCAGTGCTTAATTTGTAAAAATGAGTGCCGGGGCTCTCGTCAGGAAGCAGCTTTGACCAGCCCATTTCTCCACAGAACGAACAAACCCCAAAAGTAGGAAGAGAATGTTGCATAATGGCCAGAGCTGCTGATCTCGACGCTAGCGAACTAAGGGGCAGATTTACAAGCCCCTTGCGCCACTTTTGGGTCATTTTTCCCATGTTAAAAGTGACGCAAAAGTGGCGCAAGGGGCTTGTAAATCTGCCCCTAATTTAGAATCTGAGCGTCAACTCAGCATACTGTGATTCTGGGTGAATTACTTAATCGACCTCTGCCTGCCCAAATTGAATGTCCCCTTAACTGGTGCTCAAGCGCTGGTGTTAATGATTAAGTTCCGGTGATCAGCATCGGAAACGACAGGCTCAAACTAAGCACTGCTTATAAGTATCAAAACGCGAGACCGATTGCATTGCAAATGCTTGTTTAATAATGCTTCTGGTAGCATTCATATGTCGATCGGGCTCTTAAGTGGGAGTGTCTGGCTAAATTGGCATATTGGACTGGTATACATGGTCAGGGTATCATCTTTACCAAAAGGTGCTGTTCACAATTCCTTGATCGCTGCCACGACCGCCTGCGATGTTGCCTGGCTGCAATCTTGCAATGTGGGTACGTCAGGACGGGGATAGTGCAGCTAGCACTGAGATGCCACCAAAGAGGCGGAAAGACCTCCATCACCTGACTGTTAATTTTGAAGGGATGTGGGCATGGGCATTAGAGCGTGGCATTAATACAGTAGTTGGAGGGAGTTCATAATCAGAATATACTTTATTATTTAGTTAATTAAAACCATAACAACTGTACTGATAGAACTAAGTATGATACACTATTAAAATGTGCATGTTAAAAGTTTTGGTTTGGTTTGCACCAATGCCATAAATACACAGTTATGGTATACATAATAAAAAAAATTGTATTTTGCAATAGTGCAAAAATGACGGTAGGAAGAGGTAAATTGTCAATCTTATGAGACATAGTGTATAGAGGTGCTATTGAGCTTCCCTTCAGGCCGTGTTTTAATACTTTCTTTGGAGGGAGTTGTGGCAGAGGGATAGGGAAATGAAGATCTGCTGTGCCTGGGTAGAGGGAAGCTTTGTATTTGGCATAGTTGCTCAATGCTGGCAAAATGGGGTGACAAGTACAAAACGCTGCAAGATGGCAGAAGAAAAGTGAATGACCTTGTCCGGTGGAATTGAAAAAAGTTTGGAGCTATGCCCTGAAACTGAAAGATGCATCACCCCACAGATCATGGTATATTTCCAAAATCCCAGCCGAGATTTAGTAGGATGGAAACAAGTTGTTGAGCCCGCCATCGTCATCATCCAACTTTCTGAAGGATTCATGAAGGAACGGTGGCTATCTATCGCTGAGTTTCCGCGTCCTCACTCTGATACTCCCTGGCCATAGACTGGCAAAGTGAAATGTGTTTGAATTGCTATGAAATACTTATTTTGCTTGTGGCATGCTAACTGTTAACTGTTTTAACAAAATGACATGACCTTGGTCAGTGAGGTGGCCAATACTTTTGTCTGAAAAGGGCAATGGACAAAGACTCAACCAGAAGAGGGGGGTCACTGGACTGGACTGGAGTGAGATCTTGGCTGAGATGAGAGCTAAAATCCACATTTTTGCTTCTTGCCTAAAGAAAAGGAAATCATTGTGAAGACGATTGAGACACTAGATCAAACGCTTTCTTTACAATCGACAGAGCCAAATGAGGGCAGCACAAAAAAGCATGACAATTAAGAAATAATTAAATCCATTTTCTGTGTTTTGGTAAACATCCCTTAAAAGCAAGATGTTTAGCAAATGTAGGAGCAATTGGATTTAAAAAAAGTATGGAACATTGAGACTACATTCCATGTCAATGAGAACCTTACTGGATGTGGAGCCATCAGGAATACTTGAACTGTTTCCGAGGTCACCATCTGCCCAGGTTCCAATGCAATCCTGAGATCCCAACAAAAGTCCTGTGAATGTTTAACGAGATCACAAACTCCCTGGAGGAAAGTAAAGATGCTTTATTACTACATACATTAAATGTTTACATGTGCATATATTGAAAATCAGAAACACATTGCTTGAGCCCTAAACAAACACTTTTGAAACTGACTTCAGAAAGCTTCATGTCCTGTTTAAACACTCCTTCACTTCCTGTTTCACACAAACATCCTGGGGCAGATTTACAAGAACTGACGCATCTCTGCATATTATCAGAGATGCGTCAGTTATATTGCGTTGTGCAAAAAAACTCTTGCACCACCATGTATGCGTCGCATTTACAATGCGGCACACTGTGATGCAAGGATTGACCGATGTGTGATGCATCTGTTGGCGTAAAGGCAACGCATTGCTGAAGTCGTGTCGCAAGCACGACGCAACTCCAGCAATGCTTTCGAATGCCTATTTCTATTATGCTGCGTCACTCCTTCAGGCGTAAAGTTTTGACGCATTGGCGTCGTAGAAGTGACGCAGTGATATCTTGCAGATTTCACTGCGTCACTTTTACAAGGCTTTCTTCCGTCGTAACGTCCACCCTGCATACATTATACCTGAACCAGTTGTAATGTAGCGCAGGGCTTTACAACGTGACACATCTCCCTAGATGCGTCATGTTGTAAATGTGTCGCAACGTGGCGCATTGTTTACAACGACTCTGCGTCACAAAAGTGATGCAACGGCAGCATAAAAGTGTTGCAAGGGGCGTGTGAATCTGCCCCCTTGTTTCCCCTGCTCGTTGTTTCCCCCACCCCGGCAATCCTACTCTGCCCTTGTTGGTGCAGTGTCTGCCCCTTGCTTTGTAAGTACTGACTGTGACTATTTATTGCATAGGATTCTGTGAGCCCTGGGCATGCAGAGTTATTACAAGCCGAAGACACAACCCCAAATCCCCAAACCTAAATCTACACCATCCTCTAGGAAGTAATTTGGGGTATGGAAACCTAACCATTGCACAATATCAAGATTTTGCAATATTCTGCAATTGATGTTCACTCTAAGTCTCCATGAAACAGACTTGTATATAGCTAGAGCTGTTACTCAGCCCATGAAAATATATGCATAGGTTCCAAACAGCCACTAGTGTAATTTTTTATTTAAATTTTAGTCAATCCTTAATTGTAGGTTGTACTGTATTGCAATTATTTTTAAGTCTGTCAGAAGGACAACTCTTTGGTTTTCTCTAACCACATTTGATTGAACTGAGGATCTTCCAGATCCAACTGTTTTTGACATCCATGAATATGTCAATTTAAAGCAGGGATTTGTATCACAAGGTGGATGTTCATAGCAGTTATAAATATTTCAGTTTCTCCAAACACAGCGCTAAAATTCTGTCTGCCCTATAAAGTACTGACCAAGCAAATACTGACTAATGCTGCTGGAACCAAAGTTCTCACAAACCACAGGTTCACAATGTAGCTCAGGACAGGTGGAGACTGGCTGTCGCAGGGTCTGGAAGTAGGGTTTCAGCAACAGGATCCACCTGGATGCATAGTCAGCCCTGTCACAAATGTTCATGCAAGCACCACACTGAAGGAGACAGCAGCTAGAATGAGCCATGAGGCAATGTACAGTGATGGCGGCCCATCCCGCTCTAAGACAAGACCTCTTCAATTGGAGAATGGCAAAGTGGCATCATGGCCTTACCGGTTCTGTTGGACACTACTCTTTACAGCAGAGGTTTTCAATCTGTGGGGCACAACTCCCAGGGGGGCCCTGGAGTCCTGGGAAGGGGTGGTGCATTTCCAGGCCTCACTTCCGGCTGGAATCTAAAACGTGTGCTCTTCCTTTTGAAAACGTGGACGCTTCATCCCGGTTGTTAAAAATGCTTCAGCTGAAGGGAATTAAGTCTCCTTTTCTGTGAAAGGAAGAGGCTGGGCAGACAGGTGCAACAATCCTTTGTGCCAGGCTGCCTGAATGCAAATGTGTATTTTTAGTTGCTCTGCAAATTTGTTTGTGGTAGTAAGAAGAGTTGATAACTGGACTGTTAAGTGCATGTTTTTAATTGCTTAGCACCTCTGAGGAGGTGTTAAAGGGCCAGTTATGCAAAAAAAAAAAATGTGTATTACTTATGTTCTAGTATTACTAAAATCTACATTTTGGAAGCTCCATTATATCCTAAAACTATTTGCACAGTTTGTAGCAGTCTACCTTATAATGTGTGTAATGCAAGAATACATGAATGACTTGCACTTTCACAGTGCTTTCTGTCACAGGCTGTGACCTCGTAGCACTAAAAATCCACAAGCCACTATTCTCACTGCACCAACAAAATTTAATTCTGTGGCTCTCTGGTTACACACAGACCTCTGCAGGGCATTAAATAATAGAGGTTTCCTAATATACTACAGTGCATTTCCCACCTAGTAACAACTTTTTAAAATTCATTTTTCATTTAAGCTACCCATTACTTTATATGTAATTACCTGATGGTGAAAGACCTAAAAAACTAGGAAAATATTTTGGGCCTGATTTATGAGAGGCTTAAGCTGCCGGAGCATCATTTTTTTGAAGGTCCGGCGGCACAAGCGTCGCAATCGTATCTATGAGGTGACTCAAAGTCAACCTGCGTGGCTGAGTGGCCTCGTATATATGGAGTAAGACAAAGCAGCGCAAGTCGCTGCCTTGCCTTAGTCTGTCAAGTAGGAGTTCCATGGGCATTGCGGTGGATGTTCCAACGCAACACACAAGGATTTTAACACTGCCCCAGATTTACAAAACCATGTAAACCTGGAGCAGCGCCAAACCCTTACGCATCCCCACAGCAGGCGTAATGAGGAGAAATGTTTTCATGTCTCCTCGTATTTATTCCTCTTTCCATGTGTGCTGCACTCTGCAACTCACAAAGAAAGAGGAAAACCTCTCTCGGGGCACATTCCTGCACAAAAACAATCCTGCCAACATTGGCTCTAGGCAGCAATTTGTGTGCCAACGCAGTGGGAAAGGACAGGAATGCATCATATTTCATAAATAAGGTGCATTCCTGCTCTTTCACATTGACATAGGGCAGGGCAGCAAGACTTGCGGAGGTGACCTAGGCCAATTCCTCATAAATGAGGCCTTTTGTTTATAGCCACATCTTTGGCCACGCCCCCACGCTCACTGATCTTTCTTTTGACAAACACTGTTCAATATTATTTCCCCACAGTAAAAATGATTTGCTGTGAGAACTGGGGGCTTTTATGGTTGTCGATAGTTGTCAATGATGAGGAGTACCAAGTTCTAGAGATTTATTAGGAGGGGGTCCTTATGCCTAAAACGTTTTAACAGAGGGGCCTCGGCATCAAAATGTTTGAAGACCTCTGCTTTACAGGGACATTTGTAGAGACCTTCATAAATAAATGATACTGAATTGGACCTTAATAAAGGCCCATGGCTTTGAGAAAGCATTTTAGCATACTTATACCCCATGCTAATAAAGCATCAGCCAAATCTATAACATGGTATGGACACAGTTCCGCAAAAAACACTTCAGTAAGAAGATATGTGCAGCAATATGAAAACTGGCAGCAACAAGTGTGAGTGCTTGAAATTGCCTGATTAGCAATATCAATTATTCACTGAGCAGCACAGCAATCCTGTTGGAGGCTCATGCACCACCAAAGTATTCAAAAGAGAGAGCAGTCCAACATAGAGCCTTGGCATCTCAAGATTCAAATTATTTGACTGACCACACTAAGATGGGAGGAGATTAGATAAAGATACCTATAATGTATTTATTTTAGTAGATGATCACACTATTGCATCATGTTTAGTGGCACAATTCTAAACTTTGTTGGCAGACTTACTGTACACTGCATGAGGACATACTGTTTTATTCAGTACTTTGATTACATGTGACATTCAGCTCAATCACATAGGCATAACTTTGGGGGACCAAATGTTTTCTCTTTGAGTGTACGTATTTGAGCATGTAGAGTCAGTGCATGCTGGTGGAGCAGTTCAAGGTAGGAAATGGGAAACGTAAATGAGCATCGGCCTGGGAGAGTTTTAATGTAATAAATGGAAGGGTTCAAGAGTGACGTGGTGAATGCCAGCAGTAAGCAAGATCTTGAGCTGTCCATGTCACTGTATTTTAGACTATCCAACAATTCAAAGGTGGATGTGAGGCAGGAGGTGCAAGTCAACTTCATCCTTGGCCAGGGTCAGCTTTATATAAGGGAGGAGACTGACACTACAGCAAATGTCGGCACTGCCCCAACCAAAGACTTTATGGTTTTTATAACTCGGAAGATTTCCACATTACAAACCAATTCCTCATTTCACAGGTTCTTCTGTTCCATGACTTTATGCTGATGTTGCTATAATGTAATACAGTGCATTATGCCCAATATACTTCTTCTCATCATCTCAAAAACCCCCAGTAGAATTGCTGTATTTTTTCCTCATTGTTTTAAAATTTACTTTACATTTTTCTCAATTTTTATGACTCCTAGAGCCAGTTCTAGCAGTCTTGCCAGCCTCACGTTTTACATAAAATAATAAAATAATAAAAACGAATTCATGGATATACTTAGAAGAGCTCTTGAGTCAGCTCTTGTCATCTATTAGTTTGTTCAAGTGCCATTCACATTTTGCTTCCTCTCACAGCAGCTCTACATCATGAGACTGTGGGTCAGCCCAATTCAGTCATCGGCTCTCTTCACTCTGGGTCACAGCATTTCACTCTTGCCCATGTGCTCATCCACCTAAAATGTAGTTGTTAGAAATTGGATGTTTGGTAGGCTAGGGCATGTGCCAAAGCCTGGCAGAAACCCCCACTCTAGTCAGGATAAGGGAGTTACACTCCTAAAATAACCCCTGCTCACCGCCTTGGTAGCTTGGCACGAGCAGTCAGGCTTATTTAGAGGCAGTGTGTAAAGCATTTGCACATAACCAACAGTAATACAGAGTAAACACTACAAAAGGACACAACACCAGTTGAGAAAAATATCAATATTTTTATATACTTAAGACAAGACTAAAAACAATAAAAATCCACAATACAGTACTTAGAAATCTTCAGTTATCAAAATAACCTTGAAAAATAGTTCCTTGAAGTCGATAACTCCATCCGGGGCTATCACGGCAACGTGAACAAACAAATCCAAACAGTTCTGGCTGACCGCGGCGTCGCGGGCCAGCTACGGTGTCGGGAAGACCCGCAAACAGTACCTTTTAGAAATGCAGAGCGTCGGTGACCTCTCATTGAGCGTCCGAAAGCACGGCGTCTGCAGGCATCAGGTCCGGAGGTTGGTGCAGGAGTCGTCGGGCCCTCAAAGTCACACGCATTGCAGATCAGGAGGTGGAGAGGCAGACCAGGCCCATTGATGTGTAAGGAAATCTCCTCCCCCTTCCCCAATTGCAGCCCAGTTCTATTCAGCCCTTTCCTGACCCACCTAGACTATCTGGAGCCACGCCTGCTCCCCAGGCTTCTGTCATCCAAAACCCAGACAGGCAATCCACATTCCAATAGAGGCACACGGGATGACTGAGCAAGAAAATACCTACTTTCTAAAAGTGGTATTTTCAAACACAGAATGTAAAAATCACCTTCACTAAAATTCTGAGTTCAGGCATACTAAACTTTATTTTCCCACCTAATTACCCGGGCCAGTTATGTTTATAAGATGTTATAAACAAACTCCCCATTCTGTCCTATGGGGGACAGGTATCCTCGCAATAGCGAAAAACGAAATTGGCTGTAATTCGCTATTAGGACATGCCACACACACCTGGACATGTCCTACCTTTCACATACACTGCACCCGGCCCACAGTGGTACCTTGGGCCTACCTTAGGGGTGGCTGACATGTAAGAAAAGGGAAGGTGAGGGACTGGCAAGTGTGTGCACTGGCCAAGTCGACATGGCAGTTACAAACTGCGCGCAGACTTCGCAATGGCGGGTCTGAGTTACCTTTTCAGGGCTACTCACGTGGGTGGCACAATCTGCTGCAGGCCCACTAGTAGCATTTCATTCACAGGCCCTGGCACACTCAGTGCACTTTACTAGGGACTAACAAGTAAATCAAATATCCACTCATGAAACACCAATCCATACCACGATTTAACACAGGAGCACTTGCACTTTACCACTGATCAGCAATGAGAAAAGTGCGCAGAGGAGGTCAGAAAGGAAAAACGTAGGGGAAACACGCCAAAAGATGCCAAGTCTAACAGTAGTCCACTTTAATGCCAGATCTGATAGGCAAATCCTTGCTTTCAGGGCATGCTTTTAAAACATGTTTTGCATTCAGTCATTTTTCATTTTGTTTTAGCATGCCATCTTCAAATGCAGCGAAAGCCGATTTCTTTTCTTTCCCACTATTTTTAGATTAGCAATGAACCGAGAATACATATGCTGCTAACATGCTATACAACCAAATCAAGCAAAGAAAAGCGATGTGATGTTTACTTAACCTCTGTTTTTAACTCGACCGTAAATCTTTCTTTCACCAAATCTGTGTGTGACAAAGCGCCAGTGAAGCGCAATGATTACAGTACACTAAGACTGTTTGTTCAAAATATCCGTTTTAGCATTACCCATGAGAAAGAACACTAGCAATTAATGTGTTGTTAGGATGTGATAATACACGCTATTTCTTTTTCACAGGAACAGGTACTAAAAGATCTGACTCCTTACATCAAGGGTGGTGAGTACACTATAACCGCCCCCGGAATTCACAAGGTGAGCCCAAGATAGCTCCCCCTAATCCCCCTTGGTCCTGACGAAAGCCTCTAGACTCTGCACGAGGCTGAAACATGTAGACCAGACCTCTTAAAGACAATAACCAGTGCATCAGACCAATAACTAGGTCTCCACATGCACGTTCACGATTTTAATCTCCCAAGTCAAATATCTCAAGAATAAAGAAAAAGAGTTTTGACAGCAGGATTTTTATCTCCAGAATCACTTTTTCACTGAGCACGAGCACACCCTCCTTTTTATCTCTCTGACCACTACTGCAGAACCAGTTGGTCTTCCTCCATGGGGAGGCGAGCATTTGGACAAAAAAAACCCAATGAAAATGCTATTACGACACATGAAGGCGGAGAACCAACATATACCGCCTGCGACTTGTGTACGTATATGAGGGTTTTTTAACGACAACCATCCACGTTAAATGAGACCCTGGTACACAGGACAAGTGGTCTATTCCCCCCCCTCTTTTGTACTAACCATTGGAAGCTGAATAGACCACCGCTTCTTTTTCCCTCCCCCCCATTGATGATTTGTGGTACTGGGTCAGTCACACGTTTAATGGGGGAGTGGCCGGCATGGTGATTAGGAATTTTGTGGCATGGTGCCTCTGACAGATTGGTATGGCTGGAGCTGGGTCAGTCACACGTTGGTAGTCTAGTCTGGAGGGAAAAGTGGAGAGTTTGCAAAAGGTCGATGCAGAAGAAATGGTGCTTGAGCTGGGCTCGAGTCAGCCACCCACCAGGCAGCGCCGTAGGCATGCGCCTCTGAAAGGCTGACAGGCCAGTGTCAGAGCTGCCCCAGCCTTGCAACCCTACGGAGATCTGGGGTGGGTCACACAATCTCCTGATTTCCCTCTGGATCAGCCTGCCTTTGCTGTGGAGGGTCTGACAGCAGTTACCAGGGACCAGATAGCATGTTGCCTCCTTCTTCAGTCGAGGCAAGGCAGCTGTCTAAAAGTCTTTATCGCATCTTTTTATTTAGATCCGTGGTCTTTGACGTTTATGAGCGAATTTAGGAACTGACTGATAACATTTTGGACCCAGCTGTAATGTAGTTGCACAGACACTGCAGAAACTTTATTCCGATCTGTAGCATGGTGCCAGAAATAACCATTGTATTAGTAGCGTGTAAAACGCCCAGCAGTTCTTTATCTGGTTTCATTTTTTATTTCACTTTTTTATTAAAAGCAAACTTAGCCATTTTATTATTAGAAAGGATGAGCGATATATATGTTGAGCATTCTCAGAAACTTGTGCAGCTGAGGCCTGCATTGTAAAAAAGCCTAAACTTTGATTTCCTTTCTAAATTCAAATACCTATCCAGATGCAATAATGATAGATGTGTCTTCCCATGCCTCTATCATGCATTGGAAAGCAAGTGGTGCCACTGTTAGATGTCATTGGCTGTTCTGGGTACTACTACGTTATTTTGCATCTTGACATGTTGAAAACGGGGTCAGGTCAAATAAAAAAACATCACTTGTATTCTTTGTGTTGCTCCAGTACCTGTATGTGATGTTTGCTTCATAACATTTAGAATCGTTTTTGAGCTTTGATGCCACAATCATAGTGACCATAGAACTACAGATTCTAATAATAAATAAAATAAATTAGGTTAAATGTAAAATAATTAGCATTTTGTTTTCTTCTAAAATATTGGAGAGCCATAATTTATCCTTAAAGACACTACACCCACTACACCAAAGTTGTTCGTAAAATGTTATGTGTTGAATGGCTAAACACTTATAAGCAGTGCTTAATTTGTAAAAATGAGTGCCGGGGCTCTCGTCAGGAAGCAGCTTTGACCAGCCCATTTCTCCACAGAACGAACAAACCCCAAAAGTAGGAAGAGAATGTTGCATAATGGCCAGAGCTGCTGATCTCGACGCTAGCGAACTAAGGGGCAGATTTACAAGCCCCTTGCGCCACTTTTGGGTCATTTTTCCCATGTTAAAAGTGACGCAAAAGTGGCGCAAGGGGCTTGTAAATCTGCCCCTAATTTAGAATCTGAGCGTCAACTCAGCATACTGTGATTCTGGGTGAATTACTTAATCGACCTCTGCCTGCCCAAATTGAATGTCCCCTTAACTGGTGCTCAAGCGCTGGTGTTAATGATTAAGTTCCGGTGATCAGCATCGGAAACGACAGGCTCAAACTAAGCACTGCTTATAAGGTCCAAAACGCGAGACCGATTGCATTGCAAATGCTTGTTTAATAATGCTTCTGGTAGCATTCATATGTTGATCGGGCTCTTAAGTGGGAGTGTCTGGCTAAATTGGCATATTGGACTGGTATACATGGTCAGGGTATCATCTTTACCAAAAGGTGCTGTTCACAATTCCTTGATCGCTGCCACGACCGCCTGCGATGTTGCCTGGCTGCAATCTTGCAATGTGGGTACGTCAGGACGGGGATAGTGCAGCTAGCACTGAGATGCCACCAAAGAGGCGGAAAGACCTCCATCACCTGACTGTTAATTTTGAAGGGATGTGGGCATGGGCATTAGAGCGTGGCATTAATACAGTAGTTGGAGGGAGTTCATAATCAGAATATACTTTATTATTTAGTTAATTAAAACCATAACAACTGTACTGATAGAACTAAGTATGATACACTATTAAAATGTGCATGTTAAAAGTTTTGGTTTGGTTTGCACCAATGCCATAAATACACAGTTATGGTATACATAATAAAAAAAATTGTATTTTGCAATAGTGCAAAAATGACGGTAGGAAGAGGTAAATTGTCAATCTTATGAGACATAGTGTATAGAGGTGCTATTGAGCTTCCCTTCAGGCCGTGTTTTAATACTTTCTTTGGAGGGAGTTGTGGCAGAGGGATAGGGAAATGAAGATCTGCTGTGCCTGGGTAGAGGGAAGCTTTGTATTTGGCATAGTTGCTCAATGCTGGCAAAATGGGGTGACAAGTACAAAACGCTGCAAGATGGCAGAAGAAAAGTGAATGACCTTGTCCGGTGGAATTGAAAAAAGTTTGGAGCTATGCCCTGAAACTGAAAGATGCATCACCCCACAGATCATGGTATATTTCCAAAATCCCAGCCGAGATTTAGTAGGATGGAAACAAGTTGTTGAGCCCGCCATCGTCATCATCCAACTTTCTGAAGGATTCATGAAGGAACGGTGGCTATCTATCGCTGAGTTTCCGCGTCCTCACTCTGATACTCCCTGGCCATAGACTGGCAAAGTGAAATGTGTTTGAATTGCTATGAAATACTTATTTTGCTTGTGGCATGCTAACTGTTAACTGTTTTAACAAAATGACATGACCTTGGTCAGTGAGGTGGCCAATACTTTTGTCTGAAAAGGGCAATGGACAAAGACTCAACCAGAAGAGGGGGGTCACTGGACTGGACTGGAGTGAGATCTTGGCTGAGATGAGAGCTAAAATCCACATTTTTGCTTCTTGCCTAAAGAAAAGGAAATCATTGTGAAGACGATTGAGACACTAGATCAAACGCTTTCTTTACAATCGACAGAGCCAAATGAGGGCAGCACAAAAAAGCATGACAATTAAGAAATAATTAAATCCATTTTCTGTGTTTTGGTAAACATGCCTTAAAAGCAAGATGTTTAGCAAATGTAGGAGCAATTGGATTTAAAAAAAGTATGGAACATTGAGACTACATTCCATGTCAATGAGAACCTTACTGGATGTGGAGCCATCAGGAATACTTGAACTGTTTCCGAGGTCACCATCTGCCCAGGTTCCAATGCAATCCTGAGATCCCAACAAAAGTCCTGTGAATGTTTAACGAGATCACAAACTCCCTGGAGGAAAGTAAAGATGCTTTATTACTACATACATTAAATGTTTACATGTGCATATATTGAAAATCAGAAACACATTGCTTGAGCCCTAAACAAACACTTTTGAAACTGACTTCAGAAAGCTTCATGTCCTGTTTAAACACTCCTTCACTTCCTGTTTCACACAAACATCCTGGGGCAGATTTACAAGAACTGACGCATCTCTGCATATTATCAGAGATGCGTCAGTTATATTGCGTTGTGCAAAAAAACTCTTGCACCACCATGTATGCGTCGCATTTACAATGCGGCACACTGTGATGCAAGGATTGACCGATGTGTGATGCATCTGTTGGCGTAAAGGCAACGCATTGCTGAAGTCGTGTCGCAAGCACGACGCAACTCCAGCAATGCTTTCGAATGCCTATTTCTATTATGCTGCGTCACTCCTTCAGGCGTAAAGTTTTGACGCATTGGCGTCGTAGAAGTGACGCAGTGATATCTTGCAGATTTCACTGCGTCACTTTTACAAGGCTTTCTTCCGTCGTAACGTCCACCCTGCATACATTATACCTGAACCAGTTGTAATGTAGCGCAGGGCTTTACAACGTGACACATCTCCCTAGATGCGTCATGTTGTAAATGTGTCGCAACGTGGCGCATTGTTTACAACGACTCTGCGTCACAAAAGTGATGCAACGGCAGCATAAAAGTGTTGCAAGGGGCGTGTGAATCTGCCCCCTTGTTTCCCCTGCTCGTTGTTTCCCCCACCCCGGCAATCCTACTCTGCCCTTGTTGGTGCAGTGTCTGCCCCTTGCTTTGTAAGTACTGACTGTGACTATTTATTGCATAGGATTCTGTGAGCCCTGGGCATGCAGAGTTATTACAAGCCGAAGACACAACCCCAAATCCCCAAACCTAAATCTACACCATCCTCTAGGAAGTAATTTGGGGTATGGAAACCTAACCATTGCACAATATCAAGATTTTGCAATATTCTGCAATTGATGTTCACTCTAAGTCTCCATGAAACAGACTTGTATATAGCTAGAGCTGTTACTCAGGCCATGAAAATATATGCATAGGTTCCAAACAGCCACTAGTGTAATTTTTTATTTAAATTTTAGTCAATCCTTAATTGTAGGTTGTACTGTATTGCAATTATTTTTAAGTCTGTCAGAAGGACAACTCTTTGGTTTTCTCTAACCACATTTGATTGAACTGAGGATCTTCCAGATCCAACTGTTTTTGACATCCATGAATATGTCAATTTAAAGCAGGGATTTGTATCACAAGGTGGATGTTCATAGCAGTTATAAATATTTCAGTTTCTCCAAACACAGCGCTAAAATTCTGTCTGCCCTATAAAGTACTGACCAAGCAAATACTGACTAATGCTGCTGGAACCAAAGTTCTCACAAACCACAGGTTCACAATGTGGCTCAGGACAGGTGGAGACTGGCTGTCGCAGGGTCTGGAAGTAGGGTTTCAGCAACAGGATCCACCTGGATGCATAGTCAGCCCTGTCACAAATGTTCATGCAAGCACCACACTGAAGGAGACAGCAGCTAGAATGAGCCATGAGGCAATGTACAGTGATGGCGGCCCATCCCGCTCTAAGACAAGACCTCTTCAATTGGAGAATGGCAAAGTGGCATCATGGCCTTACCGGTTCTGTTGGACACTACTCTTTACAGCAGAGGTTTTCAATCTGTGGGGCACAACTCCCAGGGGGGCCCTGGAGTCCTGGGAAGGGGTGGTGCATTTCCAGGCCTCACTTCCGGCTGGAATCTAAAACGTGTGCTCTTCCTTTTGAAAACGTGGACGCTTCATCCCGGTTGTTAAAAATGCTTCAGCTGAAGGGAATTAAGTCTCCTTTTCTGTGAAAGGAAGAGGCTGGGCAGACAGGTGCAACAATCCTTTGTGCCAGGCTGCCTGAATGCAAATGTGTATTTTTAGTTGCTCTGCAAATTTGTTTGTGGTAGTAAGAAGAGTTGATAACTGGACTGTTAAGTGCATGTTTTTAATTGCTTAGCACCTCTGAGGAGGTGTTAAAGGGCCAGTTATGCAAAAAAAAAAAATGTGTATTACTTATGTTCTAGTATTACTAAAATCTACATTTTGGAAGCTCCATTATATCCTAAAACTATTTGCACAGTTTGTAGCAGTCTACCTTATAATGTGTGTAATGCAAGAATACATGAATGACTTGCACTTTCACAGTGCTTTCTGTCACAGGCTGTGACCTCGTAGCACTAAAAATCCACAAGCCACTATTCTCACTGCACCAACAAAATTTAATTCTGTGGCTCTCTGGTTACACACAGACCTCTGCAGGGCATTAAATAATAGAGGTTTCCTAATATACTACAGTGCATTTCCCACCTAGTAACAACTTTTTAAAATTCATTTTTCATTTAAGCTACCCATTACTTTATATGTAATTACCTGATGGTGAAAGACCTAAAAAACTAGGAAAATATTTTGGGCCTGATTTATGAGAGGCTTAAGCTGCCGGAGCATCATTTTTTTGAAGGTCCGGCGGCACAAGCGTCGCAATCGTATCTATGAGGTGACTCAAAGTCAACCTGCGTGGCTGAGTGGCCTCGTATATATGGAGTAAGACAAAGCAGCGCAAGTCGCTGCCTTGCCTTAGTCTGTCAAGTAGGAGTTCCATGGGCATTGCGGTGGATGTTCCAACGCAACACACAAGGATTTTAACACTGCCCCAGATTTACAAAACCATGTAAACCTGGAGCAGCGCCAAACCCTTACGCATCCCCACAGCAGGCGTAATGAGGAGAAATGTTTTCATGTCTCCTCGTATTTATTCCTCTTTCCATGTGTGCTGCACTCTGCAACTCACAAAGAAAGAGGAAAACCCCTCTCGGGGCACATTCCTGCACAAAAACAATCCTGCCAACATTGGCTCTAGGCAGCAATTTGTGTGCCAACGCAGTGGGAAAGGACAGGAATGCATCATATTTCATAAATAAGGTGCATTCCTGCTCTTTCACATTGACATAGGGCAGGGCAGCAAGACTTGCGGAGGTGACCTAGGCCAATTCCTCATAAATGAGGCCTTTTGTTTATAGCCACATCTTTGGCCACGCCCCCACGCTCACTGATCTTTCTTTTGACAAACACTGTTCAATATTATTTCCCCACAGTAAAAATGATTTGCTGTGAGAACTGGGGGCTTTTATGGTTGTCGATAGTTGTCAATGATGAGGAGTACCAAGTTCTAGAGATTTATTAGGAGGGGGTCCTTATGCCTAAAACGTTTTAACAGAGGGGCCTCGGCATCAAAATGTTTGAAGACCTCTGCTTTACAGGGACATTTGTAGAGACCTTCATAAATAAATGATACTGAATTGGACCTTAATAAAGGCCCATGGCTTTGAGAAAGCATTTTAGCATACTTATACCCCATGCTAATAAAGCATCAGCCAAATCTATAACATGGTATGGACACAGTTCCGCAAAAAACACTTCAGTAAGAAGATATGTGCAGCAATATGAAAACTGGCAGCAACAAGTGTGAGTGCTTGAAATTGCCTGATTAGCAATATCAATTATTCACTGAGCAGCACAGCAATCCTGTTGGAGGCTCATGCACCACCAAAGTATTCAAAAGAGAGAGCAGTCCAACATAGAGCCTTGGCATCTCAAGATTCAAATTATTTGACTGACCACACTAAGATGGGAGGAGATTAGATAAAGATACCTATAATGTATTTATTTTAGTAGATGATCACACTATTGCATCATGTTTAGTGGCACAATTCTAAACTTTGTTGGCAGACTTACTGTACACTGCATGAGGACATACTGTTTTATTCAGTACTTTGATTACATGTGACATTCAGCTCAATCACATAGGCATAACTTTGGGGGACCAAATGTTTTCTCTTTGAGTGTACGTATTTGAGCATGTAGAGTCAGTGCATGCTGGTGGAGCAGTTCAAGGTAGGAAATGGGAAACGTAAATGAGCATCGGCCTGGGAGAGTTTTAATGTAATAAATGGAAGGGTTCAAGAGTGACGTGGTGAATGCCAGCAGTAAGCAAGATCTTGAGCTGTCCATGTCACTGTATTTTAGACTATCCAACAATTCAAAGGTGGATGTGAGGCAGGAGGTGCAAGTCAACTTCATCCTTGGCCAGGGTCAGCTTTATATAAGGGAGGAGACTGACACTACAGCAAATGTCGGCACTGCCCCAACCAAAGACTTTATGGTTTTTATAACTCGGAAGATTTCCACATTACAAACCAATTCCTCATTTCACAGGTTCTTCTGTTCCATGACTTTATGCTGATGTTGCTATAATGTAATACAGTGCATTATGCCCAATATACTTCTTCTCATCATCTCAAAAACCCCCAGTAGAATTGCTGTATTTTTTCCTCATTGTTTTAAAATTTACTTTACATTTTTCTCAATTTTTATGACTCCTAGAGCCAGTTCTAGCAGTCTTGCCAGCCTCACGTTTTACATAAAATAATAAAATAATAAAAACGAATTCATGGATATACTTAGAAGAGCTCTTGAGTCAGCTCTTGTCATCTATTAGTTTGTTCAAGTGCCATTCACATTTTGCTTCCTCTCACAGCAGCTCTACATCATGAGACTGTGGGTCAGCCCAATTCAGTCATCGGCTCTCTTCACTCTGGGTCACAGCATTTCACTCTTGCCCATGTGCTCATCCACCTAAAATGTAGTTGTTAGAAATTGGATGTTTGGTAGGCTAGGGCATGTGCCAAAGCCTGGCAGAAACCCCCACTCTAGTCAGGATAAGGGAGTTACACTCCTAAAATAACCCCTGCTCACCGCCTTGGTAGCTTGGCACGAGCAGTCAGGCTTATTTAGAGGCAGTGTGTAAAGCATTTGCACATAACCAACAGTAATACAGAGTAAACACTACAAAAGGACACAACACCAGTTGAGAAAAATATCAATATTTTTATATACTTAAGACAAGACTAAAAACAATAAAAATCCACAATACAGTACTTAGAAATCTTCAGTTATCAAAATAACCTTGAAAAATAGTTCCTTGAAGTCGATAACTCCATCCGGGGCTATCACGGCAACGTGAACAAACAAATCCAAACAGTTCTGGCTGACCGCGGCGTCGCGGGCCAGCTACGGTGTCGGGAAGACCCGCAAACAGTACCTTTTAGAAATGCAGAGCGTCGGTGACCTCTCATTGAGCGTCCGAAAGCACGGCGTCTGCAGGCATCAGTTCCGGAGGTTGGTGCAGGAGTCGTCGGGCCCTCAAAGTCACACGCATTGCAGATCAGGAGGTGGAGAGGCAGACCAGGCCCATTGATGTGTAAGGAAATCTCCTCCCCCTTCCCCAATTGCAGCCCAGTTCTATTCAGCCCTTTCCTGACCCACCTAGACTATCTGGAGCCACGCCTGCTCCCCAGGCTTCTGTCATCCAAAACCCAGACAGGCAATCCACATTCCAATAGAGGCACACGGGATGACTGAGCAAGAAAATACCTACTTTCTAAAAGTGGTATTTTCAAACACAGAATGTAAAAATCACCTTCACTAAAATTCTGAGTTCAGGCATACTAAACTTTATTTTCCCACCTAATTACCCGGGCCAGTTATGTTTATAAGATGTTATAAACAAACTCCCCATTCTGTCCTATGGGGGACAGGTATCCTCGCAATAGCGAAAAACGAAATTGGCTGTAATTCGCTATTAGGACATGCCACACACACCTGGACATGTCCTACCTTTCACATACACTGCACCCGGCCCACAGTGGTACCTTGGGCCTACCTTAGGGGTGGCTGACATGTAAGAAAAGGGAAGGTGAGGGACTGGCAAGTGTGTGCACTGGCCAAGTCGACATGGCAGTTACAAACTGCGCGCAGACTTCGCAATGGCGGGTCTGAGTTACCTTTTCAGGGCTACTCACGTGGGTGGCACAATCTGCTGCAGGCCCACTAGTAGCATTTCATTCACAGGCCCTGGCACACTCAGTGCACTTTACTAGGGACTAACAAGTAAATCAAATATCCACTCATGAAACACCAATCCATACCACAATTTAACACAGGAGCACTTGCACTTTACCACTGATCAGCAATGAGAAAAGTGCGCAGAGGAGGTCAGAAAGGAAAAACGTAGGGGAAACACGCCAAAAGATGCCAAGTCTAACAGTAGTCCACTTTAATGCCAGATCTGATAGGCAAATCCTTGCTTTCAGGGCATGCTTTTAAAACATGTTTTGCATTCAGTCATTTTTCATTTTGTTTTAGCATGCCATCTTCAAATGGTATTTGTTTACACTTTTAATTTCTATTGTGTGTTTATAAAAACAGAAATAGATTAAAACAGTGGTAGACTTGCCAATGCCTGATCTATGGGTTTTGCCAATACTTGTTTATTTCTTTCTGTGGGATAGAATATATTTTTTATTTTGACTGTGTGCCACTGTATACATACACCTAATCGACATTTTGAATGTGTAAACAAATTAAAGTAATATTTATGAAGCATCAACTTTCGCCCAAAAAACTTTATAATGCTGAAATTGAAAAGTCAATTAAGGTAAAATGCAAAAACCATACTAATAAAATTATTATGTTTTCAACGCCTTTCTTAAGTTCAAAAGGTTCTCCTTCAACCGAACAGATAGTGGAAAGGAGTTCCACATGGAAGGAGCTAGAAAGGTAAAAGCTCTACCACCCATTCCTTACACGAAGACTGCAAATTGGTTGTCTGCATACTGTTTGCTCAAGATGGCAGAGGATTTATCTCTCAGACCATATAGAGAGTTTAGGGCATGCAAAGCTCACCAGCCATTCAACCTAGATCTAAGGGACAGATGTACTAACAATAAATCTGCAAAACGTGGTCGCAAGTTCTGCAACAACTTTTTGCAAAATCAGTTCTGATTTTGCTAATCGACCTATGTACTACTAGGTCAGTTTTCAAAATCACCATACCGAGTGGGTCACAGTTCTACTTACCTCACCCATATTCATGAAGTAGGTTGCACATTACAACTGACTCACAGGGGTGATGGTCATCAGGGGTAATGTTTGTGATCACATTTTAATACAGTGCATTTTGTTTAAATGCAGCTCATTTTCCTTAAAGACAACAGACCTGCATTTAAGAACAAAAAATTACTTTTTCAAAAAGTTTGTATAAGAGTTGAGAATGGTTCAGGAACACTGCTCACTCCCAAAAAATTGTTTTTTCATTCACATAGTGGAGCCAGCCCTACGTGGATGGCTTCCCCTTTGTGAGTGGGTTACCACCTTCTTTGAGGAGTCAGAAATGATTTAATGGTTTGTGACCAAAACTGTGATCGCAAACCATTGATCCCTAGCAGTCAGTCCAAGATAGAATTTGGAGCATGTCCTTTCCAAATCGCCATTAGAGAAGCATTTTTACTAGGGGTGGGCGGAATTTGCGAAATTCACTTTCGCAAATTATCGCGAAAATGTTAAAAATCTCCGCAAACACGCGGAAATATCGCAAAGATGCGGAAGTTTTTTGCCGCCCGTTCACGGTATTTTCTGCGTGGTCGCGGCTCGCCAACTTACCCATGCAGTTGTTCGCGGGCGCGGCCATCTTGTTTTCACTTGTGTCGCGGTGCATGATCGCGAGAAGAAAGACGTGATCGCGCAAATTGCTACCAACAATCCAACATCTCGTGGAGAACGCGACCGGATCGGGAAAACTTGTTGACGAACGCGGGGATTCAGGTAAGGCGATCGCGCGCACGCGAGAATGTATTATTTTACAGCGCGAACAAGCAAAAAATTTCCGGTAAAATGCGGATTGCGGAAATTTTGACATTTTCGCGCTCTCCGCGGAACACAAAAATGTCAAATTATCGCAATTTCCGCAAGCAGAACGGAATTTTAGCCCAGGCCTAATTTCTACCCCCATTTTGGGGTCAGGTAATCCGTTACGAATCACAAAACAGATTTAGTGCATTGTAAAAGCCATTTAGAAGCTGCAAAACCTGTGATTTCGTGATTTACAGACACTAAATGGCTTTGTGCATCTGATCCTTAGTTTTGATTGACATTCTGCTGATTCATCTCAACTACAGGAGGGTTGAAGGATGGACGGATGGGGACTGTGCTGTAGTTGTTGCTTTTGAAAAGCATAGTGTGTAGATCATGGGTACTCACAAACTTTCTCTCGGGGGCCAAATTTACAGTGTGGTTCGTGGCCGAGGGCCGCACTGGTGGGGGCGGGGTCAGTGGGGGAGGGGGGCGGGGCTAGAGCCACAATAAAACTGTGACCACGAGGTTGAACACAGGTCCCTGCAGCAGACGCCTACGTCCACTGAGCCTCCAGACCCGATATATATATATATATATATATATATATATATATATATACACTCTCTCTCTTTCTTTCCCACCCTCTCTCTCTCCCTCCCCCTTCCTTTCCTTCCCTCTGTCACCCTCTCCCTCCCCCTCCCTTTCCCTTTCCCTCCCTCTGTCACCCTCTCTCTCTCTCGTCCTCCCCCTCCCTTTCCCTTTCCCTCCTTCTCTCACCCTCTCTCTCTCCCTCCCCCCCTTCCCCTCCCTCTGTCACCCTCTCTCCCTCTGCCTCCCTCCCTCTGTCTCCCTCCCTTTGGCTCCCTCCCTCTGTCTCCCTCTCCCTCCGTCTCCCCTACTTTTGGCTCCCTCCCTCTGTCTCCCTCTCCCTCCGTCTCCCTCCCTTTTGGCTCCCTCCCTCTGTCTCCCTCTCCCTCTGTCTCCCTGTACCTCCCTCCTTTTCCCTCCCTCCCTCTCCCTCTGTCTCCCTTCCTCTACCTCCCTCCTTTTCCCTTCCTCCCTCTCCCTCTGTCTCCCTCCCTCTACCTCCCTCTGTCATCCTCTGTCATCTCACCCTGCGTGTGTGCCATCCGGCTGAGACAGCTTCCCGGGCACACCAACAGCCGCACCCGAGCACTTCACAGGTCTTTAAAAGACCATTTGCATGTCAATTGTTGTATTTCACCTCTTCTTAGGCCCCGCAGCTCCACTCTGACTATCCCTGGAACCGCCCGGCCCCCACAGAGTAGAGTCAGAGTCGCGCTGGTGCAACCGGCAGTGTTTAGGAACACTCATTATTTATTTATTTTTTTATCCACGGGTACGATGTCTGCAAGGTCCGCGGGCCGCTAAGGAAGGCTTGCCGGGCCGCAGGCGGCCCGCGGGCCGTACTATGAGTACCCGTGGTGTAGATGATGTCCCAGGATAGGGAAATAAATAGGAGAAAGATACAATAACTAATACTTTCTAGTAACTTTCACTTTTGTAGTAAGATATTGTAATTGTAGTGCCAGTGGTTGGCCATGTGTAGTGCTGGACTTACTACAAAGGAGTAAGTTACTACAAAAGTGCAGTTGATGAATATCGAAAAGTAGTAAACTTACTCAAAAATGTAAACTTGCTCAAATGCGTAAGTTACCTTTGAGAATCAGGCCCAACGTGTCTAACATTTATTCTGATAAACAAACACATTAAAGGCTGAAATGAGAATTAAAAGAGCCGGCAGGGACAAGAGCTTGCAAGGAGGGGCTAGCAGTTCTGGACCAAATATTTCCAGATGAGAAGCAGCTGGATTTGTGTCCCTTGCTCTTTCAGACAGCACTTATAATTTCCTAGCGCTTGCCAAATGTAGAAAAGACGAACCTTTGGACAAAAATAATATCTTTATAGATATTTAAACTTTTTGTACCAAAGAACTAGGAAACACCTGCATGCAAGCACGAGAGAGCATTGTTTGGTTTTTACATGTGGAAGAAAGATTATTTCCAGAGAGCTTTCCACTATAGGACACCTTAGTTTGTAAATAAGTCAGAAGCTTCTACCAGTAATTTAAAACAGATTCCTTCATTTGTGAAATGAAGCCCATGCCAAAAGCTTTGTTGGGTGTCTACAGATGCTCTCCGGGCTGCCTGTAGGAGCTCAGCCAAAGGCCCGGAGAAGCGTACATCCCTGAGTCTTTGGATTACAAATTACTGAAATGATCTGAGCTGCCTTTGCAATGGAACGAGTTAACAAATCCATGACACTATTGCCACTTTTTGTGTCACTAATATTTGTTGAAAAGTGTAGGAAGTGAGGGGTCATTTCAGCATTTTAGTCACATCACCAAATTGTCTTGAAACTGCCCTGTAGAAAACCTTAAAATAATACATTTCAACTCCCATGGGAATCCTGATTCAGACAATAATGTTTCCCCCATGTTATACCGCAGTTTTTCCAAACAGAAATTGCTCCTGGTAAACCAGAATGAATGCCGCTGCCCGCGTCCCACGCAGGGGGACATCAGCAGGGCAGCCTTCTAGTGGCCGCCTGTCGGAGCCTCCCCCCCCCGCTCCGCCTCTCTAACGAGGCCGCGCCTCGGGGAGGGGAGGCCCCAATGGGTTTGTCCTGGGGAGGCGTGCCACGAGGGTGGGCGAGGCTAGACCCCCCTTTTAGGCGGCTCACCCCCTCAGATCTTCCTCTGCTTCCTGCGCCACTCCTCCTGGCCACGCGAATTCCCACCCTTTCCGCTTACCCTGCGCGGCGGAGGCAGCGCGCTATTGGAATGTTTTAATGTTTTTCTTGCGTTGCAGGCGGAGTTACAGGGCGATCTGGAGGCAGAAGGGTACAGTAAGGGTACCTCTGCGACAGGCGGTACAGTAAGGGTACCCCTGTCCGGCACAGTAAGGGTGCCCGAGCCAAGGTCCGGGAGCCGAAGGAGGTTCTGAGAAGACCGCGACGGCGCCCCGTTAGTCCTTCGGGCGGTTGGGGGGCCTGACCAACCGGGGGTGTGCCATAACACGCTCCGCCCCCGTTAAAAGGGACGGGAGTATTAGACAGATCACGTGATCCAAAGGAGGATCTGAAAAAAATGTGCCGCACTGTCAGGCATTGACCCACCGTGCGTGGTGGCTCGCAAGGCGGGCGGAGCAGCGAGGGGCTGCTTGCCCTGGATCGCCCGTAAGATAACCCACTTATCGTCATACTTATGTTGTATGAAATAAACCTGCAGCAGTTCTTCACCCATAACGAAAGTGTCAGTGTAATCTTTGGGTGACGTCTGTGAATGCGTGTTGAGTGGAGCGGATGACGGTGTGGTCACTATGCGCACATCTTCTGAGTTGTACACTTCAAAAGGGGAGATAACATGCAGTCAGCCGCGGCCCGGGCAAGTAAGATTGGTAGGGTTCTAGGGCCGGGTGAGGGGGGATTTCGACGCATAATGACGAGGGAAAATGAAATAAATAAATAATTTTCCCTCATCATCGGAATATCCCCTCCTCCCCCACGGGGCCCCACCGCCCTGCCGCTCCAACCTGCACAGGCCTAGGCTGCATGCAGTCCGCCCATCTTGAAATGCAGAGATTAAAATGCCGAGGAAGTCTCCCAACCTGTGAATACCGCCTTCGTGGTGTACGAATTTACTGGATGTATTACCACCTAAAAAAATGGTACAAAACAAATGTATGTCTTTCAGTTCAATCTGATTTGGATTATACATTCTTTTTTATGAAATAAAAATATTAACTATAAAAAAGTTTTTTTTCTGAAAACTTTAATGGTAACCGTGACTATTTTTGATAAAGGAGTCACATTCCAATATTTTATAATATGCTTTTAAATGGTAGAGACTGCTGATTTATTTGCAAGCTGCAGTGTCCTGTAGCTGAAATCACTCTGATAATAATATTTCTTTCAAAGGAGACAGCAAAACAATTCACTCCTATTGTGCTCGCATGCAGATGTTTCCTAGTTTCTCAGAACAAAGGGTTTAAGTATCTATAAAGCTAAGCTATTTTTTGTCCACATACTTGTATTTTTTACCTTTGGCAAGTGGAGGGGAAATAAATATAAGCTGAAGGAGGAAGTGATACTAATCCATCAGCTTAACATTTGGAAATATTTGGTTCAAAACTGATAGCCCCTTCTTGGAAGTTTATTTTCCATGCTGGGTCTTTTCATTCTCTTTTCGATCTTTAATGTGCTTGTTGATCAGAATAAATCTTAGACATTTTGTTTGAACCAAAAAACCAGATACTTCCTGCCTGAAAACAAAACAATGAAAGATTTTCTGCAGGCTTAGCATCGCCTCCGAATTTAAAAGTTATAATAATACTAAATATATGTTTGTCCCGCAGACGCCATCATCATACGGGAAATGGGATTGAGAGATGAGGCGATGGGGTCAACGGAGGGCTAAAGGGGAAATCCTCTGTCAATGGTCATTCAAAAGCAGCGTCCCCTTGGAGCCGAATCTGGGCAGTGGAATGATGAGGCGGCTGAATCATTTCCTCTCTCTTGTTTGCCTGTAAGAGGAACAAAATCCCTCAGCATCCTACAATTAATGAAAATTACTGCATCTGTTGTAGTGAAGGTCAGTTTCAAAACTGGAACTGAATATTTGAGGAAAGTTATCAACCTGTGATTTCATCAGTATTTTAAAACTAAGTCTCTGGGGTCGTTTAAAAAAAACTGAAGGCTGTGGTGTGAGTCAGGGCAGCTGAAACAATGAAGTGCAAATGTGTTAACTACCTGGACACTCACGGTAGTAAACTAGGCCACACACCACCCCTACAACACTTTACAATGACATGTTACATGACAAAAAGCACGGATATCACAGCTCACAAGCTATGCAACGAGCACACACATAAAGGTAAACCAAGCAGCAATGCCACGCTCTAAACAGAGTTTTGTGACTTAAGAACAGCGTTTTTCAGCGCAATGCACTTAATGTTTTGCAAAAATGACATGCATTATGCAAGATACAATTTGTTTGTATGCTGGAACAAAAAAGCCTAGCAAGATACCGACCGAGGAGAATTAATCCATTACTTACCGGGAAACTTCATTACCCGACTTAGGTCCTCCTCTTCCCAGTCATTACAAGGTGAGGCAGTCCCGCCCCAAGATAGGCCTATCTACACCCCACTGCGTTTTCTATTTCTTTTTTATGATTTAAAGACTGACCCTTTCTTCCTCCATTTCTGCAAATAACAAGTCTAGGCAAAGGTGTAAAACCCAAAGGGAGGAATGGTGGGTCCATGACTGGGATGAGGAGGACATTAATCAGGGTAATGAAATTTACCAGTGAGTAATCGATTCATACCTCCTCATAGGACCTTCTTATCCTAGTCATTACTGTGAGGTGAGGATTTCACTAGCAATAAAGAAAACCGTTTTACACCATGATCTGAAACAATTGATCATTTATTGAACAACAATTATTTCATTGCCCCTTTCACAACACCAAAAGCAAAGTTATCAGAAGATGAATGCAAAACATCAAGAATATAATGATTAACAAAAGTGTGATGGGACTTCCATGTGACTGCCCTGCAAATTTCCTGGATGGACATTCTTGCTGCTTCAGCCCAAGAGGTAGAAACTGACCTAGTTGAGCCCCCTTGAATCTGAGAAGGAGAGATTTGATCCACGGACATGTAAGCTTGACAAATTAACTGCTGAACCCATCTGCTTAGAGTTGTAGTGGCCACCTTTTTAGCCTTAATGACACTGCCAAATGAAACAAAAAGTGAATTGACATGTTGAAACTTTTTTGTATGCTGTAAATAAACTGTTAAGGTCCTCTTAACATCCAAGAGGAAGGAACATGCAGGCCATTCCCTTTGTGAAACACCGAACTAACCACCTCCTGCTGTAAAGGACATTTAGAAGACACTTTTGGAACAAATTTGGGATACATTGGTAACACTACTCTGTCCTCAAGGATCTGTAAATATGGCTATGACCCCACCAGAGCCTCCAACTCAATCGTCTAGCTGATGTAATGGGTAAAAGAAAAGCCGTTTTAGCCTACATCCACACCATATCTGCCTCCTTGAGAGGCTCAAATGGAGACGATTGTAAATCCTGAAAAACTGTTGGTAAGTCCCAGGACAGGATAATAACGGGTGTGACTGGTTTTCTCAGATGACAACATTTGAGCATTCGGACAACCAATGGGACAATGTCATTCAGTTCCCTTCTAGAAATGCCAATGGCCTTCATTGCCGCCCATTGAGCAGCCAAGCTGGCAGGAGCAAGATCTTTCAAAAAAGCCTTCCCTCAAAAATTCCAGAATCTGAAAGGGATCTCCCATAACCAGGTCTATACCCTTAGCAGCACACCATTTAACAAAATAGAACCAGTTCTTTTTATAGGAGGAAAGAGTAAACTGTTTACAGGATAGCTGAATCTCAGCCACTAACTGGCTAGAACAACCCATTTCCTCCAGAGCTAACCTTTCAAGAACCATGCAGTCAACTTTACTTGTTGGAGCTGACCCAACGGCAAAACTGGAAACTGGAGAAGAGATGGAATGACTGGGAGTTTGACTATCCTGCCCTTGGACAACCTGAGTAACAGAAGCAACCAAAGGCATCAAAGACAAAAGACGGAATCACTATCACCAACACCCTCTCCTCCCAAACCTTCTGATGCACCCTGGGGAGGAGGGAAATCATTGGGAAGGCATGCAGTTGACCTGGGGTCAGGGAATTGAGAGGGCATCCACCACCCATGCCTGGTGGCAATGCACCACTGAATAAAAGATTGGAAGGAGTACATTGTGGGGGTAGGCAAACAGATCTATCCGCGGATCCTGAATAGATGCCATATCTGAGGAAAAACAGGACAGGACAGATGGGAGAGAACTAAAAAAGGCAGGTTGCAGCTCAGGCTGTCTGCAGGAAAATTAAGCTCTCCTTCAATGTAAACTGCCCACATGGCATAGAGATTGTCATCCACCCAGGAACAAATATGATTGGCCAACATGTTCAGAAGAGGACCTTTTATCCCCCGCTGGCGATTCATGTAACATCTTGCACCTTGATTGTCTGTGCGTATCACAAGATTTACACCCTGTAACAGTGGTTGAAATAATTTTACTGCTTCCCATACAGCAGCAAACTCTCTCCAGCTGGACACGTGACCTCTGCCACCATTGACCACTGCCCCTTTCCTTCCAAATCTCCCAGAGTTGCCCCCCCCCAACCGCATAAACTGGTATCTCTTATCAATAATACTGGGTCAGGCATCAGAACAGGACATCCTTCTCTAGATTGGTAGTATGAAACCACCAATTCAGGTCTTACACAATTGTCGATGACAACGGGACTTGTGTGTCATAGTCAGCCAGAGATGGATTCCAGTGAGCTCTCAGGTGATTGACAAGTGGCTTTAAGCTTAGACGAGCCCAGGGAACCATAGATGTTGTAGCTGCCATTAATCCATGAACCCTCAACCAACACCTGGCTGATGCTCACGACAGGGACAACAGTGTCCACAAGTTAGATTGTAATGTTTCGAATCTGTACTGGGGCAGGAAGACAAGTTCCCTTCAGAGTGGAATATTACGCCTGTGAACTGCAAACACTGAACTGGGGGGATTTGGGACTTTAGCCAATTCAGTTAGCTCCCCAACTGTTGAAGTGGAGTGATTGTTGTCTCCACTGCTTCTTCTGCCTTAGGGAGAGAAGAAGCAAAAATTAGCCAATCATCAAGGTATGGAAAGAGCAAAATCCCCTTAAGCTGTAAAATACTCACCACAGGTGTTAACACCTCAATGAAAGTCCGAGGAGATGTTGACAGGCCAAAAAACAACACCTGAAACTGATAATGGCTCTCCTCTACTGCAAACCGCAGGAACCTTTGACTTTCTGAATTAATTGGAATGTGAAAATAAGCATCTTTCAAATCCAAAGTTGCACAAAAAAACACCCTTCTAAATGAGGGGAATGATGAACTGCAGATTTATCACTCAAAAAGGATCCAGTTTCTCATACTTGCTCAGTGCTTTCAGATCTAGGACAGAACAGAATGACCCGTTCAGTTTGTGAACAAAGAAGAGAATTGAATGAAACCTCTCTACCTGCTGGGCTGCTGGGACTGACACTACTTAGAAGCAACTTGGCCACATCCGTCAACATTGCTTCTTTCTTGTGCTTGTCTCTTGAAAACGGTACAGACCAAAACACCCCCACTGAAAGTTGTTGAACAAATGGAATCTGCCACCTGTGGTGAATGATTGAGCGAGCCCACTGATCGGTAACATGTATTAATCATTGAGGAAGAAAAGACCGTAGCCTTGCTCCTACATCAGCATAGTCATTTTTGACAGGTTCCTCAGTCCCTGTGGTCGGGCTTTATTGGCAAACGCGGCTCCTCATACTCTAACCCATCCTCAAAAGGGGCGTGACTGCTCCAGATGACCCTCAAAGTTTTGCTTGTAAAAACATTTCTTCCTCTGAAACCACTGGAAGGGCTTTAAAATAATTTTTTCACCCGCAGATCTTTGCACCATGTTATAAAACTCATACCTAAAATATGGATGCACCAGAGATTTTATGGGTAGCATTCAGTCCCCAAGGTTTGTTCCACAGAGTTCTTCGGCCCGCAATTGCGGTTCTTGATGAAAAAGCTCATAATTTATCAAAGGTGATCTCTGTTAGAAATGGTGTCAGTATTTCCACATGGGCCATGAAAGGAGCTGGGTCACCCTGTTCCTGAAGGCAATCAAACAGTTTCTAAAAGTCCTTTAGTAAGACTAGGGATGCTAATGCAGAGCATGTACTAGCACGTACCCCACAATTACAAGCGGTATATGTCCTTTTCTATTTCTGAAAGGAATAACAACTCCTAGGCAACACAGAACCTGGCGAAGATCAGGTAATAAACATAGCAACAAGAACTCGGTGTACAACCAAAATTATTTAAAAACAATGCATTAAAAAACAAATAACAAGACAATGACATGGTAATCAATAAGATCATACATATATGTTAATGTTGGTTTACATACACAAAACCTTTTGTTATGGAAAACATATAATAATACATAGACAAACATGAAAGGTGGCTAGATCTGGGTAGATAGTGATAAAAATCACTACGCGCGTTTCGGCGTGACAAAAACCGCCTTCTTCAGGAGAAGCCACTTGGATTTCTGCATAAAAACATAAAAATCCATATAACATAACTTAACATAACATATAACACATTATCCATGTGACATAACATGACACACCTATGACATACTGAAGCACACCGAGTCTGAGAATATAAAATAGTGCGCATAGTACATCAGAATGATTAAAAGTGCTTCACATGTACATTAGATCCAAAGAATTGGCCACAATCAATTAAAGATAGAGCACGAGATAGCGGAAAAAAAGCTAGAAAGAAAAGAAAGAAATCGGAGATAACTGACCAAAAAATAATAAGATAGATGATTAGCCCGATAACAAAACATAAGAGTGAAAAGTATAAAGCAAATCTTAAAAATACCCTGCGAGAGACTAGGCGCTTACCTATGAAAAACCAAAATGTAAGAACCTTGACGAATGTGGTCCACGATGATAAAAACGAAACAAGAAACTAAAAGGGGAATTTGAAAATGAGAAAAGAACTGTCAATCACATGTTCAAAATATAATCTCGACCTGAAGAGAGTTTTTTAATAAAATATCTAAAGATGTTACCTGTCATTATTATTATATGGCCCAGTCAAGGATGTATGAAAGGGTCAAAATGAGGGTATACAGCGATATCCCTTGTATTTATCTAAAAGAGATGATATATGAGAATGTGATTGAACTAGTTAAAGCGACAAATTAACGAAACTGATGTAAAGCCTTAATCAGTATAATTAAAAATATACCTGAATCAGGTCAATTCTCAAGGGTGGAAAAATATATATTCCAATCAAAGAGACGCTTGAGCCCAAGACGTCTACAGAGCGAGAGTCGTATATGGAATACTGAAGCCAAGGTAGGTAAAATCAGACCTGGAGACAGACAGCAATTTGATATAGAACTGGAAAAGCATGAACAATATTACTTTTTTAATTATAACATCATATCTACTCCGAAAATCTTCAAAATACATCTGAGTGTTGGTATACCTGCTAGTTTGAAGTGTATGATAAGTAGAATGGGTCCGTGAGGGGCGGTAGATAGTCAAAGGCAAAGGCCAGCCACTGGAAATGATAAAGGACCACAACGCGACATGATGCCTAATAAATACAACCAGGAATTAGTGTAGGATACATAATCTAGTCCTATGTAAGTAACTACGATACTTCCTCAATAAAGGGGCAGCTATATATCGCGGCATATCTATCAATAAAGACAGATGAAGTGGGGAAAAGATGAATCATAAAAACAAAAAAGGGATTATCTGAGCCTTAACGGAGAAGAGAGGAGAACATACTGGGGTTACTACGTAAGTAGTAATGCTAGTGTATAATACGTGAACAGGAAGAGACACAAGTTCTCTAGATGGCTAAAGGATTACACAAGATGGAATGCGGCCAGGCTGAAATAACGCAAAATAGTACAAAAATGGCAAAATCTAAGGACGCGTTATGTAGATAAAGCGTATAGTAATATCGTAAGGAGTGCAATGCAGTACTCACGTGTCGGTCAGTATATGCAAATTCTATGCTGCCTCCATGTGTGGATCAAAGGAAGGGAGCATGTAGAGTATCTATATATAGACGCTCATGAACGTGCCATAACTGGCCGAATGCTGATATCCGCGTCACGTGGTAGGAAGTGGAGAGACATGCGCGGTGGCAGACTCTATGATGCATAGCAATATCGAAAATGAAAAACAACTAGTCTGCTAACCTACAATCATTTAAAAAAAGGAAAACTCGGACTTGGGGGAGAGTGATGACCTAATCAAAACAATAATAGAAGAACCGAATAATGCAACTAACTAAAACAAATGAAATGGGTAGTGGCCGGATATAAAACACCGGACATTAATAGAAAGCAGTAAGACAAAAAATAATGCATGATTCAAGAATTGTATTGAAACTGAGGTATACCTAGTAGTCAATAATTTTGTCCTTTTCTATGACAGCTTCTACCTTCTAGTCAACAGGGTCAGGCAACACGGCTTCCTCCAAAAACATAGTAGAAGAAGAAGTCTTGGGTGCCCAATTTCAAGAGTTAATTTCTGGAGTTCCTAGTCTTCACAGGAGCCGAATGAGGCGCCACTCAATGCCCCTCCAGAATTCCCCTCAATTTCCAAATATAGATAACAGAGGTTACAGAGTCGCCAGGGGGAAAGGGGATTGGGATATAAGAAGAGACTGACAAGTCTTTTTCTTAAGGACGCTACGAGCTTCCTATTTGGTTCCTAACGGTAACGTCTTACATTGACGTTCTCGAGCACTGCATAACAACTGATCATTTTACTCGTCTCTTAACAAGATAACTATACATGTAATTATAACAGTCTCCTTATTTACTAAACATACCCCTTTTAGACTGGCTTTTTCTTCTCTTCTATGTATAGGATGCTTCTCTTCATTTATTTCTTCCTTGCTTAATGAGATATACTAAGACGTTTTTAATGAATAATTTAAATTTACATTGTGTAGCATCCGGTATGAGACTCTAATACATAGACTCAGAATGAAATGCTGAGTGAATAATGTGATACTTCAAAATTCTATTTCAATTTTTTCTATACAGAGTCTGTCTATAACATTTCAATTCACTCTCGATGCTTATTTCTCTTAGGGTACTTGCGGGTCTGGAACTGAAGGAAGCACTGAATTACTCAGGTAAGCGATAATTCACTCCTTCGCTTTTCTCTCTCTGTTAATATTATTTATTATTTTGCAAAAGATGTACTGGAAACTGACTTCTTCTCTCTTTTTCTTCTCAGGAATGGAAGGCGGAAGCTGAAGAAAAGACTTGAATTCCCTTACACCAATCCGTTGGAACATGCTTAATGGGTAAACTACCCCTAAAACACTACACTAACCGCGCTTGCGCCGAGTCAGAGAAACGCCACTACTCTCCCGAAGTTTCTTCAGTGAAGTGTGCCTGTAGAGAAGCTGCGGGTGCACTTCACACTGTTCCACAGCCCTCGAGCTTCAGTTGGGTAAAGCTAGAGCGACAACCTAACAATCAAGGGCAGTAGCCATCTTGAAAGATTGCCTACTCCACAGTGATTTCTAAGACAATCCCTTGAATTTGGTTTTGAGCCGATTAGCCCTGGAACCTCCAATTATGTTTCTCTGTGCTGCCGCACTAGCCAGTTGGTACTTTTTTTTCTTGAACGGTGCCTCGATTCCTGACTCCCAAATGGAATTGAGCTTTGGGATCTGTGGATAAAGATCCTCAAACTGCAATAAGATACCTCTTATTAAAAAAACGTGGGATACTTTGCTTATCAATGTCTTTCCATTCCTTTGCAATTATCCCCTTGATGACATCATGCAGAGGAAGATCATCAACAAAAGAGGTGCTGTACTGCGAATAAAACCTTTTCTAGTCCAGGGTTTTGGGTTCAAATCCACGGACTTCACGTGAACATCTCAGAAAAACCCTTCGCTTGGATATATTTTCCCTTTGGTGAATTGTACTGATCATCATCAGGGTCCTCCTTCTGCTTCTTTGGCCGGTACTAACCCATGGCAGCTTACAATGCCTTATCTATTAAATCCTTGAGGTCAGATTTAGAAATCTGCAACAGTTCATCCTCATCCACTTCTTGCACTTTTCCTTTTCTGTGCAACTTTCCCTCCCACAGCAGAGGAAGAATCCTCATTACTTTCCACTGTGAACTACTGCTAGAAGCAGGAAGTAAGCAGGGCTAAAGACACCACTTCCTATTTATAGTGGTTTTGTAGCAATCAAATCTCAGACTCCACAAAACTTGGTGCCCGGCAGCCGCACATTCATTACAAATGCTGCTGCTGAGCTCCCCGGCCGAAGTGCAGTGCTGAGGGGGCCTCCTGGGGCTTGAGGGCCCCCCCACACTGCGGGGGATGCGGGGGCCTGTGTTACGCCCCTGTCAAGCACGTACACAGGGAGTGCAGCCGCGGGCTGTGCATATCTCTCTCCATTGCTGAACCACACAGTGAGTGTTTAAAAAATGAAACCATTACAAGTGTCACATAAACCCATAAATAAAAACCAGTCCATCTCTTACCTGTCGTGGACAGGGAAAAAAAGCATGCATGGAGGAAGGAGGGCGCAATCTTTAAACTATAAACAAAGAATTACAAAAAAGACTAGCATGTAGATAGGACTATCTGGGATGGGACCACCTGGCCTCGTAATGACTGGGATGAGAAGGTCCTTTGAGAGGGTAATGTTTCTCGGTGAAACATTTTCGTCTCAAAATAGTTTTTCATGGGGAAAGTGATGTCAAATTTTATATTATGTGAATATCAGAAATTGTACCAGATTACACCAGTATAACCAAAATTCCAGTGAAAATATAGTCAGTCTGATATGAAAAGTAATCCAAAAGGAAATCCTAAATAGTCATTCATGAAAAAAAATTAAAGAGAGAATGTAGTGAGTAGTCACATTGATTCTGTCTCCCTCTGACACATGTACAACATAGAATATTCTTGGTCTAGACAGTTAAGCACACAGAGAGCATATAATTAGTGGTAATGGAACGCACCAATATGTGGGAGGATATTTGAATGGATCACTGACAGAATATCGAGGACAAAAATATTGTGTGGACGGAATATTGTCTCAAAAATATCGAGGATCAAAATATCAATAAGGTAAATGCAATTAGGGAAGCATAGATTTACTATTCTTAACTTCACATCTACATACCTTGAAGAGATATACATCGTCAAGGTACAGATATGTGGAGTTAAGTATAGAAAATTCTTGCATGCCCATAGACACTTACATTCATGAGATTCTTGCCCTCGATATTCTTGACACAATATTTTGTACACACAATATTTTGGACTCAACATTTTTTCCAAATACCTTTTTGAAAACATGGGAGAAAAAGAGGTGCTTCAAACATGTAGCCTCGTAGTCCATCACACTCCTAGTTGGAGAAAGTAGGGATAAATTAGTTAGTCAGAGTCAGTAATGCTCATAACGTCAGCAATTACTCCAGAGGGATTAGCAGAGCACCCGATTCCCATGAGTGAGTATCTCACCCAGTCCAAGTTTTTCTTTTGCATTCTGGGTCTTGTAGTTCTTATTGTTGTTGCATGCCACACTCACATTCTTCCAGCAGAACCCCTATAGTGTTTATTGTCTGTACTTTCCCATGGAACAAACCTAATGAGGTCATGGCTACTTCATTCGATATCATCACATCATGAGTGTAACACCTATCTCACCATTGGTATCACCAATAAATAAAGTTAAACTACCTCTGCGGACCATCTAGGCCTCATCATATGAACAAAATTGGAAAAATGGTTGTATGAGGATTCCTTATTCTTTGTTGTGTGCCACAAACTTAATGACCTCAAATAAAGGATCAAGCCAAGATTCGGCTAGAGCTATGCAAAGGTGTGGCACTTCACGTTCAAAAACTTCATGATAATTTATTGAAACGTCAAAAATGCTACAAAAGTTCTTTGTAGCTTACCTGTGGGCACAAATAGTAAGAGTAAGTACATTTAGTGGACTTATGCTCTCATTTAGAGGCAAGAGTAATGGGAAATGCACACTACTTAATTTGTTCTGGTGCTTAGTTCTGGGCCCCAGGACTCTTCTTTACTGGTCTGTATGTAGCAGTCCCGATGATAGAAAAGATGAATGCCCACCTTTTCGGTTCCCCTTAATCTTGTGCCCCTGTCGCTTTCGTTCCCAGTCACAGTTAATTTGTTCCACAAGCACTCCCTCATTTTCTGATTCTGCATGCCTTTCTCCAGTCTTGTCAAGTCAAGCTCTCTCTCTCATTTCCCAGGTCATCACTCACTTTTTTACAGGTCCTCTGTCACGCACTCCATTACATAATCCTCATCAGGTTTCCTAAACGGGTGGTCCACTAAACCTGATACAGGGAGTCTGAACTCTGTCTTGAGTGCAAGGATGTAGATGACTAGAATAGAAGGGATTTAATTTTGATAGCCTTCTGTAAAGTCCCTTCCTCTGTAACTTTCCTCAACCTCTGTTTTTCACCAGATCCTTTTGGTATTTGTCCATCACACATGTCCCTGGCACTAAATAAAATACCATAACATTGTAGAATAAACTAGAACAGTGGAACCTTGCGGTCACAAAGTTCTAGAACGTAGAGTGAGGCGCCTGCACTGCAGAACTGATAGTTGGTATGTACATGGTAACCTGATGGTTCTCTTCACTCTCTGGTCTTCTTTTTGAGTAACCCTCTTATCCTGCATTGGTCACTGGTGATGAGCTTCATCTAGGTACAACTCAACACAAACTTGATGCAGCAGGAACTCTCAGAAGCTGAAGGGTAGTCTAGAAAATACCCTGGTCACACGACTGAGTCCAGCATCAAATGGACTCTGGTACGAAGTGAGTACATTTGTGGGTGGTCGCTGGCAGTGAGCCTGAGCAGCGAGTAAGTGGCTACTGGTGGCAGTTGCCGAGGTGACTTAGCAGTCATCCTGACGTGACCCCTGTTCACCACTTGAGTTATTGACTCAGGAGAAAACTGTGTGCCAGAGAGATGTTGTGATTTTAACCTCCGTCGGGTGTGTAGACATTTTGAGAGAGAGTTAATTGTCCAACCACACTCACCGCTCCTAACGCCAGTGTGAAGGAGCCTGTGGCTTTCTGATTAGGGTGTGCACAGTACATGAGGAATTCCCTCCCGTAGTACCACTGAGATAAGTGGCTACAAACATTTAAGAGTGTGTTTGATGCCTTGTAAATGCTGTGAAGAACAGTTGTGAGTGCAAGGCTTGTTTTTCTTCGCTCATTGGGGTGCACTCTGAACATGAGAATTAGTCACACAAGCGGCTTTGAACTGATGTGAGCTTGATTGATGCCGCGCACAAGCAGCTACGAACTGGTGTGAGGGGTACACCACCTTTAACTTGTTTTTATCGCAGCACAAGAAGGAGAATTCAGCGCCCAAGAACCTGAGGTAGGGTCTCAGTCCAGTAGGACCACTCACCTTCCTTAAATCTACCTTGTTGGGTGCAATTGCCATCCTAATTTCCATGGAGTTCTGCGGGAGCACGGAGGGAGGAGCATCTGCAAGGAGTCTTGGGCAGACTTTCTGTGGTATGCCACCTACAGCCCGGTGGTTGCCGCGTTTTGTCCTAAGCCTGCAAGAAGCAGTCGCCTCAGTCATTCTGGGCTTCAGAGCCCTCTCCTGTCTAAACAGAGCCAGTGCCTCCTGGAGACAGTTGAGGAGCACTACACTGATGTTGGCAGGGATAAAGAGAGAACAGTAACCAAGTATGTGAATACATTGTGCTTTGCCATATACTGAGAGACCTTAGCTCCTACTTGGTTGTGAGAGTAGAGGGTTTGGACAAAGTAGTTATTTTATGGGACATAAGAAATAAGAAATAAATATGAAGTGTGTTACTCCTGCCCCATTCCTTTTAATGACCGCTGGAGAACTAGCAATGAAGCGGAACAAATGAAAACAAGTCTTTCACAATTATTCCATTATTTGTGGGCCTAATTTGGGTCTGGAGAGGAAGATTGCACTATTGCAACATTGTCTAGGAGTAGAGGGACAAGAAATTCTAGAGCATCAACCTGATCTGAGTGCTGATGAATCCAGAGGGTTAAATGAATACAAAATAAACATTAAGAAATTAGATAATCATTTCCTTCCTAGGATCAGTATAATCATAGAGCACTATTATTTTGGGAAGTGCTCACAAAAGGAAGGAGAAACAGTAGAGGAATTTGTGTCTGCGTTGCGTAAATTGACATCTCATGTAAGTTTGAAGCAATAAATGATGAATGCAGCAGGGACCAATTTTTGTTGAATTGCAAAATTGAAAGGATACAGGAGGAACGTAGTCTAAAAGATGATCCTTCCTTGGGGGATGTGTTGATGGGATGAATGAAAGAAATGAAGCGAGACATGAATAGTTAGGCAAATGTGGAAATGGTTGAGGATGAGAAAAATGAGGTACAAGTAGATAAGGGGACTGCTATGACAAAGGGCATAGTATGTCGGCATCTTCAAGGGGCATTGCTACAGATGTGGGAGGGTTGGCCACATGGAGAACAGTAAGGAATGCCCAGCAATGAACGTTGTATGTAAGAAGTGTGGGAGGAAAGGACATTTTATGGCATGCTGTAGCAATGAGAAACAAGGTTTGTCTGAGGTTTGTTAAGAAATTGTACTGCATATGACTGGTGGAGGGTATAACAACCCCAGAGATGTGTTAAGAATAGAAGACCTCAAGATTGAGGTCATGTTTGATTCATGCTCTAGACTAATAATAATCTCAGAGGAGGTATTTAATAGACTCTTCAAAATGGATAATGGACAATAAAGAAGATAGGATACTTAGTGGGAACGATCAAGTACAAAAGCAGATATACAGTATGCAATGTTTATGTTTCATGTAAAGAAGACACCATTTTAGGATGGCCAGCACAAAAAGACATAGTAATTCTGAATCCCAATGCTGAACCACAAATACTGACCTAAAATGTTAACAGAGATGTACAGGGATGTACAGGTGGGATCTGATTTTGAGAAAGAATATGCTGAAGTATTCACAGAAATGTTAGGGTGCCTCAAGCAATATGTGTACAAGATACAATTAAAAGAGAAAGCAGTTCTGGTGTCAGCTAAAGTATGCAGTCTACCCGTAACCCTATATAACGCAGTGAGAGAAGAGTTAGAAAAATTGTGCAAGCTGGATGTCATAGAACCTGCGGAAGCAACTGAATGGTTGGCACCCATTGAAGTGACGAGAAAAGCAGACGGCAAGATTAGCCTGTGTGTTGACCTTAGGCCCTCAACAAAGAGGTGGTTGTTGACAAGTTCCCTTTGCCAAACATAACAGAGATGGTCACAACTGTAGCTGGAGCAAGACTCTTTTCAACATTAGATCTTACATTCGCCTACACCCTGAATCACAAGAGCTCGCTGCTTTCAGCACGCCCATGGGGGTATACAAATTTAAACTGGTCTGGTAACGGCGGCGGCGGTTCTTTCAGAGAGCCATGTCTAATATACTGTCTGTAATCCCAGGGGTGTTCTGTTATTAGGATGATGTGCTGATATTTGGGAACTCTCAGACACAACATAATGAGATGAATTAGACAGGCTTTGGACAGATTTAAAGAGTATGGTCTTACTGTAAGGAAAGACAAATGTAAACTTCAATGTACTGAAATAAACTATCTTGGGCATACATTTACTTCAGATCTGGTGAACACCATAATGAAATTAGTGGCATACAAAACAAAAGATGAGCTGACATCCTTTTTATGAATGCTAGAATTTTATAGTACATTAATCTGCAACTTTGCTAGCCGAATGTGCCACATGTGCAAATTGTTGAAAAACAGTGTGACCTTTGAGTGGGATGGGCATGGCGAGAGAGAACTTAAAGATGTTAAGCATGCCCTTACTACTGCTCCAAACTTGAAAGCATTTCTTCCAGGGGAAAAAAATCATCGTTACAACAGATGTCAGTTCAAGAGGGCCAGGGGCTGTACTTCTACAAGAAAGTGGAAAAGGTGATGAAACCATTGCATTTGCCTCAAGCGCACTTAGGCAATCCAAGGTCAACTATTCTGTAATTGAAAAAGAAGCATTGGCAGGGTACTGGGCACTAAGCAAATTCAAGAGCTTTTTTTTGTTTTGTTTTATATAGCGTGAACTAGACCCGAAGGTATCAAAGCACTTTTCATGAGCACCAGTTGCATTACAGATGGACACATTCATTTTGTTTTTGTTAGGCGTGTGGAGAAAAGTGATTTGCCCAGAATCATGAGTTGTTGAGCGTCCCTGCCGAGACTTGAACCCAGTTTCCCATCTTCGAGGTTGACCACCCTAGCCGTTAGCCACATCCTCTCCCAACTTTATATGGGGACTGTGTCCAAGTTAAGGACAGGCCACAAGCCACTCAAGGAGGTGGAGGCAATTTCCAGTAGAATTAAAAGATGGCTCATTAATCTACAAGAATACGCATTTGACATAGAATATATCCCCGGTACATATAACTTTGCAGTAGAATGCTTGTCCCGGTTGGTTGATGACAAGGAAAAGGAAGAGAAAGTCTGTGACAACCAAAAAAAAGGATATAGAATTATGCAAAGAAAATGTGTGTGTGGTCAACAAACAGGTGATTGAGAAGGCAAATTGGTGAAAGGAGTTAGAAACAGATCCATTTATAAGTAAAGTACAAGAATTGTTAATCCAGGGCTGGGATGGTGTAGGATAGACAGAATGAAGAGTGGCTGAGGACATATTGGATGGCCAGAGGCACAAAATTGATACCTCCTGAAATCCTCTTGAGAAAACGGATTGACATAGCACTCAATGGCCATCTGGGAAAAACCAAAACCAAAAAAAGGTTCAGGTTAGACTTTTGGTGGCCTGGATGGATGTACTGGATGGAAGAGACATCATGAATTGCGTAGCCTGCTCCACCAGTGATAAGGTAGCAAAATTGTTTGTTCCACCAATACATTGTCGCACCCTACCTGAACGACATGGATGGATGTAGCAATAGTTATCATTGGGCCATTAACGGGAGAGAGGTCTTCACCATACATTCTAGTTTTAGTCAACTTGTATTCAAGATGGCCAGAAATCAAATTTGTCTCTGGCATCAGCTTGACCTCAGTTATAAACTACCTGGTCGGGGTCATCTTATGAAAGGGACTATTGTACACCCTTTTAACTGACATTTTTGATCAGTTTTGTTGCCGACAAATGAAGGAATTTATGCAATGTAATGGAATAATATACAAACCTAGTGCCCTGTAATACCCAGAAACCAATGGGGCAGGTGAAAGATTTAACAAAACACTCAAAGAGGGTATTAAACTGGCAAGAGCTAATGGGTTAAGCTGGAAAAAGGAGGTGTGGAGGGAAATGGAGACTTATCTCTTAACTCCTCACCGGTCAACAGGAATTACTCCCTTCGAGTTGTTAAGGAGTAGGAAGCCCAATTCTAGACTGGTAAAAGGGTGGATGAAACAGCACAAAGGCTGGGTGAGGGTTTATGCAGGCCAAAAGTGGAGGAAAAAGGAGTTAGAGTTAGAGGCAGCCCGGAAGGAGAGGTTTGACAAATTGCATAAGGCCAAGGTTAACAAGCTTAAAATAGGTGAATGGGTAAGAGTAAAAGCTCTAACTGGCAACAAACAATGGTTAAAATTTACTGAACAAAAAATTTACTGAACTCATGAAAGTCATAAAGATCTTTCTCAATGCGATCGCGACACAGGATGGTAGAATATGGAATCTGGGGAGGGTGATGAAGCATTGCTGGCCTTGACAAAATGGGGAGACACGTGAAAAGAACAGTGAAGCAAGGTCAGAAAGTGGACAGGTGAATGACAGTCCTGTGATACAAAAGTGAATGGATGACTCGCCCCCGAGTTTCTTAAAAGATTACGTAGGGCCTGATTGAGATTTCAGCTGATGGGTTACTTTGTCACAACGGTGACAGATATACTGTCCGCTGGAGTATAAATCCCATGATATCCTGTGGGATTTATAGTTCGGTGGACGGAATATTCGTCACCACTGTAACGGAGTAACCCATCCTCTGAATTCTAAATCAGGCCCTTAGTCAAGTAACACAGCAACAGTTATTACATAGTTAACTTCCCCTTATCATTGAAATTGTAATGTGGTACTCATGTCTAATTTTAACTCTATGAAGCCATGAATGGAAATTCTTTCTTATCTTATTTTCTGCTTGTTTTTTCAGATACATTATTCACTGTTATATGTTTTCATGCTTTCTAGGATGTAAATCAGAGGAAAATATCTTTTGTGAAAAAAAGGGAAATGTGTGGTATATGTCTGTCACCCATGTCGCTAGCACTGTAGAAAATACCAGAACATTGCAAAATAGACTAGAACAGGGGAACCTTGTGGCAAGAGGTTCTTGATGGTTGGTATGCTGTGGCTGAGGTGTATGGAATAAACCTGATGCTTCTTCTCACTCTCTAATCTGCTTATTGAGTAACCCTCTTATTCTGCAGTGGACAATCCTCATCCACAACATCTTTCTCATTTGTAAAGCCCTCACTCCCATTCTTGCACTCTTAAGGCCCTGTGTAGTTATTCCATCTACCACCTGCCACAACATCTACTTCTGCTTTTACCACTGCAGCCAAAACAAGACTGGCACCAAGAGAACATGGATGGTAGAGACTGGTAAGTATAATGTCTGCTGTTCTGATTTTAACGTATTCACTTATATGTAAGTGACAATGTAAGTGTATGTATAATATCCCACATCCGTATATCCACTGTTATCAATATATGTGATTTCTGCTAAGTTATACTTTAAAATTGTAAATTTCTCTTAGATTTGCCATTGTAAGACCAGCACTATAATGTATTTATTACTCCAGGAATCTGTGTGGGTCTCACACTCCATGAAAATACCTTAAAATATCTGCATCGCATAAGACTTAGGATGGCTTACTTCTGTATAAAAGTTTCTCTCTCCTGTCAGTACCTGTAATACAGCAGCTACTGTTATTTTACCCTATAATACATGGAATTCTGCAATCCCTGTATAAATGCCTGTCTCTAATTTATTTTTAATCGGCAACATCTGATGCACGCAGTTGCCACTTATAAAGAAATGACGTCAGAAGTCAACTGTAGTAACTTATTACAGTTGAGTTGTGACTTCACAATGCCTGCTGCCAGAGCCAGCAATTAAGGTGAATGGCAGGTCACGTCACGTAGCAGCCGTGTGATGCAAAAAAAATTAAACATTGTTTTCCTTTCTTCTGCTCTGTTTTTTTTTTAACTCTACAGTGCCAAGCAGAAAGTTGATATTTATGGCAACATGTTTATTTTTCGCACTCCTTGGGAAATGATAGAAATGTTAGAATCTTTCTGCATGTTTTTGCTGAACTTTTTTTTAAATTAAATGACTTCTATTAAACTGATTCTAATATCTTTTGTCAACAACTAGCTAACAACTTTTTTGATGTGTCTAATTTTGCACTAGTGATTCTATTTTTATTCTTCATGTTTGGAAAAATGGTCTCTCTTTCACATGGGATAGCAACTCACCAAGGATTTAAGTGGTTTATGGGAAATGGGAAAGGTGTGACCATGTATTATAGGGTATAAAGTATCCCTTGCCTTACATGATAAGGATATTGCAATTCACATTGGAGTTCCATAACCTTATAAAGGAACTCTGTCTTCAGCCTCATTCCTCTATATGGTCATGGAACTCTTCTGTTATATCTAATATCCTTATAATGCATGGCAGGGGGTACTTTATCCCATACATCATATAATTAATCCTTTCACTGCATTTTCTTTCTCTTATTTTTTATGCGTTTAAAAATTTAAATATGTTTTATTAGGGTTTATTGCTTTTTATCCTTGTTTTTATTTTATTTTTTTTTTATTTTTTTTTATTGAGCCGAGCAGGGATAAAAACAAATACAATCAAAAGAAGTCACTCTTCATATATGTCACATTCATATTCCAAATAAAACATAATTGAAAACTTTTTCTATACTATTAGATATGAAAACAGCTGAAAAAACCACAACAACTTCAGGTCATGTCAAAATAATCAAAAAACTGCCAGGTCTTCTTAAATTTACTCATTGCTCCCACCCTCATCGCATAAGCTTCTTCAAACGCCCTAGTACGCTTCATTTTATTGAACCATTTCATAAATGAGGGTATCTCAGGTGATCTCCAATTTTGCAAAATTAACGATCGTGCCATCAGTGAACAAATCATAACAAAGGCCTCTTCATATTTAGTCAAACCAGAGATAGTTCTAGAAATTCCAAATAAGGCTATCTTTTCTTGAGGATCTATCGATTTATGGATGGCCTGACTTATGGCTCGAAAAATATTTCGCCAAAATTCATTAAGCTCCGGACAGGTATAGAAAATATGAAGCCAGTTCCCTTCCTCTCCAACTCGACAATGAAAACATCTACTTTCTACGTCCGGAAATCGTTTACTCAGGGCCGCAGGGGTAAAATATGCTAGCCATCTACTTAGAAAAGCCATCCGTTTAAAATTAGCCGCTCTCAAAACCTTATGGCCTAGCTGAGCTTGAAGTTGCCATTCTTGAGTTGAGAGAGCGCACCCCATTTCCCGCTGAACCTTGACCAAAAAATTATTCAAAATAGGGAGCTCACTATCCTTCCGTAGAAAAGAATACCATTTTCCTATGCCTTTCACTTTAATTTCATATAAAAGGGAAGACAGATATATCATCGCGGAAGGAGGGGGGAAATTGACCGTTTGGAGAAAATGAGCAATCTGAGAGTAATCAGGAAAATTAAGCACACTTTGATCTGGAAATTTGTTTTGAATCTCCTGCCACGAGATAATCTTATTATTCATGAAAAAATGTCGCAATTCCACTAAGCCCATTTCATTCCATTTCAGAATACGTCCTGGATGTAGAGATAATCCTAAAGCCTTACATTCTTGAAGCTTTAAGTAAAGCCATCCTGGGAAACTATTTTGTTTAAATAAAGATAACAATCTAAAAGAAAAATCCCGTAGTGTTTTATACCTAGTTTTTTTTGGCAATTTGATGATTTTCAAAAAATATAGGAAGTTGTACACCTGCCTCCTGAAGCATTTTGTTTAAAAAAAAATGATCTTCTGAATTATTAGTGTCTAAAAAAACAAGCTATTTTATCGAGCATGACTGCCTCATAATAGGTTCGCATTTTTGGAAGGGCGAGCCCCCCATTTTCTACCTCAAGCTGTAGAACCTCAAGTTTAACCCTGGATGCCTTCTTGGCCCATATAAAGTTCCTGAATAAAGAATCGATTTCTTTAAAATAACTCGCATTAATTTTTAAAGGTACATTACTGAAAAGGAACAAAAAAAGCGGGAGAATCATCATTTTAATCTGGGACACCCGACCGATTATAGATAAAGGAAGTACAGACCATTTATCAAGAAGAGTTTTTATTTTAGTCAATGTGGCCCTGTAATTCAGAGAGAATAATTGATCTATTGATTTAGAAATAAAAATACCTAGATAACGTACCGGGGCTAACTTAGCAGCTTGGATTTGTAAAGTGGGTGGTAAGAAGGAGCTGTCATTTAGATTTAATATAATGATCTCCGTTTTATTTTGATTAATTTTGTATCCCCCTATAGATTCAAAATTAGTGAATTCCGCCAGCAGATGATCTAAATTAGATTTATCCGGATGTAAATAAAGAATTACATCGTCGGCAAATAATTTCAGTTTCTCCATACCACTTATTGGAGGTCTTATTTCGGAATTTTCTCTAATTCTTATTGTCAGGGGCTCTATAAAAAACGTAAACAACAAAGGGGAAAGGGGACAACCCTGTCTGGTCCCACGTTTAATAGATACTGATCCAAGCTGCTCAGCATTCATAACTACTCTAGCTTCAGCTCCCAAATAAATATTTCTTAACATATGTATTATTGGTAATGGGAATCCAAATTTATTTAGCCCGAAGAATAATGCCTCCCAATTTACCAAGTCGAAAGCCTTTTCGGCATCTAGCATCATAAACATTGATGGGATTTTATTACAAGTACAATAGTCAAGAGCTTGAATCAAATAATTGGTATTAGATGACATAAAACGACCGGCTATAAAACCTGATTGATTACTGTGTATTATTTCCTGGGCGGCAGGTGTAAAACGCTGAGCCCAGATTTTCATGAATAGTTTATAATCGACATTAAGCAAACTAATCGGGCGATAAGAGTTTACATCCTTTGGATTTTTACCTTTTTTAAGAAAGCTGACAATCAACGATTCTTTAAAACTCATGGGAATATCTGAGCCATTTTTGATAACATTAAAAAGCTTAGTCAAAAATTGAGTCAACTCCTGGGAGAAGGTTTTATATAATTCTGCGGGAAAACCATCCGCTCCGGACGCCTTAGCCCCTGAAATGGATTTTATCGTTTGTGAAACCTCTAACTCAGTAATCTGTTGACTAATTAACTCACATCGAAGTTCTGACAAGTGAGGGAATGAAACCGCGTCAAAATATTCAGCTATTCTTTCCTGTGATATGTGATATTGTGTGGTATATAAATTAGAATAATGGTCCATAAAAATCTGGGCTATTTGTTCTTTTTCGTGCGTTATACTCTCAGTTCGGGGGTCGGTAATCTCATTTACCGATGCGGCTTCCTGCTTAAATTTAGTTGTCCCTGCCAGTAATTTGCCTACCATCTGGCTTTCTTCATACACCCTCTGCTGGAAGTTTTTTGCATGACTAATCTCTTCTAGTAAAAAAATTTATCCAGGAGAAATCGGGAGTTAGGATTAGCAAAGCCTTGTAAATTATTTAGAGGATGCAAGGCTATTTCAACATCACGCTGAAGTTTGGCAATATTATCTCGCCGTATTTTGTTCTGAGCTGATGAATAAGCTATTAATTGACCACGTAGTGTCGCTTTAAATGCGCCCCAGACCGCAAATATCCCTGCTGAATCCAGATTGTGAGAAAAGAACTCAGATATCCACTGCTTAGTATTTGACACCCAGATAGGGTCTTGCGTTAAGCGCCGATCCATCTGCCACCTGGAGCGAGACTTTAATTGTTCAGATACCTCAACTTCGATTTTTACAAATGAGTGGTCTGAAAAAGAATTGGCCCCTATCTCCGAACCCAAACACTTTAGTGACTGAGATAATAGAAAGAAATCGATGCGCGAGGCCGTAAAGAATTGTCGTGAAAAACAAGTATATTGATGGACGGAGCGGTGTAAATGCTGCCAGGGATCATATAAGTGGTGCTCCGATCTGAGGGCCTCCAGAGTTTTCTTAGTACGTGGTTTCAACTCTTTTTTATTTACATTAGAAGTGTCATTTTTAATGTCTTGAATAAAGTTGAAGTCTCCTCCCATGATTATTTTTCCTGGGACCCCCCTTATTAGATTTGCAATAGTGGTCAAATGAAGGGTCTCGTCAACCACAGGGCCATAATAGTTTATGAAATTAAGTATTACACCGTCCAATTTAGCGACTACCCAAATCCATCTCCCTTGCGGATCTCTCTCTATTTGTGAAAACTCCCATGAAAGATTCCTGGAAAAATACATGGCGACCCCTCTTTGCGCTACACCAGAAGAGGCAAAAAACGCATGAGAAAAAAACCCAGGGAGAAATAATTTAGGAAAATTGGTTTTTAGATGAGTTTCTTGCATAAATAAAACATGGGGGGAGAAGGAGGCAAGCCATCTAATTAATCCACCATATTTCTGCTTATTTAAGATGCCATTTACGTTAACAGACATTATGATACATTTATTACCTTTACTAATCATTCTTATGTAAAGTAAACCTGACCGTAATTTCCTTTGATTTATCCCAATTATAATTTTCCCTGATACTGCTCATTTTATTTTTTTCAACCCAAACCCCCCCACCCGAGAACCCACCCCACAACCACCTAAACCCTAGAGATGTGGGACTACCCCGCTTTCCACATCTCTCCCACCCAAACCGCATGGGGTGCTTTATTGTTGCACCCTGTGAGTGTGACCTATAGCCCCTCCCGCCTAGGAAGGCACACGTTCTTAAGCAGACTTTACTCAACTGAAAGCATACATTCTACTTAACTTTTCCCCCCTCCCATTCTTCCTTACTTCTTTTCCCCCCCCACCCTCCCTTTTCCTTCCCTTTCTCCGCTTTCTCCCTCATAGTACTTTCCTTCACTTCCCTTCCCTTAGTCTTCTAATACCCTTCTGCTCTACTCTTGATTTTCTTCTTATTCCCTTACCCTCACCCTCTCTTCCCTCTCTCCCCTCCAACACACCACTCTTAAACCGCAAGAAAAGACATTCTACCCTGCTGATAACTCTTTCAGTAGATCTTGAGCTTCCTCGACAGAAGAAAACATTAGAAATTTGCCTCTAACTAACACCTTTAGCTTAGATTGCTGGGCCATGGAGGCAGGTGCCCCCTTAGCTTTGAACAGATGAAGAAGCTTAACAAACTCCTTAGGTCTCCTAGCTGCCTGCGCAGACATATCTGAGAAAACACGACACTTTGATGTCTCATTGACCGTAATTTGTCTCAGTTCAATTGCCTTTGTCAATATTTTCTCTTAAATTCTGAAGTCGGCAAAGTTGACTAGGAAGGTACGTGGTATCCGAGAGTTAGGAAGAGGATGGGGTGGAATCCTATGTGCCCGCGTGATTGTTAAATCATCCATACAGCCTGGAAGAATCTGCTGTTTAACAAAAGATTCAATCCACTGGATTGGTTGTGCTCCCTCGATCCCCTCCGGGACCCCTACGAATCGTAGATTGGAGTGCCTCAAATGATTCTCAAGTTCCTCCAGTTTGTTTTCCAACAGGCATTTATCCTTTACTCCGTTTTTGAGTCTCATGGACATGCTGGCCATCTGATCCTCTAACTCCAAGATTCTAGTTTCAGCTTCTTGCATTCTGGCAGGAAAAGCTGCCATGTTCTCTTCGATTTTGTCCAGACGACGATGAATGGACGCCGTGACCATTTCTTGAGATTTTTTTAAATCTCGGATGCCCTCTAAAATCATGTTGAGCATTACCTTAATATCCATTTGAAGGGTAGTATGTTCTTTAATCTCAGCCGATTGAAGCAGGGAAGATGATTGAGCTGAGGATGTAACCCCTGCTTGTTCCCTGGCTGGTAGGAGAGGTTCTCGGCTTTCTACTGGGTGAAGCTCCTGCGTAACCTGCGTAGCCAAGATCTCAGAAAAGGCTGTTACAAGTGACGGACTTAATTCTGTCATATTCTCCCCTGCCGGTTGAGGGGTAGAGTCAGGGCCTAGCTGAAGGGGAAATGTGGAGAAAGGCGTTGAAACAGTAGATGTCATAACCGGAGAGTCTACGAGTTGGATGATTAATTTAGGGGGTCTCAAAATAGACTTCTCAGATGATTTCTCTGTTGATGAAACCGAGGCTTGAGATGCATCCAAAGATTGAAATGATGTCGGAGTAGAGTTATTCAAACAAAATGATGAAATATCCTCTCCCCCGGAAGCTTCTAGAATGAATTTATCCTTGATTGGTGGGGGATTGAGAGTATCAGATAATATATGTGAACCATTTTTTTTTTTTAAATAACGGAAATTCTCTTATACTGAGCCCAGCAGTTAAAGCTGGACAAGCAGGAGGCAGACTAGAAATCGTGCTTGAGTTTTCCGGGATCGAGCCTATCTCTGTACTAGAGATTAATGTCGAAACCTTCGAGGGGGGATCCGCGTCTGCAGATATGTGTGCCTCTTCAGCGACGCTAGCTTGATTAGAGATATCCTGAATTCGACCCGGATTATTCTCTAGCATTGCTATGGGTAAAGTTGATTTAGTCTGACCCTGGCGTGTCTTGATCTTACGCTTTGCGGCTGCATCAAGCAGTATAGCAGATTTAAGGCTTTTCCCCATTTTTTGCAAATGACAAAATTTAAAAAAAAAAAACTTTGTTAAAGTCTTTAGACTTGCAGGAATGGAGAAGCGTTTAAATGCGTTAAAATGCGTTGCGCGTCCCCAAAGGCCAAGGAGAGTATAATATGAGATTCACCGCTTAACCGGATTGTCCAGAGCGAGCCTTGGACCTGTAGAGACACTTGAAGCTCACTCCGCCGGGCACAGGGAAAGGGGTCCTCAAAAATGCTTTTACGTTTTTTTTCAAACCAGTTTTAACGCACAGACTTAACTTTAATCGCTGCTCCGCTCTTCCGCCAGGGTCTTTACTTTGACAAAGAGCCGCCTGCACAAAGCCCCCACGGTGCCTCAGCAGCTACTCACATATCCAGCTCTCGTGCTCATACAGTCCCGGATTATCTTGAGTGCTTCTGTAGGGGGGAAACTCCGATTTTCGGCTGCGCTTGAAAACGCCTTCCTCCTTAGTCCTCCTTAGTCGGCAAGAAGGAAGCAGGAGCAACAGGAGCAACAGGCGAGCTCTAATGATGCAAACACAGGAACGCGGCCGCCATCACCGCCATCACCGACGCCGAACAAACGACTGCCTCCACAACAGGGGGAGGGGCTCAGGTCACCTGTGGCTACGGGGCAGCGGGATACGCCGCAGCCATCCTCCTGCCGTGCCCTTGTTTTTATTTCTTTGATTTGTAAACTTTTGTGGCAAGAATCACTTTTTCAGTTCAACAGTAATAGTGTATTGATAATTTTTTATTACTCTTCTCTCTATTGCTGCTGAATCAGGAGAGACTGGTTTAACACCAACCATGAGAACACTGACTCAGAAGCTGACATCAAGGGGATCTTCCAGCAACAAAACATCCATGGACCTGATGAGCTGAGATTGTAGAGATGTAATATTTCAGGCATGGATCAACTCTTAACTTTATATGTTTAATTTTGTTTCCATCACACTAACTTTAAAAATTCATTTTTCAACTTCTTTCAAAGACAGGGGACGTTGAGCCAGACAATGATGCTGAACCATCTACAAGCAGAGGACGGCAGGCAATCCAAAGAGAAAATCCAACTCTTGTCCAAGCAGCTATCTCTGCAGCCAACTCTGCTCAAGAAGAAGGTGAGCTAGAGCTGGTCCAGGAGAAGAAGAAGGGGGAGGAGAAGGAGGAAGATATTGCTGCCCCCACCCAGGAAAAAAGACCTCATCACATGTTGGCAGTAGTCTAACTCCAAAATACGTTTTGAGGATTGCCAGTCCCCAGCCACTACCTAAATGAAGTCCGCTATACACGTCTCCCATGCAGGTTCATCTCTTGTCTTCTCTCAATCATCTGATGGAGAGGACACCCAAGGTGAGGAACAGCTATCCCCCTTTGTCATTTTTCCCCGTGAATCCCTCAGATGGCAATCCTCTCCGTGATGATCAATCTGCGGGCCATGTTAGATGGCCGTACATGCAGGAGGGGTGAATTTGCATGGCCAAGTCATGTTCTTTGGGAGAGTAGCATTTTTCAAGAGCAGGTCACTGTGAAGCAGAATATCCATGCAATGAAGCAACTTTCTCATGAGATAGCTAATTCCCTTTAAAAACGCCCTCAGGTGAGTGACAAGCAGGCACGCTCGCTTGAATAATGTTGTGAAATGTTGCCAAGACATAGCAAAGGTGTACCAAGCACATCTTCGCAGTTTGAGGGAAGAGCCTGCAAGGCAACTTGACTTGACCATGAAGGTGACAGAGAAATTCAATCTTTATGGTCAATGTATAAAGAAGATTCTTCAGGTGTCGCTAAACCTATGTGTGACACACCACCCTCAAACCCAGTGGTCAATCCCCTTGCAATGTCCGCAATACAACTATCTTCACCCAAACACCTGCACCTGCTCCACCACCACCATCTCCACCACCACTGACTCAACTATCACCTGCTTACCAACCACAACACAAGTACACCCTCTATCAAACTCACCAGCAGCATTGTGTAGACTAAGTAGTAGGAGAAATCCCCCTAAAAATGTTGTTTTGTTAAATTTCACTACTCTGTCTCCTCAAAGGGCAATGCAATTAAAATTGTGATTATTATAGTGAAAACATCTTCAAAATAACAAACCTTTTCATTTTCACAGCATACAATGTTTTTTATCCAAATCTTTTGTTTTAAAAACAAAAACACCTCAATGGTTGAGTTTTTTAAGCTTTTAAAATTTTAGACAATCATAGTTGTTTTTTTCAAAATAGAAAAATAGTTTATACTATAGTATAAACTATCCTTGGGACAGGGTAAAAGGAAAAAAATTAAGTCTTAATTAAGAGAGCAATTGCACAGGTGGGGGCGCATGGTCAAATAATAATTTATTTTGGCTCCAGTTCAAAACCGTGCCGCTTCTGCTTTCACTTTATGCTGATGATATCATCCTTTCTGTGCGACACCTGAATGAGAACCTGTCACCCATCCTAAGAGAAATAATACGCTGCTGCGCCCCTTCGTGGCTACACATAAACTCGGGCAAATCTGTACTCTTTCCCTTCACGATAATACTGAGAAGGGTAAACAATGAATTCCCACTGGTGCGGTGCGATGACTCAACCAAATACCTCGGGATACATGTTCACAGGTATAAGGAACAGATAATATGTCTTAATTACAGTCCTGCGATGGACAGGTTGAAAACACGGGTAAAACGCAGGTTGAAACTTCCGCTGTCCGTGGCGGGCCGAATAGGTATTGTTAAAATGGTGGTCCTGCCATAGTTTTTGTATCTTTTTCACAATATTCCTATCCCGCTGACCAACGCATATTTTGTGACACTCCACACCACCCTTATACACCTCAACTGGGGGGGAGGGGAAACAACAGAGAATCAGTTGGCACACAATGGTCCTTCCATACGAGTGTGGGGGCTTTGGAGTCCCAAAATTCCATCCCTACTATTTGATGGCCTAGTGCAGCTTTGCTTGGCACTGGTACTACCTAGATGCTTGGATAGCTTATGCTAAACCGGAGGCTGACCTCACTGCCCCGACACCGTTGGCTGCATTGCTGTCAGCCGGGCTGCTGCGAGATCCACATGATAGTTAGACTTTGTCCACCACTTGTTGGGCCTGCCAGCGACTGATTCGGATGACGGGAGGCAATTTGCTGTACTCATCGGCTATACCTGTAGCTGCAAACCCATGGCTTCCCATCACGCAGGAGGCGTGATGTAAACCCTCTCCAAACCATCTCCAGATACTCTTGTCCACAATTCGGGACCTTTTCCCCAATGGACATGCATTCCCATGGACAGAGGATCCCGTTTCCAAAATTTTCCCTTGATGGACCAATTTGTTCTACGGCAACTACAGGGGGCACTCAGAGCCCAGATCCCTAGCTACCCCATAGAGCCGTTAGACTTTCCACTCTGACGTTACTCATAACAGATACTGGAGGTGATCACTAAACTTCAAAATCTCTCTTGCATGAGCTTGATACGTGACGCCTGGGAACAAGACTCAGGGCACTCCCTAACTGATTTCCAGTGGTATAAATGCTGTGCACAAACTCGTACAATATCCCTTAATAATTGCCATAAACTTGTACCTTTTAAATGTATTTGGCGGGCGTATGCCACGTACACATGTCTAAAATGCCAATCTCCCTCCGCGGACTTTGCCCACATGGTGTGGACTTGCGACAAGATAGCAATGTTTTGGCGGACCATATTTATTGAACTGACACATATCGACATTGCGCCGACGCCATTAGTGGCACTCTTAGGATACATGCATGACATCCCTGCCACCACACAATGGTTAATCGCACTAGTCCTAATGCTTGCCAAAAGGGAAATAGCCATTCAATGGGGCAGTAGGAAACAGCCAAATCGACATGCATGGATTAACAGTCTCATACACTGCGATACTAACAGTGAGCTGTACGCGCCCTTGCAGCCACCTGCTTTGAAACCTTGAACAGCTCACAACCCCAATAGCCATACCTGTTGTTTACACTGTTGATTTGCCTGAGTGGGACTTTGTGTGTGTGGGGGTGAAATATGAGAGCGTACGTCGGGTGCAGCGTCACCCACCATTTGTAGAACCTGCTTGCCTACAAAGTATGTATTGATGTTTCTACCAGTGCCTGCCCGTGTCAGTGTATAATAAAAGGTGAAATTATTGCACACTATGTCATTGTAATATGCTATTTATGTACGGCGCCTAATACAAAACCAAAAAATAAAGTTAAAAAAAATCATAATAATAATAAAAACATTCAGAGAATGTCACAGGGCAAGTTTATATACAAAGGAGCAGAATGTTAAAAAATGTCCATAAACAGTAAAAAAAAAAAATCAGTCCATAAATTGCTAATTATTTTATTATTTGAAAAAATTCAAAAGGAAGTCCACGGTCCACAATAATAAGTAGGTAATTATTCCAAGCCAGAGAGGGTGAAGAAACACAGTTCCTGGCTTGGGGACAAAAGCCCCTGCCCATCCTCGGGTTCACTCTTGAAGATTGGACAACAGAAGCTGGGTGCATTGCAGAAGCAGATGAGATGCTAGGCATGCAATCAATGAGTTCATTTGCCTACATAAGGTTTCGGAGTTGTTAAGTGATTACTCTCAGAGTATCCAGACCTATCCATTTAAATCCCATATAGTCCTGGAGATCGGTCCCTGAATCTCTTTGATACGCTATAGGAGCTTCTTGAGAGCAGCCAAAGTTACATAATCATAAGAAAGGAAGTAGCCAACACATGACATGGCGGCTCTGGGGTATCAAAGGGCTAACACGTCCCTCGACTGCTTCTGTTATTTTGGGCCAGCACCTGGATGCCAAGATGAAGACTGTGAAGTGGGTGCACTGGAGGCCCCAGTGTTATAGGAGCACCTGGAGTTATAGGGGTGGAGGTAGTCTCTGAAGGGGCAGGGAAGGTTGCGAGAGAGATCTCCTAAAGTGTTTCTGGAAAAAGGGTTCTAAAGTCTGATAGGGTGAACACTAAGCTATATCACACAAGAGTCTTATGGGTAATACCCCTTTGCACGAATCACCAGGGGTCCATTGTTCTCGTCCATTTCTCATATTGCAGACTGCAACATCAGGGAAAAATCTCACACTGGACAAGGGGACATTTTTTTCTCACACAGGTTAGATCGCATCATTGCTGAATAGGCCTTTCAGTTGACTCTCTGGCTTCTCATATTTTTCATCAAGGCCTTCATCTCAGGCCCTATCTATCGCTATACAGCAATGTATTTATTCTCAAACTAGCAATGCATGTGAATACCTGCAAGAAATGTCACATTAGCAGAAAATGGAAAACAGTATTTATGTAGCATGGTGAAATACAGGCCTAGTCAGGACGAGTTAAAGTATTAACTCAAAGGTGCACATTTAATATGCGTGTACATTTAGACACAAATTATTATGTTTCCAGTGCATTAGATTCACATTCCTTATAGTATACAGTAAATCTTTAAAAATATCATGTGGAAGTATGGCTAGGAACTACATTTAAATCAAATGTACTAAGTATTGATGCGCACATCACAAACGCTTTTTATTGTTTTAAGCGAAATCACATTCTACATATGAGGACAGTTTCTATTTCGTTTTCTAATAATTAAATGTTATTCAAAGTATTAAAGCACACATTATGAAAGTTGACTTTCATCTTTATAGTAAGTACATAGTCTATTAAGTAAAGACAGTTTGTTTAATCAAGGCTAACGATGACGAGGATGACTTCAATTAATATATCAATCAGTTATGGTAAAATACACAATATGAGTATCCTCTAATCCTACAGTTAATAATGATGTCAAGTGCAACACTTACGTTAATCATTAAACCACACAAGAAACATGTGCTAAGTGCGCGTTCATGTTATGTTGAGACATATTTGTGACATGTAAAGGAGAGCAATTGTGCGCTGCCCTGGGAGCGAGGGCATATCGGCATCACCTGCAACAAAGGTGTGATATTTCCTAAAGGTGGGGTTAATTTACAAATGTAAAACATCATGTCTAGATACATGCAGTGAGTGTCAGGGCAATGTGTGTCCAGCAGTGTCATGAACCCCCCACTTTAGCAGCAGCTTGAGCACTGGGAAGGTGTGTATGCATATGCCCTTTAACTTGTCTTAGTTATGGCTTCCTTGTCTTAGTTTGGAAATATTGCCATAAAAAAGAAGCCCGCTAATTCCATTGAAAGTTAATAGTATGATGGAGCTGTAGTTAAATATAGCAAATGGCTCCAGAGAGCACACAAAGAAGTGAGGAAGGGAGGAATGGAGAGATATCTGTATGTGAATGATTTTGAAGGATGGATGGAAGCAAAGATGGAGAAATGAATGAATGAAAGGGGCAGAAATAATGGTGGATGGTGAGAAAGAAAGAAGATGATAAATGGAAAGAATATAGGAAGAAAGGGCAGAAAAAATAGATAAAAAGAAGAATTAGAGAAATAAGAAAAGAAAGACAGATAAATAATTGATGGAGAAAAGGAAAGAAAGGAAGAAGAGGAAAGATGAATGGGAGAGGAGGAGAGAAAGATGGAATAGAAAGAGGAAAGGATGACGGGTATGAAAGGATGACGGAAACACAGAAGGAAAAGAACAAATGAGTGCCAGACCCTTTGACTGCTTGCTAACTCTTTACCATTGGGATATGATGCAAGTGGGGGGTGTTTTATTTTTGATGACTCCTTTGTGAGTGTCAATTGTGTTCTACTGAGTAATGAGTATGTTTGAGATGCCACTGCCCAGATGCACATGTTGCCCCGTTGCGAGATGTTCTTACTTACCAATGAAACACCTGTCACAAAAATTCCCAGCAACCAACCGACATGGAGGAGATAGCTGTTGTGTGTACTTCCGGGAAAGGCAGTATACACATTAGTGAAACAGCCCCTGCCATTGCAAACACTTTGTACACAGATGGAGTGGAATTGGTGTCTGTTGTGGAAAAGGTATATGGTATGGGGAGCTGGCTGAAGTGCCACATGGGTCCTACCTATTGCACCAACCAAATGAGGGAAGTAAGCAAAGCCATAAAATTCCTTTGCCACACTTTGCCTTTCCACCACTGACTGTGGCATGGGAATAAACTGGTACATCTCAGTACCTGATGTAAGAATCAATACTGGTTTGCCTGTGAGATGCATATGTCATCAGAGAAGACCCTCTGGAAAAATCCAGTGCCCATTAAATGGAGCCGACTACCATTTTGACATCGGATGGGATAGCCTGGGAGCTGGCTGTAGGTTAATCAAGCTTGTGCTCTCAGTCTGCAACCATGGCAAGGATCACTTCAAGTGAAAAGCAGCATCCTTTGCGTGTAAACCCTCTCTCTCTTCCACAAGTAATTGTTCCTCAAAACAAGGTGCAACGTAACAAACACATTCACCTACATAGTAAAGGCAGAAAACATTGTCTACATGGCCAGCCTGTATGTGATTGTTGGTGCTGTATGTATGTAGGTACATGATATTTCGATAGCCTGAACCTAACTAAAAGTCAACAGAAATTCTGTCTATCATGTATGCCTTTCTAAGGCTGGTGATTAAGGAACTTGCTGAGTAGTTCCCTGAAATGATTGCTAGTTGTTCTGTATTCTTCTACTGGTATTCTTGTTAGACTAACATTTATTTGCATTATTGCTTTGTAGTGCTATACCAGCCGCAATTTCTGGACTTAAGATAAAATGCGCTGTCTGTGTTCCCTTTTCTGAGGCTTACCTTAATTTTGTGGAACTCCATAGGCAGGCCTCAACGCTGATATCGTTGCAGCTGGTGCATCATGTGAGTGAGTGAAAACAAGTGATACTGAGTGTCATTAAATAGCACCGAGCTCTGACATTTTTTTGTAAATATGCCCCTAGGTCTGCTGTAGCAGCCTAGTTTGGCAGCTTGTAAATTGTCATCTCGACTTGGGAAATTTACACTTTTTGCCATGTCCATAAGTTCCTTTTGAATATCTGTAAATTACCCCTAAGGCAGGCCTTAGTAGCCAATAAGGCAGCGCGTCAGATATTAAAAAGGAGGACATGTTGAATTTAAACTTTATATGTCCTGACAGTGAAAGCTCGAAATTGTTGTTTTCACTGCAGCGCAGCCTGCGGCCCCATTGGCTAACATGGATTTTCATTAGCCCACACGATAAGTGCTAACTTCCATTTGGAACCATCAAATATAGTACTTTGTATCAAATTATTTGTTGCATTAAACCCGACTTATTGCTGAAGTCGGAACTTTTAATGCAAAGATGACTTTAGAAAGTCAACAATTTCTTGCCCCAAACTTATAGTAGCTACTTCTGATTAACTACAACAGTGTTCGCCACACACAGGCTGCTGATTTCCTGCTGAAAGGTGAAGCGCTCCCAGGATGGCAAACAAAGGGATTACTGGAGGAAGGAGGTGTGACCTACTCCTTTCAGGATTGCCCGGGGAGGTGGCTGCAGATGGCCCAGCTTTGAATGGGCTACTGCCTCTGTGGTACAAATGTGAGTCACATCTTAGCTTGCCTGTTTCTATGTGTAGATAGACATGCTGGAATCTCCTCCAGAGGAGGAAAACCTGTTGGAGAACCAGATTACCAGAAGGAGTGGCTTATTATACTGGATACATCTCAGGGGTGTGCCAATGGCTTTGGCTGAGGGAAGAAGGGCCCAACCGAACATCTTGGATATGGGCAGAGAGGGGCACTATGGGTTTGTTTATTGTCAAGCAGACCAGTTCGCCTTGAACTTACCTGGGATTCTGCTGGTGTAGCTAACAGGTCATGTTCTAGCCCCCAAGAGGTCCCTCTCAGGTTTTGGATACTTGACTAGTCCTGGAGTGGACTCTTTTTTGCCACTAAACTGCAACAAGTGAGTCAAAGCCAAAGATTACAGTTTCTGAGCCCACAGTCCGAGGCTCAGAGACTACTGCTACTTGCCGTTTGGAGGCTGCCTCGAATGCTGCTGAGAATCTAGTTGTGGGCAGTTTTCAGAAAGACAATAATAGAGCGTAAGGCAAACATGCATGTGACTTAGCGGAAGTTGTCTGCAGAGAGAAGAGGCATGCAGCGGATGGAAAGGAAGGAGAGAGACATCTGAAAGGAAAATGGAGAGGTGACCATCAGATATTTCGGTTGAAGATCAGTTTTGCATGCCAGATTTTAGAAACATAGAGGGCATTTTGTGGCATAGCATTCAATTTGATGCTGCAAGACTGAAGAAAGAAACTGTAAAATCAAAAAATTTTCAAGTTCCATTTGTGATGCTTAAAATGAGCTTGCAGTAATAGCCTTTGCCACTGAAAAATCTGAGAGTATTGTTCTGGTGCACCAGTTAGTTCTTAATGTTCCCCATGCAGTGATAATAATGACAAAAACTAACCTCACTAATACTTGGTTCACTAGATATGAACATACATTGTCAGCACCACATATTGATATAAAAGAATCCTGCCATATTGTTAGAAGCAATTCAAAATCAATTGTTAAAAGATGATGCATTTCATGATAGTGTATTGGCAATCAAGCATCAAAATAAGGTACAACCTGATTTAGAAAACACATCACTTTCTGGACTGATGGAGATTTGCTTGTGGATGGTCTCTGCTTGAGGAACCACAAGGCACTTTACAGGCTTCTTATGCTATTTGCACTGTACACAGGTGTAAAAAGTGCACATTCAGCAGAGCTAATGACATTAACAAGAGCCTGATGCATAGCAAACGAACTGAAGTTTAATATCTACACTGATAGCCAATATACATTTAGGTTGGTCCACGACTTTGGTAAATTATGGGCCATGAGTGGTTTTCACACAAAAGCAGGACAGGAAGTACAGCATGCACAAATAATAAGTGATGTTCTGTAAGCTCTTTTTGCCAATCAAAAATTGCTATCATAAAATGTGCAACTAATATGCCATCTGAAGATTATGTGTCACTGGGTAATGCAATTGCAGACTGTAAAGCAAAAGAGCTGGCAAATTCAGGATGTGTTTTAACCAGACTTGAGAAAACACCACTGCAAGAAGAAACTCGGTGGTATACTAAATATTTTGAACCTCAAAATGTTCAGCAACAAATTTCAGAATTTGAATAGCAGTCTTGGTCCCTAGGTGGACGTGTGCAAACAGAGGAGGGTATATGGGTAAGACCAAATGGAAAAATATGTTTGACAATGGCTATGGTTTATCAATTGTTCTTTTTGCATTTGTCACCCCAAGTGGGACGGGTATACCCAGTCTTGGGTCCCGTACTTGCCATGCCACCGGATTCAAGCTATTGTGGCTGATGAGGGGTGATACCCTGAAACCAGTCCTAGGATGCTTTTTTCCAGTCCAGGGAGGACCTGGCCTGGCAGGACTGTTCTCATGGGGAGCTGGTTCAAGACTGAATTACATATGGTTGGGTCCAAAATGGAATGGCGGGTGAGCAAAAACACAATGGATTTAGGCCCAGAACTCTGATTGGAGATGAGAGTTTGACATTATTCAGCATTCCGTCCATCTTTAATTATTTTTTAATTGGTTTATTTTTTAGCCATACACCAGATGTCACTTTCTTCAACCTTAGTGGAAGGGGCCACATCAGGTCCTTTTCACAACAGGAACGGTAGGAAAGTGTGCAGGTTTGGCCTTTTGAGTGCACATCTCTCACGCAAATAAAGTAGTCCCACCAGAGGAGCAACATCACATTACCAGCTCTAAGGAAAAACGACCTGTTCTCTTGACCACAAAAATAGATTGTATCTTAACATTGAGGAAGCCTACTTGTTTGCAATGAATGGTTCTGCAGCACACAATGAAAGAGGAAAAAGCCTCTTGTGATTGTTGCACAAAAATAATAATTCCCACAACACAGACACCCTTGCACCATGGTGCAAAGGTGCCTGCGTTGGCGCACGGCAGCCCATTGTGTGCCGGCACAGGGAAAAAGGAGAGGAATGCTCCGTATCTAATAGATGCAACGCATTCCTGCCCTTTTCTTTTGCCGTAGGGCAGTGTGCAGCAAGCCTGCTGTGCTGCCTTACGGCAAAAAATCCATTAATGAGGATCTCAAACTTTTGCAACATGTTGCTTCTTCCATTTTCAGTCAGCCATTCAGCTTTTGATGCTCTCCTGGGAACAGGGTCACTCCCCGTCTTCTCAAAGGAATACAATAGTCTACAGACAACAATGTTGACTTTGCAACTAAGTTGTATCAATTCCAAGTTTCATTATGAGTCATTCTTCCAGTCAAGTCTACATTCCCAGGTATAAACTACATGTCTAACCTTCTAATATATCAAGTTAATTCATCTGCTAACAATGGCCTGTGTAAACTTGAAACATCAATATAACGCAAAAACATAATTTTCTTTAGAAACGCTGCATCTCCATGGGTGAGCTTCTTTATTACCTCACTGAATGACAGCTTCTAATCAGGACTTAATAGTGATCTTTGTCTAAGTAGAAACATTTTTCAGAGTTAGATGAAACCGTTTATGCAACTATTATTTATTATTGAAAAAATAGGCTCATGTAAAGGTCAAGAAAGTAACATTTTGCGCATGTAGTCAGCCATCGTAAGCCTAATATGAGTAAATATGGTCGCTTACTACAATTTTTGCATTTAAATGCCTTCTATTTTTTCATTAAAGCCTACATGTTAATTCTACACATTTTATTATAAACTATATTATTTATTCAATATTATTAAATGCTGCCCCACTTAATTAGTAAGCAAATAGCGTAGAGTTTTGTGGCTCTCAATACATTTATGTCTGTTTTTGCAGGGTTTTGATGGTCATATTTCTAATATGAGGACTTTTTCTCTATTGTTTTAGCAAATATGTAATAACTCAAACATGCAGCATGACTAATCCCTTTGGCAGGTGTTGTGGTGTTGAGAATAGCCCTTAAATGGAGATTCAGGCCTTGACTATTTTGGCCATCTCTTGAGTCATTCCTTTTCACTTTCACTGAGACCTGTTTAGAAATTAAAATGCACTTGGTTGCCAATTACATTTGTGCTCAAAATCTCTTCATTTATAAGCTGATGCAATGCAGAGAATGGCATTACTTAATTTGAGGATGCCCTCTCATGCTAAGCTGCTCAACCTACATTTCGATAGATTTGCCAATGTAATGCTTTCAATGGTATATTTTGTTGCTGTATTTAAAATGTATCCTTGAAGCTGCCTGCATGCACCTAGTGCAAGTATTGTCCAAAGAAAATACCAATAAGTGTTATTGTGCCCATTACACTTTATCTTCCAAACCTAAATAAACATTTAGATGGTTGTTTAAGTTATTGTTAATGGACTGTCTCCTGATTTGTGGAGTAAGTATCAAGGCTCAGATTTAATCACATTTGCCGTCATGGTCACACCACTTTTTTGGCACTGCCGCCATGTAAAATATTAATTGAAATTTACAAAGCGATGCAAATCAGATCTGTGTGGCTTTGCGTAGGATTTTCCCAGAAATGAATGCAAGGCAACGTCTAGTTCTGCCTTGCGTTACTTTGTGTTGAAGGGGCAGTCCATGGGTGCACATGTCTGTTCCTATGCATCCATATAAGGATTCAGATGCAATCCCAGACTTACTAAGGTGAGCAAACCTGGGATTGCACCAAAATGCTACACCTCCCTGGACCAGGCGTGAAAGGAGAAATATCTTTATTTCTCCTTTTTACGTCCTCTACCTATTAGTGGTGCATTCTGCTGCACACATAGGAAGAGAAAACTGTCTTAAGGATTGTTTTTGTGCTGGAAGGTATCCATTTCTGCACAAAAACAATTCTCCCTGTGCAAGGGTGCCTGCATTGGGACTAGGCAACACACAGTGTGCCAGCTCTAGGAGACAGCAAAAATGTGCCAAGTCTTAGAAATGTGCCATCTCTACTAAGATATGTCACATTTCTGCTCTCTCCCTTTAACACAATGCAGGACATAACTTTGCTTGCTGCTCTGTGTTGCATTAAAGATTAGTAAATATGCCCCTAAAGGCCTCATTCAGAGGACTTACCTTAAGTTTCATTGCATCATTACTATGTTTGTATTAAATTAATGAAAAATATTTATCAACTTCACTGTATCCACGAATGTGACTATGAAAGTTCACAATTTATAGTATGTCCCTTCTGGGTCATATTTGTTGTGATGCTCCGAGCTGGACTGGCAACAGACAGCGGCCTTGGCAATTAGCGCTGTTGCCGGTTTTGTTACAGGGGGCCGATATTGCAGCACTGTTGCAAAACTGCCTCCAACAGCTTGAAAACCGGCCCCACCCTTCCACCCCACCGAGAAAACGCCCGGTGCCCGCTACGGCCAGTCTGGCCCTGGTGATGTTGATTTGTTAAAAATACCATGTACGACTCATTTTTAGGTCTCACCTGGCGTTAGCAGCGTGCATGCGCTGCCCTCGCCATGCGAGGGGCCTCATAGCTTATGCTAAACGCAGCCTTTCTATTGTGAATGAGGCTTTTTAATCCCTCCTTGTTGCCGCTCCGTCCGCTTTTAGCCCCGCACACCAAGACTGGATCTTTTACTGGCGGCGTGACACTCTGTCCTTCATTACTCCGTGTAGGCACTTTGTTTTTTCAGTACGGCGAAAGCGCGATGTAAACAAGCGTCTGCAATGCGTGAGAGCTTGTCTTTATTTGGAGACTCCTAACACTGCAAGCATTTGGCCTACCAATGCAGGAGCTAGTTTTTCACAGCTGTGTGTCCCCAATTGCCATTTCTATGTCCTTATTATCTCCTTTCTCCTGGCTAGCATGTGCACTTCCTGAGAGGCTGGGGACTCTCTAGACCACTAACCTCACTGTGGCTAGCACGGTAGTCTAGTGTTGGCATGTGTACTGCGGGCCGGTAAGTATCACCGATGTATGTTCGAAGTTTGACATATCACCTGAATTAATAGATTTTCACAAAGCGTGCAAGGGGGCAGCATATATTTTTTTCTGGGAAGACATCACGGAGACAATGGAAGGATGTCTCCCGGAAGCAGCGCTGCGCACGGCCCTTTCAGTCTGAAGCTCTTTCAAGTTTCTGTACGGGGCACTTGACGTAAGCGTCTGCCTCTGTCCTTAGCCCTGTCTGCGCGCCAACTTTTCATTCCTGTTTGCAACACTGCTGTGAGTAAAATTGATGAACGTAGAATAAATAAGTGTATTTCTCAGTTATTGCACCCACTTTAGCAATATATGTGTAACGTTGAAGTACCAAGTCTGTGTGTTTCCTGTAAGTATGATTATACATTACCGGTACCTAAACTCGGCCCGTGTGTCTTAAACAGATAACATGAGTACCATTAATTATGTAAAAGCAACACTCGTTCTTTCCAGCACCATGGACCTGTAAGGCTGCGGCAGGAAAAGCAGCATGAAAACATCACAACTAAAAGTGCTATATAAAAAGTAGACACTTAAAAGATGAGCAACTAACTTTGGGGTATATTCAAAAGAACGTGCGATAACTACCGCAAGAGTAGCTTAATGCACTCTCAACCTCGCAGCCTATCGCGGGAAAATTACGCCATGCCAACCAAGTATTCACAACGTGGCGGTAGCATGCAATAGTCACCAGATAACGTGTCAAATGGCCGCGCAAAAATCAACCCCACGCTGCAATAATGCAAAACGCGAACGCCAAAAATCATGCGATAAGGTCAATTGCGGTACAAAAAGTTGCGAAAACCAGCCACAGGCCTGCAAATCCCACGTGTCTGGCGGGAAAATGCACCATAAAAACCACAGAAACAACACACCATAAACAAGCCAAAGCACGTAGCAACATGGATGCACCCTGACCCAGCACAGAAGTCAATGCAAACCCCACAACCCCCACAGACCACAGCAAGGAACAACGGGGACGAGGACGGCCGAGGAGAAGAGGGAGAGGAAGAAGGGGTGCAGTCCGCAGCAAAACAAGATCAGCGTCACGGAGGTGACAGAACACTACCATCAAATGACCCACAAGTAGACCACCTGGAATGCAGTCAGAGTGCCGAGGAGGCCAATCGAGACGGTGCAAGGAGCAGAGAGTACGGACACAGCTCGAGAGGACCTGACACAACATCAACATGGTGAGTAACGACCAGGGACTGGGAGGACGGGGGGACATGGGCACAATGGCACACATGCACAACGAGAAGTAGCACACTGCACACCCACAATCACCCAGGATCATGTCCCTGATCCACTTGGCACACTACAGCACACACACATAGCAAGAACAGCACACCAACATTGACGACAACATGGTATAATGCGCAAAACCAGCACCGCAGAACAGACGACACAACTGGCTCTGCACATGCACAGAAACATGCGTACTACATCTGACAGAGCTGGAAACTGTGAAATGGAAATGTACGCGTACGACCTCACATCCGTCATGTAGTCCAAATGTACACTGTACCGCAGAAGAATCCAGCACCTCCCAAACAGTCACAATGTACATTGTCATGCAGTCTGCATGTAAACCAGTACAATGTGCCAACATACATGTCAACACAATGTCAACATGCATCTCCCCTTCACATTGCAGAGGGGCACACAACACCTCCAGCAGAGCACAGAAGACAACATATCTGTGATGCCGGAGAGGACCACCACACCTTGGACACCGACGCCCTACAACAGCCCATGGATATCCCACGCAACCCACCACCAGGACCGGGGCAGCCAAGCTACTTAGAGGAGAACACAGAGCCTGCAATAGACCAAGCAGCAGGAAGCACCCACAAGCACAGCCGGCTCATGACACTTTAGCCACCCACACATAGCACCCCAATGCCATGGGTCAGCACGCCAAAAGGAGGTGGCCCAACAGGTGTGGATGGGCTCCGAACCCATGGAAGGCGAACTAGATCACATACGTTGGTGTCTATTACCCTTCAGGGACCACCTACACCCCAAAAAGGAGAGCCACACTGCCATAGAGACACATGCAGATGCACATTCACAGTACACAACCACGCCCCGGGGCCCGCACATATCAGTCACACACCCACATTGGCTCTGTGTACTACGGCCCAGGCCACTCCACTTACGAATTGAATGGGTGACGACAAAGCTACATGTCCAAGCTCAAACCCGATGCCTGCGGTGACATGCCTGTTCCGCTGTACACAGCACAAGGTAATGTCGTAGGACCCTGAGCCCCCATGCATACAACAAGAACACAGGGACACACGCAGACATTATGTTGAACTGGCTACGGGCATGTGCGCCCGGCCCCTTTATTGGCAGGGCCACATGTACAGTGACACCTGTGCTGGATGTGTGTGGGGTGGGTGCAAGCCAGCCCTTAGGGAGTTGTTGGTGCTGGCAACAAATACAACAGTTAACACAATGAATACATAAACAGACAACACCAGCATCACAGGGACAACTGCGGAGCATCATGGAGGTAGCCTGAGCAAGTCCAGAGGGCACACAATGAGCAAACAGAAGTGTCCGTGAGTTGCAGCGCACTGAGGTCTGGGCACTACAGCTGAGCGCGCCCATGTGAAGAAAAAGTCTTGGATTGTGTCCCTTCAAGATATTCCTGATGCAGGTGCAGTGGGGCGTGTTACACCTGCATCATCTTCCTCATCAACGTCCCAGGTCTCCCACACTGCTTGAGGCGACATCGCTGTGCAATCTCTTCACAGCACAAAACTCAATCAGTAACGGATGATGGCTTGCGGTGCACTGAGTCAGAGGCACTTGGAGTGCCTCGCAGGGTATCAGTCACGACAGGTGGAGGCGGTCCTGGTGGTGATGGCATGTGTCTCCTGCAGTGATGTGACGTCCGGGCCGGTCAGGACTCGATTTGGTGTGTGAGCCCTGGTCCTGGAGCTGAGCAGCACAGAGTTAGTGGCCCCGGATGCACAGTGGCCGGCACAGGCTCCCTGCCACGGGACAGTGACTTCCGGTGCACTGAGGTAGGTCCACGTGCAGTGAGCAGGTCCTTATCGATGTCAAATGGTGGAGTGGAAAGCGACAGCCTCGTTTTCACCACCAATTCGGTATCAGCTACATGAGGATGAAAACTAGCCCCTAGTCCATTGACTCAGACACCACAAATGTATGACCAGAGAGTGTCCATGAATATCGGGGAACAGACTTAGTGGCACCGGTGCTGAGAGGGGATGCAGTCTGCTATGATGCCAGTACACTGATATGAACTCCGCCATCGCTAAATCAGGACTCATCCGACTCTGGCGGGTGTTGGTTGGGGGGTACCAGGGGCCAACAGGTGCAGCACAGCCAGCAGCTTTGTGTGGGGTGGGTTGTTGGTTGTCTGCTGTGTTGTTGCCGTCGGCCTGTTGGACGATGTTGGTCAGGATGCGTAGGATGGTTGTCCTTTTGTGCCTGTAGTGGGCAATAACATTGTCAGGTGTTGGGTCTGTGAGGCTGGTGCGTTTCCTGGGGATCCGCTGTCTGTGTCTGCGCAGCCTCTGTGGTGGTCGGGGGGGGGGGGATCCGGGTGGGTGTTGGGGTCCTGGGGTGGTGGCGGTGGGTGTTGTGGCCCTCTTGGGTGTCTGAGCCGCATGACCAGTGGCTCCGTGGCATCTGTTGCCCTTCCGATGTGGCTGTGTGCTGTGCTCCCTTTTGTGGTGAAGGCTGTGGTCCGACTTTGCACCAGGTCAGAGGTGTGATTTTTTTGCTGCTAACGCGCCTTCTCGCCTGTTTTGTGTCCTTATCGCAGTTCTGGCTTGTCGTTGTGAAAGTTGTGTAGTGGTGTTGACGCGGTTTTTGCACGGGAACGCCTACTCTGCATCTCATTAGCGATAGTTGCAGGGGTCATCTGTGGCGATGTTTTTGGCGGCTGCTGTCGTGGGTATACTGGTGCTGTGGGCTGTTAACACCAGCTTGTGATTGGGGCGATAAGTTTATGGCAACTTTGGCTGCGATAAAGTACCGTTAACTCGGCGATAGTTCCTTGTGAAAATCCCCCTCAGTTGCTTTTTAACACTGTAAGTATACTAGGGGAGCGGAGTGGGTAAAAGAACTTTCTATAGATAAATAACCGTGTGGGATGTCTGGATGAAGCAATCAGCCTTGTTTATCTGTCCATGATTGATAAAAAGAGTGGGCAACAGAGACAGCTGGTATCTACTGCATGCTGAGGCACGACTCTAGGCGGCGTGCTTGCTCCAAGGAAGAGAAAGTCTGGTAACACAACCTAGCAGATAACTCTGTGTAGCCCGGAAGTCCCCATTCACATTTCACTTGTTTGAGTTGGGTGTTCATCTTTCCGAGATCGATCATTGGCTTAAGTGACTATAATCTACATTGCTTGTCGTTCTGTTACGATCCTGCAACACATGGGAGAAAGTTAACAACTAAAGCACTTTCTGAGTGTGGTGATGGTACATGATTTGAAACACACCATGACTTCTCCAGAGTGGCAGATGCTGACATGCGGTCTCAGTACAGAAACATGTCATCTTCTGCAAGCTTCTGCAAGCAGTCGATTCAAGCCACCACATATGGCACAGAACAAGGGAAATACTGAAAATGAGCATTAATCACCACCTCAAAGCGCACAGACTATCAGTTTATTTCTAAGCACTATATGCACAGCATACACAGAAGGACGCATGCCTTACAGTCTGAGCTATTTGCGGCAAAACTCGGGTTGCAGACCCAGTACTTTGCATTACTTTATTATTTTTATTTTTATACTGGAACTGAACATGTGATGAGAACAGTTTCCTTTAGGATCCTGAAAATGTTTTAAAATTTATTTAAACAACAACTGTCTGGCGATCGATCCATCGGGTGTGAGGGCAGTTGAAAGCAGTAATCGATAAGGAGGGCAGCACCCAGGGAGAGAGGTGAAGGGGTGGGAGGTCAATCAACAGAAGATTCTTGAGAGCAAAGGGTTTAAACAAAGATAAGGCGTGGCAGGGAGGGGTGGGAGATGCAATGGTGTGATAAGAGCACCAGGCACATAAACCTCTGACTGCCCCCCCTCCCCCCCCCACGTTTGTGGAAACAATTCGTGCAGCCAAGGAGCATTTTAAAAGCATAAATAGCAAAAGGCAAACAGTTTTGTTTCTTGTAGATATCTACCGGCAGCAAACTTCAAAGGTAGACGTGAATCCAGTGGCCTAGAGCATAAGCCAGGGCCCCAACTTCCCACATGCGTTAAGAGGGGGGGGGGCAAGGGGGGTCCCAACCAGCCCAAGCCCAATTAATTGATGTTATATATGGGAGATTCAGGGGCCCCGTCACACTCTGCAGTCCTGTCCATCACTGCCAGGGGCTTTCTTCATGCGTTTAGGGAAGGGTTGTGTGGCCGTACGCACTACTACAATTAGGTGCCTCCCGAGTAAGGGCAATTATAAACCCATGCTAGAGTTCAGGTGTTTTTTTTGCAGTTTTATATAGTGTAAACTTGACCGAAGGTATCAGAGTGCTTTACATGAACAACAAGAGAAGGTACTAAGTCAAACAACACAAAACAACAGAAGCTAGTAGGAAGCTATGAACAAAGTGAAAGGACCTCTCAGACTAATAAATACATCAATGTGTCAGAAGCAAAGAGTCCATCAGCCCACCCTTATTGGCGGAGCATCGTCATTTGAGACTCTACGGGGTCAAAAGTCTGGGCTAACAATGTCGAACCAGCCGGCTCTACTGAGTGCCCGACCAAATGATCCCCGATAGTGGAAACTCCTGACACAATGTGTAGACTCAAGAGAAAAGGTGCAGTGCTAAAAATGTGATGGTGTACTAAAAATGACTACGTGGGCAAAAATGTTCTTTAATAGAGATTGACCAGGTGTCATGTCTAAAAAAGACCAAATAGTCTTGAAAAAATAGACTATAACTCAATTTGGTCTCCAAGGGTCGACATGTTTCAGCCGAGGTGGTCACCTGACCCGGCTTTCTTCAGGACCTATATCAATGAAACTAAAACTACTGCAAAAAGTGATATGTCAAAATAAGACAATGTGAAAAACAGGAAGACATAAGGTTTGTGGCAACAGCCACCCTACCGGGCAAGCAATTTTATGCTCGGGTATAGGAACTTGGTCCTCTTTCCTGGAACACACAAAAGAAAGGTACAACACACAATGAAAAACAGCTTCCATAACCAGCTTCCACAGTGACTATTAGACACTGTCAAACTCTTGAAACCCAAAACATGGTTACTTCTTTAAAAAAGCAAAATAGTAAAAAATTCAACTCACCCAACTTTCTGTGGGAGGACAGCCTCACCTCACCCGGCTGACTGCTCGGAGAAGGAGGCACCGCTCTGTTGACAGGTAGGAAAAGACACAACAAGTTGCACATAGATACTTGTCTATCTACTTCCCCTACTCTCCATTCAACATCACAACCCCATTTAAGATAATAACTCTAAAAGAACCACCCTAAAAAGTCAAGATAGGCCTGGTGTCTGGGAAACTGGCAATATGTCGCCTTCAACCCAAACAGCTGTCTTTCTCCCAGTGTGCCTATATATTTAGATGTATGTCATGTAGTTAAAGGGCACCCTTCCTCTGATATCAGAACCACAGCCTCACTCTGTAAATCCTCAAACACAAGACCCAACAAAGTTCTGGCCCTCCATGGTTAAGTTATTAAGCAGAAGTGGTACCAACACATTGACCGTTACCCAAGTCCAAATGTCAAAAACTAGGGTCATGAAACAAAGTCTACTCATTACGAGGTCGGACAATTCCCTCTCCTTACCTATCCGTCGATACCTCGAGCCGGACTCCGCGCAGTCTGGGAGGTGACGGCAGGAAGGGGAGGCTTCTTTAAATACACCCTCTGATACGAACGATCCTTCACAGGTGTAGGCAATCGTCTAGTGTCTATCGACAAGTATCTCAGGTCGGCATGAGCCGAAAGCGAAACGCTAGTCTTAATGCGCTTGAGACTAGCGTTTCGCTTTCGGCTCATGCCGACCTGAGATACTTGTCGATAGACACTAGACGATTGCCTACACCTGTGAAGGATCGTTCGTATCAGAGGGTGTATTTAAAGAAGCCTCCCCTTCCTGCCGTCACCTCCCAGACTGCGCGGAGTCCGGCTCGAGGTATCGACGGATAGGTAAGGAGAGGGAATTGTCCGACCTCGTAATGAGTAGACTTTGTTTCATGACCCTAGTTTTTGACATTTGGACTTGGGTAACGGTCAATGTGTTGGTACCACTTCTGCTTAATAACTTAACCATGGAGGGCCAGAACTTTGTTGGGTCTTGTGTTTGAGGATTTACAGAGTGAGGCTGTGGTTCTGATATCAGAGGAAGGGTGCCCTTTAACTACATGACATACATCTAAATATATAGGCACACTGGGAGAAAGACAGCTGTTTGGGTTGAAGGCGACATATTGCCAGTTTCCCAGACACCAGGCCTATCTTGACTTTTTAGGGTGGTTCTTTTAGAGTTATTATCTTAAATGGGGTTGTGATGCTGAACGGAGAGTAGGGGAAGTAGATAGACAAGTATCTATGTGCAACTTGTTGTGTCTTTTCCTACCTGTCAACAGAGCGGTGCCTCCTTCTCCGAGCAGTCAGCCGGGTGAGGTGAGGCTGTCCTCCCACAGAAAGTTGGGTGAGTTGAATTTTTTACTATTTTGCTTTTTTAAAGAAGTAACCATGTTTTGGGTTTCAAGAGTTTGACAGTGTCTAATAGTCACTGTGGAAGCTGGTTATGGAAGCTGTTTTTCATTGTGTGTTGTACCTTTCTTTTGTGTGTTCCAGGAAAGAGGACCAAGTTCCTATACCCGAGCATAAAATTGCTTGCCCGGTAGGGTGGCTGTTGCCACAAACCTTATGTCTTCCTGTTTTTCACATTGTCTTATTTTGACATATCACTTTTTGCAGTAGTTTTAGTTTCATTGATATAGGTCCTGAAGAAAGCCGGGTCAGGTGACCACCTCGGCTGAAACATGTCGACCCTTGGAGACCAAATTGAGTTATAGTCTATTTTTTCAAGACTATTTGGTCTTTTTTAGACATGACACCTGGTCAATCTCTATTAAAGAACATTTTTGCCCACGTAGTCATTTTTAGTACACCATCACATTTTTAGCACTGCACCTTTTCTCTTGAGTCTACACATTGTGTCAGGAGTTTCCACTATCGGGGATCATTTGGTCGGGCACTCAGTAGAGCCGGCTGGTTCGACATTGTTAGCCCAGACTTTTGACCCCGTAGAGTCTCAAATGACGATGCTCCGCCAATAAGGGTGGGCTGATGGACTCTTTGCTTCTGACACATTGATGTATTTATTAGTCTGAGAGGTCCTTTCACTTTGTTCATAGCTTCCTACTAGCTTCTGTTGTTTTGTGTTGTTTGACTTAGTACCTTCTCTTGTTGTTTCTATGTAGTTAGGGGTATCAAGGTACGTTAGTCGTTAAACTATTTCCCCGTGGACCCTTGTATATATGGTGTTTTCGCCTGCTTTACATGAACACCAGTTAAAATACAGTCGGGCACATTAATTTCTAGTCACTGAGGGGCATATCAACAACAACCGGCGATAATTATCTCTAAGCGCTCTTAGAGTGAGGATAATTATCGCCGGCTAGCGTGAATTTTTATCGCTGAGATAGCGTGCTATTAGCAACGCTTATCTCAATAGCGATAAAAATCTACACGCTAACAGGCTAACGTGAGATTATCGCTGGAAACCCAGCGATAATCACACGTTACCTTGTTGATAGGGACAGGCAAACTTAGCCATGATATCCTCCTTCCATAGGATATCATGGCTAAGTCAGAAAAATACCAGACGTAAAAAAGCAGCGTTAACTGCGGTTAGCGCTGCTTTTTTTGTCTCTAACAGGGTTAGCGACATTCTTGATAATAGGAGAAATGTCGCTTAGCGACATTTCTCCTATTATTTTACTCTGGAACACCCCCTTTGCATCTCATTAGAGATGCAAGGGGAAGCGTAGAGTAAAAGGGTGCTAACATGCAAATTTGCGTGTTAGCACCCTATTGTTGATAGGGTGCTAGTTTTATCTCTGCTTTTTTGGCTTTTAAAGCCAAAAAAGCAGAGATAAAGCCCTTGTTGATATGCCCCTGAGAGAGTAAGTGATTTGCCCAGATTTACAGGATGTTTGAGCCCTCCCCAGACTCGAACCTGGGGCATATAAACAAGAGCTTTATCTCTGCTTTTTTGGCTTTAAAAGCCAAAAAAGCAGAGATAAAACTAGCACCCTATCAACAACAGGGTGCTAACATGCAAATTTGCATGTTAGCACCCATTTACTCTACGCTTCCCCTTGCATCTCTAATGAGATGCAAAGGGGGCGTTCCAGAGTAAAATAATAGGAGAAATGTCGCTAAGCGACATTTCTCCTATTATCAAGAATATCGCTAACCCTGTTAGAGACAAACAAAGCAGCGCTAACCGCGGTTAACGCTGCTTTTTTACGTCTGGTATTTTTCTGACTTACCCATGATATCCTATGGAAGGAGGATATCATGGCTAAGTTTGTCTGTCCCTATCAACAAGCTAACGTGAGATTATTGCTGGGTTTCCAGCGATAATCTCACGTTAGCCACTTAGCGTGAGGATTTTTATCGCTATTGAGATAAGCGTTGCTAATAGCACGCTATCTCAGTGATAAAAATCAACGCTAGCCGGCGATAATTATCCTAGCGCTAAGTGCGCTTAGCGATATTTATCACCGGTTGTTGTTGATATGCCCCCTGGTTCCTCAGCTTCAAAGTCAACTGTAAGGATAACGCAGCCCCTTGCCTTGCAGTTTCCACAGTGAGAACCCGTACCACGCTCCAGCTTTTAATGCAACAGTAAATGTTGTTTTACTCAATAATCTGCTGCATGGCTAAATACTTCGATCCCGAAGGCGAGACCGATTGCATTGCAAATGCTTGTTTCTCTTTCCGCTCAAATTTTTAGGTCTTTCGTTTGTATATCTGAATCCATCATGTTTACGCATACACCCTTGTGGTTCAAAGTGCAACACATCAGAGGAAAGTTCTGATCCTGGATTACGAAAACAGATTCCTTGCCTGAAAAGAAAGAAAAAATGGGTAATTTGATGTTGCAGGACATGGTGTTTGATGACTTTGGGTATTTTTGTTACCTTCTTGTTTCTTGTGTGTGAATTCTCCACAAGTACTTTGGTTGCTGTATCACTACTATAATATCACATGTCATGCATGACATCAGTCTCCATGTAGAGGGAACACTCTTTATTTTCAATCACAACATGCAGAACGTTTGAAGATTGTCACCTATGCTTTTACACTTAGTGAGTCAAGTGTGCAAGTTTACAAGTACTTCTTGGCAAAGAACCTGGATTACAGAAAGCACAAAAAAAAGTTTTCAAGCCGAAATTTGGAGTGAAAGCTGGAAGCCATCCTGCCATTTGAATCAAACCTTTTTGATCCTAATTACATCACACAAAATAGAGCTATGTGGGAAAAATTGATGAATAAAGTGACTGCAGTGGGAACATCGAAACAATGTTGGATAAAGAACATATTGCAAGCTAAATGGGTGGCAGCTTCCCACTGGATCTCAACCTCACACCACTCAAGAGCGTGTTTCGACAGCCATGGACATCAGGAGTATAGAGGGCTTGTCAGGCGTGAATATTTGTGAGGACTATGCTAGCAGTATGGATTACTATACTGTTTGTGCTTTTGTCTGTGATGTGCATCCACACTGTTCTTTACATCAGTAACAAATGCTGTACTTTTACTTACAATATTAGACTCTCAAAACCAATCACAGGTGAATAGTAGGTTCTAATAACCACAGAAGGTTTTAACTTATTGTCTCACACATGTTCCAACACAGACAACAATACTGTCGACGTCGAGGTAAAGCCCACAACCAATGTGGATTAAGAGAAAAAGTGAGAGTAAGCAATGTGCAAGCATGCCCACAGCAAGAGCCCCTGGCGGTGAAACCCAACCTCAGGCTGCTTTGTCTTAAGGCCTCCAGCAACACCACTGAAGAGTAAATCCACAGAGGATCAGTCAACAACTCCCCAGGTCGCTAATCATGAGAGATTATTGTTTACCCAATAGATGATGACATTTCCCTCCACATTAATACAACCCTTGAGGAGAATAACAATGCAAAAGCAGTCTCTGATGATGAGGTATAGCTACTCTGCAAATTAAAATGACAAGCAGAGATGTTCTGCTAGTTGAACAGAATTTCCAAGTTGCATATTACACTGAAGAAAACATCTATGCTTTGCATGAACCATGAGTATCAATCGAATAGCCATGATATAGAGACAATAGGCACTGGTCTGTAATACAGAAAGAATCATAAATTGGGGAATGCTGTCAAAGACTACACATGGCATGGTCAGTATGATGTAGTTGACGAGGACTCAATACTTATTAATTCCTCATCCCCAGATGAAATGCCAGTTTCGCAGCTCCTTCGATCCAGTGTACACACTGCACTCCAGGACCACTCAACCATTATGCAAATAAAAAAAACTTAAAGTAGTGAATTTGTTAGTTCACCACAAATCGTTTACAAAGTTTGGGGTGCTCCACTAAAATATCGAGCTCCTAATAAAGATGTATTTATACTTTAATAAAATCGTTGAACTTTCATTGTGTGATTATTACACATTGATGTTTGTTTTGTAATGTTAGTAAACGAAAAGAATTTGCTAAAAACGACACAATTGTGTATTTAAAATATATCTTAACTATATAAACTGGGCAGAACACTATTTGTTATGATAATACACATGCAAAAAATACAACCAGTATCGATATAATGTCTAGTTCAACAAAAATAAATGCCACCCATACATACTTTAGCATGACAAGTCCAAACTGCAGACGTATTGTTCTAGTATAGAAGTTATTGAAATCAATTTGCATTTCCACTCCGTCATCACCTTTTTCATTGCCATCAAATAGTGTTTGATCAATTATGAGAGGCAAGTTGCTACTGGTTACCACATTGAACAACATGCAGAACAACACAATGCTGCAACATTTTTCTGGTGTGTACTGAATATCACATATGCACATATTAAATTAAACTTTTTAGAAGTCCTCAAAGTTAATTCAGCGGCAATTCTTGTTTTTATATGAGCTCTTTTAAATTTCTCCTCTGCACTGTTGTGTGGATGGGGTGCAGGGGTCAACAGCCATGGCTTAGGCCATGGCACTATCACCAAAACAGGAAAGACAGGTATAATGAACAAGGTACTCTGCATTCTGAGGCCACATGAAAGAATCCAAAGAACTGTAACATGAAACAAAATTAGCAGAGAGGACATGCCATATTTTAGTAGTAGACGTAACTTCAAATTGTTTATTGCCACACTCATTTTCACACAGTAAATTTACATATCAGTAAACTCAATAACTAATTGCTCTCTTCTTCCTGCATTTCCATCATGATGCTAGGAATACTGCTGTTCCTCAAGATGTTCCTCAAGATGTTTGAGTCATGTGAGGACCAAGGAAAACTGGCATGGTATGTGATGATTAAGTTCCAGATGTATCCCCTGGTGAGTGGAATACCATTGAGTGGCAGAGGACTTCACATCCGCTCCCTGACGTAGTGTAATCTATCCTATATTTATATATATAGTCCATCAGTCCAGCGGTCATCTCTATACGCTGAAAAAAAGCACTGTCATGGTGGTTCTATTCCAGGTAGAAAATGCTTGGTGGATGGCCGCTGTCAGTTTTGACTGGTGATCACCAAACTTTTAACATCTTTCGTTTTTTAAAAATCGCAAATAGGGGAAATTGAAAAAAACATTATTGATGATCACCAACCCTTGTGAGTTTTCATCCAGGGTGTGGAATTTATTTTACTTTTATTGCCCCTCACTGCCATGATTTTCCTGGCGATGAAGGACACAAAAAAATATCAGGCTGTCCACTCTAAATTTGGGTTGTATAATGGCTTTTTTTCAGGGGCCCCTGCTCCATCAAGCTGTGGGAGGTAGTTTTCAGTCAACACATCCTACGTAGACTCCATCATCAGAAAGCTGATGGTCTATCCATCTCCAAATTAGGCAGGCAGAACATTAGTTTGTCAGACAGGATACTCTGCCACGTTTGCAATGGAGTACCCTTTCCACCAACTCTAGATCACCTCCTAATTCTGCATCACAAATCATTTGGAAATTAAAAAACATTTGTTCCTTTGGTTCTGAAGGTATGATCTGTATGTGTGTACAATCAATAGCACCCATCACACGAGGAAATGAATCAAAGGTACCTAAATCAGTTTTGACAGCAGTAAGCTCCTCTGTGGCTTTAGAAAATTGGAGAAAGTGGAAAATGTTTTGCAACAAGGCTTTTAGACCTTGCTTGAAGAGCATAGAAAAGGCTGGTTTGGGAAATTCTAGCAGATACAAGAACAATCCCTTAAAAAGGAGCCAGTGGCGCAGAAATCAAGATCAGATAATAGCGTGCACAAAGGTGATACTGCTGTATGGATATTTGTTCAAGGCTCCAATTTTGTTTTGACCCAGTCCGAAATGTGTGTTATGGACCATTTATTCAATTAGTAAAGCTTCCTCACATGTACATTGGTCATATTGAACATACCCACTCTGCTTGTAAAAATATGTTCCTTCCTCCTCCTCTGTGATGGCACTGGCCCAGTCTGCTGTTCCTCATCAAGTTGTTGAGCCATGTATCTTCTCAAGTGGTAGGAACTTCACAAGCTTCACTGGCTTTCCATGTGCAGTCGGGTAAAGCTTTCTTCGGTCACCTTTTAAGCGATACAAGCAGAACAGAGAACTCAGATCGGCCAAAGCCAATCTCTTAGCTGCCCCCAAATTAAACAAATTGCAATGGGGTGGCAGAAGTATAGTCCTCAATAGGATCAAACTTTGGAACTGCCTCACACCTCATCTCAGAGGAATCCCTTCACTATCATCTTTTAGGAAGGAGATAAAAACCTGGCTATTTAACATCTAAACAACAGCTAACTTGCCTCTCAGACAGCACCAAGAGTCCTTCGGGTAATCGCGTGTTTGAAAAAATTCCCAACATAACATAACATAGATGCCATTGCTCTTCACAAAGCTATTTCGAAGTACCAAATGCCGATACCCCATATGACATCAGAAGGAGAAATAGTATTTTCTTCTTTACGGATCTGTCATCCCAGTAACTTAAATGCCATGCAAAAAAAGAATACCATCGGCCAGACTGAAAAAGTTGAAGAACTGCATATTATTCAAATTAGTTACTGGTTAGCGATTCATAATTTCTACCCATTTTTAAAAAGGTGCAACATAAAGTATCTTTTGGTAACAAATGGTGAACTTTAAAACTTAGAAATCTCTTTCACAAACAAACGAGTGCAGATGGACAGGGTGATAGAAAACTGTTGCACATTACCACCACAATATTAAAATTGTGGCTAGAAGTTGGAGAGAAATCAAAATCCTCCGCTAACTCTAAATACGGAGTAGACTCCACCAGCTGTATTTCTTCCACCGTGATATTTTGCTGCAGGAAACTCAGTCAGTGGATTTAGAGTTTCCTCAAGTAATTGAAAGATTTTAAATTACCTCCAAAATCTAAATGATGGCTAAGTGATGTGATGGCGGAGTCCCCACTAGTGGAGAAACGCCCATTGAATTTGCCTCTGCCCTACTATTTCTATGGCAGAGGTATCACTAAACAAATTTCCAATATTCTGTATTGTTGGGACAGGAATGGTTCTGCATTGTAAATGGTCATGTACCCCATCCCCTGAGTGACCTAACTGAATGTGAAACTGTGATTCTGACCATTGCAGGGAAGGCCTTTTATGCCATCTGGCATTACCCCCCAATGAACTGGTGCCCTTGGAGAGTATTTTAGAAAGCCCAGGTCCATAACAGGTAGCTCTGTCACATCCCTAAGTTCCAAAAGGTTAATTGCAGCAGCCACAGGAATGCTACAAGACGGAGAGAAAGGGAAGGTAGAGAGAAAACAAGAGAGAGAAGAGAAAGTAAGAGAAAGAGGGTGAATGGAAAGATTCAGATGGTGCGAGGATACGAAATAACCTGGTTGGTTTAAGCATTTGTCCATGGCTGCTTTTGGTGCCCAAGTCCAGCCCTGATCCTGACTTGTTTTGGCCTAGCTAACACACTTATCTGGCATGTTCACCGAGGCCTAGTATTGTTTATGATAATTCTGAAATCCAGAGTCTGTTCTGTGAACTGAAGGGCTGCACCAAGTGTATTCTCTATCCTAATATAGGACTACTCTCCATGTCTTGGGTTGCTGGCATAAAGTTGTGGTGGCAGCATACTGTTTTTGGATTACAACACTGAACATGTCGATTCAGATGGAATGTGGTGCCTGCTAGCAACACTTGTTTCAAGTCCTGCGTATAGGTAGCACCCTGGTGCTGACATTCCTTATATATGTTAAGTGTGTGTGTGTCCAATGTGGGTTTTATTAGGCCTTTGTGCTGTTGTGAGTGTATAGTTTATGAGACCTGTGTAATCCATTTTGTATTGAAGTGTTAAGTGTGTGTGGTGTGTGTGTGCAATGTGGGTTTTTTTAGGCCGCTGTGCTGTTGTGAGTGTATAGTTTATGAGACCAGTGTAATCCATTTTGTATTGAAGCTGGTTTTACAGGAGGTTGGAGTACAGTTTCCCCAGGCAGGGGACTTGTATTCCAGCATTCTTAAACTGAAGGGAGGAATCCTGGGGTGGGAGGATGGAGACAGCGATGCCTTTCTCTGAAGTCCTTTTAGGAGGGAATTGTTGATTATTTCTTCCTGACACTGCCATTTGGTTAATGGTAGTGTGGTGGGTGTGATTGAGCAGATTCTAATACTAGAGTGAAGGACGCTTCTAGGCAGGGTCTGCCCATTTTGTGTTCCTCTGAGTGCTCTTTCAGGAAGGCAGAGGTTTCACATTTCATTGTGCACATGTTTCAGGTGCACCTGCTTGGAGCTAGCATTGTGAGATCCATTCCCTTTTACAAAGGTTGCGTCTGCACTGCAGTCAGAAAATGAAAACCAAACTAGTTTCTGGACATTGGACTGTGGATCAACATCACCTGTCAACAAAATCAGTATAAAGAGACTGAGACAATTCCACTTTCTTTCTGTTTCAAGTTCTTATTGACTAAGGAGTTATGCTGCAGAGACCTCGAAGGACTATTATAATCCAAGACTGGTATCTTTCAAAAAGGCAGTTTTCCCGAGGTGATGAGGCATCTCGTGAAGTCTGCACAACTTACTGGAGAGCTGTGAGTATGCCCAGTGCCTAGAAGGAGTGTTCCGCGCTCTGCAGGAGGAGGGACTGTCAAAGTGGACAAGCCCATACATCTTTGCGGAGTGTGGAGCACTCAAAGGAGTGGGCCTGCAAACAGGTGTGTGACCTGTGAGGACGCAGTCTACAGCGGGACTCCTGGCTTCCCTGTGTGGTTTGTTTGGTAAACTACATGAAGCATAACAACATGCCCATTTACCATCACTGCGACATGCTCTGATTGACTAGTTCTGCTGCAGCCCTTGATGTGCAGGGAATCCCATGAGGCCCAGCAACACGGGCATAGCGGAGGACCCCCACTGGCTTAGAGACTGCAACTGCTTCAGAGGCTAGTCACGCCGTTCTGCATCCAGCTTCAAGACCCTAGAAATGGGGCCACAGTCTGCGATCCTGCACCCACTGACTGAGGCATTGCCTAAGCAAAGGAGGCAGATGATAAGCAGCTAGATCCCTTAATATATCTAATCGATCAAGACATTTTGAGTAACATATGAATAAATGTGCACCAAAAGAACACGGTAAAGAGTCATGAGAAAAATTAAATGTGAGAGAACTTAGTTACTGCATCGTAAAAGCAAAGCAGATAAAGTGTAGGATAGATGAAACCATATACATTAAATAATATAGGTTCATATTTTATTAGCCAGTTTAATTGATATTTGAACGTGTATTAAAAAAAGTTAAAGTGATGCACTCACGTGTTATAAGATTCCTAACCTTCCTTTTGTAAATAATAATGTGTGTGGAGAATTAATGAAATCTAACACGTTTTAGATAACTTTATGTGTGATATTGAAGGGTTTCATTCTGATTTTTATCATGGCATAGGTGAAAATGTGCACCGAAAATGACAAGATAAAAAGTGGTGCTGCATATTCATATTTAATGAAAGTGCTCTGAAACCTTCAGGTTATGATCTTCATATATGTACTAATGTGAATCTTTTGAAACAATATTTAAATTTCATGATTTGAAATTATTTTACAAATTAGTACTTTGAAAATGCAGTAATATGCCAATATGCCTGATCTTTGCAATCCAACAAATAACAATAATCTGAGTGTTTAAAAACTGAAAGAATTCTAGAATATTGATTTTCCCCAATTAAATTAATACTTTTATCCCTTTATAATATACACATTTTAAAATGACTTTATTGTAGGCCTACTTTATTCCCTATTCTGTCCTGTCTTACACTTGTGAGAAAGTTTTATAAACTTACAACGTGGAGCAAAACTGTTTCTTACTAGAAGAGTTCTCACTCGCTTACAAGGAGTATTTGCACCAAAGTCGATACTTTGGGAACATTTGCTATGGGAAACTGTCCTCTTGAACCCATTCATGCTCCTGCTGCTAACCCGCTGCTCACTCGCTTACAAGGAGTATTTGCAACAAAGTCGATACTTTGGGAACATTTGCTATGGGAAACTGTCCTCTTGAACCCATTCATGTGCCTGCTGCTGAAGGATCATTGTTTGAAAATTTATGTATATGGATGATCTGACAAAGTATGTGCCTTGTGCCATCTCTTTCTATAGTATGTGTCTTCTTTAAGTCTCACAACAATCATCCTACATGAACTGACCAATGGACTGTATGGTCTGACATGATGTGGTGACCAAGGAGGTGTCACAACCAGAACTGAAGGATTATAATATACATTGATCTGAAGGAGAGAGAAGGAAATGCAGATGACTTTGCAGATTTGGCAGAACTTACTTTCTTTTCCTGACCAGCCACTGCCTTTGGGATCTTTTGTGGACTTCAATTGCTTTTCTTTCGGACTGATGCATATGCTGTGTGTGCCATTCATGGACTTTTTCTCGATGGGACACTGCCCATGAGCTGTTCTAGATTGGGCATTCCAATTGATATTTTAATGACAGGGAAAGATCAGTTTAGAGAGATCTCTAATCATCAGGTACTAATGTTTTAAAAAATATATATTTATTTATTTGTCCCACCAGCAACAAGTTATTATAAACAATTCACATCTTACATATGTTTGAAATATTTGCGACATAACATTTTACATTCTAGTACACAACACAACTACACCGCACATCTAGTTAAAAAAACAATGACCGTATGACCTCTGTGTTATTTGTCATGAAACGTTTGTTTTCTTTTCAGGGCCTTATGCATTACAGTGTACCAAAAACATAATTTCTTTACTTTATTTTAGGGTCCCCACTGACATCACTCTGTTCCTTGTGAATTCTGTAGTGTGCAATCTTCCTCCTGTGTTTGTTGCAGCTATTGTACCAATGGCCCCCAGAAATCTCTAGGTTGTGAGGCTCGTGGCAGTTCCTCTGCATAAACCTATAATGTCTCTCTACAATAAGTCATGTCAGTAAGCAAGTCTTTGAGTTTTGGGGGTCGTTTACTCCCCCAGCGTATGGCTATTCGTCTTTTTACAAGTAATAATGCTACCGCTAGAAACTTCCGTCGTCTGGCCAGTTTGATTTTGCGCACGCCCAAGATGCAAACCAGTGGTGTGTTTGGTATCTGCTCAGATAACATATTAGTAAGCGTGTCAGTGATATCTTGCCAGTATGTTTCGAGTTGTGGGCATACCCATGACATATGCAGGAAGTCAGCGCCTGAAGAACTACAATATCATAGTAGACAGAATTAAATCGTCATACTTTGGTCTCATTGTAGGGATGGCTAGCAGTCAAATGCTTCTCAGCGAGGTCCTGTGGAGGAGGGGGAGAGACCTAGAATTCAAGCCGGCAAATGACAAAGTGGAATTACTTGTTTCTGTGTCTTAACACCATTACATGTATTGCAAAAATGCTAATGTTCAAGTATACCTTAATTTGCACCATTACATTTTATTACTGAGTGACTTATGTTGTTTTTATACCAGCCTGCAGATAACTAAAGTCCTGGTACGGCTGTCACACACATTTCTGATGCGCCACAGACATGTTATTTGGTGTTGCACAATTGCCGTTTTTCTGCACCTTGTAGCAAACCTAGCCTCATTCTGAGGACTGGCACCATGTAACCAGAATTTTAAAAAATAGTGGAGCCCGTATTAAACACATGTTAGACTTTATAGGCTAGCCCAAATGTTGTGTTTTTCTTTTACACAAACAAAAGACAGTCATTCATTTCCTGCCCATTGCTTGTCTTATTAGAAACAGTATTTTAATCTCACAGCAAAAAGAAATACTACACATATTATTAGGGGTCTAGCACCAGGGTTCTACAACTACATGGCTCTAGGAAAATTACACAGGACTCTCAAGCCAGACTATTGAGTACTAGCAGCAATAAAAATTATTGGAGGCAGGTATTCGGCATTTGCCGGCTTGAATTCTAGGTCTCTCCCCCTCCTCCACAGGACCTCGCTGAGAAGCATTTGACTGCTAGCCATCCCTACAATGAGAATTGAAAGGGTGTACTTGGTCAAGCTTGCAGAGCCTTAATAGGACAGGCCCCAGGACACCAGAGGTGAATGACCCCAAACACCACAGTTGTGGCCCACTAGCCCATGCATACCATGTGGCCCACAAAACAGGGTGTGACTTGTATATCATAGTAGACAGAATTAAATGGTCATACTTTGGTACTAACAAGGAGGAAAGCAACTAGGAATTCAGTTAATGGAATTTCACACAAAAATGAAGAAATTGTATCTTAGAAATAGCATTTAATTAATTTAATTTTAAATACATTTCCGGTCAGCTGTATTATGAGGAATATGTTTTGGATGCAGTGTACACCACATGCACAGCACTGCAGTTCCAAAAATGATGGCAGATTTCCTGGGAAAATCAAGTATGTCATTGTGCAATCTTGCAAATCTCTAATACCTGCTATTCAGCAAACATTCATTGCATATGTGACAAATTTAGCAAAAAAGGTTGCTCCCTAATGATCAGATATGCAGAGCTTTAGCAATTTGAAAATTAGCTTCAAACTCATTTGCACATCCTGAAAAGGCACAATGCAAAGTATGAAACACAAAAATGGCAACTCACAAAATTGGCATAGCTTACCTAGGATATCAGCAAATGGTGAATGGAAATAGAGTCCCGTAAATACACTTTTCCAAATAGCGTTTACAATGTATGTGTAGTCATAGAACAAGGTGAAACCGATTGCAATTTACCATGAAGTGGAAGAAGGTGATGGTAAGCAGGTGCAAACTATAAAAAGGACACCAATAAAAAAAACAGCATTCACAATGGCAACTCTCTTAGCCACGGTGAGTGTTCATGAAACCCAGCAATGAAGAGAGAGAAGGTAGAGAGAGTTCAGGCAGAACCCCTCTAGCCAATGTGATGAGGAATTGTATTGGAGGTACATGTTCAGCAGGTAGGTAATATTAGACATCACTCATGTGCTGTCGGCAACAAACAAATACAATGTAGCCAGTCAATTCCAACACATGTGCAGGTCTTGTGTGCACTGCACCTGCTTGCTTCTACACATCCAGTTTAGGTGTCAGTGGATTTATATCCCAGAGTGAATTATCAAGGTCCTTTAGCAAGTTCTTAGATGCAACGTTAGTCAGAATTAAATCAGACATTCACTTCCAAAGGCACTATCAGAATTCCAAGGAACAAAGAACGGCTTTGCCCAGAAACGCGCTCCAAAAATAATACCATTTGTGAAATCCTGTGCCCAAAAAGTGTTTACCACTTTAGGTGGATGATAACAATCCAGCAGATAAGGACCCCTTCACACTAACTCCAGAGAGGATGCAGCGACATAATCATACTGATGTACCTTTTTCTTTTTTGAAGTGGATAATATATTATGGTTAACATTGAATCTACATTGTAAAGGTTTGCAGGCATGATAATTCTGATTGTTCGTGAATGCAATACAACATGGAAAAAAGTAATTTGTGACATGTACTTTATGAATTTTTTTATAGAAAAAGACAACAGCCAGACGTCTCTCCCACGGGGTTATGCTCCAGTGGGGCAGGGTGGTAGGAGTAAGTCAAACTGTCAGAAAACCTCTCATCAATTGGTGAAATGAGAATCCCTGCCCTGAACCCCATCATCGATACACGTACAAGTATTGATATTTTACAGCAGGCTTATATTTATTATGAGCTATTCTACGATTATGAGTAAAAATTATTGTCATGCACATTAGTAACTCAATGTACCAAATGAATACGAGAGAACCCTATGTTTACTCCAATCATATTTCATCACACACATGTAACCTATTAGTCTAATCCCTCTTTATATTACTTGTGCCTGGATAGGGCATAGTTGGTATTAGAATTTGTACAAAATACATTTATGCCATAATGCCTCAATGCAAAGATTTGGTTTCAGCATCCCATATCAAATGGTCCATCTGTTTTACCCCACCATAATTGCTGGTATCTTATTCCTCTTTTCTAGATGTGGTAATCTATGGATCAGAGAGGGCTATAATTATGCCTGACTTTTGCTTAAATTGTACTGAGCAATGAAAAATATATGTGTTTAATGTTCAAGGAATGTAAGGAAGGCATCACTACTGTGCCTTGTCAGTTCATGTCTCTTGAAGAGCCTACCCGGTTGGATATCTGAGAGATCCCTTACCCGAGAGTGAACAGGAGTGCCACCATAAGATGTGTTTGTTCTTGAATTGCAGTGATGTTGGGCCTTTGTTCCAGGCCTGTGATAAAAGGCCTTTGGAACAGGTTAGAGGAAATAAGTCCTCTCCTGAAAAGAAGATGCTATGCCTGGCTGGTGCCCCTCAAATAAGGGTAAAACCAGGTCTAGACTGCTTGCGCTCTAGTTCAGGGGGGACCTGGCCTGGCAGTTCGGCTGGAATGTTCCCACTGGAGCAGGGTCAAGACTAATTTGCATATGGCTGGGTCCAAACTGAGGTGGTAGGGTTGATGGAAAACGATGGATTGGGATGCAGCCCGAGAAATTGCCAGTGGCTAAAATTAAATCAAGCATTCTACCCATCATGTTATTTTTGTCATCTTTTTAAGACCCATTTTGCTTGATGGAATGAACCATTTATTAATTCATCTTTTTATTAACATTTTGCATCATTACATTTGAAACAAAAGCTGGAGGACATTACATCATAATTGGTTTCACATACATTGCAGTTTTAAGGATGCGATCATATACAATCAACAATTCCCTCTGTTCACACAACTCGGTCAACTGTCTGTGACTGTATGAAGGCCGTGTGATCTTTGATTCCCCCCCCACCCCAACACTGACCCCTACAGTATACTGGGGGTCTCAAGTGCCTCTAAAGGTTTTCCAAGGCCCCCACACCTTTCCCCACTTCTGGGGGCATCCCCGGCTTTTGTATTTCACCTGTTCAGCAGTTTGGCACCAATCTAAGTCTGACAACCATTGCCGTATCACCGGAGGGTCCACACCTCCCCATGCTCTGGCTATGTTTCTTTTCGCTACTCCTAGTGCGAAGGTCACCCATATTTGATGGTACTTCGATCGGGGGCATCTCTGGATATATCAATCGTATTTCTTTTGGGTCCATTTGGATGGTACCCTCTATAACCTGAGTTATGATGTCAGTAACATTCTTCAAGAAGGCTTGGACGATCGGACAATTCCATGGTATATGATAGAAGGTGGCTTCTTGGCCACAACCTCGGAGGCACAGTGGCGTGGATGATTTCCTCATTTTAAAGAGAAGGGTATGGGAATAATATGAGCAATAGAGGATTCATAACTGGATACGCCTAAACTTAGTCCTAATGGCTTTTTCTCTTGGTCCCTGTAGAGGCTCAATCCATTCTTCATCTTTGATATTTCCTACGTTTTCTGTCCATTTGTGTCATAGGGGTGTCAGTATCTCTGGGAAGTTGTGTAGCAGTTTCTTGTATGTCAGGGAAATACCTTTAATAGACATGGGATCTGCTATCAGTCTACCTTCCAGGGGAGAGAGGTCTGGTACATCTACCCCTTCTCTGATGTGTCGTCGTAGTGCGTGGCCTAATTGTAAATATTTATACTGGTCTGTCTCAGATAGATCACATTCTCTTGCTAGGTCAGTGAAGGTTATAATCGCCAATCATCTCCAAATGTCTTCTAGGTGTTCTGTTCCTAGTGTCTCCCATTGTTGAAAGCCCTTAGTCCTCTAACCTCCTTCAGCGCGTCACTGCACCATAAAGGGGTCCTTCCTGTCAACTTATTAACCCACTCGAGATAGCGGTTTGCCACCTGCCATGCCCTCACAACTGACAGTGTATGCTCAGGGAGGTTTATTTCCCTCTTCTTCTGATACAGGATCTCCTCATAATTTCCCGAGCCCATCGCATACCTACCCACTATATAAGCGGGCTATTGCTGGTCTACATATACCCAGTCATTGATTACTATTAGATGCGCTGCCCAGTAGTATAGTCGGGCATCAGGGATTCCCAGACCACCGTTGTATACCCACCTCTGTAGTTTGAATGAGCCATTTTTCAGCCAAGAAACTATTTAATTCCCACAAAATAATTTCAAGTGGAAGTAATAAAAACATGTTGTGACTGTGCCATTTCTGATCATAAGGAAGCTAAAATTACTTTGAGTTTGGTCTTATGATCTTTTTGGTGCCATCATTCTGATGTCCACTCATGTGTTCTTGCTTACCTTGCTTGTGTTCAATATAAATCCTTGCACTCTAAGCTCTCTGGATATTTGCAGCCTTTAACATTCACTCCTGAAACTTGGCATACAGTTTAAAAAGATTTTATTAGAGATTTTCTGCTTTTTGAAAAAGTTAGAGTGATAATGGTGACCAAAGGCACTTTTTTGAAGGTGGTTAATTATTCTCTGCTAAAAAAGATAGTTACACCCGAAGAGATGATCCAGTGCCCATTGCCTTTTGACCTATATATTTCACATTCACCTGTTTTCTAGCATCTCAAGTTTTTGGAAGGCTTTATGTGAATCATTGGGGATGAAGCAAACTTTATTATGTGGTTATCATACCCAATCTAATGAGCACAAAGAGCCCATTAGATTAGCATTCAAAGTCTGGAGCAATATTTGTGATGTTACATTAATGCAACTGATTGAGCGCGGGTTTCTGAACCTCAATCTCTTGGTGAAATCATAAAGAATAGTTCCCCATTGGTCAGATGGACCCATATTAGTCGATCTGAAGCATTGTAAGGGAGCTGACATCAGAAATGTCATTTCTGTTTACGCAAAGCCAATTTTACTCCATAATAAAGCCCAAAAATCAATTAATTCAAACTTAAAGGTTTGTTTTAGACCACTAATCCAGCCAGTATATATGCAATCAGGTGCTCCATAAAGAAACTTTCCCTTTCTAATCTACTAACACATACTACAGAGGCAACTGCAAAGGGGATTTCTACAGGCGAAGCGTAGAAGGAGTCAGCATAAGGTTGAACTTCAGTTGGAATTTGAGAAATTGGAAGTGTGCTCAGCATCAAGCTTCACACTCAGAGGAGCCCAGGAGAGAGAGAGATCTGTTCCCTCTCAAAGTCAGGATTAAGTCTGCTTAACTAGCTATGAAACACAATTTAAAAGTACAACTAACTATTTCCAGAACATCCATATCTCATTAGCACCACTAAGAGCCAACCATGTACCCACATTTGAAAGGAGTCAACATACTCCTCAAGTTCCCATCTCCTCACAGTCAGGTGTACATCTGTTGGCCTTGAATGTTTCATCCTCCTGGTACACCATAACCAGGAGGCCGTCTCGCTCTATCATCTCTTTGCTTTCATCGCCAATGTAATCCTCCCTGGCCTTAATATCCTCAGTCTAATACATAAAAATAAGCTTTTCTCTAGCTAACGAGAAGATCAATTTCGCACCTGCAAAGGAAAGAAAGCATCACACTGGAAGCATTAAAGCAAACGTTTTCAGTTAAGGCCCAATCCTAAGCTAAGTTAACTCGAGAATCAAAATGGATACACATTGCTGTATAATAAATCAGTGAAAGCAACCATCCTTATTAAACGTGAATACGCAATGAGCATAATTACATCAGTCTATTAACCAGCCTAATACATTTATGTGTGAATTCCTAATGACTACAATGGTTCTGTACTATTAATTTGTTTAAGTGTACCACACATGTTAATGAGATTAAACCGCAAGTTGAGTATAAATGTTGGATATATGCATACAAATGTATATACATAACGTATACAGGGTGGAGTCTAAAATTGCAATGCTCCACAACGAAAGTCAATTGGATATCTTACTTGTCAATAGCTGAGTTTTCCTACAATAATACAAGCCATAGTGCTACTAAAGTTTCACCATTCTTTTATATATATATATATATGTATTCACTTAAAAAACCATAGGTTTCACACGTGTTATAGTTAGCTGGACATTTCCCTCGTAAAAAACCAATGAAATTTCCCCGTTATAGTTAGTGCAGGCAACTATAACTCACGCGACCGCAATCCTCTGCTAATGACGTCAGATATTACATCACTGATTACATATGTGTCTTTCTGAAAAATAAATATTTGTAATATATGTATAGCTAAAGATTAATGGAAGAAGACATGGGTAAATAGGTGTCTAAATACAGTGATGTAATATCTGACGTCATCAGCAGAGGATTGCGGTCGCGTGAGTTATAGTTGCCTGCACTAACTATAACGGGGGAATTTCATTGGTTTTTTACGAGGGAAATGTCCAGCTAACTATAACATGTGTGAAACCTATGGTTTTTTAAGTGAATTTGCAAGGTTTTTTAAATGCTAATTCCTAACTATAACGTGTGTGAAACCTATGGTTTTTTAAGTGAATTTGTACGTTTTTTTAAATGCTAAGTTATGTATTTATTAATATATATTTTTTTTCAGGTTTTTCACCGTGCGCGCGCTGTGGGCACTCGGTGCCCTTCGCGCACCGAGCGCCCACGATGCGTTGTACTTTTTACTGAAATTTTCTCTGGAACTACTGAACAGATTGACTCCAGATATTCAAAAGGCACATCCCTGACCTGAGGAGGACTACCTCTCTGCCAAATTTCAAGTAATTCTGTTCAGCCGTTCGGGCTGTACCTTGGACTAAAGGTCCCTATGGAAAAATGCATGGGGAAAACGCGTTTTGGGACCCCCCTTTTTTCTCGGCCCCCGCTTGACTAATCACCCCGAGACTTTCAGGGTAGGAGCGGAGCAGAGCGGAGCACCCAACCTATTTTGAAAAATTTGCGAGGATTCGTCAACCGGCGCCAAAGTTACTCAAAATAGAATTTTCAGATTTCCTATGGAAACACGGTCCTAACTATAACAATACAAAGATTATATATATTATTATGATAAGATTGCGTTTTTTGCACATAATGAGGCACTTGCACTTTATTATAGTATGAAAACAAGCACTAGCACTTTACTATCTTAAAAATTGATCAAAGTACTATCTTTGGAAGAATAGGCAGTAATATATGTCCTTTGATTTTCTCCTTTATCCCCCTTTTTTTCTATCAACAGCGGTTTGAAATGAAATAATCACCGTGGGTTGTCTTACACAAAAATTATGAATTATGGACAAAGAGTATTTGACGATGTGTTATAAAGAATTTGTTACATGGAATAACAAGGACTATATGTTAATGAAATAATGATTGAAAGTATTCTAAATAGTGTCAATTTTTCTCTAAATTCAAATCGTGTCTAGATGGATGAGTCGATTAAACTGTAAATATATGAAATAATATGGATCTTTTTAAATCCAATCCATTTGTGACTATAAGTGAATTGTAATCAATGATGTAAAGAGTTTAATGGCACTATGTCAAGACGACTTTTCACAAAGACGAATGAAAAACATATAATAGTCTGTTTACCATGTCTATTGAGTAATCAATCATGTGACTCTGCATTTGGTTTTAAAAGAAACTGATTTGTTCGCATGTAATTGTGTGATCAAGGGAGTTGTCCCGAAACGCGTTACGTGAAGAATAAATATCCAAGCCGGATGGCAGAAAGCATCTCCAGTGTCGGTGTCTGATTTTCATGTGAAGTCGGATTTGGTTGGAATACTGAGCCGCTGCATTGCTGGAGCAGCGGGAAACCGACGCGACCTCGTTTAGGAGCATCCATGGGCGGGACTCTACTAAACCAATAAAGTGTTCCGAAGCTACTTGGGTGCTTCACTTTGTTACTTGCATGCCATTGATAAAGGACTTACAGCTTGAAACGCGTTTGGCATATGCAAACAGGAGGATGCAAGGGCTCGCTGTGGCTGCTACCGCTGGATATGCTGAGCGGTAACCTTTCAATGCCACACAGAATGTCAAACTTGGGATGCTTCTTCGAGTTAGAACAGCTATGAATTCCTAAATGAGGGCAGAGATTATACTTTAATAATGTCCTTTCCAGATGATGGTCAGTCCATTGGGAGTTGTTCGGATATACCAATCAAAGGTGAGGCAGGGTTTCTTTCAGTTAGATCATTCCTCTTTCAAGCACATGAAAGGAAGCCCTTGGAAAGGCATGATGTGTCACAACACACCTCGCTCCCTGATTTTTTTATCATGCCTAATACCCACCTATTATTTTACTTTCATTAAATGTTGCTTGAAATTTGGATTTTATTTTTATCAACTGTCTGTCATGTTCTCTCCGATATCATTGGGGTCACACTCAGTAGATCCCTTTAGCTCCGAACGGGGAACTATCCCTTCTCAGAGAAAAGCAGAACTGGCAGGTGTCTCTCACTCTTCTTTTAGTGACTTACGCTGCGTTAGACAGGGAGTGGTCAGAGTCAAACAAAACTATCAGAGAATCTCTTATCAGCACGTGATGATCAAAAGGAGGCCCATCTTTGAACCTCCAAATCAGATGTCAAGTTGCACACATAATGGATAGCATTTTACATTCATATAATGTTTTATTATGTAGTAGTTGTCTATAAATCATGTGTACCAAGATGATCATAAGTGTTATAAACAATTGAGCAAATAATATGAATATTAGAATAAATGTTAGATGGGCCCCAATCACACATCCTTAACCTATTAGTTTTTTTCTTACCCAAAGTGTCTAAACATTGTCAATCACCCAACTTATATGGCAGTATTAGTTTACTAAGATCTTATTTTCCCAAGTCATGTATGTTTTTCCACATACTTTATACTGTCATATGGCCAGAAGTAGAAACTCAGTCATCTACCATCTCCACTCAGCAACTGATTCATGTATCTAAAACGAGCTCTTCTGTCAGTACCTTATATTCCTATATCTTCAGTGATGCCTTATGGAGTGAAGGGTCACTCGTGCTTGGCTCCAACTTAGTTACAACTATGTGCAAATAATGCCCCTTTGCAAAATTATACGTAAGCTACGGAAGATAATGCTACTTTTTCCTTCGACTTCTACAAGGTCATCTTCCCTTGCAACCATGGTTACCAAGCAAGCACCAAAGAAATGGAAAGCTTTCCTTCTCTGCTTTAACAGAGTAAGAAAACATGAAGTTTCTAATCAGAAAACATGGTGATGGAGCACACATTTGCTAGCATTACCATTCTAAAATGTTGGTGCCTGATTTAGATTTTGATGGACTGGTTACTCCCTCACATATTGACTGATATCCCATCTGCCTTATAGGATATAATGCACTTGTAATAAGGTAAACAGGATATCTGTCATGTTTGTGATTTAGTAACCTGTTCCCAAAAATCGAAATCAAGCCTAGAGTCTGCTTTCCTAGGACCCACTCTTGTTGCACACATTCTATAATGTTGAATACACTCATGTTTGGATAAAATCAGGCCTTTGTTGTATGTTACATGTATCGCTAACTTATGAAAGCCCTGCCATAGACCCACACATGACATATTCTTCTTTGATCTATTATGTTCTTCATTGTGTTGATTCTCCCTTGTTATCATCTTTCCTCAAGCAGTCGCAATTTATTGAAGATCTTGTTTCCTGGATCCGTCATGTCTGCTTGTCTATGTACTCCCTCCTGATGTTCAGAAGGAGTTTGGTGTCTTGCTGTTGCCACCAACGCTATCTATGGCTTCAATCAAGGATCATAAGATTGCCTAAGAATGTTTTTAACCTCTTGGAATGTTTTTTCTTCTAGATGTAACCCTCAAAAGGAGACACCTGTCACCTTTTCACATATATTATTCTGTTGAGGGTGGCACCGTGGTTAATGGGAGGAGTATCACAATCCTTCGGTAGACTAAAAAGACCTATGTCAGACCATCTTTGCATTCTGTCCTTGACATTTATTCACAATGTAGACATTTTGCCAAGTGAACCCCACTTCCTGAGAAGAAAAGTGCAATGCAAAAAATCACTATACATATGCAAATTTGTTTATATATTGCTCAAGCTTTTTGCAATTTTGTAAATTGTGAAAATGGCTATTGCGTTTGAACAGGACAAACAATTAGCTTTTTGAACGATTCTCATTATAATTTGCTCTCAAATATCCGCTGTAAATGGGCATGTCATAAAAAATAAAGAAGAGTGCCTTTCATTTCCATGGTCTAATATCATTTTGCTAACTTTATGCATATTTCTAGGTGACCAATATGTAGCAGATTTTTTAATGTAACATACCTGTTTAAGATTAACCCTAGGAATGTAAGAAAATAAGTTATTCCAAAGAGAGATTTGAATTGTCCCAGCCAGCTCTTCATCCAAAACCATCCTGCATTTTCAGAATAACTGATGATTACCCGACTATTGTGGCTTAAGATAATTTTGAGCTCAGATTGCCAGTTTTGGCTTTGAAAATAAGAGAACTCTCAACTTCTTTTTCATTGAGCTCTTAGAAAGATCCATTTCAATGAGAGTCTTTAGTGTAAAGCAATTCCAAAATCTATACTTTCGCTAAATTAAGGGTTTCAACAACCATTCTAAATTTGGAAACGTTTTTCATTTCAAAATGTTCTAGACATTTCAACCAGTTAATCCAGCTACTTTCATCTCCCATCAGATTTCTTTGGTTTTTTTTAATACAAAAGGGCTGTCCTACGTTTTTCAGCTACGCTGAAGAATAACTTCACATTGTTGATTAAATGAAAGAGATGAGACACAAGTTTCTGATTGACAACCTCAGCCAAAACCGAATGAAGTTTATTCGGAAAGACACTTTGAAGTATTTAAAGGCGCAAGGTCATGTGGGGAGGGGTGGGGGGCTGTGCGGGAGTTAATTAAATTGTTTTTTTAAATAGAAAATTAAATTTACCTTTTCGACTGCCGGGTCCCGGTCATCTTCTCTGCTCTCCTGCTCTCCAGGAAGCAGAAGCAGGCAGCCAGGCTCCATCCCTCCCCTAAGCCAATCACAACGCTGCTCAATCGAATAGGAACACATAAATGAAGCCTCCCAGAGAAGAATGCTGCGCATGATTCTTTATTCATATTTGGCACCCTGCCAGCAGTACCCAGTTCATGGAACAAAACACCATTCCGTATCGCCAGACGCGTTTCAGGATGTGCTCCTTTCTTCAGTGGCATTTGTAACGGGTGTAAGGAAGCGCTGCTGATCGCACACCATTGATTATCAACACCTGCCTCAGTGGGCACGGCCATCAGGGGCTTCTGGGTGATGTAGTGCGTTGCCGTCACTCCAAGTGGATGCACCTTCCATGTCTCGAAATTAAAAACAATATTGGGTGTCAAAGTCCTGAAGGGGTCCTGTCCCGCTTTATGTATGCCAAATTGGAGCAGTTACAGCTGACACCACCCTGCAAGGCACCAGCTCCTCTCTGTCCCGACTGTTGCAGCACCTTTGTGGTGCCGTTGCGGACCCGCAAAAAAAGCTGATCAAGAATGAGCTAAACTATTATAACTATTATGAGGAAGTTGAATGCAGCCCAGCCTTGTCATGTTTGCTTATCAGAAGGCTGGGTGAGACAGTATCAAAACCTGCAAACAGATCTAGTAGGATCAGGGCAACTGCTTTGCCCTGATCTACTTCCAATCTTATGTTGTCTAGGACACCCAAAAGGGTGGTTTCGGTACTATATCTGGGCCTAAAGCCCATTTTAGAAGGATAAAGTAAGTAATTATCTTCTAAAAATGTTGTCAACTGACTGTTAACCAGTCTTTCTAACACCTTAGACATGTATGTAAGTTGAGAGATAGGATGCTGATTTGATAGTATAGAAAAGTCTAGTACTGCTTTCTTAGCCAGGGGGAGAATCAATAATTGCTTCCATGTGTCGAGATAGATGGTGTTTGTCAAGGAAAAGTGAAAAAAGTTAGTAAAATGCAGACGAAAGATAGAAGATAGTCTGGAAAAAATAAAATGACGGCAAGGGTCAAATGGAAAACCTGATTTAACCTCTAACATTGTCTTTTCTATTGGTTCTCTCGATAGATTGGCAAAATCTCCAAAATGTATTCTAGTATCCGGATGTGGCCCAAGTTGGTCCCAATCGAGCTCTAAAAGAGAGGGTTGAGGGGTGAAGGTGGAATAGATAGTATCAATTTTCTCTGAGAAATAATTAGTGATATCTTTGCAAAGGGGGGATTTGTGGGTGGGGTTGCTTTTAAAAGACTAGCTGGCTAAGAGAGCTCCTTAGCAATTTAAAAAGATTTTTAGTGGAACCTCCATTATCTTCCAATCTTCTAATAAAATTGTTTTTTGGGCTCTCTTAAGCTGTTGATGATAGGCAGCAGGACGGGCGGGGACCTGATCTCAAGGTACCGGAGGGGTCCCGAATTGGTGGACAGATATATGCTTATAGGAATTGTTTTTGCAACCCGTTGCAACAGGACTTGACGCCTCTGGAATTCCTCTTTTGGAACGTATTTTGTATTTATCTTTTGGTCGTGGACTCTATACAGATGCCTCCAAATTTTTGATACAATAACGTACCGGAAGGGAAACAGTTTACTAGGAGAGACTCCGATGTCCTTGCAGTTCATGGAAGTATTTGACTCCACCTTCATCTAGTGCCCTGAAGAAGTCCTGCACTGGGACGAAACGCGTCGGCTGTACTGTGTGTAGAGTCATTAGAACTGGACTCGGTTTTTTACCTACGCAAAATGAAATTGGAATAAAAAGAAAAAATTGAAGAATGTTTTGCTTTGGAAATGAACTTTATATCTATCCTCAATGATTAAATCATGTTATGTTGTGCACCTGTGCTTTTGTATGAAACTGTTGATGATAGGCATTTAACTTCTATTCATAAGTTTGACAATCAGCACATTTTCTCTAGAGGTGCATAATTTTCTCTGCTAGTTTACATTTCCTCTTCTCGCGATTTAACTCAGTGGAATACCATGCCTGAGAAGGGTTTTGTCTATGGAATTGCTTGGTATTACAAGGGGCACATATATCTAGGGATTCAGAGACAGCTAGATTAAAGTCAGTTAAATAAACATCAAGAGAAATGTCTGATTCAAGAGCCAGGAGGGAGAAATGCTCATTGAAAGATTCAACACTAATTTTGCGGTAGGGCCTTTGAGGTACATACAAAGGATTGGGGTCTGTTTTTGCATATTCGGGAATGAAATTGAAAAGCTAATGCTGAAATAGTCAGACCAGGTGAAAGGCGCAATATCAATATTGTGAATGGTATCCATATTCGAGAACAATAAATCCAGTATATGGCCGGCTATATGTGTTTGGCCCAAAATACTGTGAAGAATACTCGTGTCACTTGCTAGTTGTTTACAGAAGGGGTCATCTGAGTTCTCAAAATGAACATTAAAGTTGCCAATTACTAAGTAATGCTCATGCTTTAAGGTGAGTGGAGAGAGCCAAGCCAGTAGGTTAGTTACCCACTTAGAATTATATCCCTGGGTCTGCATAGAATAGTCCCCCCAACAGTCTCTGCTCATTAAGACATAAGTAAAAAGCTAGCAGAGGGAGTGAGGACAGCCGTCCACACGCACTCTTGGACAGCTGTCCTCACTCCCCCGCCATTTCGAGTTTACTAAATTCAATAAACTCGGTTCCTCTCGAAAGGCGAGAGACCTTACTTGAAAAGGTTCTTTTCTTCTTTACCAAATTTGGAATAAGAAGGATCCACACCCAGGAATCTATGTGGTGAGAAGTCCTGAGGAAAGCCGGGTGATTAGCTAGAGCTGGCTGAAACATGTCGACATTTATGCAGAGTGGGGGCGTTGGAATCTCATTATAAGCTTTCCAACTTACCACCCACGTTTTCTTGGTTTTAATCCGTTCTGGGCACCTATTATCACAAATTTTGATAAGGATTTCCCAGGATCGGTTTTATATCACTGACCATCACTGGTTCTGCACCTTTATCTCACCCTTGGTTTCACTTATATTGTGTGTTGTATTGTCTTCCCCTCCCTTATTGCTCCACCTCCAGCGTTTGGCTGGCGCGGAGGTGTAGTAGCAGCCCAATGATGAAGCATGACACAGCTTGCTGTGTGTGAGGGCAGTTTTACAAAATTGATGGATTTTCCACCCCCTTCCCTTCCACACACCAATGGTTCTTCACGTAATTTCGCTTTAACCCTCTTCTTTTAGTGATTTTGACCTACTCACACACCCCACAACCACTCATCTATGCACTCAGGCACCCACACAGCCACTCACACACCCAGACAACCAATCACAAACCCATTCACAGACTCCTACAGACACTCACATATCCACTGACAGACCTTCACAGCCACTCACACACCCACTGGCAGATCCATCCAGTTACTCACATGCCCACTCACACAACCATGCATCCACTAAGACACCCACTTAAAAATTGATGCAGACAGTCACAAAGCCACTCAGATGACATATGTTAGAAACATTATCACTCAATAGTAGTACAGTAAGACTAGTAATATAAATTATGCTGTAGCATAGTACATATCTTTGAGGCGATGAAAGGCTTACAAAACAAATAAACTCACTGGATGATGTAATCAATGATGTAATCTGTGAAGTCACTGACCATGTCATGAGTGATGTAATATGTGAGGTCATAAGCAGAGCATTGTGCGGGGCGTATGTTATAGTTGGCTCAGGTAACTATAACTGCTGAATTTTACTGGTTTTGTATGAGTGAAATCTGAGCCTAACTACAACGTCCCTGTAACTTTTATTTTTTTGTTTATATATATATAACTCAATATATATATAGGAGGTATATATGTCAACATGTTTATTCTTTGCATTTCTTAAGTAACAATAGAATTGTTGGAATATTTCTGCAGGCTTCTACTGTGCCTTTTTTGGAGAAAAAAATGACTTGTATTAAACTTAGTTTAAAATCTCTTTTTAACAAATACCTAACCGCTTTTTTGATGTGTTTAATTTTGCACTAGAAATTTTATTAGTATTCTTCATGTTTGCAAACATGCTCTCTCGTTCATATGAAAGAGCTATGCAGCAGGGTTTTAAGAGGTTTGTGAGAAAGGTGATTGTGTATCCTTGTGTTATCTATCTATCTATCTATCTATCTATCTATCTATCTATCTATCTATCTATCTATCTATCTATCTATCTATCTATCTATCTATCTATCTATCTATCTATCTATCTATCTATCTATCTATCTATCTATCTATCTATCTATCTATCTATCTATCTATCTATCTATCTATCTATCTATCCATCTATCCATCCATCCATCCATCCATCCATCCATCCATCCATCCATCCATCCATCCATCCATCCATCCATCCATCTATCTATGTTACTAAGGAGAAGGGGGTGACATTTGTGGTATTTTTCATTCAAAAGTGAACAAAGTTTTATTGTGCACAATCACAAAGGCCTGATACAACACTGCGTTTAAAAGCCTTTTGTACTTAAGGGAATAACAGCCTAATGACAGACCTTAACGATAGGCAAACATCCTGTTTGCTTTGAAATTGCTGGCTTGATCTTAGTTGAATTCTCATGTTGCTTTTTTCCTTTCAGACATTTAGTCTGCCTCATAAGAGAAACGAACTGCCTTATCTAATGGTTATTACAATACATAGTGATGTGAAATGCAGCATTAGCCAGGACAAATATCCAAGCTCCTCACAATTAATGTGATACTTTCATTTTTATTTGTCAGTTGTACTGTGTCAAAAACTTCTCTCTGCGGTTTGTGGTCAAATATTGTTTCACGATAATTTCGTGTGGGTCTTGAGGTGGATGATAAAACTAACAAAGAATGTATTAACATTTCACAAGATCTGTTTTGGAGTCATATATCTGTAAATTATCCAATCGCAGGCAGACTGATGAAAGGAAACCAGGAGGAAAGAGCTGATAACCACATTTAATTTTGGGACCCAATAATTGCTAAATTCTCTGAAACATGAGAAGGCAATGTGCTCCAGCAGGGAGATTCAGCTTCAAGTTATTTTCTCATAAAACATGATAGTTTCATAAAACAAACAATTTATTTCTATATTTAGGCAGTAACTGGGCATATTTGATTAGCAACAGTTCCCTAAGCATATAGAGATTCATGTTTACCGACTCACAACATGTTTTTGGGCCAATTACAAGAATGATTACATATAATGACCCTGCTATTAGTGACTAACGTTATAAGCATGCAAAATGTTTGATACTTCGTATTATGCTTTTAAATGAATCCATAAATGAATATATATAAATAAGTACTTTACATCCAAAAGTAATTTCCTTTCTTCAATTTATTTTGAGTCTATAATGTATTTTGTTCAGAGGGTAACATGGTTTTTGCGGTTCAATACTACCTCATCAGATACTGCAAGGGACGTGTTTCCGCCGGTCATTAATCTGGACTATGCCACAGCACATTAGTGGAGATATTTAGGAGCGAGTAAAACAGCTGAAGAGGCTGGTGGAAAGGTGCCCCGCAAATCCTTTCTGAAATCTGGGGTGTAACATTCTCCAGTTGGTAAGCCTGTTTGAGGTGCCCCCTTTATATTTTGGCCAAAAGCACCTGGCTGTCAACTGGGTCACTGAAATAGTCTGAAAAGATCAGCAACTGCCCTGCCAGGCCTTGTGTGGGATGATGCAGAGGTGGAACTTTCTCGAAGGCAAAACTCAGAGCTTCCAGCTGAATTGAGGGTGAGCAGAATCCTATTTTCTTTTTCACCAGAATGTTTGCCCATTTCTAAATTATTGTTATTAGTGGTGATATCTGGTGGTTGTTCAATGCACAACTGCATTAAACTGGCCTTGTAGGCTGTTTCAGAGCCTGGTGCGGACAACTGACTAATGTAGTACTTTAATTTCCGGTTACCTATTGTATAATTGAAACCACATAGGTAATACTGGAACTACACAAGACCAGTGTACTGGTCTGGGAATGGCCACCATCACCTGCACACATGTCTATTTAGCAGACAAATTCACCATCTCTGGTGGGCCTTGGCACACCCTCGACAGGGCACCATCAGAATGGAGAACAAGATGTGTAAAAAACACAGGCAACTTGCCTTTTCCATCTATGCACCCAGGATCTGCTATACCATCCACATACCAATTATGAATGCCACAACCTTGCTCCATTTCACCAAAGAATTGAAGATGCACCTCTTCAAGCAACACTACATCATGATGCAGCAACAGTCCACAAATTAGATACCTCTCAATTCACTTGTTAACTGTATTCTTGCATTTTACCCTATACAGTGTTCTGCTGCCTTGGGCTAGGTTTGCACTATAAAAATAACACATACATACATACATTCATACATGCATACAGTCCGGGTCACACTACCTCATGGAGCAGTCTGCTCTTCCTGTGACATTCTTCAGGCATTGAGTGTGTCGGTTCAACAATAATAATTCGCCACAACCTTTGTGTTTCTTCTTTGACCACCTAATCCTTTATCTTTGACTCGAGGGGAAATACCCACATTTTTTAACTCCTCAGAATGAGAGGTGGTGTAGTATTTTCCATATATGAACTATGAAAACCTTTCAAAAGTCTGGCAATTTGGAATAAGAAGGAGATGCTTCACAAGCACAATTTCTGAAAATGCCATCTCATTCTCAATCTGGAGCTGTGTCTTTGTGGGAATGGTAGGCCTAGGCCAACAGCAGCATAGACTTTGTTGTGGAAATGCTGTTCTCTTTCTTTCCAGACCATGGAGTCCAATGCAGATGATCTGGGGTTCAATTCACTGGGAGACTGAGTCCTTGTCATGCAGGAAATATGTCGTTCCATGGGCAAGATATAGAAGGAATTTTACAAGTGCAATCAGAATCTTCTGGAGTCTGCCGAGAAGGTTTTCTGATGCCCCAAAGTAGAGTCTACCTTTAGGATGATGTATGCCACCTGCGTCTATGTATGGCATAAAATTAAAGGACTATCGGGCAAATTTATCAAAGGGTTGCGTTGCCCTTGCGCCATGCAACGGTGAGCAAGAGCGATGCAACTTTTAAGTTAGATTTATCGAGCCACTTAAGGCCACCTTGAAAGGCCCTGCGGTGCTTGATAATTCTAGAGCAAAAAGCGCTGTGTTGTGTTATTGATGGAGCGGGTAAAATGTTTTCTTTTTATATACCCAATCCATTTATATAAGTTTATATTAAAATGATTAATAATTCATTATAATAATTAATAGCTTGATGTGAAGGTACTAAACCAATCTTATTAACAGAAAGAATACACGTGGGAATGCATTTGCATGGCTAAAATTAATAAGTGAACTAAGTTTGTATGCATATTAAAACGATAAATGTTGCTTAAGTAGTGTTAATGTGATTTGCGCTTAAATAAACCAGCATTAACGGCTTTGGATGTTGCATATAGCTAGATAAATGCATACACATAAGGGTATTAGCAAGGGAATAACACTGTTTTACTCATTTCTATGTATTAAGTATGATTTTGTGTTTCTTTGCTTAAAGTTGACTATTCTGGCCTACCAAAAGATGACCGCCGACTGAAACCTAACTAAAGTACATTACTTCATCATTTGAACAATGGAGAAAGGCGCCTGCACTGACTTCGTCCATGTCCCTTGTGTGACCTGTCAGACCATGCCCATGAAGACTACCCTGGGCGAGGTACCAATGTCCCTGAACGTGAAGCAAAAGTTGCTATTGGGAAAAAATGAACTGTCGAACCCAACCTTTTACCAACGAACGGATACATTTAAGACTATGAATTAGCCTTTCCCATACATTCGCTGTGAGACTTCTTCCACATGGGAAAATTTGAAAATGTTTCTTAATGTATTGAGATGTATTTGAATTCACCCAATCATTGGCGTGGGAAATGAGAAATTCTAACTTTAATATGTAAATTTTAGTATAAATATTATTAGACTAGAGAGGGAATAGGCTGCTCTTCGCTAGACGTCACTTTGTGCCGAAGCTATTGACGGAGAATCAATGATCTGAGACCTTTATGCTGACGGAGAGGACGGAGACTTTATAACTCTGATGAATTTACTGAGGACCAGTTCTGACTTAGAGAACGACATTTAGCCAGAATAGGTAAATATGACAAAGATAGTATTGCATTATTAGGATTTAACCTGCATTTAAATTAGATAAAAGAAAATCATTATTTGAATTACTGTGTCGGGTGATTATTTTATTGAAATGTTATTTGATCTGGTTTGAGAGTTAAAGTGTCATTAAACTAAATAACAACTAAATGATTCGACCGACCTCTTGATGGAGGAATTGTTAGGGTGATTCAGTAGAAGTGGTTTCCTCTATCAAAGCGAACAGTTGTGGTTAGGATTTGATATCCCTTTGTAGGCACGGATAGTTTGAGGGAATGAATGTTGGTGTTATGGGCCCCACCAGCGTATGATGTGTGTATGTGCGTGTGACTGAGAAATCATTCTGTCCGTGGAAGCAGGGGGAAATTTAGTAATCCGAACTGCACCATTATTCTGCCCTAGGGAGGCTTTTGTAGTATCCTGTTCATGTGAATGTCCTGTCATTATCTCTTTACCTGCTCAGCCAGCGTGAATTAGCTCTGTGCTGCATGGAATGTTGGAGTGATGATGCGTATTAGAATATTTGGTGCCTGTGAGGTGAAGTGTGACAGTTGGAGAATGGGCTGAGCAGCAGGCAGGCTGCTCCTGGTGGAGCTGCTTCACAAGAAATCTTCTACTTGGAACTGAACTCAATAAATCTACTAAAACTACATCTTGCCTGTTGGACTTCATTCTTACATATTTTGGCGACAAGGGTGGGATTCGTTGGCACATCATATAACGTTCCTGGACATTGGGTACACAGCTTCATGGTTTTCCTGTTCATGTTGCATGTTTACACTTTACTCTTTACTACATAAGGGACAGCAATGGGTACCCGCCCCATTTGCTCACATTACATTTGCTTCAATGGGTGTTTCTCCCATTTACGGTGGTTCAAGTTGTGAATACCCTCACTTAAGGTACCTGGTTATGTGTACAAGTCCCATCTATTCTAGCTACTCACCCCTATACCAGGGGGTGTCAGTCCCATTAACATTAGCTAGCCACCCTTATGTCAGGGACAGGTAATGGGTTTTAGTGTAATTTACACATGTTTACATTTTTAACCCTTTCTCAGGGTATCTTGTTATGGGTCGTAGTCCCATTTACTTTAGTTAGCCACCCCTATGCCAGGGAGTAGGTTATGGGTGTTAGTCCCATTTACACGTACTAGCTGTACATTATTATTCGTACACAGGGTGTGTCTTATTGGGTGTCAGTCCCATTTCTGCTATTGTTTATCCTCACACGAGGGTTGTTTCTATGGGTGTCATTCCCAACTACATTATTCTCATCACTAACTTTTGCATTAAGAATCCCTGGTTGGGGTACAGTTTTTTTCAGTCTACACTTAGGTGGAGCGTGGGTTTTCCCACGCACCACTCATGTATTTATTTCAGCATTCCCAGATTTACCATTAGTAGTAGATCTGGGAATGTGTCAAAGTGGGATGTGTAATGAGGAGAAATGTCTCTATTTCTCCTCCTTTTTTCATCTTTCGATCCTGCAGCACACATCGAAAGATGAAAATGCCTCAGGGGATTGTTTTTGTGCAGGAAGATGTCCCTTCTTGCACAAAAGCAATCCTGCTTACAACGCAGGCACCCTTGCACCATGAAGCCCAATGTGCGCCAGCACTGGGAAATGACAGGATTGCAGCATATAACTGCCCTCTCCCTACCATGCAGGGCAGCAAGGTGGCTCGCTGCACTGCGCTGCCTGATTTCATCATACATATGCCCCTAGATGGGGCTGGAAAAGGATCAGAGAAGGCTCAACACTTGTGGGTGAACAGGGTAGATCGAGGGACTCCCTGCATACCAGGGCAAGAGAGATGCTTGGATTGCTCCGAGAGGAACTAGGGGATGGAGGACAAGGCCCTATCCTGAAAGTCTTGCGAGAGAGCCAGCACAGAGGCACAAAGTGAAAAGCAACAGGCAGGTCATGAAAAGGGCAAAAAGAGCAGCGGGTGGCAGGCTGGGTATTGTGACACGCTCTCTTCTAGAGATTGAAAAACATAATAGTTCATTCACGCTCAAGGTTCGCTAACATGAAATAAAAGTAGTTGCTATTATGGCACAGCTCTCCTGCAGACTCACTCGAACCAGAGGGACTTACAGCTTTTTCGCATTGTTAACAGTGTTAAAAGTAAAACAGGATTGAATTCCTCCTGGTATCTCGAGTGCTTTGCCAAGGTTCATTCCTCCTCATGCTTCGTGAACTTTACTATCTATGACAAAGATCTTCTGCCGTCGACGTTCCTTTTACTGCTGTCTAATGCAGTCCTTCCTAAAATGGCGCCGCCTCTCTACTGACATTTAAATATGTCAAGCAAGGGATTCATTTACATTCACTTACGATGGACCCTGCAGAGCAGACATCAGGGTTAGATGACTTTTGGCGGCGGTGACGAGTGTCTTCACCACTGACCTTTATTGTGAACCAGGCAGACATTACCTAAAGGTTTTCGGATCATCATAAAGAGAATGATGAATATTTATAGCAGTCAGGACAGGCCGGAATTTCATAGCTTTGACCTTTCCCGTTTTGTTCAGACATGGCACACTCAAGAAAACAATCTACAACATCAAACCGATTCAAGGAACTCAGATGTTAAATTGTGTCAGGGATTTGTGACTCCTGTTCCGTTTCAAAGGGCCTGACCTCAATTTTGTATGCACCGTTTATACTTGAGTCACAGCCCTTATATCTGATTAAGGGAAACAGCCTTTACTATGAAGTTGGAACCTTGCATGCCTTTACCGCGCAGGCGACAGTACCACGCTAGTCTTTACCATGCAGGATTTTACCACGGATATGCCTTTACCATGCATGCCATTACAACACATTTCGTTGTAAAGGCGTGAATGGTTAGACCATATTTGTTGAAATTTTTTTAAAGGTAAGTATATGTAAGTGGAAGAAGTGTGGCGCAGCAGCCAGGGTGCCTGACTCCAGACTACAGGGTTCACGGTTTGCTCCCCGGTGCCAGCGGAAGGTTAGCCCAGCACCATGTGACTCTGGGCAATAGCTCGCTTAATCTTCCCGAAGGCCCCCAGCACCGGGACACCACTTCGGAGGTAGCAGTTCGCTTTACAAATAATGGTATTTCATTTCATTAAGTGTTAATAGTTTTAACTGTTTTATACATCTGTTGTATGGGTTTTGGGTAGCAAGGTTATTTTTAGAGATTAATAGGGCGGGTATGGGTTTTTGGGTGGTAATGGTATTTTTAGGGTTTAGGATAAGTATGAGTTTTTGGGTGGCAAGGTTATTTTTAGGGTTTAGAGTGTGTATGGGTTTTTGGATGGTAAGGGGTTTTTAGGGTTCAGGGTGGGTATGTATGTTTTTTGGGTGGTGTAGGATGTTTAGGGTTTGGGGTGAGTATGGGTTTTTGGGTGCTAAGCACTGCTTAGGGTGAATATGGGGTTTTGGGTGGCAAGGGTATTTTAAGAGCTAAGGGTGGGTATGGGTTTTTACGTGGTAAGGGTATTTTTAGGGTTTATGGTGGGTATGGGTTTTGGGGTGGCAAGGGTGTCTGCATGTGTGTTTGTGTGTATATATATATAAATATATAAAGGCCCGAGGCTATTGCAAAGATATATTGGAGGAAGCAAAATCCAAAGCAGACAAGAAATCTAGAAAAGATCTTATAGTGAGTGGGGATCGCAATGTACCTAAGGCTGCTGCAACTAACAATCTTAGGATGATCACCAACTACTCAGAAGATGCCTCTGCTATAAGAAAAATCTTTGCAACAAATTGGCATATCTTGAGGTCAGATCCCACAATAGGGAAGGATCTTTCAAGAGTACCCTTAATGACATTCAGGAGAGCAAGATCCCTAAGAAATACCTTAGTCCAGAGTCACTGTGGGAATGAGAGTAGAATTCCACCTTTTGGGGGTGTGGTGGGCTTCTTTCCATGCCTGAAATGTAGGGTATGCAAAAACAGTAAAAAGATACTAGAATACTCAATACCAGGAGTTAAAGAACCCATAAGAATTAAGAGCCTGATGAATTGTAACACCAGCCACACGGTGTACTGTTTGGTATGTCCGTGTGGCCTACGTTACATCGGCAGTACGATCCATCCCACTAAGATAAGAATTCTGGAACACCTTAGGGCAATACAGAACAGGGATCCCACTTATCCTGTGGCCAGACATTTCGAAGAGTGCCACAATAGTAACAGGGATCAGTTAAGCTTCTTCTGTATTGATCAAGTACCTTTGAATGTTAGAGGGGGAAACAGGAAGCTATCATTACGTAGGTTAGAGTCAAGACACATTATTGACAATCAGACTAAAAAACCGGGGGGTCTCAACAGTGGTGAGGAAATGGCAGTGCATCTGTAAGACAAATAGGCTTATACTTACTTATGCTGCATGTTCTTTATGTAAATATGTCTTCATTGTATCAATAGCACCAGTATCATATTAAGGTTAGAATCAATCTTTCAATAGAGATACATGTGACTATTGACTTTCACTGTTAATCAATATACTGACAAGCATAATGAATTCAAGCCCATCCAGGGCGGAAATTAAGGTTGTTATGCATGTAGAAACTTGTGCTCATTTAAACAAATAGCAGTATGCACAATTAAGCCCATCCAGGGCTAAATGTTTGTAGAAACAAATTTACGTGATTGATTTATCTATTCTGCTTCGTTGTAACAAACAACATGTTCAGTAATGGCCGACACCAATGACCAAAGCATGGTTGGTGTCCTTTGTTTATGTTTAACAGTGGTTATTGATTTAAGTGTGTCTCACACCGGCGCCGGCTACCATTGACAAAGGCGATAGCTGAAACGCGTCTGGTCGTGTGAAGAACCCATTAAAAATTTGGGTAATCCGTTCCTGTGAGTGCTTGGTCCATTTATTTGTGCCGTGAGCTGTGGATTGTTGATCCGTGCGGTTTCCGTCACCGCACTATCGAGCACCCGATCGAGAGTGTAAGGGAGTAAAGGCGGGGATTGAGCTTGATGTCAATTTCCCTTGCACCGCTGAGTTTGGAATTGTAACATTGTATCATCGTATTGGAGAGTCGTAGCTGTACTGCACTGTTAACATTGCAGCCTGACGCCGTGAATCGGCTTTACGCGTCTGGGGAATCAGCGCGGAGAATACAGGTCGGACAGCGTGAAACGCCTGGCTGGGCGTACGTGAGAAAGGAAGACTTGCAATCTGGCAGCTTGTCACGGCGTGAGTGTCCCATAGCGCTATTCACTTCAACACAAGCGCGACTGAAGACATTCAGACTAACGATAAACCAGCCTATGCTCGGCTGGTTTTGTGATATGTAACTCAGCAGATCGAAGGAACGGCAAAACACACGCATAAGGAGCAACACGCTCGGAAATGATGTTTGATGAGGAGGCACGGCGTGAGGCAGCCACGGAAATATTTAAAAGAAAGGAAGCACATAATGAGGGAGAACAAAGCGGAAGCAGCCACTTACCAGCCACTGGAACCAATCGACTGAGAGACCAATTCCTCTGTCTAGAGAAACTCTACGAACGCGAAATTCGTAAGTGGTGGGAGGCCACCTCTCTTCAAAACTACATAGAAGTAGAGAGAGTACCTCGAGGACTAAGAATATATACAGTCCCTGCGTACGAAAATCCGAACCCATTATTGCTGAAGGAATGGGCAGAACACACAGCAGCGTCAACAAGAGGAATGCTGGCTATCCTAATTAAGTTTGCATGGTGCGATAGAGAGCAAGCACTACGCGATATTGATGAATTGGAAAAACAGATCGCTGAGAATAGCGACAAGAACAAACAGGATGAACTAAGGGAGTCCATGAAAAAACGCCTCAGCAAATATGAAGCAAAAATTAAACAGCGGAAACAGGACAAGTTTGAGAGGGACGAGAGGGACTACCGACAAGGGCGCATCCTAACATTTGCGAAGAAATATGACCAATCAAGGAAGCAACTTCTAAGCAACAGAAATAAAACTGTAGCGAAACAGAGGGAAACTTCCGAATCTGAGGTCACCGATGTGGAGCAAAGCGAAGATGAAAGTAGAGTCTCTGCACCCGTACAAGCCACAGTCCCCACAGCGGCCCCTTTTTTAGAGGAGTTCCAGGTAATCAGGGAAACATGGGGCAAAGGAGGGAGAGACAAGCCGCCAGAGAAACAACAACAAAGAACGAAAAGGGCAAACGCCGGACGAGGAGAGGTGGTTGGCACAAGCGCCAGAAACACCTCCCCAAGAATGACACGGAGCAGAAAGCAATGGAACAAACGCTAGATGAGGAAAAACTTACAGTTGTAAATCTGACGCCAAGAAGACTCAAAAAGGCAGAAGTGGAGGTTTTACAACTGGGTCTGAGCTTCTGTCCTACTAAAACCTCTGAGTATACACAAACCAAAATTGACTTATTTAAATTTGGGAGGAAAATGAAGTTGTTAAAATACTTCAAAGGCAAAGAACGCCTAGCCCCAACACGAGCAATGGAAGATATAACCAACATGGACAATCTCACAGCTGACGATATTGAGACTTTAGCTGTATTGAATGATTTGGCAGATGAAGGTAACCTTACGACATGTATCCAACCATCAATTTTGAACACTAATCAAACAGGAGTGATACAGATCAATCCAGGCAGCCCCTTCAAACCAAACTCGAAATTCTGTCCACTAATGCCAGCGGACTCCATAGATGTATTCATGGACAGTGTGACTAGGGAATTACTAAAACTTCGGAATTCAAACACTAGAAGAAGAGGTAAAAGCAATATAACGGAACTACAAAGGCAAGCAATAAAGAACCTGAAAGAGGACAAGACCATTATTTGCAAACCATCGGACAAGGGTGGGAATGTAGTTCTGATGACGATTGACTACTACATAAAGGAGGCCTTATCACAACTAAATGATGAAACCAATTACGTAAGGGTGACAAAAAGAATCTTTGAAGAGAGCGTTCACGCTCATCGGACACTGTTGAATAAGTGGCTCCACAGAGGCATGCTGAATAAACAGGAGTATGCATTCTTAGAATGCAAACACCCTCGCATACCGACTTTCTACCATCTGCCAAAGCTGCACAAACATGAAACCTGTCCACCAGGCCGCCCAATCGTGTCATCATTGGGAAGCCTTACAGAGAACATGTCAAGGTTTGTGGACTATTTTCTTTTTGACTTTGTAAAGAAATTGTCTTCTTACATCAGAGACACTAAAGACTTTCTGATTAAATTGGAGAATTTAATCTGGGATGTGAACTATGTAATGATCACACTTGATATATCAAGTTTATATACCAGCATTGACCACTTACAGGGAACTGAAGCAGTCAAATGGTTTTTGGGTACAAGATCGATAAATATGGCTGAACACAACAAAATGATACTGGAATTTGTGGAGTTTTGTCTGGGAAATAATATTTTTTTCTTCCAGGAACAGTTATTTAAACAAATCCACGGTACTGCGATGGGCACCTGCTTCGCCCCCAGTTACGCGAACTTGTTCGTGGGCTGGTGGGAGAAGCAGGTAGCCTGGGCAGAATGTAATGTGGCCTGGACCAGCAATGTAATAAGCTGGAGTAGATATATAGATGATCTTTTTATCATCTATAACGGTACAGAACAGTCAGCCAGAGAGTATATCCAAATCCTTAACAACAATAACTTGAATCTCAGATTTACAGGCGAAGTCAGCAAGGATACTGTCAATTTCTTAGATCTCAAGGTCTTTTCCGCGGATGGAAGGCTGTGCACATCTTTGCACAGGAAACCGACCGCAGGAAATTCTATTCTGCAAGCTAGCAGTTGCCATTCAAGAAAAACTATTAGTAGTATCCCGTATGGTGAACTGCTCAGGATAAAAAGGAACTGCACACGCAAATGCGATTTTGAAAAAGCAGCAGTAGAAAGCATGAATAGACTAAAGGCCCGAGGCTATTGCAAAGATATATTGGAGGAAGCAAAATCCAAAGCAGACAAGAAATCTAGAAAAGATCTTATAGTGAGTGGGGATCGCAATGTACCTAAGGCTGCTGCAACTAACAATCTTAGGATGATCACCAACTACTCAGAAGATGCCTCTGCTATAAGAAAAATCTTTGCAACAAATTGGCATATCTTGAGGTCAGATCCCACAATAGGGAAGGATCTTTCAAGAGTACCCTTAATGACATTCAGGAGAGCAAGATCCCTAAGAAATACCTTAGTCCAGAGTCACTGTGGGAATGAGAGTAGAATTCCACCTTTTGGGGGTGTGGTGGGCTTCTTTCCATGCCTGAAATGTAGGGTATGCAAAAACAGTAAAAAGATACTAGAATACTCAATACCAGGAGTTAAAGAACCCATAAGAATTAAGAGCCTGATGAATTGTAACACCAGCCACACGGTGTACTGTTTGGTATGTCCGTGTGGCCTACGTTACATCGGCAGTACGATCCATCCCACTAAGATAAGAATTCTGGAACACCTTAGGGCAATACAGAACAGGGATCCCACTTATCCTGTGGCCAGACATTTCGAAGAGTGCCACAATAGTAACAGGGATCAGTTAAGCTTCTTCTGTATTGATCAAGTACCTTTGAATGTTAGAGGGGGAAACAGGAAGCTATCATTACGTAGGTTAGAGTCAAGACACATTATTGACAATCAGACTAAAAAACCGGGGGGTCTCAACAGTGGTGAGGAAATGGCAGTGCATCTGTAAGACAAATAGGCTTATACTTACTTATGCTGCATGTTCTTTATGTAAATATGTCTTCATTGTATCAATAGCACCAGTATCATATTAAGGTTAGAATCAATCTTTCAATAGAGATACATGTGACTATTGACTTTCACTGTTAATCAATATACTGACAAGCATAATGAATTCAAGCCCATCCAGGGCGGAAATTAAGGTTGTTATGCATGTAGAAACTTGTGCTCATTTAAACAAATAGCAGTATGCACAATTAAGCCCATCCAGGGCTAAACGTTTGTAGAAACAAATTTACGTGATTGATTTATCTATTCTGCTTCGTTGTAACAAACAACATGTTCAGTAATGGCCGACACCAATGACCAAAGCATGGTTGGTGTCCTTTGTTTATGTTTAACAGTGGTTATTGATTTAAGTGTGTCTCACACCGGCGCCGGCTACCATTGACAAAGGCGATAGCTGAAACGCGTCTGGTCGTGTGAAGAACCCATTACAAATTTGGGTAATCCGTTCCTGTGAGTGCTTGGTCCATTTATTTGTGCCGTGAGCTGTGGATTGTTGATCCGTGCGGTTTCCGTCACCGCACTATCGAGCACCCGATCGAGAGTGTAAGGGAGTAAAGGCGGGGATTGAGCTTGATATATATATATGTATATTTATTTAAAAATCTATATTTCATATATATATAATCCCAATAACAATCCACAAGGAACTGAGGAGGGGCACTCAGCGGGTTTATATATATATATATATATATATATATATATATATATATATATATATATATAGATATAGATATATATATATATATATATATATATATATATATATATAATTTGGGATTACACTTACCTGGTACGTTATTACCACGTATATGCCTTTACCATCCATGCCTTAACAATGCAAATTTTGCTGTAAAGGCAGGCATGAGTAAGGGCATATGCGTGTTAAAGACTTGCGTGGTAGTGTAGCGGATGTTGTAATGACCGCGTTGTAAAGCCATGCGTGGTAATGGCTTGCATGGTTCCATCATACCTCCAGCGCTTAACTGTCCATCGAGTAGAAGCTTTAAGAAATGTCCAGAAGCTTCACTCATGGATTTCTATTGTGTCTGTTGAACTATGCAATTACTAAATGCAGGTGCCACTCAGGATGTAATATGAGCCCTCTTACATTTATCAGGGTCCAAACACCCATCGCAAATGTTGCTTATACATTAGGCTCCCAGTTTTCAGTTTTCCCAGATAAATAAAGACAAAAAGCAATGTGTTTTCTGTCTGCATTTATTTTTAGAAGCAGAACAATACAGGAAATTGTGCTTCTCCTAAGTGGCTCTCCACGCCTTTCTTTCATGATTTCCAGGCCAACAGCTGAGTAGATATACAGCAGGGGAAGTAAAAAAAAACAGGATGAAATTTCATTAAATACAGTCATGTGTCAACACATCAACATATATTTGTAGAATAATGCTAATATTTACTTTTGGGTGTATTGTTATGTTTTAAGTGGCTGATTAATTTGCTAAAACACGACAGGCATCAAAGTATTACTGCTAGTTTATCAGTTAAATAAATGTGAAAATATACTATATTACAAATGAATTTATTCACAAAACAGATACAGATTAAACTAATAAGATGGCTAAAAAACAAATATGGATAAATACAGATGGAACTGTTGAAAACATAAATACCATAAAACCTTACTTATACATAAAGTGCAACATGCCCAGGCAATGTTATTCAGCAGTGAGCAAATACATTCAGCAAACTGATTATGCTGGAGTTTTGCTGCTGATAGAACATTGTGTTACTTTACCCAACCTGTGTTCCATCTCCCACAATGTAAAGGGGGAGCTAAATTAGTTTGTTCCATAATATTTTTCCAGAACAGCAAAATAGGTGTCAAATTATTAGGTACCAATTGTTTCTGCACTATAAAAAGTGTAAATGAATACGGGGCAGTGTTTTGCATGTAAGCATTCGGTAATCATATCAATAAGACTTGTTATTGATCATAAGCAGGAACAGCATTAAATTAGAGGCTGTTTCAAGATGATCTCTTGCAAGGACCTCATTTAGGGGTTGCCAGGGGCCTCAATTGTAATCCTGGCTTCTCCTTGCGACCCCTGCCACACGCATTGCGACCCCTGGCCTACGAGGTCCTTAAAGCAGAGCCAGGACCAAAAGTAAAAGATTGCTCTGTAAGTCTTTTAAAACTATTTTATCATGCAACGGGAACCTTTGGCAGACACAAATAAACTCAGTGGTGAAACCCACACTGTAATAAACATTTTTTAGGTCTCGCCTAGCGAACGCAGGGCATGCTCTGCATCGCCTTGGCGAGACTCTATTGTCGTGGGTTTGGAGCACGAATGGAGACAAACCATGTGCGCGCACGGACAGGCGATGTGCGCACGCATGGCGTCTCCTCTCTGGCATCTCCTCTAAAGGGGGACAGGAGATGGCACGCGTACGGGCAGATGTACACTCCGTACGCGTGCACGCTCACGGCGTCGCGCGCACCCACCGCGCTTTCACGGCGTCTCTTTTTTTTTTGTCAGGTTGGGACCCTGTATTGTGTGTGAAAGTTGAGCGCTCCAATTTCTCGCCCTGTCCTCGCCTCTGCCCAGATCTTTCATGGGTCTTTAGTGAGGCTTTTACCATCTGGAATAGCTAATCCATTGGTCACAGATACTTGGAGAGCAGCCAGAGATCTGCTGGGGACATCAGTGAGTGGACCCACCAGCGCGCGCTGTCAGAGGGTGACACTCTGCATCCTGGACCGGTCTAGAGGTACCCTTACTGCTGGAGTCTCCTGGCCCCAGGCACCTTTCCCTCCAGTTGGATCACCAAGTTACCCCTTTGTACACCTGACTCTGCAGTTGTAGCGATGGTGAGCAGTCACGGCTGACCCCAGGAATGGGGGATCGATTCAAACTCAGACACTTCATCAGATGCACAAGACATCCAGTGCGGGATGGCTCAGTGAGCTAAACGGGGTTTGCTTAGGAGTTTGATTCACAGCAATGCAGACCCAGTCTTTCATCCTTTCAAGGCCAGTAAATCATGTAACTTGGTAATAGTAACACATGTTATTTACAGTGCTTGTGTTATGTTGCCCTGGGATCCTCTCCTCGGGATGACGTTGATGCTAGGTATGGGTCCACCCCCCATCCGTCCCCAGTCCGGCGTATGTATAACACCCTCGGACTCGGAAGACAGGTGGGCGAGGGAAGGAAGGATAGGGACAGCGGGGAAGGAGACCTGAAAAGAGAGAAGGAGACAGGTTACCCCAAGGCGGTCCTTCAGGGTTCTGCCACCACCCTGGGCCTGAGTTCCTCAGCTCACTGACCTGGGTTCCTTTCCTCCCTCCGATGCAGCTCCGTGTGACACCTGAACTGCGGCGTCCCGCTGGAGGGGAAGCGCTTCGCGGGGCTGGTGAAAGGCAGAGCGTAGTCCGGGTCTACCTCGTTGCGTCACGGGTAGCCGGGAAGGAAAGCCAAGGGACAAGAAGAGGTTTAAAGTTGACTGGTGGAGGCGCTACCACTCTACGCCTCTCGGTACCCCCAAGGGCGGAGGAGCGCTGGTAATATCCTGGGCTTCTACCGTTCCTATACGGGGAAGCCTCAGGCCAAACTAATACTGCTCCTGGCGCTACAACGTCACGCCCGGAATCCCTGGGCGGAGGAGCGCTAGGAGCCGGAACGGGTCTCTCCCGTTCCCGGCGCGGAGAAACTTGAAGAGATTCCCGGTGAGGGAACCCGGCGCTTCGACGTCACGCCCGGAATCCTGGGGCGGAGGAGCGCCGGGGTGCTCACCAAGAGGAGAAAAGAGTTAGCTTGGAGGTTCGCTCGCTGCCCGGAGACAGAGCGTCAAGCGGAGACGAGTCTTCGGCTTCGCGGGCGGAGCCCGCTGGGTGAGTGCTTCACCGCAGTGCCGCACACAGGGAGATCTTGGAAGCTTCCAGGGTTCCCCGCCAAGCGGGAAGCGGAGATTGCACTGGATTCAAAAGACAAGCGGGAAGCGGAGATCGCGTCCGAGTTCACATACGCAGACCAGATGAGAGGAATCATTGGCCCCGCCTCCTGGGAGGATCTGCGCTATATGCGCTTCCGGAGGTCACGGGTTGCCGGCCGGCGCCTGGAATTCTGGATGTTGGTGTTCTAAGTCCCGATGTGGGGCTGGGCGGCGTTTCGGATCATGACAGCTTGAAACAGCAGAAGTGGAGCACGAAGCACTATATGAAAAGCAAGTGGTTGTTGTAGTGGTAAGGGTAATGTAGCAGTGAGACATTGCTGCACGTGGTGCTGAAAAAAGTAAGTCAGGTGGTGTGAGTGCTGCATGTGGTGTTGGTGAGGGTAGAGCAGGGAGTGTGAGTGCTGCATGTGGTGAGGGTAAAGCAGGGTGTGGTTGCTGCACGGGGTGGTGGTGAGGGTAAAGCAGGGGGCGGGAGTGTTGCATGTGGTGGTGGTGAGGGTAAAGCAGGTGGTGTGAGTGCTGCATGTGGTGTTGGTGAGGGTAAAGCAGGGGGGGGTGAGTGTTGAGCTTGGTGTCCGTAACCGTAAAGTAGGGGGTCTGAGTGCAGCATGTGGTGTTGTTAAGGGTAAAGCAGGGGTGTGAGTGCTGTATGTGGTGAGGGTGAGGATAAAACAGGGGGTGTGAGTGCTGCACGTGGTGGTGGTGAGGGTAAAGCAGTGGGTGTGAGTGCTGCATGTGGTGGTGGTGAGGGTAAAGCAGGGAGTGTGAGTGCTGCATGTGGTGGTGGTGAGGGTAAAGCAGTGGGTGTGAGTGCTGCATGTGGTGGTGGTGAGGGTAAAGCAGTGGGTGTGAATGCTGCATGTAGTAGTGGTGAGGGTGAAGCAGGGGGTGTGAGTGCTGCAAGTGGTGGTGGTAAAACAGGGGGCATGAGTGCTGCATGTGGTGAGGGTAAAGCAGGGTGTGGGAGTGTAGCATGTGGTGTTGGTGAGGGTAAATCAGGGGGTGTAAGTGTTGCATGTGGTTCTGGTGAGGGTAAAGCAGGGAGTGTGAATGCTGCACGTGGTGGTGATGAGGGTAAAGCAGTGGGTGTGAGTGCTGCATGTGGTGTGAGTGCTGCATGTGATGGTGGTGAGGGTAAAGCAGGGAGTGTGAGTGTTGCATGTGGTGGTGGTGAGGGTAAAGCAGTGGGTGTGAGTGCTGTATGTGGTGGTGGTGAGGGTAAAGCAGGGAGTCTGAGTGCTGCATGTGGTGGTGGTGAGGGTAAAGCAGGGGGTGTGAGTGTTGCATGTGGTGGTGAGGGTAAAGCAAGGGGTGTGAGTGCTGCATGTGGTGAGGGTAAAGCAGGAAGTGTGAGTGCAGCATGTTGTGCTGGTGAGGGTAAAGCAGGGGTGTGAGTGTTGCATGTGGTGGTGGTGAGGGTAAAGCAGGGGGTGTGAGTGCTGCATGTGGTGGTGCTGAGGGTAAAGCAGGGGGTGTGAGTGTTGCATGTGGTGAGGGTAAAGCAGGGGGTGTGAGTGTTGCATGTGGTGGTGATGAGGGTAAAACAGGGGGTGTGAGTGCTGCATGTGGGGGTGCTGAGGGTAAAGCAGGGAGTGTGAGTGTTGCATGTGGTGGTGGTGAGGGTAAAGCAGGGGGTGTGAGTGCTGCATGTGGTGGTGCTGAGGGTAAAGCAGGGGGTGAGTGCAGCATGTGATAGTGTTGAGGGTAGAGCAGGGGGTGTTAGAGCTGCATGTGGTGGTGGTGAGGGTAAGGCAGTGGGTGTGAGTGATGCATGTGGTGGTGAGGGTAAAGCAGGGGGCGTGAGTGCTGCATGTGGTGGTGGTGAGGGTAAAGCAGGTGGTGTGAGTGCTGCATGTAGAGTTGATGAGGGCAATGCAGTGGTCAGAGTGCCGCGTGTGGTGTTTTTAAGGGTAAAGCAAGGGGCGTGAGTGTTGCATGTGGTGTTGGTGAGGGTAAAGCAGGTTGTGAGTGTTGCATGTGGTTGTGGTGAGGGTAGAGCTGGGGGTGTGAGTGCGGCATGTGGTGGTGGTGAGGGTAAAGCAGGGGGGTGAGTGTTGAGCGTAGTGTCGGTAACCGTAAAGCAGGGAGTCTGAGTGCCGTGTGTGGTGTTTTTAAGGGTAAAACAGGGGGTGTGAGAGCTGCACATGGTGGCTATAAGGGCAAATCAGGGGGTATGAGAGCTGCACGTGGTGGCGGTGAGGGTAAACCAGGGTGTGTGAGAGCCGCACGTGGTGGCGGTGAGTTTAAACCAGGGAGTGTGAGAGCTGCACGTGGTGGCGGTGAGGGTAAAGCTGAAGGTCCTGTTTTCAGTGTTTATGTTTTTTGTGGATTCTAGTGATCTTTTCTCATTGTTTCTGAAACCTTTTAAAATCGGTGCTTATCAGTGTTTATTCAGCTGCCTAACTCCAACAAGCATTTGCAATGCAATAGGTCTCGCATTTGCGAGAGTTTGAGCTATTGGCATTGTAAATGACAATGCCTTTTATTTATGCATTTCAAATCCTGCAAGCTGTGCGTAAACAAACACTTTGTACTTATAGTCCTTGCTTATGAAAAACAAGGCTGGCAGTCTCTTTTACTGCCAGCCTTGCTTCTCGTAAGCAAGGACTATACCTACAAAGTGCGTGTTTATGCACCGCTTGCAGGTTTTCAAAACAAATGAATAAAAGGCATTGTCATTTACAATGACAACAGCAGCTATTGGCATTGTAAATGACAATGCCTTTTATTCTTTTGTTGTACAAGTGCTTGTTTACGCACAGCTTGCAGGTTCTGAAATGCATAAATAAAAGGCATTGTCATTTACAATGCCAATAGCTCCAACTCTCGCAAATGCGAGACCTATTGCATTGCAAATGCTTGTTACCATAGCTATGTGCTTCGTGTCAGCACGTGAACTGGTGATCCTGTTAGGAGTTGCCTTTGGTGCATGTTGTGACGGTGGTGTGTTCACACCAAAAATAACACTTGCAACTTAATTGATTTATCTGTGCCCTGAAATGGGCCCGCAAAAAAGAGTCTAAATGTCTCTCACTCTCTCACGCATTGTCAAGTGAGAGAGGAAAGAGATCAGAGACAAGAGAAGCAAGTGAGAGAGGAAAAGGGTCAGAGACAAGACAAAAAGAAGAGAAAACCAAGAGAGACTAGAAGCGAGGAAGAAGACACACCACACAGATAGGTGAGAAATAAGGGAGATAGGAAAAACAAGCATAGGCAAAGCCATTAAGTCTAGCATATGTGAGAGCTATTGTCGTTGCCAATGTCTTGTAGCTATGGTTGTTATTCAGCATGGCTAAAAATTAACGGAGTGGCCTAGAATAGAGTGGTGTAGAGGAGAGTGGCATAGAGTGGATAGGTGTATGGTAGAGTGGCATAGAGTATAGTAGAGCGCCGTAGATTGGAGGGACGTATAGTTCAGTGGTGTACCAGTGGCATTGAGTAGAGTGGCATAGAGTAAAGTAGCGTAGCATAGTGGGGCATAGAGTAGAGTGAAGTTGAATGGCGTAGAGTGTTGTAGAGTGGCATTGCGTGGGGTGGAGTGCAGTGAAGTACAGTGGAGTGGAATAGATTAGAGTGGCGTAGAGTGGCATAGATAGACTTGAGTGGAGTGGCATAGGTTAGATTTATATAGAGTGGATTGGCGTAGAGTGGAGTTGCAAAGAGTGGCATAGAGTAGAGTGGCCTAGTGTAAAATGGTGTAGAGCGGCATGGTGTGGAATAGAGTAGAGTGAAGGGCATGGAGTGGTGTAGAGTAGAGTAGCATAAAGTAGAGTAGCATATTTCTTCCGACCGTTGTATGCAGTGGTACATATGTACGTTGACTTACAAACAAGATGCTATATTGCTGCACAGAAGATCTAACAAACATAAAAATACCACTCCATAGAGTTTCTGCACTCTGAGTCTCAGTGATATTTTTTCACTAAAATGATACCACAATGTTCTCTGATCGGCCACAGATATTTAAGTCTCAGTGGTGGTGAAAAACAAAAGCAATTGCATGAAAATACATATAGCAGCTTCGTATAATGTCTTGGCAGCGTCTTTTGTTTGCTGCTAATGCTCTGAAATAATGTGCGTTCCTCGTGTATTGTCCAACAACCGTTCATTTTCTTAAACACTATGCGCAGTCCAGTTCAAGTATTTGACTTGGCATGAAAATTGCTGCTTGGTTTACTTGATTAAAAGGTAGTACACTAACCTGACAGTGACTATACTTAGCTTTTCTTCTTTGTCTTTCTTTCTTTAGGTGTGGATTGAAGTGTCGCTGATAAGTCACTAGTACTCAGAAGCACTGACGCCCAAGATGCTAAAGTGCTGAGGAAGCTGGTGCGTTGCTGGATGTGTCACGGGAATGGAGATGCAGGAGCCAGGAAGATTGTTCAGGAGTCCTGCAGCCGGCCGATGATTCCAGTTGAGGGCGAAAAGAGAGACCTGTTCTCTCACAGAGGAAGAAGCCATGCGAATGCCAGCCATTGAGGCCGGTTTAAATTCCATGCCCGGACCTTGACATTTGCCGGCACACGTGCACCCTTTGCTGTGAGTGAGGGAGGCATGTGGAGAACACAGGAAGGCATTGTGGCCCCTGAGGAGAGCATGTGCACCACTGGTTTTAGAGTAGGGAAGATGACCACACAGAAGTCATTGGAGCATGCCCAGGGATAGTATAGTGTTCTCAGGAGCTGTCCTAGGGGAGACAGAGGAAAACAGTACAAAAGGGGTACCTGCCTTTATATAACACGAGGCACCAGTAATAACAACAAAAATACTTCCAAGACATGCTCCACATGACCCGGGTGAGTACAAACAGTATAGAGCCCTGCCAGGACCATCATGGTTACATATGAAAAAGACACCATGGGGGCAGGAGGATATGAGTCCTTTCACAGTCTACTGCGCAAAGGGGGCTGGCGGGGGCAGGAGCGCCAAGGGCACCTTGGTGACACGTATAGTAGAGTGGAGTGGCGTAGAGTGGCATAGAGTGGAGTGGCGTAGAGTAGATTGGTGGGTGAAGTGGCGTAAAGTGGAGTGGAGTAGAGTGATGGAGAGTGGTGGAGATTGGAGTAGAGTGGAGTGATGTAGAGTGGAATAGTGTAGGGTAGAGTAGAACAGTTGTGGGTGTAAGTAACTAAAGCATCACTAGAGCCGGAAGATAGGATGAAAGCCACATAAATAAGAAGTCGTATGCCTGTGTTAAAAGTAGGAAAATACATTGCACATTTTCAGGACTTATACTTGATACTGAAATGCTTTTAAAATAAAATAAATAATGCATTGCAAGAAGACAAGGAAATACAAAGACGAGGAACAATACATACTTGGTCTATGCTCCAGGGAGGAGCAAACACGAGAAAGGAAGAGAAGTCTATGGGAGTTAAGCAATCAAGACTGCAAATAAGAGTGACAATGAAAAAACCTAATGGTATGCTCTGAGTGGGTTGTAAGCCCACTGAATTGTAAACAACACGCTTTGCAGTACAGCATATGTGCTGTGTAGGTAAGACCTAAAAAAAAAACTAAAGAGGCAGAGAAGGAAAGATAAGTGAGAGATATGACAGGCATAAAAATGAGAAACACACAGCTGAGAGAAAAAGAAGAGACAAGTGTGACAAAGGTGACAATGAGACGGTTTAGAAAGAGACAGAAGAGACAGTGGACAAGTGAAAATGAGACATCTGTTAGACAGGAATGATAGTCAAAGAGAGGTGAGACAGAAAGTTCAAAGAGAGAGGAGGAGGGTAGGAGACAGAATTACAAGAAGTAATAAAGACTGATGTAAGAGAACTCAGCGAGAGAGAGAGAGAGAAGGTAATGAGGCAAACAGGATAGAGAGAAGATCCAACATTTGAGAAAATTGGGGTAACCTTAGGGTGAGAGAGTGTTCGGGTGAGATTGAGCATGTGTATGTGTGTGTTAGAGTGAAAGAGAGTGACTGATAGTGAGTGAGAATGAGAGTTTGAGTGAGTTGGAGTGAGTGACCATTAATGAGTTTGAGAATTACAGGAAGTGAGGGCCATTGAATGAGAATGAATAAGAATGAGTGTGAAAACTGTTAGATGGTGTGAGGCAGTGTTAATGGGAATTAATGTCACTGAGAATTAGTGAGTGAGTGAGTGAGTGAGTGACAGTGTGTAAGCCTAACTGGGAGGGAGAATGAATGCTTCACAGTGAGTCAAGATAAGAAAAAGGATCTTTTTGCATGATCACCCCCAGTCTCAGTTTTTGGACTGATGCCACAGTTTTTAGGTCTCGCGAGCCAAAGGCTAGAAGAGACATTTTATATGTGGGATTTTCAAAGTGCTACCCACACTTTTGGCTGGCCTAAACCTTGAGTGCACGATCACATGCATGTGCACAGCTGCTCCTCTGCTCATTGCATTCCCCCCTCCCTTCTCACCCAGCCCTTTGATGCTCTGCTCGATTACTTTCACTTTTGCCGCTTTGTTGTTTGATCGCAAACGCGATCACTTCCGCTTGTGTTATTTCCTTTTCAAGCACTTCCTGTAGCCGAGAGGCATGAACCTGTGGCAGGGAGTCCTGTTTCCAAGCTAGGTGCCGTGGACACATCTTAATAGGTAAACGTTAGGCAGTCACTGATACCCGTGGTTTGCACGGTTACCCATCTAGAGAGCATTACGTTGTTTTGGTGTAACAGTCACTCCGAGTCCGATGTACCGTCGCTTACTCCCAGGTTCCTAGCGATTGGCCCCTCCTTACCCCCTTAGGCTTGCTCTCCTCCTCTTCCCCCCCCCCCTCAATCTGGTGCCACTCAGAGGCCACAGGGCAGACCTGATGCATAATGATAACGACGCGACACCCAGTTCTGCTCTACAGCGTGCGCCCTCGAGGGCGTTGGACTGTGCAGCATGTGCCCTGCGGGGATATTTTTCTCGCCTTGCTTGTTTTGGTACGTATACTCGTCACCTAACTTCAACAATGTTGTGGGGAATATGTTTGTTTTGTACTTATTCGAAGTTTAAGGTTTTTGTTGGTTCAATCTAAAACTATTTTGATAAACACTTCTGGCAACAGAGTAACTGGCTTTTCCGATCATTATACCTTGCCGTCGTTGACACCGTACAACTTTATTTTATTTATTTTGCGGCTCACTGGAATTCTACAAGGTAAATAACAGTAAAATGAGCGTGCTCTCCAGTTCAAGTGGCAATACTGTTTTGATACTGTACGTTGATTAGTTTGAGTGTATAGTTGTTTATGATTAAAAACTTAAAACCTATTTTATTCTTATTTTACTTAGCTTACAATTCTGTAAATAAGTATAAACTGTACACTTATTTACAGAATTGTAAGCAACGTATAAGATTTAAATGTTTTTAGTTTTTAAACATTACACTGTAAAGTGAGGAGCCACGTTTGCAAACGCGCTCAATACAAACAATTATAGCCTTTGATTTGCCCCGTTTACCATGTGAGTATGCCCTTGGTTTTCTACCGATTAATTTATGCTCACCCCAACTCCCCCTTTTCACTGTTGCGTCTGTTTTCCTGCACTCACTTAAACAAAATTTGCTTTTGGGTTGATTGGAAGCCTTAGCCGATACCATAGTGAATATTTGCTCTTCAAAGTTTTTTTGATTGGCATACACACGACTAGGGAGCGCATTTTAGTAGTCCTGCAGGAGAAGGTTTAGGCTCGAGACGAGGAATGCCGCCATGCTATTGTTTCCCGTGTTAAAGCAGCCTTTTGCGTGGTCTTTTTAAGCAGGTCACTTCAAAGGTTAAGGCGAAGTAGTCCCCACTGCATAAGTGCGTATGCCAGAACCGGTGCCCAACTTGGCCATCTCTCGTCTGATCAGTTCTTGCAGCACAGAAGAGTTAAATGATCCAGCATGGACTTTCAAATGCGCACCTGCGAGCCCTGCTCTGTTCTGAGATGTCAGGCTGCTCGGGGCCCACGTGGCAGAACCCAGCGGCGTAGGCTCTCTGGAGCAGAGCTGCTGGAGGTCTCTCAGATGTTGTAACAGGTCCCTGTTTGCAAAGAAGTGTAAATGCTTGTTGTGGAACTACTTGTCAAGCCATGTCCATAGAAAGCGCAAGCTTTGAGAAACACACAAAATGGCTACTGTCTCCTCTCGCGCAACAACAACAGGTTTGTTTTGATTTGTGTTAGCTGAATATCTTGTCTGTGCATTAGGCCAGGTTCGCTCGAGGCATTCAACGAAACTATGGGTCTCTGTTAACTTGAGGCTTCCTTTAGGCTCTGTGTTGTCATACCCCAAACCCTTTATGAATGGGGGCAACATCTCACTTTCCAAAGAACGCTTCAAAAGAGATACCTTGAAAGAATGAAGGATGTGTGCAGCAGGGCAACACTTTGCACAGTAAATCAATCTCTTTAGGGCCGTAATTCAAAGTTCTTTGCGCTTTATGGATCCACAAAGGCTGATTTGAGGGAAAGAAGTCACAGTGGGAGCCTGTCAGGGAACGAAATACAGACGGAGAGAAAGCGCGGCTGCTGATCACTTCTTTAACTATATTCTAATTTTTAACAAAGTGTTTTATTATCAGACATTGTTTAGAAATTGGTCAAAGTTGGGCGCGATGTATTTTAAATGTTTAGCTGCTGCCTTAGTATTGACACATGAAACACAGGGTACTATTGAACTAACTTGTTTTAGTAAGCAGATGGAAGGATGTTTTGCTTTAGAGTTTGAGCATAATATGCAAAACATTCCGCAGTTTATCTTCCCATCTACGTATTTCACTTCAATGGAATTGTTACATTCTTTCGTGGGACGCCATGTTTCACATGAACCCGTTTTGTTTCACAATCAGTGTGCAGTGCTCATGTTTATAGTTTCCCCCCATTTTGTTAAATTGTCAAAGCGTAACTCCCCATTTGCTCATCCCAAAATTTTACGAGGTTTATTAGGGTAGTTATTCAGGAATGTGCTCACATTTCAGGACTTTTCGGGGAAGGAAGATGAGGCCATTATTTGCTTTAGACAAGTTGATGAATGCAAGGTCAGGCATGTCTCCGTGGGTGTATCAAACCCCCGATTCAGAGCCAGCTTTGACTGAGTTTGTCCTGGGAGGTGGTGGTGTGGCATTGAACGTAACACACCTTGTAAGAACTTTGAATGGTTTGCTCTATTTTTAGGCTTAGTCTACAAGACCATGCAAGCTGTCTGGTTGCAAAAGATCTATTTGTGGGCTTACCATGAATTTACAGAGGATTACATGCCACCCACTGCTTACCATTGGTTGGCTTCATTGTCGCTCATCTGTTTGGTTCTAATTTTATGTCTTTCTTTGTCCATCTTATGCTTGTCCGTCCCCTAGAATATAGCCTCTTTAAGACTCTCTTAACTAGCTGATATGTGTCCTTCCACTGATCATTTTGTGTGATGTACTTTTTTTAGGTCGAGGCTGGGCAGTGCATACACTGCTCTACAATGCATGCTGTATTGAGGTACGCATAGAAGCTTTGCCAATTTCCCGCCTTTTTTTTAATAGGCTCCTGTTATTGTCCTTACAAAATCGCTTCTTTTCATTTGTGGATAGGCTTAGAAGTCCCTCCTTGGTACCGCCTTGTCTGCAGTTGTAACCTCCCATAACCACTGGACTTTTTAATTGTGTTGTTACACGGTCTGCTTTATAAGTCGGTGAGCACTATTTTCTTTAATCACCCACAACGTGGTTTCCTACAAGGCAGCACACCACCCGCGTTTATATTTCCATTAATAGTAATGGCTGCGGGTCTGCTTTAACTATAGCGGCCGCACTTATTTATGTATTTAATTTGCAGCGCGGTCCGCTTTAAGTATAATGGATGCGCTTTTTTATTTATTCAATTTCCCCACACAGTCTGCTTTAACTTTAGCGGGCGCACTTCAGAACCTTTGTTTATTTTTGAATGAAAGCGCCCCATACCACGCTTTCACTTTAATGTTGGCCGCGCCCCTTTCTTTAGACCTTTCTACAAAAAGGGTCACAGCCACCATTAAAGTGGTCTTGCATTTGTGAGAATTGTGAGAATTTGAGTCATTGGCAATATAAATAACATTGCCTTTCATATGTGTGTTGGTTTTCACAACTCATAAATAAAAGGCATTGTCATTTACAATGCCAATAGCTTAAACTCTCGCCAATGCGAGACCTATTGCATTGAAAATGCTTGTTTTTTTTACTCTGAAGTGCACGGGGCCCTTCCGAACAGGCCCCAGTACATGTGCTCTGGATCCCTCAAAGGAAATGTGCAACTGGCTAATCCCTGAATGGCATATTTAACTTACCTATATGTCCCTAGTATATGGTACAAAGAGTACCCCGAGTTAGTAAGTTAAATGTCAACAGTGGATTGTAGCACTTATTACTTATTGTGCTACCACTGTTGTGAAAGAGTAAAATAATTTATCTAGGACTGCCATTGCAGTCTATTTGGGCAGCTTGTAAACTGGCAACTCGACATTGTTGAAGCTAAAAAGCTAAAAAAAAAACCTGCACCTTCCAAGTGGACTAAAAGGCAAGTTTGTTTTGCACTCGCAGTGGATTCTGCTGGTGTACCCGAGAGATCGAGTTCTAGTCCCCAACAGGTCCAACTCAGGCCCTTGCCCATAGGCTAGTGCCGTAGTGCACTCTTCCTTGCCACAGGACTGCAACTTGTTAGTCCAGAGTCCAAAGCTCGTAGACTACCACTACCAGCTGATTTGCAGGTACCCTTGAACACCACTGAGAACTGTGGTTTTCACCAGATTTCTGGATTCTGCAGATCTATCGACGTCAAACCCACGGCTTGACTCCAGCTGAAGAAGACCCCCCCACTGACTTCACCATCAATGAGAAAAGTACCAGAAATGTTCTTAAGTGCAAAGATAAAATCTTGACTGGGACCAACTTAGTGCCTGCATCCAACATTCACTTCAATTGCGGTCAGCCGGAAACTTTCAATTTGCCCGATACCCGAGAGGTCCAGGCTCATACACCGGTGGCGGCTCCTCAAGGGAGTGCTGCGGGGCAGTGGGGCGGCAGAGAGGGGCAGGGTGCAGAGTGTGGGGTAGTAAACTCCGGCATACGGCCGAACCGAGTTAAGTACATAAATAAATAAATAAAACAAATTACATTGAGCGCGTTGCAACCCAATCGACGGTGCAGCGCGCGCAATGTAATTCATTTTATTTATTTATTTATGTACTTAACTCGGTTCGGCCGTATGCCAGAGTTTACTACACCCAACTCTGCCCCTCCCCCGCCCCTCCCTGCCCCACCCCCGCTCCACCGCCCCACAGCGCTCCCTCAAGGAGCCGCTATTGTCATACACAACTGCTAAGAGTGAAAAGCAAGAATTTACAAACTTTAAAAAAAAACTTCCACACTTTTTGGAGTGAAAAGCAGTGATCTATGGAAACTTTGCAAAAATTATAACTCAAGTTCATGCCATCTTATTTTTGTCATTTTGGGGTCAAAATAAAGAAACAATATATTATATTTTATAAATTAGAGCGGGGTTTTTATTGCTTTTTGTTTTTTACTGATTTACTGTTTTGATGCTGGTATACACTTGACACTTGTTTTCTATTGAGTTAAGGCTGACTGCTCTGTGCCACAGCTGCCCAGGACTGAGCTATGGTTTCATTTAAACAAACAGAACTCAACCTCATACCGGTTTGCAACATTATTGCTTTGTGAGGTCTTACAAACCACAACCAAAAATCCACTTTTCTCACAGTGGGAATAAGTGAGAATAAAATAATGAGAGTTAGACTGTGTGCAAGGGAGTGTTTGTGAGAAAGTATGAGTGAATGCAACTGAATGTGAGTGAGTCCAGAAGAATTAATATGAATGAGTCAAGGTGAGAATAAGTGAGACTGAGTGAGTGTGTGATAATTTGAGAGTCGGAGTGAGAGCGCACTTGAATGAGTGAAGATAACATCCCTGGCAAAATGCGTATGCCAGCAAACAGGAGACAATTCTTAGCATGTCACAATACTGGCACTAACATGCTAGATTAAAACTTGGCATTTGGGGACAGCCATGGTAAAATTCTGTTGCTTGAATACTGGAGGAGATTCTTGTTATGTGGGCACCCATTGTAAAATGTTGGTATTGACTAATGGTGATTCCTGGCTTAAGGTAGGACAACCGTGGCACGGTAGACGGAGGGCAACCATGACTAAATTCTAGCCCTAACACAGAGCTAATTTTGAAAATAAGAGTAACCCATGGTATATGACCAACACTAATGGCAAAATTGTGGCACTGAGATGTTGTATGTTGTTTTTTGGCCTAAGAGGATAGCCATGGCATATGGGGGTAGGGGCATCCATGCCAAAATTATGCCTCTTGCATAATGAATCTTCTACATTTTCAATATCCACCAGTTTGTACTAAATTTCCAAAAAAAGTTGTAGTGCACCACCAGTGTTCACTTATAGCTATCTTATGTTTTGCAGAACCACCCATTACTGAATGTGTGGTAGACAGGGGTGCCTTTATTGGTGATCTCCTTCTTCCAGTAGTTCGCATCAAATTGGATGCATCACCTCTGTGCCACCACAGTCTTGACCTCTTGTCTATTTCACCACTCTCTCACTCTACTGGCAAAAGCTGTAATTCTATGGAGATCTGCCTGGGTCTGTTTTTTGGAAGCGTACTGTCTCTGCTACCTCTGGCTGGGTGTATATGCAACTTTCTTTATGTGATGACTACATCCATCTCATCTGGCCTGAGTTGTACAGCTTTATACATGGACAACTGGAGTTACTCTGCAGACCTTTCTACAGCATGCCCAAGCTAAGAGAGGTCTCTTGTGGGTTCACTCACTGAGATGGCATACCATTAGGGTTGCATCATTCCTCAGACAAAAATGCAGACCACTTGTTCATTACTCCAGATTCTAAAAGATCATAGAGCTAGATCTTAAATAAGGTTTTATGAAAAAGCATTCATTTTCCTTTTCACCATGGCAGTTCTGCTTTTATTTGCTATTTAGGAATAGGTTTACACTTCAAAGGGCTTCAGACAATACAATTGGGTGAGTTTTAATAAATGGCTTTGCAGATTATTGTTAGGGTCTTAAGAAGATAAAATTGCTGACTTAGAGGCAATTTTGGCACTAAATAGTAGGTGAGAAACCGGGGCATCAACCTATAATTTAGAGTAGCCCTGGGGGAGGGATGCTTCCGGGGCCACAATAGCCTCAGGGAGGTGGGCCATGCGGCTCCCTCCCCTTTTTAATAGAATTCAGCCAAGAGATGGGGTCCCCAGGGCCTATTAAGGCTTGGGATGGGGGCTGCACACCCCCTCCCCTTAATATATATGGTTTGGCCCCAAGGATTGGGTCGCTTGGATCTGAAGCCAGCAGGGCGGGGGGTTGGCTGTCTTCGGGGGAGTTGGTTGCCTCTGGGTGGGTTGGATGGGGTCCCTGGGGTCAAACTTACACCATGTACGTCAAAAACTGTGTATGTAAAATGAGAGAGGAACCCTTGGTAACCCAAAAGACTGTGGTTCAAACAAGAAATTTTTGTAAAAAGATGTCCTCTGGGAATATTTAATATCCACACCTTAGCTCTCACTCGTAGTCAAAGTCACATTCATTCAAGTCCAATAATAACGACCACCCCCAACCTTGAGTCTGTTACTTATTGGCACAAAGACCTATAGTTAGTGGAATGATGGTTGAAATTTATTTAAACAATATGTTTCTCAAGATATTACACAATAAAAAAACAATTTTATCAAAAAGAACACAATGGAGCAATTACAATACATTCAATTTTAAAACCAATTCATCATTGTACGATCCAAGACTATTGCACAAGAGTTTAAAAACAGACAGTAACCTTTTTCATCAATTGCCACAATTGAAAATTGAATTTAACCACATGAACCCTAGTGCCTTGCAAGTCATATACATCTAAGGTAATATTCATACAGACGAATTTGTGGCTACAGTAAGAGCGTTGACACGTTTCGAAGGAATATTCATATAGCACCTTCTTTCTCAAGACAGTAGTATTGTTACTCTCGTTCTTTTAAAATTTGAGGCGATGGTAAATAAGTATGCCCCAGAATCATCAAAAGCACTTCATGTAAAGAGGTCCCAATTAATCAATTTCTTATCCCATAAACTCTATATAAGTCGGGCACTTGGTGCACAGCGGCAGACTGGCCTCAATTTATGGATCACAACAACCGCCTAAGCCCTGTGTTTAACTTATATCAAAATCAATGTTCATCGGCCCATTGAGTGAACTTCCTTTTGTTGTTGTGGGCAGTATAATAAAAGAGCGTGTTCTTCCAACTATTCCTCGAAGTGAACTGTTTTGATTCCTTATTGGAGTAGAGTTTTTTTTTAAAAATATCGAGCTCTTTCAAATTCACGATGAAAACCGGTGGCGTGTCAATACGTCCATCCTGGTGCAGTATTGCAATCAAAAACTGTGCACGGCATGGAGATGGCAGCCTGCGAGGAGTTGACTGCCTCTGGGTGGGTTGACCACGGTACCTGGCTGCAGATAGGAAAGTATATTTCCAATTTAGATCCAGTACACTGCCCCTAAAAACTATTACTGCAAGATGAGTCCCTGATAAAGACGGCATTTGTCCAGTGTGCACTGCTGCCTCAGAATCCATTGGCCACATATTCTTTGCCTGCTCTGGATATGGCAGCATTTGCCAATCATGGATTAAATTGATATGCAGGCTGTTGGGGACTTGCTGTAGCCAAACGTCCCTCAGGACACTTAGATCAGACCCGACCCAGGCATCTGTATGTGCTGTTGCCAAGTTTTTGGGTAAAATGTTGATTATTCGCTCAAAGGCAATAATAAGGGCTGCTTGAATATACTGACATCCTTTGTACTGCTCAAGCAGTCATAACATCATTTGTCAATGTTTCATTATTGTGAATACATGAATGGTGATAACCCTTATAACTCCACATATGCCCCTTCAACTGTAAAATAACTTGTTATATTCTGTTGAATTTCTTCCAATCTCTGTATGTAAATAGAGGATCAGGCTGTTAAATCGACCTCTCAACAAATGTTTATTTATGTATTGATGATATTTTATAATGCATGGGTTTATTCTATCTTATACTGCTTTATTATGCTCTATACAAGGTTGCATTTGTATGAGTACTCCTGTATTTAATATATGATTTTATGGCTTGTGTTGTCGAATAAACCATTGATTGATTGATCGCTAATAAATCTAACCTTTCCAAAATCCAACATTTTTAATGTTATTGCAGACGTTGGAGTGAGAACAGTAAATCTATCCCCTCCAAAGTCCAATACTTTCCCTACTGTTGCTACAACTGGAATGGACTTTGAGATGTGGCACAGTTCTTAAGGTACTGAAGCAGTCTTGCAACTGCATTTTGAATTCTTTGGAGTTCTCTAATAGTGGTCCTTGATACTCCTTGGTATAGTCCATTGGCATAATCCAGACAGGATGAAGGGAGTGAGATGGTTGCCTGGACATTCTATGGGATTCATAAATGAGGGAGGAAGGATTGGCGTGTCCTCATAGTGTGTAATTTGAATTTGTCAATTGTTAAACTTGTAGGATAATGGATAGGGTGGAATACATGTTGTACCTTAGATGAGGTTATTGGCAGAATTCCTAGTTCTTCAGGCCACTTCGTAAGTGGATTGTACATTTTCGATTCCCCGTAGGATAGGATTTCTATTTCTGTAACGCTGAGTTTGAGATGACTCACTATCATCCATTGGTCGGTGGCTTTGAGGCAGACATATAATTATGAGAGATCAATTTGTGATTTAAAATTGAGACACTGAATTGTTAAAATGGATTTAAAGACCAATATCTACAGCGCAGCCAGGGAATCAATCAGGAGGACATTCCAGTGGAATGAGTGTGGAGTTAAGTTTGTTGACAGCAAGAGTTTATGCTAGGCATTTAGGAAAAGTCAGAAGGTGGAGATTACCAAAGAACAAAGCAATGTAAGTAGCAAGAGAGCTATTTAGCCACAGAATGGGGATGGCACAGGAATCAACTTGAAAACTGGCCTGTCATTAATTGGGGGGCATGAGCAAATGTTGAGAGAGAGTAAAGGAAATGCAGGTTGAAAAGGTGACGAAAACTTGACGACTTTTCAAGCGCTAAGAAAGCATACTTTGTGTCAAATAGAATTCCATGATTTCTGACAGAAGGAAAAGGAGCAAAGAATTCCAGAGGAGGTTGGAAAATAGATTATATCACTTTTTGATGATGCAGTAGGGATCATAGAGAAATTCAGTGCATAAAAGCCAATAGTTGGAGAGATGGAAATATGGGGCTGAGGTGTGAAAGAGTTGAAAGAGGAACAAGTTTGATGGCATCGACATACAGGTGATAAAACAATCCAGTGTAGGAGAGAATGTCGCTCAGTAAGAGGGAAACCTAATGAATGGGCCAAGCATCAAGGTACATAAAACAGAATGTTTAGCGTTGTAAAAGGAGAACCAGTCAAGGAATGTATCAGTAGTAACGACAATCCAGTTAGGGACAAAATGCCACTAAGTAAAAGGAAGACCCACTAAATGAGCCAAGCATCAAGGGACAATAAATAGAATATTCAGAGGTGAAAGTGGAGAACCAGTCAAGGGGATGTGTTAGTAATACCAATGTAGGTATGAGTGTTAAGTAAGGTGTATTATGATGGGTATATAAGCTACGTATGAAGACTATAAGCTCTGAGACTTGGTTAAAGGCAAAACTATGTTACTTACAAAGATTTCTGACTTCTATTTCACCTGTTAAAGTTCATTTTCTGTTGGATGGAATATTAAAACCATCAGTCAGCTTAATACTGGAGATTTGACTATGCCAGATTGGGAGTGTATATATTACTAATAAATATATGCACTAGAATACCACATTTTATGTTACATGACTGTGTGGCCATAAATAATTGTAAATGTCTAAAATTGATTTAATTGATTAATGAGTGGAATACCATTTCAGGTAAACATAACTTTAACAAATATACATGCAAATTATATTGAAGGTAATGTGTAAATATTCTAGCCCATCCAATTCTCGTAAGGCCAGTTTTTCATTTTATTTAACTTGTATTTCTGCAAAGATCACTATTTATTGTCAGAGTTCATATAAATGTGTTTTAGATGATCAGCAGAAACAATATTGTTACTTTTGATAGACCCCTTGTCAAGTTAAATTCAATGCTGGCCACCAATGTTTTACAGCTCACCTTCAAATTATATAGGTTGATTTCTAGCTGACATTCAAATAAATAAACTTTGATTTTGTTAGAAGTGCTTTACTTTGATTATCACCACTATGTTTAATTGTTTTTAATATCACAAATATATAGTATAAAAGTGGTTATATAGAGTTTGGCGGATACAGGACATTCACCAATAATTGGGGATACGCCATCCATCCCTATTTATGGTTCATGCCTGCGTATAAATTCAAAACAGTTTGCTCAAAAAGGAACACATCAATAAATCAGTTGAAATACTATAAAAGCACTCCCTATATCTACAACCAAACAACAGCACTTAAGTCTAGGTTTGCTACATTCTCGATCATCCCTTCCTCCAAAAACAAATGTTGTATTGTCGCGAAACTCAGGATACTATAAGGCGCTCAATGCTTGCTTGATACAATAGGAATGATCAAAAACCCTCGACATTTCTGGAGTGCATTATATACCTGACTTTTCACATGCATGTATAGTTAACTATTCAGTAAAAGGGTTGGTATCCACATGTAGGATCCTGTCTATTCACACATCATTCTTCAACGCTTCATGTTTATATGCAATACTGCCAAGCACCATGATTAGAGCGTATATTGAAATCATTCACCCCAACCAACAACTTCCATATAGTTTTAACAAGAAGCAGCACCCTTAGGGAATATGCTTTTAAAACAGAAAGCATTGAGACCTTGTCAGGGGAACAAAGCACTATATTGATTCTGATTTTTTTTGTACCACTGTGTTCCTTTCTAAGGGTGTAGAGGGTTTCCTTCTAATTTTGTATGGATAAGTCACAGAGTCACAGGGTCAACGTTATATATTTCAGACATCTACATTCCTTGTGATGTAGGTAGGTTTGGACACACCTAAAACAGTCCTCAAGAGTTGAGTAGTGAAAGGGCCCATATGAAGAAGGAGATCAAAGTCCATCTAAAATCTGCCAGGGCTTTCAAACAAATAATAAAACATAGGGACAAAGGATAACCGTTATATTCACATGTTCACTGTATAATACCACCAACAATTTAAGAACAATATTCAATGGTTGGAGTTGTGTTCACATAGAGTGAAACCAGACCAGCACTGTTCTAGGTTGGTCGTTATTCAAATTACTGATCTACTCTGGATATCTGTGTCTCCCGGGTTGTTTTTCACGTTTCCCATGAAAAACAGAGTAAAGGCATAGAAGTTCTCACACATATTTGATTCAAGATACTTTAATATACCAACTCAAAATTTCTCGCAATTTTTGGCAAAGAGTATTTTGATGAGTCTTGTGTCTGCAAGTGGGACAGTGAGGATGCAGTCATGTCAGTGTACATGGGTGTAATGCGCTTGTATGGACAGTAGAGGTGTTAGGAAAGACTGGTAACTTTAACAGAAGGAACGCCAACTACAAGGAACATAATCTGGAGCACAAAAGCCAATGCTCAATCATACCACTGGCAGAGGAGATTCTGGGCAGCACCAAGACAGTAGCTTCTTTCCTCATAGTTTATAATTTGTTTTTTGCCTCAAATGGTTGAAATGTCGGCACCATTTTCTTGCCTTCTGCTTGCATACTTCCCTGCCATTTCTTGCTTAATGTGAACCACTTGTATTTACATTGATGGGGCAAGGATCAGCATTTGAAAAATGCACCCTACTGGGAACATCAAAGGACCTGGACACAGTTAAACAGCGTGCATTTTATGTAAAAGATTGCTAGAATGTGGAAGAGCTGAGGGTGGAATATCCTACCGTGGCAATGCTCAGCTGACAAACCTCTCATGGAATACATTACTTCTTTGAAGTAATATGGACAAAATAGGCTTAAATTAACAGGGTGAATCCGTTTGCAGGGTTTTAACATCAATTTCAGAATTCCTGTAGGAATCATGCATGAAGTAGTGCAGATTTGACAGGGAAAATCTGGAATGAATGATGGGATTTAGAATGGAGCGTGAAGCTAGGTGTAAAACCAATTAGAAGGAGGGAGCGCAGGAGCACAACTTGCATTTAATATTTTTGTGACATCTTTCAGTTCAGACATGAATGTTATCATTTCTGGTGTTAGAGTGCTGAATAAAAACTATCTAGAACCAAACAGTCACAGATGGAAACATCTAATAACCAGTTAACAGAGAGTCTGAACTCTCCATGCACAATCAAAGAGGGGCATCAGGGGAGACACTTTGCAGATACGGTCCCATCTGATGATCTGGGCACACGCATCTCTGTGAAGGTGCAGACTTCTCATAATGGATCCTTGACTGTGGGAAAGGTGAGGCTGGGGTATCTGTGAATTTGAAGGCAAACTTTTTTGGAGGAAGTAGACCATGGGATTTGAGAGGCTGTGAAATTGGTAATAGCACAGCATTCCCCCACTATTGGCAGAACGGGCGACAGAGTGTAAATAAAAGATTGCATCACAAATACTGTCAATACAAATACACAGATAGTATGTTTAAAAAATAACCCTACATAAGAGGGAGAGTCTGCATTCGTGGACCCTGTGCTCTTTGTGTCCAGGTTTTTAAGCTACTCCACCTGTGTTAGAGATGCTGCTGACCATATAACGGTGAAGTCTTTGGTTTTATTCTGTAGCTTTGGAACAACGTCCCCATATTATCATTCATGATCTAGCCTTCACATCCTTTAACAAGCACAAGCAAAGCCAAAAGGCATGAACCTGGCAAACTGCACTGCTTTTTTTCTACTTTTATTTAATTTTCCACAAAAAAAAGAAAAAAATGGAAACAGGCAGCTTCTTAAGTGGGGCTGCCATATGCCTGCAGTAAACATTTAAAACTTTTTAAAAAATTGTACTGACTGTTTTACAATTTATTTTTGTATAGCAAAGCTTTCAGCTATGCCACACATTTCATTATTTGTTATTTGTGAAGGAGACGAGAATAAATCACCACCCAATTACAACTTTAAAAAATAAATAAAAAATAAATCCCTGTGTAGCTGGGTACCCAAAATGGAGGCAAAATATAAAGTTGGTAGTTAAAATTAATATGTAAGGAAACTATTTTAGATGGCTGTGAACAATGTGCATATACTTTATGCAGTCACTCAAAGTGAATGGAGCCAATGGAATGTGGGCTGACCTATTATCCCACACTGTATTTATGGTGGAAAGAAGCACATTTTGAATGACAATTTCATACACCAATGGTTGATGTCCGAAGACCAAAAACTCCTCTATATATGCATATTATATATGAATTATTTGCAAAATAATAGTCTGGTGAGACAGCTAAAACTGTCTCAAGTGCCAGACCTAACAATCACCTGTAATCATTTACTTCTAAAATGAATGGAACCTTACTGAATGACTTTACTATATTATCCTTCAAAAAGCATACTTACTCACCATGACTGATTGCAACATCAGTACACCATATGGTTATTTAATAGGTTATCTTAAAATGAACCTCATAAGCATATACTTTATGTCTTTAAATCAAATCTTAAGCTATAAACGTAATAATTCAATTTGTTCGCTGTAAAGCGCTCAAATATCCTCTGGATTATGCTAACACTATCACAAAACCTAAAAACGTAAATGCAAATACATGTTCAGAAGGTGTGGTGAGCATGAATATCATGTTGCACTGGTCATATCAGACTCGGACGTATATATGAGTTGTCCTCTATTGTAAGCATGCAGCAGACATAAACAATGTGACAGAATTCTAAATAGTGGAGAGGTGTGGTGCAGCGGCCAGGGCAGCTGATTTTGGAGCACAGGGTTCACGGTTTGATCGCTGGCTCTGGCAGCAGCTCAGTATAGTAAACTTATGCACCATGTGACTCGGGGCAATAGCTCACTTAATTTCCACGATGGCCCCCATCGCCTTGAGACCCGTGAGGGTGAGCAGTTTGTGCTTTACAAATACGGATTTATTGAGAAACATCCTCATATCTTAAAATGTATCTGTCACCCCATTGATCTCTAGGGTGATTCAGCTGATCTGGTGGGCTAGGCGGGTGCCCACTTCCTCCCTCACTGCTGCACGTGTGTCCCTCCCGAAGCTGTGTGCTCTGTCACAGAGGACGTCTCTTTACCGACAGAAGACTTACCAGTGTCCGGTCTGTCTCCTGGGTGTGTGAGAAGCTGTGCTCCCCTCCTAGAACCTCAAAACAAGTCTCCCATCACAATACTTTACCTGAAGAGGAAGCTTACGTGAAAAGGAGAATCCAGAAACAGGTCTGCATGCACATTATATTTAAATGCTTCAGCTACATTTCAGTAACAAAACTCAGCAAGAAAAAATCATATGGGAATGAGTTTGATTTGTTTAGAGAGATATAATGTGTCTGTCACTGCTTGTGGTTGACGCGGTCGCAAGATCACACTGGAGAGTAAACCGATGATGAGTCATTTCAAATGATTCAGCCCCAGTGACTTTCAATGCTAAACTGTATGCGTTCCTATCACAGCTTCTATGTGAACCATGTGAAATATAACAGTGGTCACATGGATAGTGCCGCCCATCAAGCCAACATTTACAAGCTTTTAAATAAATAAATTGTGTCCCTAGATGCCATGTAGATCATTCGTGAACCTAGGTATCTTTTACTTCTTCACTTGTGTTTCAGATTATGTATATCACATTTAAAAAAATGTAGGGGGAGTGCATAAGGAGTCAACAAATTGTGACAGACTGCACAGTGTAAATTCAGTTACACATCTGTTGGTTTTATTGAGCTAATGCCACCAGTGTTTTGGAGATTATGTAAACAATGACACATTAAGGAAATTAGCTTTTAAGTGACAAAATTGAAAATTTTAAAAGACATCTGAGGCACTGCCATACAAAGGCTACTTTTTAAATGATATCCCATTTCAAATAGTGACGCACAGCAAACAGTCTGGCTCATCCTTGAAAGTATATTTTCAGGGTGTAATACGTCAGGATTTTGCTTCTGGCTGTTTGGGGGTATGCAGTGCAGTTTACAGTACAAGCCAGGACTTTTATATCAGATTGCAAGAAAACACAAGAGCAGGATATCATGTTGCAGCCTACAAAGCAACCGACCACCCTCTACTGAATATAGCATAAACAGGATCTGAAGTGTCACTTCACCACTACTGAAGAGCTTACAGAGACCACTTTTAGAATGCACTCAATTGCATACACTAAGAGGCATATTCACAAGAAACTATCGCCGAGTCAATGGCACTTTATCGCAGCCAAAGTTGCGATAAAAATACCTCCCCATTCACAAGCCGGTGTAAACAGCCCACAGCACCAGTTTACCCACAATAGCAGCCGCAAAAAACATTGCCACAGAGGCCCCCGCAACTATCGCTAATGAGATGCAGAGTGGGTGTTCCCGTGCCAAAAGCCGCGACAACATCACACCTCAACATTCTCAACGACCAGACAGAACTGCGATAAAAACACAAAACAGGCGATAAGGCACGTTAGCACCAGGAAATCTACACATGCTCTGACCTGGTGTAAAGTTGGACGGCAGCCTGCACCACAAAAGGGAGACCAGTCCGGACACCCAAGAGGGCCACAACACCTACGGACACCACCCCAGGACCACAACCCACACCCTGAACACCCCCCCCCGGACCACCACAGACACAGCGCAGACAAAGACAGCGGACCCCCAGGAAGCGTACCAGCCGCACAGATCCAACCAACATCCCACCCCACACCAAGCTGATGGCTTGGCTGTACCTGTTGGCCCCTGGCACCCCCCAACCAACACCCGCCAGAGTTGGAGGAGTCCCACTGCCAGCCACATCCAAGTCCCTCACACCTGTCCTGGACATCACCAACCCCCTGGTACCCCAGTCCCCATACGTACAACACAATGAGCAGGTCACGCTGGAGACCAAGCAAGGATCATACGCCATAGCAGGATGCACGCACGTGTAGGGTGGCAATCCACAGCACACATGCCCCACCTGTGCCCCCTGGTGACACAGCACACAATCACCGCAACAGAAAGCACACATCCCACCCCAATGTGCAGCCAACAACAGAACACCTTGGAACCTCCAACAATGTCTCCTTCTTTTACACAGCCAGTGTGCATGATTCCTCCATCCTCCGACAGTCCATCAGCAACCAGCGTTCCCAGGATGGCACCAAGGGAAATGCACAGCCCCTTGGCTAATTCCAAATGAACACCCCACTCACCTCAACTCCACTACCATGAAAATCACAACTCTGGCAATACACACATCACCAAATCACAACCAACTTGCACAACAGCATGCCCACCCACCAGACACGACAGAACAACTCACAATGGTCACCTGGCCAAGCCATGAACATGAGCCGTCAACAGCATGGCACCTCAGCCACACAACAGCAGAATGTGGGGAGAGGTGGCAAACAGGCATGTTTGAAGGATGCAGTAGTACCATGATTGGGAAAGGACACAATGCCAAGAGTGGTAGAGACGTGCCGGACAGACCGCAGTATGCAGCACACACCCATATCCATGGCGACATACACCTCTAGTGTATGGAGTGTAGTGGACAGTGGACGCAACTATGTCACCACAGCCAGTGGGGGACCTCGCGGAAATCTTGCCTGTTACGCCCCCCCCAAGCGTGACTGGAGTGGGATGGCCAGGCATACGCCACGCCTGCGTAGGGGTGTGAATAAGTAGCACATACCCTGGGTGTGGTCCTCTACCGGAAAGCCCAACGTCTCTGCCAGGGCGGTGCCTCTCACCACGCCATGAGGCCGACGCCATCCTCGTGAGCGGAGTTGCCTGCGACGCTGTGCGCCTGCCGGACCACGCATCTGTCAGGCCCGCTCCTGCACAGCCAGGCCTCACTGTTCACGTGTCGACACCGGCGTGTGTCTAGGAGGGCCCACCACGTTCCGGCTCAAGCTCCAGGTCCGAGTCCCACGACCTTGGCAGCCTCCTCAGACCATCATGGCCTCCACGACACGGGCCCGCTTTAGTCATTTTTCGTTGACATACCCTACTGTCGCCTCAGGCCTACACCTCGACCCAGTAGGTCCCATGTATGAAACTGTGTCCTGAGTCATGAATGGCAATGACCCCAAATCCGGGCCACCGGCAACAGCACCAGACTTCCTTCGATCAGTGAGGCATGGTTCCATATGGGCTTCTTGCGACACGTGGTGCCACTAACCATGTTCAACACCAACCGGCGACACATGGTGCCACTAACCCTGTTCAACTCCAGCCGGCGACACGTGGTTCCACTAACCCTGTTCAACGCCAGTCGACGACATGGGGTGCCACTAACCCTGTTCAATGCCAGCCGGCGACACATGGTGCCACTAAATCTGTTCAACGCCAGCCGGCGATACGTGGATGAGGAACCAGGACTACCCTGCGGACCAGTAGGTCCCACATCCAACACCTAGGCGCAAATCACGAATGGCAGAGTCCACACCAGTGGTCGCATGGAGAGGAGTCAGAGGAAGATGTAGCTCACTCCGGACGAAACCCGGGTCACATACACAGAGGTGTCCCAACACGTGGTGCCACTGAACCTGAACTACGCAGGCCGGTGTGGCCATCCAACCTGTGCCGGGGACACTCGGTGAATGGGCCGTGCCGACCACTGCCTCAGGTCTACACCACGGTCAGGTAGGTCACACATTTGGAACTGAGTCTTGATTACACCATGGCAGTGAACACCATGTAAGGCATAGGAGAAGTCACTATACTCCCTTCGATGTGGTGCCAACAAGTCTGTGCATGGCATCACAACCACACGTGTCTTGTCTATTGCCCTACGCGGACTACTGCCCTTGGACTACACTGCGCACGAGTGGGTCACAGATTTGGAACTGAACATCGGTTATTCAAAAGGCAGAATACATGTCATCGCACGCACAGAGAGGCGTAAGAGGATGACGCGTTGCAGTCCGGAGGGAACAAGATCATCGTTACGGAGGTGATCGAACACTACCTACAACTGCCCTTGTGTCACTGACTCTGTGCCTCGCCAGCCATCGACGCGTGGCTGTAGGTCACTGCTGACCGCTGCCTATGGCGTACACTGCGGTCCAAATGAACACCCCACTCACCTCAACTCCACTACCATGCAAATCACAACTCTGGCAATACACACATCACAAAATCACAACCAACTTGCACAACAGCATGCCCACCCACCAGACACGACAGAACAACTCACAATGGTCACCTGGCCAAGCCGTGAACATGAGCCGTCAACGCATGGCACCTCAGCCACACAACAGCCGAATGTGGGGAGAGGTGGCAAACAGGCATGTGTGAAGGATGCAGTAGTACCATGATTGGGAAAGGACACAATGCCAAGAGTGGTAGAGACGTGCCGGACAGACCGCAGTATGCAGCACACACCCATATCCATGGCGACATACACCTCTGGTGTATGGAGTATAGTGGACAGTGGACGCAACTATGTCACCACAGCCAGTGGGAGACCTCGTGGAAATCTTGCCTGTTACGCCCCCCCCAAGCGTGACCGGAGTGGGATGGCCTGGCGTATGCCACGCCAGTGTAGGGGTGTGAATAAGTAGGACGTAGCCCTGGGCGTGGTCCTCTACCGGAAAGCCCAACGTCTCTGCCAGGGCGGCGCCTCTCACCACGCCACAAGGCCGACGCCGTCCTCGTGAGCGGAGTTGTCTGCGACGCTGTGCGCCTGCCGGACCACACATCCGTCAGGCCTACCCCTGCGCAGCTAGGCCTCACTGGTCACCTGCCGACACCGACATATGTCTAGGAGGGCCCACCACGTTCCGGCTCAAGCTCCAGGCCCGAGTCCCGCGACCTTGGCAGCCTCCTCAGACCATCCCGGCCTCCACGACACGGGCCCGCTTTAGTCCTTTTTCGTTAACGTGCTCTACTGCCGCCTCAGACCTACTCCTCGGCCCAGTAGGTCCCATGTGTAAAGCTGTGTCCTGAGTCATGATTGGCAGGGACACAAAATCCGGGCCACCGGCAACAGCACCAGACTTCCTTCGATCAATGTGTCATAGCTCCATATGGGCTTCTTGCGACACATGGTGCCACTAACCATGTTCAACACCAGCCGGCGACACGTGGTGGCACTAACCCTGTTCAACTCCAGCCGGCGACATGTGATGCCACTAACCCTGTTCAACGCCAGTCGGCAACACGTGGTGCCACTAATCCTGTTCAACGCTAGCCGGCGACACGTGGTGCCACTAACCCTGTGCGATACGTGGATGAGGGACCAGGACTACCCTGCGGACCAGTAGGTCCCATATCCAGCACCTAGATGCAAATCATGAATGGCAGAGTCCACACCAGTGGTCGCACGGAGAGGAGTAAGAGGAAGATGCGGCTCACTCCGGACGAAACCCGGGTCACATACACTGAGGTGTTCCAACACGTGGTGCCACTAAACCTGAACTACGAGGCCGGTGTGGCCATCCAACCTGTGCCGGTGACACTCGGTGAATGGGTCGTGCTGACCGCTGCCTCAGGCCTACACCATGGTCAGGTAGGTCACACATTTGGAACTGAGTCTTGATTACACCATGGCAGTGAACACCATGTAAGGCATAGGACAAGTCACTATACTCACTTCGATGTGGTGCCAACAAGTCTGTGCATGGCATCACAACCACACGTGTCTGTGGCCCTACGCGGACTACTGCCCTCAGCCTACACTGCGTACGAGTGGGTCACAGATTTGGAACTGAACATCGGTTATTCAAAAGGCAGAATACATGTCATCGCATGCACGGAGAGGCGTAAGAGGATGACGCGTTGCAGTCCGGAGGGAACAAGATCATGGTTACGGAAGTGATCGAACACTACCAACAACTGCCATTGTGTCACTGACTCTGTGCCTTGCCAGTCAATGACACGTGGCCGTAGGCCACTGCTGACCGCTGTCTACGGCCTACACTGCGGTCCAGTAGGTCACAGACTCTTCATTTTGCAATGGCTGAGTTCATATCAGCGTACCGGCTTCATCGCAGACACCATCCCCTCTCAGCCCCGGTGCCACTAAGTCTGTTCCCTGACAATCATGGACACTCTCTGGTCGAACTTTGGTGGCGTCTGAGTCTATGGAATAGGGGGCAGTTTTCATCCTGGTGGTGGCAACGAGGCTGTCGCATTCCACTCCTCCATTTGCTGCTTCTGGATAAAATCAAACCTTTCGGCGTCATGCACTGGAGGACACCTTCCACTGTCCCCTGATCCCCTCCGCAACATACACCTCGGACATTGATGGTGACCCGCTCAGATCGCATGGCCCATCTGACTGCACCACAAGTCACCGTACCGTGGCTGGGTGCCTGTGCTGGCCGCTGTGCATCCGGGGCCACTAACTCTGTGCTGGTCAGGTCCGGGACCCCTTCTTCTGAGATATTGCATGGCCCCTGAAGCGTTGGCCTTGAGGTCATCAACACCATTTCTCTGTGGCCCTGCATTGTACGCAGCCTCTGGGCCCAACAGCGTCCCACCAGGGCTCACACACCAAATCGAGTCTTGACCGGCCTGGACGTGGCATCACCGCAGGAGGCACATGCCACCACCGCAAGGACCACCTCCAACAGTCATCTTCCAGAGTCGAAATGGTGGTCCTGACAGACTTACGGAGTTGCTGAGGCCTGTTTTGGATGCCATCATCGGCCTGATACCCTGCTCAGCACTCCAGGTGCCTGTGACTCAGTGCACCACAAGCCATTGTCCGTTACTGATTGAGTTTTGAGCTGTGGAGAGGTTGCGCAGCTATGTCACCTCAAACAGTGTGGGGGCCCTGAGACATTGATGGGGAAGATGATGCAGGTATGAAACACCCCACTGCATCTGCATCAGGTGTCTGTCGGAGGGACACAATCCGAGACTTTTTCTTCACATGGGCGCCCTCATCTCCAGTGTCCCATCCCCAGTGCACTGCAGCTCACGGACACTTCTGTTTGCATGTTGGCTGTCCTCTGGACTTTCTCTGGCCCCCTCCATGTTGCTCAGCAGTTAAATCTTTTATGCATGTGTTTTCTGTTTCCGTTGCAATGGTGTCTAATGTTCAAGTGGTTGCCAGCACCAGACATTCCGTGCGGAATGGCTTACACTCACCCCACACACATCCAGTACAGGCGTCACTGTGCATGTGACCCTGCCAATAAAGGGGCCGGGCGCATGTGCCCGCAGCCAGTTCAACATGATACCTGCGTGTGTCCCTGTGGTCTTGTTGTATGCTTGAGGGCCATGGGCCCGACGCCATTACATTGTTCTGTGTACATCGGATGCAGACGTGTCACCGCAGGCAGCGGGTTGGAGCTTGAACATGTAGCTTTTTTGTCACCCACTCAATTCGTAAGGGGAGTGGCCAGGGCTGCCGTACGCAGAGCCAACATGGGTGTGTGACTGCAACTTGAGCGCCCCTGCCCGTGGTTCTGTACTGTGAATGTGCAACTGCATGTGTCTCTATGGCAGTGTGGGTCTCCTTAGTGGGGTGTTGGTGGCCCCTGAAGCTGTGCTTGCGGGTGCTTCCTGCTGTGTGGGCTGTTGCAGGCTGGGTGTTCTCCTCTGAGTAGCTTGGCTGTCCAGGTCCTGGTGGGGGGTTGCGTGGGATATCCATGTGCTGTTGTAGGGCGTCGTTATCGACGGTGTGGTGGTCCTCTCCGGCATCACTGATGTGTTGTATTCTGTGCTTTGCTGAAGGTGTTGTGTGCCCCTCTGCAATGTGAAGGGGAGGTGCGAATTGACTTTGCGTTGACATATATGTTGGCGCATTGTGCAGGTTTGCATGCAGACTGTATGGCAATGTGATTGTGACTGTTTAGGGGGTGCTGGATTCTACTGCGGGACAGTGTACATTTGGTCTACATGACGGATGTGATGTTGTACGCGTACATTTCCATTTCACAGTTTCCGGCTCCGTTAGATGTAGTAGGCATGTTTCTGTGCATGTGCGGAGCCAGTTGTGTCCTCTGTTCTGCAGTGTCGGCTATGCGCGTTGTTCCTCGTTGTCATCAATGTGGGTGTGCTGTTTGTGCTATGTGTGTGTGCTGCAGTGTGCCAAGGGGATCAGGCCCATGGACCTGGGTGATTGTCGGTGTGCAGTGTGCTACACCTTGTTGTGCATGTGTGCCATTGTGCCCACTCCCCCGTCCCCCCCAGTCCCTGTTCGTTGCACTCCCTGTTGATGTTGTGTCAGGTCCTCTCGAGCTGTGTCCGTACTCCCTACTCCTTGCACCGTCTCCACACTGATGACTGTGGCCTGGGTTTCCTTCAGTTCCTCCGGTGGCGCTGGACTGCCACCTCCTGTCGCCGTTGCTGCCTTCCTGTTGGCAGCTGGTTTGTGCCTGGTTTAGGTAGTCACGTCATGCCGGCACCTATTGGCCTCCTGTATTGGCCTCCTGGGCACTCCGACTGCAATCCAGGTGGTCTGCTAGTGAGTAAGTTGCTGGTAGTGTTCTGTCACCTCCGTGACTCTGGTCTTGTTTTCCTGCGGTCTGCACCCCGTCTTCCTCTCCCTCTTCTCCTTGGCCTTCCCGACCCCGTTGTTCCTTGCTAGTAGTCTGTGGGGGTTGTGGGGTTTAAGTTGGCCCCTGCACCCAAGTTGCTACACGCTTTGGATTGTATTTGGTGTATTTTTTCTGTGGTTTTTATGGTGCATTGTTCCGCCAGCCACGTGGGATTTGCAGGCCTGTGGCTGGTGTTCGCTACTTTTTGTACCGCGGTTGGCCTCATCGCATGTTTTTTTGCACTCGCGTATTGCATTTATGCGGCGTGGCATTGATTTTCACCCAGAGATTTGGTGGGTTATCTGGTGACTATCGCATGCTACCGCCTTGTTGTGAATTCCACGTTGGCACAGGGTTATTTTCCCATGATAGGCTTTGATATTGGAAGTTGCGTTACGCTACTCTTGCGGTAGTTATCACACATTCTTGTGAATATACCCTAAGGGCCTCGAACCGCCAGACTCGTGGTGGTGCGGTTGTGGCAGTCTTCTGACTGCCACATTACGACCTTGGCTGTCGTGACGCCCTTGGGACTGCTGACACCGCAGTTGTTCCATGGCAGTGGCGTGACAGTCTTGAGGCAGTAATATGCTTGGCAGGACCCCGCAGTCCAGCCAAGCATATTATGACTTTCTTCACCGCCACTGATTTCATGGCGGTCTTTCCTTCATGAGAACAGTGGCGATGAGGAAAGAAAGGGGGATCCACAGGGCCCCCTTGTGCCTCTCTCCATGTGGATGCACACAGGGAGGCACAACACGTGCCCTCCTGTGTGCATGCATCCCCAGTTCCAGCACGGCATGGACTTCACAATTCATGCCGTGCTAGAATTTTCTTTTACTTTCCCATTGCAGTACCTATTTTTTAGGCACTGTCGTGGGAACGTCGAAAGAACCGGCCACCAGAAACTAAAAAGTCATAATATAGCAGGCGGTTCTTGCATGGGTTCTGCCGCCGCACCGCCAAACTTGTAATCAGCCCCTAAGTGACGAATTATGAGTTACCCTCTAACTGCAGCAGGACTAGCAAGAACAGTTACTAGCCTCATCGGAATAATATGTTTCCCAAAAACTCAGTAGACCCACTGTTTTTCACCCAGAGTCTGTCTTCTGACAGCAGCTATAGCCTCCAGGTTAAACTCCAGTGAAAAGGAGAAATACCCTGCTGAATTAGATGTGGTTTTTCAAAGCTGGTTATTCTGAATTTTAGAAGTGTGCCCTCAGGATCCAGCTTACAATCCCTCACTATCTCCACCTCTCAGAGTTACAGAACCCCAGTATCTGTAAGGCCAGGTGCAGACACACACCTAAATCCGTGGACCTCTGAATGAGGACCGAATGAAAGAAAATTATAGTATTGAATTGGGGTCTTCACTTTAGCTCTGAATCACCAGTGAATTGATTGGTAACAGCGGGTTGGCGAATCCGTGATCGAAAGTACTGGTACAGTGCAATATCACCCCCACATTTTTGTGTGCCTCCAATTCTAAATTATGTAGTAATGCGTAATAACGTGGTATTCAAAATGACTTCATGTTTTCTCCACTGTAGGATTATTTACCATACATGAATGTAATTGTGCCTGAGTTTTATCACAGGTGCCTTAAAACCTAGAAACTTGCAATCCCATTTTACACAGAAGCCGGAGTGTACCGCTCGAATGTGATTACCATTCCTTCGTGATCAGACCCTGAGTGCATTAGCATAAGGACTTCCCTTAACAGGAAAGGTGCGAGTGGTGTTAGCTGCTCTTTCTAGAAGAAACTGAAAATCCTCCGACTTGTGTAGAGCTGTGCTAAATAATGCTAACTCAGGAAAACAACACACCCGGCCAAATTTTCTGCTCTGTTGGCATGGTAGGTATTGAAAAAGGTCACCAGCGCAATAAGTGATGCCCCAGAGAATTCCATTATCACATATATGGACATCAGGAGAGTCAGAGAGGTAGGTCAACATACTTTCTCCCTAACTGATACAGGCGAACACAAAAGAGTGAACAGCTCTTAGCCAAAGTTTACCTACTTATTAAACCACCTACTCCTTGACAGATATATTTCTATAATAGGAGAAGACACCTCACATGCGGTTCATAGTGGTATGCTTCATCATAGGTGCGCTCCCCTCACTCGCGTAGGTGGATGCCACTCGTTTGGGCTCTTCCACTATCTAGGAGCTCTAAATAAAGTGTTACTTCTGGATATGTGAAAGGATCCAGTTTATATAGAAATGACTAAGGATATACCCTTGAGATATCTCTTTGTTCCATGAGTACCCATGTCATGGTCAAAAGGTAATTGTGGAATCTGAATGAATTGCGAATAACAATGATTAATTCATTCACTGAATGGTGTTTCTTGTCCAGATGTTTCAGCCGTTTCTAACAAGCCCATATGTGTCTCCGGCTTTCTTGAGGGCTCATCACATCGCTGCCTGAGTGCAGCTGTTTCTACAAGACATGCACTAAAAAGTGAGGTGTAAGGCTTTTCTCCCTGTGTATAGTTTTTAATAAAAACCCTCTTTGGTTAAATGTTCCTAACACAATGGCTAAGAGGGAGGAGGCACTTCCTTTTAGTTACACATTTGTCAAAGAAAAGTATCCGCCATCTTTACCTGCCACAAAGCACATGGATCCTGTCCACCTAACTCTGAATCAGACGCTTACATTTGCTCTACTCTCTGAGAAGGCTTTCACAGGTTTCATTAAAAAATATTTACTGTGCTCTGGAGGAAGCATTTCACAGGTTCCTTGATCCGTCTTTCACAGTGCTCTAGGGTAAATCTTTTGCAGAGGTCTGTGGAAAGACCTTTGCAGTGTTCTTGGGTAAGTATGTTGCAGTGCTGTGCAGCATGTCCTTCCCAGTCTATTAGGGGTAAGTATTTAGAAGTGCTCAGGGGTAAGTATTCCGCAGTCTTTTGGAGTGCTCTAGGATAGCTATTTCCAAGTGGTCTAGAATACACTTTTAACATGCATGTGATAAGTCTTTTTAATTGCTCTGTGATGCATCTTTCAGTGTTGTGCGTAACCCTGTTGCAGTGCTCTGCAGTAAATTATTATCACTTCCCTGGGGTGAGTCTTTTACAGTGCTGAATGGTAGGGTTTTTCTCACTGTTTTGACTCTGTCTTACATATTGCTCCGGGGAACATATTTTGCAGGTCTCTGGGGTAAGTCTTTCATAGTGCTCTGTGATAAGTATTCTGTAGAGCTCCTTTGTAAGTCTTTTATTGTGCTCTGTTGTATCTCTCTGATATATATATATATATATATATGTGATCAAGGCAGGGGACCCTGCCGGAACGCGTCATAGCCCGGAAATAATTGAATAAAAGTTACTTGAAAGCTTGCAAGTGCGGTGTCGTTTTCTGGCGAGGAGAGTTTGTGTGCCAGAGTAAGAAGTCTGACGTCTTTTTTAGACGAGATGAAGTTACTATATCTGGACCAAAAAGGGCAGAGGGGAGGGGAAGAGGACATGGAAACGTCAGAGGGAGAGGAGCAAGGAGGGGCCAATCGTTTGCTCAAACAAACGAGGAAAGACACGAAGAGGCTCCGTAAAAAACAAAGGGGTATCCTCTATGCAATCGACAGAAAAAATAACATCAATGGGTGGCAGTATGGAACAAGAAAAGGACCTGATTATAAATCTATCTAAACACCACTTGACTGAACATGAGAAAAGCTTATTAAATAAAGGCCTTCATTTCTGCCCCGAAAAACATTATGATCATGTCAAAACCCGAATAGACATATACAAGTTTGTGAGCAAATTGAAACTTATGACATTTTTTGCCAAATCTAATTATAAGAAACTCAGCAGTGCGAATCCAACAACAGCATTGATAATATCAGAGGTAACAGATTTAAAGACGGCATATGATCTTGGTGATGAAGACATGACAGAATTACAAATATTGGAGGAAATAGAAATTGAAACAGAAAAGCAATTGGGCACCAAATTTTAAAACAAGTCTAAGTTATGCCCAACATTATATCCTGGCAACCGGATCGATACATTTTATGATCTTGTGGTCTCTAGACAAAATGGAGAAAGTGAAACATGGCCAAGAGTAAGGAAAATCTTTCACTAGAGGAACGTAAGGCAATGACTGTACTCAAGAACAATGATTTAATATATGTAAAGCCAGCTGACTAATGAGGCAATATAGTGATTTTAGACAAAGAGGAATACATATGGAGGCAATGGGACAGTTGAATGTGAATACCAACTATAAGAGATTAAAGAGGAATCTGATAAATTAACTCACGGTAGATTTGAACAACAAATTGGAGGAGTGGTTCAAAAGGGGCCTACTGAGTGAACAAGAAATGCTTTTTCTGAAAAATGAGAGCCCAATCACCCCCACGATATACTTTCTACCAAAAGTGCATAAGACCTTAACTAGACCTCCAGGGAGACCCATCATCTCCAGCTGTGGCTCTTTGTATGAAAATGTCACTATCTATGTGGATCACTTCTTGGCACCTGTGGTGCCAACCATAAGTTCATATATTAAAGACACTGGTGATTTCTTAAGAATTCTAACGGACACTGACTGGCAAAATGGGTACCTGCTTATAACAATAGCTGTGATAGCCCTCTATACATCAATCAGTCATGAATTGGCCTTAAAGCAATTAGATATTTTCTTGAGGCAAAGACAAATTGAGGAGTTACAGCATACACAAATGCTGTTGGAAATGATCGAACTGTGCCTTAGAAATAACATCATTATTTTTAATTAGGTCTTCCATTCCCACATATGCGGCACTGCCATGAGAGTTTCCTTCTCTCCAAGCTATGCCAACCTCATGAGGGGTTGGTGGGAAAAGACCATAGCTTGGAGAGAGGAAATAGAACCATAGATGGCGAAAACAGCTTTGTGGCTCAGATTCATGGATGATCTGTTCCTTATTTGGAATGGTACTGCAACTGAATCCATGGAATTCTTCTCAGCACTCAACAACAACGAAGTGGGTCTGAAATTCACATGTAATATCAGCACCAGTAAAATACAATTTCTGGACACTACGGTCTACATTGATAAAAATACAATCCAGACTACAGTGTTTCGCAAGCCGACAGCCACTAACAGTATTCTCCATGGATCGAGTTTTCATCCAAATTCATTGGTCAAGAGCATCCCCTGTGGGGAATTTATAAGAATGAAGAAGAACTGTTTAACCAATGAAGAGATGGAATCTAATTTTAAGGACACTGAGAAGCGCTTTAGACACACAGGATACAAACACAGTGACATTCTAAATGGGAAAGCCAAAGCGAGATCTTTAACACAAGCACAGACCCTTGTGAACAAAGGAAAGAACAAAAATAAAGATTAGGACGAAGGAGCAAGGATGATATTAACATACAGCAAAGAGAGTTACAAAATCAAAAACATCCTGGACAAATATTGTAATATTCTAACAAAGGATCCTGATATTGGTGGAAAACTATGGACAAGACCATCAATAACATTTCAGAAAGCACCCTTGTTGGTCGAGAATCTGGTCAACAGTCACTTTTCCCTGAATAAAGCACAAAATTGGCTGGAACAACAACAGAAAGGCTTTGCCAAATGTAGCAAATGTAAAGCATGCAGAAATGGGAAAAATAAAAACTAACTTGAAGATCCGCGTGGAAAAACTTTCATGATAAATGACAAGATCACATGTGATTCAGTATGTGCAGTATATTTGCTCCAGTGATTCTGTGGGAAGAGATTCATTGGGAGCACGATTTGTCCTCTGAAAAAGTGTATTTTGGATCACATTAGAGCGATACAACACAGAGACAGCAACTATGCGATTGCAAAACACATGATCTTGCATGAAGGATAAAAATGATTGAATGTAACCTACTCTGGAATAGCCATACACCCACCCAATGAGAGAGATGGAGACAGAACTCTCATACTAAGGTGTTTATAATCCCTACTCATTGACAGATTTAAGACTAAGATCCCCTCAGGCCTGAATGGAGACGAGGAAATGTACATTCATTTATGAGATGGACCTACATTGTGAAATTCTAGTCGGACTTCTGCAGGTACCTGGGTTATAGGACCAAAGCAGTTTATAATGTGGTAGTTGATAACTGTGTATAAATATGTGTGACTCACCTGTATTTACAAATCTGTTACATCATTTGACACTATGTCACTACAGATGAACATGACACATAGATGAGACTGGTCACAATTCTGACACATCGGTACAGATCAATATAACATATAAATCAAACTGATCATGCATACCCTGAATTTCCAAATAGGCAAGGATCACTATGATCCTTACCAAATATGAGGATATATCTCACAGGCACTTAGTTGAGACATGTATCAAAATTGTAGTCATAAACACAGGTTGGAGCACACAAATATGATAAAACAACTTCACATAGCAGCTCGATTACCACTGTGAACATTCATTAGTAACATATTTTAGAACAAATATACCCAGTTTCTAACTCGCTTCTCATGTTGCAACTAATAACAACTCTTGATTAAGTTGGAGGAATAATATGTAACATCATACAATATGATTTACTTATTAATGTATAAAAATAATTCTTTCTTTTCTTTCGAATTTTAAATGTGTGAAGACTACCATTCCCACAGTGCTGCATAATGGACCAAGTGGGAAAGAGGTATAAAAGGTGAAAGTGTTGATGGACTAACCATTTACTGTGATCAAGACCAGTTTGGTTGAAACGCGTAGGTGGAGAGTTAGGTTGAGTTATTCTTTAACTCAATAAAATTACTGGCTATATCATATGGTGAGTGCAGCGTTATCTTTTTGGTGACTGACAAGTTTGCGGGGGTAGTCCACACCCCTGACGAGTGCACCGACTGTGCAATAGCACGCCCTTTGGTTTGGACTGCTTTGTCGGAGAAAATATATATATATATATATTATCTACTGGCGGTCGCCAATAGATAGTTATAGTCACAACCTAGTTTCCATAGGAAATCTCAAAATTCTATTTTGAATAACTTTGGCGCCGGTGGACGAATCCTCGCGAAATTTTCAAAACTAATGGGGCGCTCCGTTCAGCTCCTACCCTGAAAGTCTCGGGGTGATTCGTCAAGCGGGGGCCGAGAAAAAAGGGGGGTCCCAAAACACGTTTTCCCCATGCATTTTTCCATAGGACCTTTAGTCGCAGCTACAGCCCGAACGGCTGAACAGAATTACGTGAAATTTGGCAGAGAGGTAGCCATAAGGTCAAGGAAGTGCCTTTTGCAGGTCTGGTGTAAATCTGTTCAGTATTTCCTGAGAAAATAGCATTTAAAAGCATATCAATATCTATACGCGCGCACCGTGCGCGCACCCTGCCGTGCGCAAGTGCAATTCTGATTGGTTGTTAGATGTTGGTAAACATTCGAATCGGTCGAAACCAGGAAGTGTCGGCCGCCATTTTGTCTCTCGCAGTCTGAGGGGGTGAAAAAAAAAGGTGGAGAACGTGAAAAGGGGGCAGAGTGGACAGTTCCTGACCCCCTAGCCTTGGTCAGGGGGTCACAGAGGACCCCCAAGGGAGAATAAAACATTTTTTTTTTGTTGAAAATCGCGAGGTGCGCGCACGGCGAACCGTGGGTGCTCGGTGTGCGAAGCGCACCGAGCGCCCACAGTGCGCGCACGGTGCGCCAAGCCCAACGTGCGCGCACGGTGAAAAACCTGAAAATAAATAAATAAATAAATACATAACTTAGCATTTAAAAAACCGTACAGATTCACTGAAAAAACCATAGGTTTCACACACGTTATAGTTACGAATTAGCATTTAAAAAACCTTGCAAATTCACTTAAAAAACAATAGGTTTCACACATGTTATAGTTAGCTGGACATTTCACTCGTAAAAAACCAATGAAATTCCCCCGTTATAGTTAGTGCAGGCAACTATAACTCACGCGACCGCAATCCTCGGCTGATGACGTCAGATATTACATCACTGATGACATATGTGTCTTTTTTTAAAAAGAAATATTTGTAATATATGTATAGCTAAAGATTAATGGAAGAAGACATGGGTAAATAAGTGTCTAAATACAGTGATGTAATATCTGACGTCATCAGCAGAGGATTGCGTTCGCGTGAGTCATAGTTGCCTGCACTAACTATAACGGGGGAATTTCATTGGTATTTTACGAGTGAAATGTCCAGCTAACTATAACATGTGTGAAACCTATGGTTTTTTAAGTGAATATATATATATATATATATATATATATATATCAAAGCTCCAAGGTTCCCACCTGTGGAGACGCACTCTGACATCCACTGCAGCAACCTTCATGAGGTAAAAGCCGGTTTGGCGAGCGGATCCACTTTACAGCATGCCTGTCGATTCGCGCCTGACGCGTTTCGTGCTCATTGCACTCTTCAGAGGCGTGACAGTCATTTTGGCATAGAGGCCACACCTCCCACTTTGAAATATGAGCCCTCCAATGGACGACTCAAATGAGTCTGCGTTGGTTTGTGGGTCTAGTGGTGTGTGCCTCAGTTATGTGCCGCTGTCTGAGACATTTCAAGCCCACCAATGGGCCTCCACTTGCACATCCGGCTTGTCAATCCTCCATGGATGACTCCACATTGAGATATATATATATATATGTTAAGTCGTTCGTAGCCTGTGGTGAGTATGTTGCGGTTCTCTCTGTTAGGTCTTTTAAAGGCCAATGTTGTAAGTCTTATACAGGCTTCTGGAGTAAGTCTTTCACAGCACGCTCTAATCTGTCACAGTAACCTGCAACAAATCTTTTCCAGATTACTCCAATAAGCCTTTTAGTGCGGTTGATGGCCAATGGCCGACACCCCCTCTGGTGTTTTGCACCAGAGGGTCTCTTTTTTTTGTCCTGCAGTCAAGGCTGTTCCGAAAGAGTTTACTGTGTAGCCTGAGTGTTTTTTTTATATTTGTAATGACAATCAGCCTGCAGGGCTCGCTTAAGTCATACATTCTAAAAGTGAAAGTAAAATGAGCAGAGAAGCTCATTTTACTTTCACCAAATCAGTGCTCGGCCCATTGAGCACTGATTCTCTTGGGAGGGATATCATTGTAAAGGGTAGAAGCTCTCCTTTCCAGTGGTACCTCTGCCATGTGGATCTCTGCTTGGGGATACCTACTGGAGAGCAATCCCCAAGCAGGGATCCACCCAGTCGCTACCAGGGATAGAGGGTGCGGCCCCATGGGCAAGTGCTTGTGTTCCCCCAAACCCCCCTCTAAAATGTCAGCCTTTCTACACCCCCGGGGGCAGATGGGGATAATTACCTCTGATCTGCACCCCCCACTGGAGGGGGAAGGGGAGAAAGCCCACTAGACACCAGGAATATTTGTTTATAAAATATAGCGTTTGAGCTACCCACCTGGGTATGGCCATGCCCCCACCCCAAATGGATATGGCAAACGTCTTTCTGCCCCTGGGGTGCAGATGGGGGTGTCCATAATGTGCAAGGCCATTCCCCAACCAAAAAAAGGCAGACTGTCTTTTTGCCCTCCCTGGTTATCCCCAATCTACACTCCGGGGCTTAAAGCCTACCAGACAAAAGAGATTTTTGTGTATAAAAATATAGAGGTGGGGGCTGCCCACCAGGGCATGGCCATGCCCCCACCCCCAATAGACATGCCAACATTCTTTAGGCCCCCCCAGCGGGACATATGGAAGTGATTATCCCCAATCTGTACCACTGGGGGTCAGAAAGCCCACTGGACAGCAGGTAAGAATAAAAAAAATAAAAATGTAGTGGTGGGAGATGCCCACAATGGACATGGCCATGCCTTCCCCTAGAAGATGTCAGACAGTCTTTCTGCCCTCCCTGGTGGAGCAGATTACCCCCAATCAACCGCCCCCAGGGGCAGAAAGCACACACGACACCAGGGATTTTAAAAAACATTGCAATATAAGGGTGGGGGTTGCCCAACAGGACATGGCCATGCCCCCACCACCAATAGACATGACAACTGTCTTTTACCCCCCCAGGAGGGCAGATTGGGGTGATTACCCACAAACTGCCTCCTCAGGGTTCAGAAATCTCACTAAACACAAGGATTTTGTTTTGATAGGGGTGGGGGCTGCCCACCATGTGTTTCTGCCCCTCTTTGGGGGGGCAGATGGTGTGTAATTTCCCCATATCTGCTCTCTTGGGGGGACAGAAAGCTCACTATACACCAAGTTCCAAAATAAAAATAAATATAGGGGTGGGGGCGCCCATTATGGGCATGGCCATACCCCCACCCCCACCCCCAAAAAAACCTGGTAACGGTCTTTCTGCCCACTGGAGGGCAGATTGGGGGTGAAGAAAGTCCACTAGACCCCAGAGAATCAGATTTTTTTTAAACAATATAGGGGTTACAGCTACCCCCATGGGTATGGCCATACCCCCAACCCAACAAGAAGCCAGACAGTCTTTCTGCCCCTCCTGGGGGTTGTATGGGGGTGATCCCCGGGGCCGAAAGCCATCTAGACACTAGGACATTTTATCAAAATAAACATAGGGGTGGGGGATGCCCACTATGGGCATGGTCATGCCCCCACCCCAAAGGGGGACAGGCTTTCTGGGCCCCTGAGGGCGGATTGGGGCCATTCCCCCTAATTTGCTTCTGGGGGACAGAAAGCCCACTAGATACCAGGGACTGCAGTTATGCAACATTTGTGGGGGGAGCGTGGTCTCCCCCACCCCACAGGCCAATAGTCTTTCTGCCCTCCTGGGGGGTGCCTAGGGGTATACACCTCCAATGTTCCTCCTGTGGGGAGCAGAGCCCACTCAACACCAGGAATTTGAAAACAAAGCCAAAACAAACAAAAGGAGGGTGCAGTCTGCCCTGTCAATGAGCCATATCCCCTCCCCAGAAGGGCCAATAGTGTCTGTCTGCCCCCTAGGCCAGGTGGGAGGTTTTTCTCAATTCGGAAGATTGCGTCAAATATGCCCTGGGGGGGGGGGGGGGGGGGTGGGGGGGAGTAGAATGTCCACCTGCCCCTTTGGGGCAAAAGAAGTGGTGACGGCATTGCACTCTGGTTTGTCGCATTTGGGTTGCAAGTGTGGTCAATGCCAAAGGGCAACACCTGCACCACTTTCTTTCATGCCAAAGGCAAAATCCCCGGTGTCAGGTGGACGTTCCACCTCCCCCTCGGGGGTAAGTTTGGAACACACCTCCCATGTTCCCCCAGGGGGCAGGAAAACATTATTGGCCCTTCTGGTGTAGGGGTATGGCTTGGTGCCAGGGTAGGCCACATCTTCCGTTGCGACACCCTTTTGAATTCCCTGGTTTGTAGTGGGCTTTCAGCCCCCCTAAGGGGAAAATGAAAGGTAAACCCCCTTAGAATAACGCTAGGTGTTAGGTATTTTGTGGATTCCCACGGATTCCCGAAGTTCCCAGTACAGAAATGTAGGGAAAATGTGTGATTTCAGACAAAGGTTGAGGTTTGCAGTGCATTATGGGTAAGAAAAACTCATAGGATCCACGCAAAGCACGCCATCCTGGAAATCTTTGGGTGTCTAGTTTTCAAAACTTTCTGTGATTCAAAGGTTTGAATGGGTTGCGCCACAGCACGGCCCCAAATACCACAGCTACTCGGATTGCTTATCTCTCAAAGCAGTGCTTTAGGGTATTTCATGTTATAGTCTCGTGGCCCACCCACACAAGTGAGGTATGGTTCTTATCCGTTGACAATTAATGAACCTATAATGATTTCTTCAATCTCAACTGATGGGATGTTATACATACAAACATGTCCTGGCTTCGCACTTTGATGGGCTTTGCTGGCACAGAAGTTTAGTTACTCGCCTTCCACTGAGGTTACAGCATAAAAATTCTCCAGAGTGCAACCCTTATCCTCAATCCGTAAAAGAAAGTCAGTATGGTCTTGCCTTTGGTAAATTCTTCACAACATTGGTGTAGACATTCCAGGCTTGGGCAGATGAATTACTAATTATTTTCTTGAATCCTTGTTTGTGGGCAGAGGTGCTGGAGAAGCCAGACACAACCAAAATACTATCCCTGAGTTTAATATTCAAACATCACCTCAAATCAGGATGAATTGCATTTATTCTCAATTTTCTGATCTTGGCAGGTATTAACAAAAAATGTCATTTGTGTATTGGCACCAGACTGATCAGTCCACAGAGCTCATGTTACCAGGTGACAGAGTAAGAAATGGAGTGGGGACAATTTGAGGAAAACAGAAAAAACACTATATGGGCAGATTTGAAGACCGACCCGCGACACAGCTCCAGTTTTGGGGACTAATCTTTGAACAAATGGGCAGTCAAGAATTAAGTCTACCGTAGTTTAGGCCAGCCTGTATATTAACCACTATTGTGTGCAACTCATAATGTACACCACTACCAGTGTACACATGGTCCCTGGCCCTACACACTTAAAACAATCATACCACACAGACATACTGTATGTACGAGGCAAGGCAAGGGCACATATTATGGGTGACTGATCAGGCATTTACAGCAGGAGACCAGTACACAACTTTCCTAGCAGGGTTCAGGTAAAAAGGTCTGCACCCCTAAACTATTCTCTAAGGCACATTCTTCAGTCACCTCAGAGCCTGGCTGGAGAGGGTAAAAGACACCATAACTTTTTTGAAAGGTATACTTTGGGAGCACCTCCTTTTAGCTGGGGAACCTTCAGTGGAGTTGCATTGGGGAAACACATTAATGAGGTCTTACAAATGAACAGGGCCAGTCAGTACAAATGATTGAAGTAATGAAGATGATATCTGTTCCAACATGGCAGGTAGATAGGGAGAACTTGCAGCACCAGATAGTACAACAAGGAGGAGGCAATATATGGCCTGCTCTAGAGTTTGATGGACGGGTTACTCCATCACAAACATGGTGGTCTCATCCCGCACTTATTATTACAAATGCAGTATAGCTAGGGCTCCCTGTTATTCGTTTTTACAGATTTTTACAGAGAAATACAGACAGAAAATCATTTATTTTCCTGTCTGTATTTATTTTTAAATGTGGATAAAAGCGGAAATAGGGTTGTTTTTGAGGGATTCTGAATGCCGCCAGTCATGACTGCCAGGCCAATAGCTGTGCGGATTGACATGAAGGGAATTAAAAAAATATAGGGATTTTAGTGAAGAGCCTTAAACAGCAGTAGATTTGCACAACGTGATACTAAAATTTACATATTTTCTTACAAGTGCATATTTTAACATGTGAGTGTGTTTATATCATTGCTTAGTCATGAGCGCACATTAACTGGTTAAATAAATGGAGGAATATACACATTTCTGCTTCATTTTTTCACAGAACTAAAATAAATACGGATAAATACAGTTAAAATTAGCAAAAATAAATATGGATAAATACAGACGGAAATTACTAAAATATAAATACCATAATACCGTGAGTCCTAATTATATCCTATGACACTTCTAAGAAGGCATCTGCCAAACTCTAAATGTGACCCAGAGGAAAACAAGTATATCAAACGTGGTGAGCTCCATTTCCTTAAAACGTAGACTCTACTTGAAGGTGGCAAACAGGTCAGGTTACTGGTCTTGTAAGGCCTTCCTGTAAAAACACATATATTGATACACAAGTTGTTTTATATAAACTTGAGTTTCTCCACAGTTTCAACAGAGGGTATATTTTTGCTAAAGAAATCTCCAGAAATCAAATTGGGACCCAGAGGAACAGACCTTGTCAAAAATTATTGTTAGATGATTCCACTGCTGAAACCCATTCTGTCGCATCCAGCCCAAAGTGCATCTAAGGTTCTTGGGCTTAGATTATTAATGACAAACAAGGGAATCCAGCAATTCCAGAAATTCCAAAAATGCAGAATTATAATACACAGAATGACAGCAAATTGTAAACAAATGTTCACCAAAACACACATACTCTGCAGGTTAATGCTGGTGGAGAAAGGAAGCAAAATGCTAGGCAAGCTAAATATATTTCTTAAGCAAAAACACAGTGACAGCTCAATTTAGAACTCTGAATGCAAAAAAATGATATGCTATTTTTTTTAGGAGTTTGTTCTGTGCCATGATGTTAGCACACTCTTCAACTGAGATAACCGAAGAATAGATGAGGCAGCCATTGACCCCACCCAATAGGAAAGCCAGGAGGAAAGAACTGTCACTTTCTCTGCGTCAGGCACTTTATGGTGGAATTCTGAAACATGTTCAGACATCATAACATAAGTACTTTTAATACTGATAGTGCTGTGCAGGCAAGAATGAGTGGTTGTTGGCCATGCATTGAGGCCGTGTATGCACCATATAACTTCTGTTTTCTTCAAGCAATAACTTGTAAATAGTTCAAATAAATTGCTGAATAGTTTATTCTGGCCACTCTCGACAGTATGACAGTAATGTTTCAGTGTGATCAACCTAAGGTGACTGAGAAAACTGAAACAATACATTCAAATATTGAAGTATCACTTTAAGAGAATGGTATCAACACATAAACAGCAAAACATAATTTGAAAAGGTTCATTGGCATTACCCTCCTGCCCCTACCACTCACACAAATTATTTCTCATGGAGAGCCTACACACACAAAAATATACTCATAAATATTGAATGGAAAAAGACCATTCAATTTAAAAAAAACATTCTTGAAGTAATGAAGGAAGGGCTCATCCACAGCCAATACCAAACGCAACCTTTGCAGGGCACCCTTGAGGCAACTCATGCTTCCTTCACAACAATATTCTGGTTAGTTCCACCCATGAGAATAAAATGAAGTTAATGAACAGTTAGGTAACATTCCCTTCTTGTACACCAAATCTGAGGTCAGTGAGGGGATGAGGCTTGGACAATCACCATCGTTCACCATAACCCGAGATAATAATGGTTCATACAAATCATTTAAGGCAATCTCTTCCTGTAACATAGATTGTGTGGTAAACCTTTATACAATAACTAAGTTTGGCTGGAGGTAAAAGGGAAGATGTTTATTAGGATCCCTTTAAACAGTAAGGGTGTACACTTTCTCCAAATACCTCTTCCTCCGCTCCTTCACTTTAAATACGTATTGGCTCCCTAAAGATTGTAATTAGGTTTCTAAAAGCAGACTCAGGTAATCTTTGACAATCTAAGATTAGAATTAGGCTGTTTGTTTGCACCATGCACATATTACACATATTAGAAGTATGCAATGGATATTCCATTAATAAAATCCTGTAGACATCTTGATTTACACAATCAATTCTTCAGATCTTCATTTTCCTACACAGCACGTTTTGTTCCTCACCAATAGGAACTTCATTTTTTTACATTTATTTATTTGAATTTTAAAAAACTTTATTGAACTTCATTCATGCGTACAGGTAATGAGCATCGTGATAATGTTGCAGGCAATTTAAGCACTCCTTTGCAGATATAACAAAACCCAGCATGACATGAATTAAAGTACAGGTGTGCCTCTACCCATTTATGGCGGATCTCGTAGTAAGCTATGCTGTCTCCAGGCGTTCCATGTGTGACTGGCATGTGCTTATCCGGAGCCAGTTTGGCTTCCTTCTACTGATGTTGTGGGATAGTCATGGTCAGGCTCGGGGTCTAGTGGGGCTGTGTTGAGTGAGGATGTCGTGGGGGCATCCTTGTGTCTCAAATAAGTCATCAAGGATTCCCATATGTCCACCGGGCGACATCTAGTGGGTATAAGATCTCAATAGGCAGATAGTTGTGCCTGACATTGCGCCCCATCCCGCAGCAGGGTGCAGGTTTCCAACCCCAGTGTATCGCTACTCTGCGCTTAGCCAATAGGTCCTTCATCAAGGCTGTGATCAAAATGTAATACACAAACCAGTATTAAAAATCATAATTAAAAAAAGTCAAATATATACATTAAAAATTGCATATTATTGCAATAATTTTAAACACCAGAGACAAACTGACACCATTTATTTACCTCTGCGTGGTGCATACCACAGAATTGTAGCACATTTAACTTACATATAAATCAAAACAATTCATTGCACATTTGTTAAATTACTATACAAAAATCATGAAGAAGAGCTATATATATTCATGTATTCACTGAAGAAAACAAAGAAAAAGTAATGTTATTTTCAGGTGTGATACAAAAGATCTGTTTTTTTTTAATATAAAAATTCACTGACAAAAGGTTAAAGTGATTTCATAGTTAGGTGAATATGTCAGTAACAACATTAACAATTTAAAATGAAAAAGCACAGAAATTCATCAGTTATAGTTAGCAGAGCAAACTATAACTTGTGACCCCGCCGTGCACTGCTTATGACCTCATATATTCCATCACTCATGGCACTGTCTATGACATCATTTATGACATCACTGAAGTAATCTCAAATGACATCTGTAATGTGCCTATTAGTAATTTACACATTAACAAATGGACATCTAAACCTCATAACATTTCATTAGAGTGCGATCCTTGTTATAAAGGATTCAGTTAACAAGTAACAAGTTATCTGAGAAGAACAAAAAGAGATGGATGCAATGCTTAATTAATCATAGGCACTTAATTACATAGATCTACAATTAGATTTGTCCTTTGTTTGCTCGCAGGGGTGTCCTACGTTTCCTACAAATTTAGTAGGTCTGTGTATCTGGATGACAAAACTGTCGGAATATGGGGACTGAGTCCATACATATCATCAGATTATGTTGGCCTAATTCCTAGCTAGCTCACAGTGCCCCATATGAGCATCTAACCATACCAGGGTACCAGGTGGTATCTGCAACCTCAGAACATGACCACTCTAATTCCCCAAGGAAATCGTGGACCCAGATCTAAAGTTTTGTTATCACTCAAGCATGCCCAGAGGGAGACACAAGAAAGATACAAATTGGCTTTTTGAACATTTATTTAAAGCAATTGTATTCTTCTGTAAAAAACATGAGCTCCAGTTATTAGCAGGAGGAAACAAAGCATTGTAACCAGCATTACAAGAATGGTGAACAAGATTAACAGTTCAACGATTATGACAATATTATGTGATTATATGAATATATGATTATGCATTTACTTATAGTTATACCTAATATTACCTACACTAGCGTAAGAATAGTGGAAGTAACCTCTGCCAGATCTCTTGGGACAACCCAACCCCCCCATACCTTTGCATGATGTAGCTGTAGGCCGATCTGGTGTGGAACAGGTTACTGTCCTTTGCAGGATAGAGATTGAAGTCAGCAGGGCTGCATCTCAGTCACAGGCACAGCGTCCATGATGATCTATAGAAATGCTTCTCTGACGATTATGCTCAGAGGTAGTTTATATAATAAAAGCACTGTTCCAATTGCTCTGTGTCAGAGGTGCAGTACCGATGCGATTGTTTGTCTTGCAAATCAGAGCTGTCTCCAACCGGACAACCAAACACAAATATTGTGAAGGTAAGTTTCTAAAGGTAAGTAAAGTTTTCTATATTTAACTCCACATACAAATCTCATGTGCCGTACAATTATGTAGATGTGAGTTCATGCAGATTACAGCTAGGTCATCACTTCCTAGAATATTAAAGTAACCCAACCCACTAGGACTCATCTGGGGTTGATAAAAGGTAGGCAGTAAACTGGCTCCAGATGTCTTTTGGCCGTGAGCATCGTGGAAGTTCTTCAGCATATAGTTCCAGCTGATCTCAACAGTATGCCAAGTCACTGAGCCACTGATTGGTCTTTGGCACAGTCTGTTTGCCCCAGTGTGTAGCCACCCTTCTTTTCGCTAGTAGTAGGGCCACTGCCACCAGTTAACAATTGACCGGGTGAATGGTCCTCGATATTTTTGACACAATATTCTGTCCATCGGATATGTTCAGTTCCGATATTCTGTCAGTGATCCTTTATGTTATGTTAACAGCTTTTGTTTAGCATCTTCTTCCATATACATGACATTGCAGTGCTTTCTTAACCTGGGTGCACGTTTAATGCTCAACTCTCTGGAGTAGACATCCATTTTAATACAGAACAATAAATAGACATAAAGGGTATACAAGAAAGCAGGCAGCACCAATAATCTGGGTCTCACATCTCGAACCGCCTAATAGGCAGGGCCATTATATGACAGAGGAGCACCAAATTATGCAGGGTTGACTAAATTATGTGGCAAGAAAAGCCAAATTATGAGGTACAAGGGACCACATTTTCTGATAGTATTATTGTTACTCATGATAATACTGTCTGGGCAAAGATTTCACCTCATTAATACAAATTTAACAACCAAGTACAGAAATAAGCAAATGAAAGATGACCAGATAACCTGTGCAAAGGGCCCTCCACTGTCTGTGAACACATGTTGCAACATTCTTAGTAACCTTTCATCCGTTTAAGCTGGAAACAATGTTTCTTTGTTTAATTCTGTAGATAACGATGGATTATGTGGCAAATGCTAAAAGCCCTGCCATCATGTGAAAAAAGCCACAGGTGTAGTTGCGTTTTAAAATCACCCCTACTTTCAGGTCTCCACAGATGTCAGTCACAATGTTATGTCATTCTCTACACACAGCTTCTCCCTGGCTTTTAGGCCAGTTACTTGCTACATCTGTTATTTTTCAGTTCAGTGCTTCTAATGTCCTATCAGTTTCTGCTCACAAAACGTTATCCGTACCACTCACAACTTTTCACCTACATCTATGCTGACTTTTCTAAAATGACAGCTAGCTGGTTACTTGTTGATTTTGAAAGAACTGACAACAGCCATCTTTGTATACACAAATGCCGATTCCCAAGCACATTATGTCCACTGTTTATCATCAAAGTCACAGGAGAAAATCGAGCAATTGACATTCTCTCAGCAGCTGATGGAATGACTCATGCTGCTTTGGCTGTAGTTGCAAAACATGCAGTTATCTTACTGCGTGTGTTTTATTTGATTCCTCTAATCTTTAAATATTCCTAGAAATCCATCTGTTTTATTTACAAACACATTTTTTCATGTTTTCACCAATTAAGGCCGTCTGGCAACGTTACTTAAAAGGTCGTGATCAATTGCATGAGTTGAGATCATTTGCTGTGGCCTGCAAGACATTTAGCAGCGTTTACCGAGAACGCTTTAGTGCTGTAAGGGCGCCAGGGAATCCTCCATCCATGCAGCTGCAGGGGGTGTGCCGGTCAACCCCCGTCTGGCGTCTTAGGATGCCAAGTGCCCTGATCTGCCTGGGAATCATCTCAGCCTTAAATATTCTTCTACAAAAATACTGTGGCCAGAATTTCCAGTCAAAAATAGGTTAAGTATATAGGTAAACATCGATTTACTAATCATAACTGTATATGTGTCCCTTGATGGTATTTATATTTTCAAGGTTTGTATATGTGGAGTTAAAATGAGTATATCTATTCTTACCTTCATGATATTGGTAGCCTATATTTTGTAGTCCCAATACTTCTGTGCCCAATATCGTGGCACATTCCCCCCCCTGTAACATCCGGTGATGGGGGGGGGGGGGGGGGTTACCAAAATTTCAGCTGCCACTCCTAAACAAACAGGCAAAAAGACAATAGCTCTGGCTTTGTTGAGGTCACAATGTTTATTTATATATGTTTGCAAATATATACGCTAAAAGTTTAAGTGTAAAAACAAATATATATAAATCCAACCGTCTAAAGGTGGTCTGCATATGTTTCTAAAAAACATAAAGAATGACCCATCACATTTAGGGCCACTAGCCCTGGCACTGAAATACATTTTTTGCGAATGTTCGTATGTACAGGAACACAATGCTGTTTAGATGTACAGAAGCAAAATGCCCAATGCCCCATACAGTGTGCTGTTGATGGATGGAATCAAAATGGGATGGCACTTGAACAGCCCAATAGATCAAGAGGGTTTACTGAAAGCCCCTCTACCTGTATACATATGCGTGTATTTATAATGATTCATTGTTGAGAAAACATGAGACTGGTTGAGTCATCTAACGCTGCCTCTAAGCCAGACCTAAAGATACAGTGTCAGGTAATGTGGGTCCAGGTGGCGCATCTATAATCCGTGGTACAGCTTTAAAAAGGGGGTAAGGCCCCATAGAACCTCCACGCCCCTCCCTCAGCTCCCATGAAGGAGTCGTGAAAAATGTATTTAGTCTCTTTGGTGGTTTTTAGTTTAGGGCCTTTCTCCGGGTTTGGTGAGCTTCAGCACATGGTTCATGGTTTGACAACATAAAAGAAAAAGATGGACCCAGCTCAACTAATCTGAGCCACTGGTAAGTACTCTGTGTGCATTCCATTCCACTGTGATCAACCGTATGGAAATGAATCTTGGTCCAACCCAAGGAGGCCAGGCCAGCCAGAATGATAAGATTGTTTTCCTGCGGCTGACGCCTGGGATTATACAAAAGGAAACAGATGGATTGAAATTCTTAAATGCATTGGAACCTGTAGCAATTATATTAAGATATATTCCATCATTTTTGCCACAGCTGTGCCCTTACCACTAGGTACTTCCCATTTCGGATTAGGGTTTTAGCTGTGCTCACCCTTTGAATGGGAATACGAGCAACCTAAGTGGAAAAATCATATTCATCTCTTAAACCATTGCGAAGATAACGAGAAAAGTTCACCAAATTTCACTCATTGCATGTATTTACACCATTCCTGAATGTTTGGAAAACAAGATAAAGAAGCCGTATAGACTGCTCATCTCTCTTCAGCTGCCATTCTAAGCACTTATGTGTGGGACTCCCCCATACTTCTCCCTCTCCTCAGACATCTGCCAGCAGCTTGTCTGTGCGATGGTCCAGGGTGGCTGCACATGGCCTTGGTGGATTTAGTTATAGAATACAGGGGTCGCGGGATGACTGAGTGTCTTGTGAGGCGCCTTCCCTAAAAGGCTTATTCCCTAATTACCAGTGCCCCACAAAGGGCTGTAATAATTATTGCAGACAGTGAAATCTGATAGCCCGGAATTCCACAAATGCAACATTTGACTCCAATGTGAGTTTCCCCCTTCAATATGTGCTCTTCCGAGTGTTTACTCAGCTATTTCCATCAGTATTTTTAGCAGGGATAGCCTGCTGTAATGAAACTGGCGGGAAACTGCTGGGGCGCAGACAACGATGAACAATTTATAATCCTAATCTCTGTGCAAAGAGGGGTTGAGAACTGTCCATCCCACTTTTAATCGTGGCCATACTGTGCCGGTGCAGACTACTGAGCACACTATGCAAATCAGCTGAAATGCCACTGAATGTAATGAGTACCTCAGTTAGCACCCGCGGTATTCCTAGTCTACCCTATTACAGCCACAGGGGTGCCACCTCCTTGGATTTAGTCATTCCTCCTTTACTTTCAACCATGTTACAGATTTCTCTCTGCCTTGGAATTCAGGCAGAGTATGATGTAGGGCAATTTTGGGGAAGAGCATTGGAGCATTTTACATGACCACTCAATTACATTACACAAAGTCAGATTCTATTCTATTCACATTTATATAGCGCATGGCTACGCGTACTCATCCGAGGGCTGGCAATTCAACACAGAGTCGCCATAGTGCTCAGAGGAAATTATCTGTAGAACAGCCAAGTTTTAAGGAGTTTGCGGAACCTAAATTCATTGTCAGTTAGCCTCATTGTAAGGGGAAGGACCATCCTCCGCTTCTCGTTCTTCGAATGGGGGGAACCATGGCCAGGTGGGCAATGGTGGATTGGAGAGCTATATTGGGTGTATATTGGGTGCATAGGGGGAGATCAGCGGTTTAAGGATTAATGGGCCTTTAGTTCTCAGTGCCCTATGAGCAATGCATAGGGCTTTAAATTTGACCCTCTGCTTGACAGGTAACCAGTAAAGGGTGGCCAGGGCCTGCCTGGCAGACGTGCGTCTGGGAACTGTGACAGGATCGCGGGCTGATGCGTTCCGCACCACTTGCACATTTTTAATAATATTTTTGTCCACTACTAGGTGTAGTGAATTCCCGTAGTCTAGGTGGGAAATAATTAATGTCTGGACCATTAGCTTTCTGAATAGGAGGGGGAGCAGGTGTAATATTTTGCAGCACATTCAAAGGATGCTGTAGAAGCATGCAGCAGGTTTTGTAGCCTGAGCATCCATGCTTAATGATTTGTCCAACCATACCTCCAGGCTCTTAATGCTGCCTTGTGGCAAGAGGGAGTGCCTAAGCTTTCTGGCCAACCTAGGTTCAGTTGGGGAATGGTATTGTTGTCTAGTATTATGAGCTTGTTTTTCTTCCCTTTGAGTTTGAGGCAGGATTCTGACATTCAGCTTGCTACTCTCTCCACAAAAGTTCCTAATACTGGGGATTGGGGGTCCCGCCATTGGATTAGAGAGAACACCAGTTGGCTGTCATCGGCATATGATACCATTGGGATACTGCATTATAATACAATTTCTGCTGATGGACTCATATATATTATCTACTGGCGGTCGCCAGTAGATAGTTATAGTTAGGACCGAGTTCCCATAGGAAATCTGAAAATTCTATTTTGAATAACTTTGGGGCCGGTTGACGAATCCTCGCGAAATTTTCAAAACTAATGGGGCGCTCCGCTCAGCTCCTACCCTGAAAGTCTCGGGGTGATTCGTCAAGCGGGGGCTGAGAAAAAAGGGGGGTCCCAAAATGCGTTTTCCCCATGCATTTTCCCATAGGACCTTTAGTCGAAGGTACAGCCCAAACGGCTGAACACAATTACTTGAAATTTGGCAAAGAGGTAGTCCTCAGGTCAGGCATGTGCCTTTTGCATATATGGTATCAATATGTTCAGTAGTTCCTGAGAAAATTGCAGTTAAAAGTACATAAATATCTAGAGGCGCGCACCGTGCGCGCACGGTGCGCGCACCATAACGTGCGCGAGCGTAATTCTGATTGGTGGTTACATGTCAGTCAACATTCGAATCGGTCGAAATCAGGAAGTGTCGGCCGCCATTTTGTGTGTGACAGTGAAAAAGAAAGGTGGAGAACGAGAAAAGGGGGCAGGGTAGAGAGTTCCTGACCCCCTAGCCTTTGTCAGGGGGTCCCTGAAGGACCCCGAAGGGTGAAAAAAACATTTTATTTTTTTTTCAAAAAATCGCGGGGTGCGCGCACCGTGAAAAAACATACAAATTTCAACTGTTTATAAGTTTATAGAAGATATTAACTATGCTGTTCAACTTTATCCAAATACAAAAAAAAAGAGCTGAGCCATTCCATATTACAGGATACAGTCAATCTATAACTATATACATAGGTAGTTTATTGTAAAATAAATATATAAAAAATATAATAATACATACATAAATTAGCATTTAAAAAACCTTGCAAATTCACTTAAAAAACCATAGGTTTCACACACGTTATAGTTAGGAATTAGCATTTAAAAAACCTTGCAAATTCACTTAAAAAACCATAGGTTTCACACATGTTATAGTTAGCTGGACATTTCACTTGTAAAAAAACATTGAAATTCCCCTGTTATAGTTAGTTCAGATAACTATAACTCGCGCGACCGCCACTCTATCACAAGGATGATGTCATCAGTGATGTCATCAGTGATGTCACTGATCATGTCATGAGTGATGTAATATGTGACGTCATCAGCAGTGGATTGCGGTCGCGCGAGTTATAGTTATCTGAACTAACTATAACAGGGGAATTTCAATGGTTTTTTACGAGTGAAATGTCCAGCTAACTATAACATGTGTGAAACCTATGGTTTTTTAAGTGAATATACATATATATATATATATATATATATATATATATATATATATATATATCAAAGCTCCAAGGTTCCCACCTGTGGAGACGCACTCTGACATCCACTGCAGCAACCTTCATGAGGTAAAAGCCGGATTGGCGAGCGGATCCACTTTACAGCATGCCTGTCGATTCGCGCCTGACGCGTTTCGTGCTCATTGCACTCTTCAGAGGCGTGACAGTCATTTTGGCATAGAGGCCACACCTCCCACTTTGAAATATGAGCCCTCTAATGGCTCATGTGGGGACCGTGGGTGATTTTAATCTCCTCAGAGATCTCCAACTACTGCACGAAGAGGGCCGCACGTGTGACTCTACTCAAAGCGATGTTGCTCCCATCACTAATATACCAGGTACAACCGCTTTCAAACCCAAGTCCACCTTTAGTCCTGTCATGGTTCATGACAACATTGAAGTTTACAACGAAATGGTCACCGGTCAGCTAAAATCCTTGCATAAAACAGTCAAGAACACTCGGCAAAATCAACAACATTGGAACCATGGCTACGGGAGTTTGATGAAAAAGATCCAAGGTGATGACAACGTGATCGTCCGACAATCGGACAAGGGAGGTAATGTTGTTTTATGGCCAAGACAGTTGTATGTTGAGGAAGCCCTGCTCCACCTGAATGACAGGTCATGTTATAAAAGGAGTGAGTGCAAAGCAGTAAAAGCAGCTTGGGGTGACTTCTTTAACAACTTATTGGCATAGAAAAGTACAGGTCTCCTCAGTTCAGATGAATTCAAGTTCTTGAAAGTAAACCACCCGGTCATGCCAGTCTTCTACATTATCCTCAAGATACATAAGAACTTAGCTAAACCCCCAGGGAGGCCAATTATTTCGGCCAGGGGCAGTATCTTGGAGAAGACGTCACTGTATATTGACTTCTTTTTACAAAAACATGTGAGGAATTTACCTTCCTATATACAGGACACCAATGATTTTTTGAGAAGGATTAAGGACATGGAGTGGCATGATGATTATTGGCTAATTACTCTTGACGTTGTTGCGTTGTATACTAGTATTCAGCACCAGGATGGGATCAAGGCGGTGGAATACTTTTTAAGAACGGAACCCATGTACATGATGGACCATTGCAAGATGATTCTAGCCATGATTAACATCTGCCTTAACAATAATTTTTTTCTATTTCAGAATACAGTGTTCCAACAGTTAAGAGGCGTGGCTATGGGGGCTTGCTTCTCCCCAAGCTACGCGTGTTTACACATGGGCATGTGGGAGGAGCAAGTCCTCCGCAATGATTACAGCGATGTCATGGCAAACAACATCATTGCCTGGCATCGCTATATTGATGATCTATTTGTCATCTGGAAGGGGTCGAAATCAGCAGCCTCTGACTTTATTCAGGCCATCAATATTAATCAGTTGAATTTGCATTTTACAGCTGAGTTAAGCCAGGAACATGTTAACTTTTTAGATGTTGAGGTTTTTGTGTTGGAGGGCAAGCTTCAAACCAAATTATTTCGCAAAGCAACTGCAGGGAACACTGTACTGCATGCTTTTAGCCATCATCCCAGTCATCTTATACGTAGTATTCCCTATGGGGAGATGCTGCGTATAAGACGCATTTGCAGTACTGACTTACATTGTTGGGAAGCGCAGGAACAGAGCAAGCTTAGATTCTTGGCAAGGGGTTATGCCCCGGCCATTATTGACAAAGCTATTTCTCGCACCAGATCTCTGGCTAGAGATCAAATTTTGAGTCCCTCTGCAGCTGATTCCTCTTCAGTAGCCACTCCTAGCCTTCTATCTGCACAAAATGATGTACCAAGACTGATTTTAACCTTTAGTCGCCAGCATTCTAACTTGCGTAGAATTTTTAAAAAGAACTGGTCACTGATTCGTCAGGACCCGGTAATTGGCAATGATATACCCAATTCCCCTGCCATAACTTTCCGCAAGGCCCGCTCGATGAGCGATATGCTGGTTAAAAGTAGTCCTGAACTGAGCAGCAATACCAGTAATTGGTTACAGGCCAGCAAGGGATTCATTAAATGTTCCTCTTGTAAGGCCTGTGTTCTTGGCAAGAGCACAACATCTTACATCTCTCCCTTCTTCAGTACCCCCTGCAAGATCAACAGGAAACTCACGTGCAGGACAGACTTTGCAGTTTATGTGCTGGAGTGTACTTGTGGCCTGCAATATGTTGGGAGCACCAAGTTGCAGGCACACAAACGTATACTCCAGCACATGAGGGCTATCACTAACCATGACGCGTCTTACCCGGTGGCAAGGCACTTTAGTGACAAGCATAACAGCAGCCTGGAACATCTGTGCTACTTCGTCATAGATGCAGTGCCTCCACTTAGACGGGGTGGTGATAGGGAAGCCTCCCTTAGAAAGCTAGAGACTAGGTATATCTTGGAGCTAGACTCCAAGGTCCCTAATGGATTGAACTCTAGCGAGGACTTCTTCACTTGGCTCTAAGTCTGCACTCTTGTTGCATGGTCAGTTCCTGTTACTTTATGAGTTTTCCTGTTGTTGAACAAATATGCTGTGTGGCACAGGTTTCTCCTGAATCTTGAAACATGAATTATGATGTAATCGATATCTATACAGGTTGAACTGTCTCTTTTTTTATACTTTATTATTTATTGTTACTTGTTTTTTGCTTCCTCTCTCACCTATTATATATAATTTTTTCACGAATTTTTAATGTATGTTCTTTTGAATCATGACATGAGGTACAGTGGACGATATATTGTGTGGGTAACCTTTTTGATCAATCGGGTTAACCTTGGGGCATCATGCCGGTTTGTGGCACTGGATTCAACCAGGTATTTAGAACAACTCTAATTTGCATTAGTTTATTGCATTAGACATCTGTAGCCAGTTTCTCCTTTCATTCGAATTATATATGTGGAGTGACGTTTATTTGGCGCTTATGTCTATGTTGATGTTTAGTTTAAGTTTTTAACTTTCAACATCCAAAAACCATACCAGGCCTTTTTGGGGTTCTAGCATTTTGCCTCATATAACTTCAACATGATGGGAACAATAATTTTTTATGTATGAAATTTGACTCTTGATTATGGTCCTATCTAGGAATGATCACGTATTTTACATGTATAAGGAGGACTATCTTAAACAACAAATATTTAGTTGTTTATGTATTTTGCACGGTCATTTTCATCCTACAGCGCTATTCCCAAGCTGTTTTCTATGTCCATTGCTATGATGTCATCATTTATGTATGCACTTGCACTTTAAAAGGTCAGGCTTCTGACAGCAGCGTCATGTGATCAAGGCCTCCTGTAGGCCGAAACGCGTCATGGCGGCTGTGTAAAGTTTTTGTCCAAATAAAGATTTGCAGCACTTACTTTGGGTCCGTGTTCGTCTCTGCGCATTGAAGCTGCGTAATTGGTGAGGCGATTCCTGGTGAAATATATATATATATATATATATATATATATATATATATATATATATATATATATATATATATATATATATATATATATATATATATATATATATATATATTAAAGAGTGTCAGGCTTAGGGACGAGCCCTGTGGTTCTCCGCACTTCAATGGGAAGTGTTCGATGAGCACAATGCGGCGCCCCCCCACCCTAGATATTGGTGCAGGCACTGGGGAAAGAGCAACAGATGGACTGTTGACGTCATCAGCAGTGGATTGCGGTCGCGCGAGTTATAATTATCTGAACTAACTATAACGGGGGAATTTCAATGGTTTTTTACGAGTGAAATGTCCAGCTAACTATAACATGTGTGAAACCTATGGTTTTTTAAGTGAATATATATATATATATATATATATATATATATATATATATATATATATATATATATATTGTATAACGATGGTATTCCTTTGCGAGCAGCACTCGAAGAACGGCGTAGGTTACCAGCCTAAATACAGGGTGTGGACAAAGTTCTCCAAGTGGGTTGGTTACGAGCAGCCCTTCACGTCGCCTGACGCGTTTCGCTGTAGAGCTTCTTCGGAGGTTCCGGTGAAAGGTACGTGCAGCGGTGTACTAACTCTCCCATGAAATAGCCAATTCAAACACGCCCCATGCATGGGGCTACCAATCACAATTATTCCAGGCATTGTGGGAGATATAGTATTTATTTCACCTTTAGTAATCATTGCTGCACATTTACTGCTGAGATAAAGTCCTCATTGGACCCCCACTCAGGAATATTGTCCTAGATCCCTCGTCGCTCCTCCGTTCTGCCGGTGCATCCGACCTCACGGCCCCCTATGGATATGGGGTGGTGCCCGCTCGGCGGCAGGACCGCCGCCCTTAAATTGTATAACGATGGTATTCCTTTGCGAGCAGCACTCGAAGAACGGCGTAGGTTACCAGCCTAAATACAGGGTGTGGACAAAGTTCTCCAAGTGGGTTGGTTACGAGCAGCCCTTCACGTCGCCTGACGCGTTTCGCTGTAGAGCTTCTTCTGAGGTTCCGGTGAAAGGTACGTGCAGCGGTGTACTAACTCTCCCATGAAATAGCCAATTCAAACACGCCCCTGCATGGGGCTACCAATCACAATTATTCCAGGCATTGTGGGAGATATAGTATTTATTTCACTTTTAGTAATCATTGATGCACATTTACTGCTGAGATAAAGTCCTCATTGGACCCCCACTCAGGAATATTGTCCTAGATCCCTCGTCGCTCCTCCGTTCTGCCGGTGCATCCGACCTCACGGCCCCCTATGGATATGGGGTGGTGCCCGCTCGGCGGCAGGACCGCCGCCCTTAAATTGTATAACGATGGTATTCCTTTGCGAGCAGCACTCGAAGAACGGCGTAGGTTACCAGCCTAAATACAGGGTGTGGACAAAGTTCTCCAAGTGGGTTGGTTACGAGCAGCCCTTCACGTCGCCTGACGCGTTTCGCTGTAGAGCTTCTTCGGAGGTTCCGGTGAAAGGTACGTGCAGCGGTGTACTAACTCTCCCATGAAATAGCCAATTCAAACACGCCCCTGCATGGGGCTACCAATCACAATTATTCCAGGCATTGTGGGAGATATAGTATTTATTTCACCTTTAGTAATCATTGATGCACATTTACTGCTGAGATAAAGTCCTCATTGGACCCCCACTCAGGAATATTGTCCTAGATCCCTCGTCGCTCCTCCGTTCTGCCGGTGCATCCGACCTCACGGCCCCCTATGGATATGGGGTGGTGCCCGCTCGGCGGCAGGACCGCCGCCCTTAAATTGTATAATGATGGTATTCCTTTGCGAGCAGCACTCGAAGAACGGCGTAGGTTACCAGCCTAAATACAGGGTGTGGACAAAGTTCTCCAAGTGGGTTGGTTACGAGCAGCCCTTCACGTCGCCTGACGCGTTTCGCTGTAGAGCTTCTTTGGAGGTTCCGGTGAAAGGTACGTGCAGCGGTGAACTAACTCTCCCATGAAATAGCCAATTCAAACACGCCCCTGCATGGGGCTACCAATCACAATTATTCCAGGCATTGTGGGAGATATAGTATTTATTTCACCTTTAGTAATCATTGATGCACATTTACTGCTGAGATAAAGTCCTCATTGGACCCCCACTCAGGAATATTGTCCTAGATCCCTCGTCGCTCCTCCGTTCTGCCGGTGAATCCGACCTCACGGCCCCCTATGGATATGGGGTGGTGCCCGCTCGGCGGCAGGACCGCCGCCCTTAAATTGTATAACGATGGTATTCCTTTGCGAGCAGCACTCGAAGAACGGCGTAGGTTACCAGCCTAAATACAGGGTGTGGACAAAGTTCTCCAAGTGGGTTGGTTACGAGCAGCCCTTCACGTCGCCTGACGCGTTTCGCTGTAGAGCTTCTTCGGAGGTTCCGGTGAAAGGTACGTGCAGCGGTGTACTAACTCTCCCATGAAATAGCCAATTCAAACACGCCCCTGCATGGGGCTACCAATCACAATTATTCCAGGCATTGTGGGAGATATAGTATTTATTTCACCTTTAGTAATCATTGATGCACATTTACTGCTGAGATAAAGTCCTCATTGGACCCCCACTCAGGAATATTGTCCTAGATCCCTCGTCGCTCCTCCGTTCTGCCGGTGCATCCGACCTCACGGCCCCCTATGGATATGGGGTGGTGCCCGCTCGGCGGCAGGACCGCCGCCCTTAAATTGTATAACGATGGTATTCCTTTGCGAGCAGCACTCGAAGAACGGCGTAGGTTACCAGCCTAAATACAGGGTGTGGACAAAGTTCTCCAAGTGGGTTGGTTACGAGCAGCCCTTCACGTCGCCTGACGCGTTTCGCTGTAGAGCTTCTTCGGAGGTTCCGGTGAAAGGTACGTGCAGCGGTGTACTAACTCTCCCATGAAATAGCCAATTCAAACACGCCCCTGCATGGGGCTACCAATCACAATTATTCCAGGCATTGTGGGAGATATAGTATTTATTTCACCTTTAGTAATCATTGATGCACATTTACTGCTGAGATAAAGTCCTCATTGGACCCCCACTCAGGAATATTGTCCTAGATCCCTCGTCGCTCCTCCGTTCTGCCGGTGCATCCGACCTCACGGCCCCCTTTGGATGTATGACGTTACAACGCACACTTTTACAACGCATGCACTTACAACGCATTTTTTACAACGCATAATCCATTACAACGCATGACATTACAACGCATGACACTACAACGCATTTTTAAAAAATACCTTTACAACGCATTTCCATTACAACGCATACTACCTTTACAACGCATACCATTACAACGCATAATTTTAAATTACATTTAAGGTAAGTATTAGATAGTATAGGGGTAAAAATTACTATTCTAACTCCAGGGGGTGCAACAGTGGGGTAAGTGTTGGATAGTATAGGGTTAAAAATTACTATTCTAACTCCAGGGGGTGCAACAGTAGGGTAAGTGTTGGATAGTATAGGGGTAAAAATTACTATTCTAACTCCAGGGGGTGCAACAGTAGGGTAAGTGTTGGATAGAATATGGGTAAAAATTACTATTCTAACTCCAGGGGGTGCAACAGTAGGGTAAGTGTTGGATAGTATAGGGGTAAAAATTACTATTCTAACTCCAGGGGGTGCAACAGTAGGGTAAGTGCACTCCAAAGCGCTTCACGGCACCATGAAAAGAGAGACGGACACCTTCTTCTTTGGTTGATACTGCAGCCGCAGTAACGTTTTATTCAAATCATTGATTCAGTGCAAACTCGGGAAGACGCGTTTCGGCCAACTGAGTAGCCTATATTAAAGAGTGTCAGGCTTAGGGACGAGCCCTGTGGTACTCCGCACTTCAATGGGAAGTGTTCGATGAGCACAATGCGGCGCCCCCCCAGCCTAGATATTGGTGCAGGCACTGGGGAAAGAGCAACAGATGGACTGTTGATGAGATGCACTTCGGCGATGAAAACCGCCTTGAATCGCGCTACTCACAAGGAGCATGGCGCTCGAGGGCTGACTCTGTCAGTGCACAAATGGATGCACGAGCGGGTTACTGAACCTGGCTCGCGATTCTAGTGTCCATTACTCCTGCAGCGTTATTGGTGCACATGAGGAACCTTGGACTCAGAGAGGGGAAAAGTACTTACTTACGGAACTTTCCTGGTCCTCTTTCTATGATAACATCCATGGTCCAATGGGATTACTCACCTGGCTTTTTAAATGAACTGCCCGCGAAAGTCTTTTATTTTTTAACTTTCCAGCATACAACCGGCATTGATGAAGGCATCCGCCGAAACGCGTCTGCCAGGAGCTGTGAGAGAGGACATCGCGTAACTGAAAAAGTGCTGTATGGCGGCATTACATTTCTGAATTGCAACTCAAGCATGTGTCAGACCCGTTTTTATCTACAAAGCGGGATTGGTGGCATATATATATATATATATATATATATATATATATATATATTAAAGAGTGTCAGGCTTAGGGACGAGCCCTGTGGTACTCCGCACTTCAATGGGAAGTGTTCGATGAGCAGGATCCGTTGAAGACTTCAGGAAGATGAGCCGCTTTAGTGCTGGTCCCCTAACACCTGCACTGTTGGTTCTTTTGTTGAGGATGTCATGGTTCACCGTGTTGAATGATGCACTAAGGTTGAGGGTATGATAGTCGTTATACCTCCTCGATCAAGAAGAATTTTTTACGTCTCCACTACTGCCAGGAGGGCGTTTCTATGCTGTATTTAGGGTAGAAACCCATCTGGGTGGAATGTAGGATATTGTTAGTTTCTAGAAAGTTAGAGAGATGTTGGTTGACATGTTTCTCTACCACTTTACTCAGACCAAGGCATAACAAGAATGGTCTGTAGTTTCCTGGGCATCCAGGGTCCACGTTGGATTTTTTTAGGAGGGCTCTGTCCTTGGTATGTTTTCTTGCGGAAGCACTATTCCTATAGGAAGAGATAGGTTGGGGCCATTTCTAATTAAAGGTAAGGTAAGTTCAGCTGCTTCATAAAGAACGTGTGGAGGGGCTGAATCAAGTGGGGAACCTGATTTAACTTTACTAAATAGATGTGTAAAACTGTCCAGAGTGAAACTGGGAATGACTATAAAGCCATTTTCCTCCACTTCGTGAGTATTAGTAAATAGACTGGGGCTTAAATCATAGTTAGATTTATGGAATGTAAGATAGATATCCGTGATTTTTGTTAGAGAAGAATCTAGCAAGATTATTGCAGTATGTTCCTGTAGGTTCATAAATCGTACCAAAAATGTATGAAATGTGCAAAATCCACAGGGAACTGTGACATGTATGGAATATTAGGAAACTTATGCTTTCTGCAGAAATGTTTGTGTCATTGATTTGGACTATCATTACTTATAACTGCTGTCACATGCAGGAATGTTTCAAGGCATGGGCAAAGTGGGCAATTGCCCAGGGCACCAACGTTCTAAGGGGTCTTCCTGAGAAAATGAACTTTCTTTCTGACTATCTCAATTCTATCTATTTATCTGGCATAAACTTTTCTGTCTCTTACCTTATCTCTGTGTATCATTCTACCTCTGTTTCCACTGTCTTCCTACTGATTTTTAGTGCGATGGGCAAGACACATTACAGCTATTTCTGTGAGACATCATTTCTGAAAGTCAATTGTATAGTTCAATATTATTTGGCGTCATGCTGGCTTGAATTAGCAGAACGTGGCAATGAAATTCAAATTTGCTTTGAACAGGGTGTCCCAATATCTGTCTCGCCTAGGCCCCAAAATCATTAAAATTACACTAGTCACTAGGGTCCAGGCTATACACTCATGCCTAAAACATTGGCTAGATAAACAACAAAAGTTCCATGCAATAAGAATTTCTTTTACAGAATTCAACAAAGATCAATAGATGAGAATTTTGAAAATTGTAAAACACAATTAATTAAGTATGGAGACACATAAACAAATATCCAAACTCTTTACTGCTATACAAAAAGCGCTCAGTGCTCATGAGTGTTAACACAGTGGTAAATGACTAACACATATTACAGTGTGTACACACATAAAATGAGCAAAGGAACCAAATGAGTAGATAATCAATGTTCCTCAATGTCCATTCAATTATCGGTCCATCAATGGATACAATCATATAAATTACATTCACCCTTTACGTCAATAACACTTTTACCTTAGCCTTATTATGGATCTTCATCCAGACTGTCAGAAATTACAGCAGTGCTGCGATGGATGTTTGGTGTGGGTGTGTCCAGCACACAAAATAGAGAGCTAGAAAAAGTTGCACTCTCATGGAGTGGTGAAACAAAAAGAAGAAAGACGTTCTCTGAAAATGAGAAGTGGAAGAATATAAGTCATCCAGTCAAAAGGATGGTAAAGTTGGAATGCTTCAGGGGAGAGACAAACACATACAGAGGGAGGCAAGCCAGTTATTAAGAAGCAAGAAAATAAGAGTGCCAATAAGGTCAACCAATGGTAAGCCAGATGAATGGCATTTACCAGATGATCATAATCAATTTATAGAAATCTTTTTATTCCAAAATAATTCTTTGCTAAGGTTTCATCAGTGTAAGGCATATGTATCATCATCATCATAGCCAATAATACCTATACAGGCTATATCACCTACCTTATCTCTAATAGTAAATAAAGCCTCAACAATAACAGCCGTCCCATCTCAGGGACAGAAGAGGCCTCAAATGATATTTAAATGTGAGTGAGCTGTGAAGTGTAGGATGCCAAAAGCAAACCGGGGGACGGGTACTATGGAGGTTAAGGGGCATGGGGAATGGTCTCATCTAAAATCGTTCTGTCCAGTACAAGTTTAGATGGCGATAGGATATTGTAGCGTCCTCCCCAGCCCGTGTACATGCAAATGATCATGGTAAACACGGAGCTTGGTATTACACGTTTTTATTCCTCTTTGTTTTTGAATTATTTTTTTATGGGACAGTGCAAAGCAAAAACATAAACGAGATGATACAAAATAGAGGCAGATACTTGATACCAAAACAAAATACATAGATAAACATTCAATAAATCACATCACATATTCCATATATTTCATATAAAGTGCAAGTATTAAAGTGCCATGTGCTCTTTATAGTGCAAATTTATATGGTATAATGCTCAAAGAAGGACAATTTTCAAGTTTTAACATACGCTATAAATCAGGTAAATGACCAACAAAAAGGAATAGCTTAGACGTATAGGTCTACATGAATATATGACTTTTTCCCACAAGTCATTACCCCGCATACCATCTCCCCACATTTTTTACAACGCAAGAGCAGTTACAACGCGATACAATCACCCCGCAAACTTTCACTCTGCATATGCCTTTACCACGCATGCCATTACAACCAAAGGCATGAGTGGTGAAGGCATAAACTGTGTAAAAGTGGTTATGGTAAATATATATATATTTATGTTTATATATATATATTTTGTAAATATCTTATATATATATATACATTTATTATTTTTAAAAAAACCTAAAACCCATAAAAGTCCTTTTTTATCCCAATAACTAAACACCCCTAACATTGTTAAATTACCCATACCACCCCAATACCCATACCCACTTAAATCTTAAATTATCCTTGGCAGCCCAAAACCACCCTGAACCCTAAAACCCACCCTGACCCCTAAAAATACCGCTACACCCCAAAACCCAAACCCACCCTGAAACCTTAAAATACCCTAGCACCCCAAAACCTAATCCCACCCTGTACACTAAAATTACCCATAGCACCCCAAAAACAAAACCTACCCTAAAAATACCCCCAGCACCCCAAAACCTAAACCCACCCTGAACCCTAAAAATCCCCCAGCACCCCAAAACCCAAACACCCTGAACCCTAAAAATTCCCCTACACCCCAAAACCCTAACCCACCCTAAACCCTAAAAATCCCACCTGCACCCCAAAACCCTAACCCACCCTGACCCATAGAAATACCCCTGCACCCAAGCACCCCAAAACGTAAACCCACCCTGAACCCTAAAAATACCCCAGCACCCCAAAACCCAAACATACCCTTAACCCTAAAATTACCCCTGGCCCCTAAAAATACCCCAGCACCCAGAAACCTAAACTCACCATGAACCCTAAAAATACCCCAGCACCCCAAAACCCACACATTCCCTTAACCCTTAAATTACCCCTGAACCCCAAAACATATACCCGAAAACCTAAACCCACCCTGAGCCCTAAAAATACCCCCGGCATCCCAAAACCCAAACCCACCCTGAACCCCATAAATACCCCAGCACCCCAAAACCCAAACATTCCCTTAACCCTAAAATTACCCCTGAACCCCAAAACATATATCCCTACACTCCAAAACTCAAACCCTATACTTACCTTATACTTACATATAAAAAACATATGCTTTTACTATTCATACATTTACAACAGAGCAATATTGCAAAACATTGAGAAACAAGGTCCAATTTCCACATTAAATAATGGAGGGCACCCTAGCTTGGTAAGTAAATTAAATAAACTAATCCGTTAGGGGACCTAATGCATGGACAAAGAGCTGTCGACGTTTCGACCCTGACATTCTGCATAAATTAAAGATATCAATGCGGATCTTCTTCAGGACAAAATGCATAAGGCTTGCGGTGGCTTAACAAGCAAGTGGAAATTGGACCTTGTTTCTCAATGTTTTGCAATATCTCTCTGTGTAATTAATTGTACAGCATTCGTTCACATTCTTGTATAATACACAATTTTGTCACTTGGGGCCTCATGTAGGTAGCATACCAGTTACCACTTCTAAAATACCGAACGATACCGAATCGGTATTTTAGAAGTGGTAACTCGTATGTAGGTAATGAGTCGGTATTTTTTACCGATTCGTTACAATTCGGTAATTACCGAATCGGTATTTACCGATTCGGTAATGAGGCATACCTTCCCATTGATGGGAAGGTATGCCTCATTACCGAATCGGTAAATACCGATTCGGTAATGGTGGAGAAAATGCAAGGGTGGCAGGGTGTCACATTGACACCCTGTTGCACCCCTGATTCGGCCATGTGTGCACATGTGGCACACATACATGCCCTAAGGGCATGTATGTATGCCACATTGCACACTGCTACGCGCTTCAAAATGCATACACACATACATTAATTATTTACCACCAACTATAAGTTGGTGGTAAATACCGACTCCTAAACACACACACACACTCCCCCTACATATCATTTCTGAAATCGGAATTTACCGATTCGGTAAAATTACCGAATCGGTAAAATTACCACATCGGTAACGTTACCGATTCGGTAATTTTACCGATTCGGTAGTTTTACCGAATCGGTAAATTCCGATTTCAGAAATTGACCCCCTACATACCAATAGCCAAAATACCGGTCGGTAACGGTATAATTACCGAAAATCGGCCGTTACCGACCGGTATTTGGCTACCTACATGAGGCCCTTTGTCACTTCACACACTAGTCACCATAATCACGTCCTTTGCGCCGTTTTCTAATTAGCTTATCGGACAGCCTGTATGTCATAATAATAATTTTTGGTTTAATTGTTTGTCTATTTTTGCAAATATGAAGTAAAATTTTCCTCTAATTAGATTAATTTGTTTATCATCATGATATCTTTCTCTGTGTTCAAGTGCACGTTTTATCTTCAATTGCATTGTAAATGACAAAGAAATTGTTTGACCCGACAGAACCAAATGTTACCCTTATTCTTTGGAAATTTGCGGCTTTCAAAGACTTTTGTCCCAAATCTGCAATACATAACTTTTCTCCTTTAGTCATTAAACAATCTATAGGACGGCTGATTTTAATACAAAATTCATCAATTGAAACATTCTTGGTGTTATTCCATATCACCCGGTACCAGTTTCCCAGGCCTGTTAAATGGTTTTTATACAAAAGGTACATCAGCACATGCATTTCAGGGCTCATAATGGAATATGTGGAGGAGAGTAGGCTACTAATCTGTTGTCCACTAAATGTCAAGCCTCTGGCTTCCTCACCTAGGTGCAGGAATATTCCATCCCACGTTAAGCGTCTCTCATCATTATAGAAATCTCCTAGCCTGGTGAACCACTTATGCTTCCAACATTCTATGACAGCATTTGGGATGAAGATGCCAAACGACCGGCAATCCAGTAGTGAAAGAAAAGCATTACAGTTCGGGACTCCCCAAGTTTTAAATAGATCCTTCATTCAATGTTCCAGGATATCTAATGACTTATATCTAGTTTGCTTTGGGAGTTTAGGTATTTTTAAGAAGGACAATAGTTCAATTACTGACTCTATGGCCATTTGTACCAGAAGACAATTGTTAAATACTTTATCATTTATCCCAATTTTAGCTATACTATCTAAAAGTGCAACATGATAAAATGTTTGTCTGTGAGGTAAAGCAAGTCCCCTTGTGATTTATCCAATTGCAATAATGCTATTCTATTCATGGGTTCCCTGTTATTCCAGATGAATTTTTGAAACAGTTGGTCGAACTCTCTAAAATGTGATCTATTTATTATAATGGGAAGAGTGGTAAATAAGAAAAGCACCAATGGAGGTATCGACATCTTTGTAAGAGCCAATCTACGAATAAGAGATAGAGAGAGGCAACTCCGTCTGTCTAGCAGTGTTTTAATTTTATAGAAAGTCCCTTTATAGTTTAATTCAAATAACTTAGAAGAATCATGTATTACATGAATGCCTACATATCTCATAGGTCGCTGGGGTCAGTATTGTGACTGAAGATCATATGCGAGATCATTAGAAGATGTATTAAACAGTAATACCTCTGTTTTAGTTGGATTGACCTTATAACCCCTAATTCCGGTATATTCTGTGATTGCTTTTAACACATTCTGGATATTTGCTGTGTCATATTTAAGGTATAGTATGATGTCATTAGCAAAAAACATGATTTTGGGCATCCCAATTATTGGTGGAAATATTGTGGTATCACTACCAATCCTAATTGTTCAATAAAATAGTGAATAACATTGGGGAGAGGGGACAGCCCTGACGTGTTCTCCGAGTGATATTGATACTTCTTGCATCCTTTGCGTTATTTACCACTGCGGCCGTAGCCCCTTGATAAAGATTTCTTAGCATGGACAAAAAGTGATCTGGAAGTCCAAATTTCCCAAGAATAAAAAACAGTGCATCCCAATTGACAAGGTCAAATGCCTTCTCCGCATCC